>NC_073721.1:62842237-63459380 GCF_023634155.1 Falco peregrinus
GTTCCACCCATAAAAAGGAAAAATTACAACTTTAAGTTACGATGAAAGCATTTACATACACAGAACGGGTTATTCTACCTTTACCCAGTGTTTTGTCATCCAGAGGCATACAAAAATAGGACTAAGTGGCTAACCTGCTTCTTGATCCAGACTGGCAGAGATGGCTAAGGCTGTGTGTGTGGGCTGGAGCGCACTGTGACCCTTGGTACCAAGGCTTTTGTCACCAGTGCATCGCTGTGCTCTGCAGCCCCGTGTTCAGCCCACTGTCCTGCCTGCCCCTGTGCTCTCCTTACCCCTGTCTCTCCAGCTCAGCGCAGGGCCGGGTGCTTCTCCGTCACAGGCTGAGGACGAAGGGCAGCAGCGGGAAGGGGCCACCTCAGAACTTCCTCCTGGTTTCTGAGCTGCGCAGGCGATTCCTTCCCTTCTTCCACCACCTCCCCCTCCCTGCTTAGGCTTCACCCCAGGAGTCCCCAGGTGGAGAGACTGCTATAATACTCATATCATGGGTCTATGAGAGGAACTAACAACTGTTTCATGATTCCTGGTCCCAAACCCATTGTTACACGAGCAGCATAACCCCATCCGTAGGGTACACCAGCAGGCAACAACACTAATGTAAATTCTTACAAATTTATCCACTGTGTGGTCTCTCTGAAGAAGCACGGTCAGAATATTTACAGCCAGTCTTGGCATTTGTATCAAGAACTAAAAAAGCAGAAACAGCTTGTGACTTGATTCTCCAACACATATATTTATTTATTTATTGTTTGTTTGTTTGCTTTGTTTTATTTTTAGCCATGGAAAAAAACAAGTTCATGGAATGCAATGTGAGAGGCTACCTCATCTAAACTCAGTCATGACTTCTAAGAATAGAAACACTGCCAGTACTGCCTTATATATGCCATGCACATATATATACACATATATGCATACATGTATGCGCCATACAAGCTAAATTATAAGTGTTCCCGGTTAGATTGTGGCAGTGTGAAGGATTTATACTCTTCTCCTCTCATTCATTACATATTTAGAATCAGAAAATCACATGAATTTTTCAAATTATTCTGAAAATTCTTACGTAAAACCATGTTTTATAAATATATATAATAAATTAATATTATATTAATTAACTGTATCCAAATTTCAAATAAAAATGGAGAATAATACGATGATCTGAAATATTTGTAATACAAACAGAGAGTTTCCATCCGTGAAAAATTACTGCTTCGTTCATATTCATCTTGTCCATTCATCTAATTTTGACAGTGAGATCTCTCAGTGGCATTGAGCATAGCACCCCTCACTTTGCTGTGAAATTAAGTATCCACTCAACACCAAATTGCTTGGCTTTTATTCGACCGTGTTCACTCTTAATGCTTTTAAAATCCATTAGCTTTCATGCATCTTATCTCACATTGACAATGTTGTTGTACAGAATGAACAGTTACCATTAAGTCAACTGGAAAATAAAGCAAAACATAAAAGTTAGCTGTGAAAACAGGAGACTTTATATGTATTGTTCCGAAAATGCCTGCTACAAATGCTAAGTGCAAAACCATGTAAAAATGTAGGAACATCAACACATTTCCTGGGCTCAAATAATAAACATTCGTATCAGGGTGCTGTGGGTTCCTCAGAATTACTTTTTCTTTTTTTTTTACAGAGAATTTAAGGAAGAGAATGATGTCTTGTATAATTGATTAGGTATTAACATTAGCTGAAGATGACATGAGGGGATATTGATAATGCATATGATTTATTATAGCCATATACGCTGCATAATGCTACACCAACTAAGCAATTATTACGGGCTGTACTAACTCTCCATTGAAACTAATCTCATCCTCATTATATGGGAGTTTATTAATCTCACAAAATATCAACCAGACTCATCTATTCCATACAATATAAACAAGATGTGCATATTTTATTAGAAATTACATCATAGCAGAGAAGAAATTTGTGAATTACCCCTACAATATTAGTCTCTGGTTTGGGAGATGGACAGAGACTTTTGTCACATCTTAAAGAAGGTAAAAATGTGTTTTGACTTCAAAAAAATTAGTAACTATTCCTTCTCAGAAGCCTTTATATTCAATAGAATTTTTAAGATGCTACAACAACAAACACAAAAACAACCAACACCAAAACACCCAAACCAAACCAACCAAACAAAACCAAATAAAACCCAAACCAACCAAACCAAACCAACCAACCAACCAAACAAAAACAATTAAAATCCAAAACACCCAAATCAACGAAACAAACAAACCAAAACAACAAAAAACACCCAAACAAACCAAACCAAAACTCCAAATCTTTAAGTATAACTTTAAGGTATGCTTTTAAGTTCCTTGGATTTTGAATAGACCTGTCGCCAAAATAAAGCTTCGGTGCGGTACAGGCTGACTTCACGGACACTCAAACACAGACCAGACTCCTTGGTTTACCAGAAACTGTAACAATTTCAACCAAAGGCATAATCTGAACCCTTCAGCATTTTGAAACCTTTGAGGAACTTCATATCTGAATCATAATTCTCTTATCTTGGACTGATCTTTAACTTTTAAGGTTTACCCTAAGAAATATTTTCAGAACCATAAATTCTAAGAAAGAAATCATTTAAGATATTATCTCCATGAGATGATATAAGAAAAGCTGTTACATTTACTGTGTTGAAGGACCTAAGCTCATGGTCTACTGTTGCTATGACACACCTAACGGCTGCTATATTGCAATCTTGTTTCTTACCAATAATTGTTAGGATTTCAGAATCTCCATCAGCATAAATTATCTGAATTTGGTTTATGGCTCTTGACTCCAAATCCCATGTCTTCCAGCAATAAAGGTATAGATTTATATATACATATATATATACACACACACACACATATATATGTACACATACATATACATATGCACACACACACACACATATATATACATATCATGCTTTGTGAAAGAACAGAGTCTCCCTAAAAAAAAGATGCATGGTGTAGCAAGAAAGTGATAGAGATCTGGGCAACAAGATTGAAGCCCTGGTTGTGGGATGGTTGTGCTGATTGAAAAGATGCAGGAGGAACAGCTCGATGTCCTGGTATAGGTTTACATTATAGAAGAGTAAGGCAGGAAAGAATATGTGTATAAAACTGTGAAAATAGGAAAGCAGTGCAGATCATCAGCACGAAGTCTGGGTTGTAGACTGGATTGGGGCAACACACATACAGTGTCCCAGACAGTGTCACTTCTTTTGCTGCTAGTGGGAGACCAGTCTGTCCCCACCGCTCCTGACAGTGCCTTGCTGCTGCCACTGCTGTGGTCCAAATCTCTAGAAAGAGTGCAGACATAGTACTAACCTTGTACTCGTCGGTTAAATTTAGAAGCATTTACATATGTCTGTTCTCTCCAAGAGTAGGAAAAAGGAACTTTGCCTAGTGGGCACAGCTAATGCTACACATGTTATTGCGACACGTTGGAGCAGCAAGATGTCAATACTTAATGAGGGAAAAAAATGAAACTGGATTAAAGGTATTATGGAAGAACAAGCAAGAAATAAGCAAAAAGGGCAAAGGGTCTGGTATTTTTGGGGTTTGGTGTTTTTTTCTTCTCCTTCGTTTAATTTATTAAAAAAAAAAAAAAAGAAGAACCCCTGTGTATAAAACAGACCTAGTCTTTTAAATGGGCAGTATTATGTTTATTTTAAGACCTGGTGTCAACTAACAAATGCATAGCTTACTGCCAAGAGAAAGCAACAGCCTTCACAACATCACTATATTCTATACTGTTTATCAACAATATCCTTGCTAAAGAAATTTTGTGTTAGATATTTTTCAAGGTTTGTTGCTTTCTTTACACACACACACATACTTTGTAAAATAACACGCATAGGGAAAAAAAACCCCACACAAGTATAACCTCACACAGTGCATGCAAATCCTCTACAAGTCCAGAAAAATCCTAACTGAAATTATTTCAAAGTTTCTACTGTTGAAATAATAGTAATGTTAGTGGCAACAAAAATAATAAAAGGAATAATAATTTTACACAGCTCAGCCATAAAATCAATCAGGTTTTTCACTCTTATCCATCACCTCTGCTCCTTACAATCCCTGTTGTAGCTTTCCATGTGGAAGTGAGGAATTATTGATTGAGCAGTTTTTTTGCATAACAAGGCTGAGTGGCAGTCGCACAACAGGTTGATAATACTGAATAGAAAAAGACTGTTAAGTTCCCAGAAATCAAGTTCAAACTGAGCCAAGGGCTGGTTAACAGAAAGTGGCACTTTTGATAATTTGCTTTTTAGCATAGATCCTATTCATTTATTTTGAAAATATAAATATCAAGACTTAATATGTTTTTTCTAAATAAAAATAAGTTCCTCCTGTGAGGGAAAAGATTCCCCTGACATCAACTCTGGGTCTGCCGAATCATTAAGATAGTGCTCTCACACCCCAACAGTCATACTAGGTAAAGTGAGTTTGGGGCGCAAAGTTACAGAGTGTTTCCGTAGAGCTGAAGGCAGGTAACTTTGTGCCTCTGGGCAGTTTAAGAGACTTTGCTTATAGATGAAAACAAAGACAGACAGATAAACCATTTTATTTAGCATTGGTTAGCGCTACTGGCTGTATTTCTAAAAGGTCATCCCTAGTACGCAGGTATTGAGGAAGGGAGATGCACCTGAGCTGCAGTTCATTCTGCCCGTGCTGAACAGGGCTGGGCACTGCTGGACAGGAACATCGGTGAATGCTCACTACACTGTTCCCTGACGACGTGCTGCTTCAGGCAAATTTGGCACTAGGCACCGAGTTTATGATTTGTGAAAATATCCTTATTACTTCCTGTATAACTAAGCATAAGTAAAGTTTTCTGTGGAGCTGCACACTAAGAGAGAGTTTTGGAAAATTCCAGAAAAAAAGACTATGTGTAAGTATAGAGAATCAAAGTCAAATTATCCCAAAATTCAGCTTTCTTTATCCACCACAAGACATTTGCATTGATGTAATCTACTACTGGCTCCTTCTTGCAATAACTGGAACAAATCTCCTGCAGATAAAATCCTTGTATATATGAAGCTGCTTTCATAGCATTTTTTGTGATTGATAAGTTTTCCCAAGTCATCTTTTTTACCTTAACTTCCAGCCTTTTCACTGAGCATCTGTTAGCTAAAATGAAGCCTATAATAAACATTTATGTCCCTCTTTATGCTGATTGTTGTTTACACCTATGTGGCAAGGCTGTAGGAATATATCGAATATTTATGTAGCAAGAAATTGCACCTCCAGCCTATTAAACATTGAGTGGAGCAGCTGGGATTCTCTAAATGCATTCAGGCCACTAGCTGCATCCATTATTTATCTACATTACTAGCTGCATTGGCAAAGATTGTTCACTCTTTCTCCTCTAACACCTGACG
The DNA here is from genome assembly GCF_023634155.1 of Falco peregrinus. NCBI lineage: Eukaryota > Metazoa > Chordata > Aves > Falconiformes > Falconidae > Falco > Falco peregrinus. The sequence continues at coordinate 62,847,651 of NC_073721.1, forward strand.
GCAGCTGAAAGGGAGCACATCCTTTTTAACCCCCTCAACATCCCCATCCCTCCTGAATTACATTCTGGTTTGCATTCTCATTATGATGAAGTAGCAATTTGAGAAAGTCAAAAGCCACTGCACGCTTTTTAAAAGAAAGATGTTATTATGGAGCCTACGGGCTCCTCTTAATAATTATTTACGTTACAGAAGCACCAGTCAGGGACACTTTTGTGAAGTAATCTGTTGTGTACTTTAGTAATTTTGACCATTGTATGAAGCAGGCCTGGTCCCAAGAAAGTCATAATCTAATTTAAGACAGAAGTTAGAAGTGTGGCATCACAGAGGAGGAGGAAAAGGAAAAAAAAAAACAAACCCAAAAAAACCACAGATCTGTTGGTTACATGGATTTACTTCAGACATAACTTATGAATCCATTGACTGGCAGTTGTATTGAAATTATTAAAATTAAGAATGTTATTTTTTGCCTTTTAAAAATTCCTATCTATACAAAAGTATTTAAACTAGGTGGTTCCGTGTGTCCGCCCCCCCCCCCCCCCCCCCCCCCCCGCACATAACTTTCATTCTGTCAGGGCTATTCCCAGTGCTGAGGGAAATTACTCAGCATTGAAAAGGTAAGAAGAGGGGAAAGAGTGGATGGTTTCAAATCCATAAAACTAGCTGTGAGATGAAGAGGAGACTTCAAAGTCACCTACCGCTCCTTGATTCTGGGAGCATTTTCCAGCTACATTGTTGGTAACAGAAAATCTGAAATACAGCTTCTGCTTCCTAGGGAGAAATAAAATCAGGAAACCAGATTACAGACTCATATCGTTGCAGCCCAGTATACTCTTTTAGGGCATGAAGATGACTGGAGATCAAAGGCAAGGACATTAGAAATCTCTGCTAGTAAACTCTTGTTGTATACATGTATAGCAAACTATAATAATCCATAACATATTTTTCATGGTATTTCACATCAGTGTTTAAGAAACCTGCTTGCTGTTTTGCCCAACTGAACAAATCAATGCTGTTCTCTTCAATGTAAGTTACGAGATTTTGTCAGATGATTCTTCTCCTCAAATGATAGGTACTGGGTTTTGTAGCACTAGTGCTAGGCTGGCAACTAGGCTGGCTCACAAAGCTTCTATGCATATTTCTGTAATGTAAGGTAGACCTTATTAGAATATGTATATTGGACAATACTTCTAATATAGTGAAAATATCCTTGTTTGCATTACCTTGTCCTAGTTTTGTATCAAAAGTTTTGTAACTGGAGCAGTTACCCTTTAACAAACTAATGCTACTCCCCTGCAAACCTTACATATAAGCAAAACAGTCTCCTAAACTGAAATCTAGAAGTTTAAAAGTTTATATATCTCAAAGATGAGCAATGAGGAAGCATATGCATCAGTCTGTGCTAAGGCTTAATCTGTGTTAGCACAAAGCCAGTTGTAAGGCTCTGGCACTGTTCTATCTGTTTCAGCAGCACTTATAGCTGGGTTATCAGTATAGGATGCGGCACTGATGGCTTCATTTGGTGTTCCCCATAACACAAGGTGAGCTGCTGGCCGATAAGTGCCATTGGTCTTTCTTCCAGAGATTCCATGATCTTTTTACAGACATGAATTAACCATTTGAAACTCCAGCCATATACTTCACTATGCTAATCTTGCTGCTGTGGACCTTCACTGAAACACTCATCACAACATACTCAGTTCTTTGGGTCAAGAAAGATAAAAGAAGTACACTACAGTGTTGCACATGCGTCAAAAAATCTCAGTGTCTCAGGGAAGGAGGCACAGCAGCACCCACTTCACACACACATACGCACAAACAATAAAAGAAAAACAAGTTTGGTCAGGGTTAGAGAATATGTCAGTGACAGAAACAGAAGGAGAAAATAGGCTCGGGAGCATATTCCATCATCCTGCTTTACCCATCAACTCATTCTTCAGTTATGGGACCCACATTTACTGGGCATGAATCATATTGTCATTGCTATTACTCAGTATTGCCTAGAATAGCAGTTGTTTCTACTTGGGTACTATTTTCTACCTCTTATTTTTCCTTATAAAATCAATGATAGGTGTTTAGACTTTTTTTTTTTTTTTAAATTAAATGCCACCAGTTAAAAATTTAAGAAGCATTTCTGTCATCACGAAACATGCAGTTTCTAGAATAGATAGTTTGAGATCATGTGTTCATAATTATGAAAAAAAAATCCATAATTTGATTAGATACTGTATATTATTATGGGCATTTAGTAAAAATTTATGATTGGCTGCAGTAGGATAGTACCAGCTCTTGCTCTTAAGCAAAGTCAAAAGAATATCATGAATCATGGGCAAGAGAAGTGTCTATTCGGCAAATATCTCTGGAACTTTAAATTTATTTTAATTTGGGACCAAAGCAGATCTTTAATAATCAGTGTGATCTAATTAAAATACCAAACACTTTACCTTAGAATTTTCTCTTTTGATAAGCTCCTTGCATCAGAGAATAGCTCATAGTTTCTGATTACTTCACAGTCACTTGTATACTCATAATCTAAAACATCAAAAAAAAAATATAATCACTTCATTGCATCAGAAGCAGTGATACAAAAATGTCACCTGCACTGGAAAAAATCTTGACAGGAGTTTGGCCACTCTCAGGAACAGAGCTAAGATTCTGCTGTAGCAGTCAGGCATCACTGATCATGAGTTGAAAACTAAATCTAATTATTAGTGGCCATACAAAACCAGTGATTCTTCTCATCTTAGTGAAACCTCAATTTTCATTCATTTTATAGCAAAACACATCCAGAAGGAGGTCCAAGGTGTTATCTATCCTATTCCTTTTCCTCAGTTATGTGTGTGCCATTTCTCACAGATACACATTCTAAGTAGAATGTCATGTTTTACTCCACATGGGATGTTATTCAGAAGTGTTTATGCACTGCTTGCTTCTAAAGATCTGAGATTACAAACACATAGTATGAAGAAAGGGTAATGAACTGTTCTATAATCCAACACTGACAAGACAGTAGAATGCTACTTTTAGTTTCCATTCAAGCTGAATCAACACTTTCTTCACCTGCTCACAACAGTTCCTGACAAAGTCAACGTCCACTTCACGTGGACATATACATATGCATATGTATATAGATGTACTCCAGACTTAGGTTAATTTATCTGATATAAGGCACAAAGGAAGTATTGCATGAAATTAGGGGGATGAATTTATCTAAGATCAGTCTATCAGTTGTTATATCTAGAAATTATATTATTAGAAATCATATTAAATTTAGTCCTTTTTTCTTTCATTCTTACTAATTTCAGAAGCAGGTTCTAGAACATTATAAACCTATTTCTTTCTCATGTAAAATTCATCAGTAGAGGTTTGATTTCCACTGTGTTTGTTTTTTTTACTTTTTTCTTTCATTGCATCTATTATCTAATCATAGCTAAAAATCCATCAATTTTAGGTGACATTCCATTTTCCTAGTGAGACTTGTTAATGAAACAGCTTTCATTATACAGTGATTCTTCGCCTTTAATTTATTTATGGAATTCTAGGAAATGTACTTGCCCTAATTCAATTCACACTTTATCAGTTCAGTTCAGCTTAACAAGTGATTCTCTGTGTCTAGAATCCAGTTTCTGTTCTCTGCTGCTCTTAGTTTCTTATGTGATTCTTATGAAAGATCAATAAAAAAGCATCTGCTACTTCTCCATGAAGGTTTAACATTCATGCTTCATTGCTTTTGTTCTGTATGTCTGGTTACATATGCTATGTTGTTTATGGTATGTTGTGTATATATTTGGTTTAGTCCTGATCATACTAAAGGAGGAATAGATTCTTATGATAACATATTCTAGGAAGACATTTTAAAGAGGCATGTCAAGTTCTGCATAAATGACATCACATTAGAAAAAGTTTTTTAAATTACAATACTAAAGCAAATAATTGATTTTTCTGAGGCAATGCAAACAGCAGACAAAACGTATCTTTGCTAATGGACGTCCTCAAGGACTTCTTAAAAGTCTTAAGACTTCCAAGCAGTGCAAATAACAAAGAATAATAACAACTAATAACTCATCTCCACAAAGTTAATAGAAGAAAACTCTCCCTAGTTCTGATGAAATCGGGATTTTGCCAGATGTCTAGCTTCTGAATTCTGTATGAAGCACCTCCCAAAGCTAGCCAGCATATCACAAGATCATACTGACAGAGAGAAAGTTCGTATTATGTATAGCTCACTTTTGTTTGCAGAAATTAACTGATCATGAAGGAATAGTCTTCTCAATATAACTCTTCAGCTCTTAGGATGACATAACGATAAGACAGATTTGGTGGACCCAGGCTTTCTTCTAGGTGTACCAGCATCAACTTCTGCTATGTATAGAGCATTTTTTCAACCCATAGTGATTACGGGAATTTTTAACTGAATAAACACAAATAAGAACTTTAAAGGGCTCAGAAGACAAAATACTCAAGAAAGAGTTAATATCCTTAAGCACAAACAGCTTTTCAGTGCCCTGTGTTATCTTGGGGGAAACTTCATGACATAATCAGCATGGACTACTTCACAACATGGATTATATTTTTTAATAACAAAGCCATCTTGTTCTTATCCTGTTCATCAGCCCAGATACTCTAAGAATAGAAATGAGTAAATTTAAAGACAGTTCCAGCAGACATCTAGCGGCCGAGTTTTCTTATCAACTGACATGAACAAAGGACTACAAGATCCAGGATTAACAATAAAAAGATATAACACTTTGAGCGCCCAGAAAGTGTGAGAGAGAAAAGAGCTGCTGAACAAAATATGTAAGCGGGTGAATACAAAGTGATGAACTTCTTTTTTAGAAGGTATAAAATAGGTCATTGTTCATTTTCATCTGTATTGAACTCACTTATATTGATCTTGGAGAATATCTGCTGTGTTTTTAGAGCTTTGAATATTGAAAATGATTAAAGGAAGTCACTGATGGTACAAACAGAACCATACCTCCTCCAACCAGATGCAATAACAGCTTCCTCCATTTCCCACTGGGCTTTTGGCTAATGCATCTCCAGTCTTCACCTGGAAATCCTTCAAAGGGTGTCAGGTCATCACAATCAAGTAAGAAAGAATGCCAAGTACAAAATGCCTGGTATACTGTTTTCTAACAAAATAAATGGATTATGTCACAGATAAAAAACCTCTAAATTGCACTACATTAAATAAAGATTTGTTTTTATAGACACTTCTTGTTTTAGTACTTTATGCAAGGAGGCATAAACCTAATTATTTTTCTAGATGGCAATATATAAAACTACTCTTTAAAAGCAATGAGGTACAAAGGTGCATGAAGAAACACTTACTCCACCTGTGTTTGTGCCAGATAGGAAAACATCATTAATGGGCCGATTTCTTCATCAGCCATTAACATAATTTAATAAGTATGGGCTGAGCCTAGCAGGTAAATACTTCTGTAATCTGTCAGAAAGGGTAACAATATCAGAAGCCAGGAATTTAGATGCCTGCACCATTTCCAGGTTAGAAGAGCATTCACTCTCCAGTTTCAGTTACTTCTTGAAATACAATTGAGGGAGTTTCAAGCCTTTAACTAACATGTTTAATCACATTTCCAGAGGAGCTCCAGCCTGTTATCCATTTGTAAACAAGCTTGTTACTCTCTGGAGCGATCATTTGGTGAAAAATTTATTAATGTCATTATACTAAAAAGCTTGTTGGACATAACGGGACAGAAGCGTTGTTTGCTGTGTGCTAGTGTAGCTCATCAAATACAATGTTTGCCAACGCCAATAATGGCCGTAGGCCTTCCACTCATCTGGCAGCGTGAGGTCTTAGGATTTGCCTGAGCTTGTCTTGGCTTGAGATGGTTAGCTTTTAGCTTTTGTAAATATACATCGCCACTGCACAGCAAACAATAGCCCCTGAAGTTAACTGGGGATGCTGACAGATCACTGTGGCACCCTATCAACTCTGTGCTCCAGGAATGCTGGTTCTGTTAGCCTAAGGATCCAGAGGGATTTTAGAAAAGGCACAGGTATTGGTAAATTTTCTTTCATAACTGTTTTTAAAGTACAATTATTAAGGAGATTTGTCTGTATTAACTTGGGCTAGTATTATTGCAACTAGATTGGTAATAGCTCTTTGTTGTGTTTTAATTACATTATTAGGATGAGAAATTATTGGCTCTCTATATAAGGGGTACTATATTTTTGCTTATAACAAGAGTATTCTGGGTGTATACATTGGATGCATATATACTAAGAGACTTCAACTCATTATTTAATACCAGTTGAATGTTTGTGCACCAATACAACCCTCCAGCATGTGGCACTTCTAAGAAATCATGTACCTTAAGTGGTACGCATGCTGAAAAGTTTGGTAAGGCATTTTTCAGCATAGCAATGTTCTTCATTAGAAGTCTGCAATTACTGTAAAGCAAACAAGTTAATAGAGAGTGTGAGTTTCAGAATGTTTTTAATAGAACAAAACAGACAGAGGTCATAATTATTTGAGGAGCAAATTATAATATTTTCAGCTTTTTTTTAACCACATCAAGATGTAATTTCTTTTATTATGAAGTATACTAACTTCTCCTCAATCTGCTTGCCTTACATTCAGAGCAACCACCTCTCAGAATTTTATCATGATTACTGCATGGTTCCATAAAACCCTAACCGCTGAAATTATTTTTCATTAATATTGTAGCATTACCAATTTCAGGCTCTTTTCTGCATACACGGGATTTAAAAAGTGTTTAGGGAGGAAATTAAGAGTTTTATGTTCTGCATAGGCTTGTACACAGAGAGCTGCAAGCACATGAGTTTGTTCCAAGCAGAGCCCAGCTCAACGTTTGCTGAAGCCTCTGAATCTGGTCTTGACAGCAACCTTGTTCACAGCTGCCCTGAAACCACATAGACAAACCCAAATTGCCCATGTATCTTACGAACACCTACCTATTTATCTTTAATGTCCTTAAGTAGAGAAATTCTCTCTCCCAGATTTTAAACGTGGGAAAGTAAGTACCACAAAGAAATGGGTTTGGCCACTGTAATATAACGCCTGTTACAGAGGTCTGACCTAAGAGGTACTCCATAAGCCTTCCTTTCTGTGAGTATTCAAAAAGAAAATTAGGATAGAAGTCATATTATTATTTTCATTCTTTATTCATGTTTTGATATTGCCCAGAACTCAATTAAAATCAGGCCCCATTATATGGAGCACAATCAAAACCATATATCAGAGGAAATTTTATGCTATATGAATGAAAAAGTCTTTAATTGTGCTTTCCAGCACTGCATATACAGTCTTGCAATCATTTCTGCTGAGATTATTTTTATTCATAAGTGGTCAGGCCAGTAATATTTTTAAAATGAAAGGTTTTATTATGGAAGAATAAATGTCATTCTCCTGCTTATAAAAAAGCAGCAGAGAAAACCAGGTCAGGCAACGCCAGTTCTGAGAATTGTCATTTTAGCTTTGATTACTTTGATTATCTGTAATCAAAAAAACAGCTTCAATTATCTGTAATCAGAGCTGTTAAAAATGTTTGTAATAAAGTCTTAAGCTCCACTGGACCTGGGAACATTTTAATACTTTATAAAAATCACACATGCCCTCTGTCTTGGTGACTTTCGGAACATGATGACGCAAATGATGCAGTATCCTAATCAACATTATGTAGAGTATGCATTACTTCATTTAATTTTTTTTTTTAATTTTTAATTCACTGACATAAGCTTCTCCTTCTTGATAAATCTGCCCAGTCCCCCTGCTAAATCACTTCTTTTTCACAGACATTCCTGATTTTCCCTCCAGCACCTTTATGCTATTCGCTCTTAGGCTTCCTCTGTGTTCTTTATTCTGTCTCTGCTCCTCACATTGACAGAGGAATAAGTTCAAATCAACCTTCTACTTCACCTGATGCAATTTCCCTTTTCGTCTTCGTTTGGCTTTCCTCATATATGTGGGAGGTTTGATAAAATCCAGAGTGAAGATCTTATTTGGTAAAGATTTTAAATCAAGGGTCACCACACTGGAATTATTTTCAAGAGATCAGAACAAAGTTTTAAAATGCTAAAATATACAAATTTGCAATACATAAGAAGGAACTGCTATAATCAGACAAGTCTTTCATGTGCTGCCCATATGCTTGTACGCATCTGGAGGACATTCATCTCTTGGGGCTGTTTTACGAGTGAAAGAGGAGGATTTCAAAGGCTCAAAATGAAATGTGATGGAGTACATGGTTCGTGTTATGTGACCAAAGAGACACTGAACACCTCCCATCTCTTCTGTCACTAGCATAGCTGCACCCAGTTCCACCTTGTGTAATATTCCAGTCGAATACTACTGGAGACAAAAGACAATACTCATGACAGCCCAATGAAAAACAAGAAATAGGAGTGTCTTAGAACATCTCTTTTTCATGTTTATGGTTGCAATGAATCAGATAAAACTTCCTTTAGAAAGGAAAGCAAAAGGAGGGAGAAGAAAACTAAATAAAAAGATCTTTCTTTTTCTTAAGGAATAAAAATTTTGTTCATCAAATGGTAGATTCACTGTAGATTCCTGAGCTAATTAATATTTATTTTTTTTTTAGCTTTAAGTATAGGCTTACATGGCATAGGAACAAATACATTAAAAACACATTAATCAGGGAGTTCTTGGTGTAGTAATCCTAAAAATCATCGTTGGAAATCCATACTCCTTTGCACTGGGAGCGATCATATATTCCTCCCATGCTCTCAAATATTTCCAGTGTAGTTCATTCTTATTTTCATTCTTATGATCCCCAGTTTAAGGTATCTAAAATTAGTTATGTGCAGCATGATTTCTACATCAGCCATTAACAATGCTCATTATTTAATCCATCTCTCAAATTGTATTTAGTAGAGGCTTAAAGCAATAGTTGCAACTGTCACCAGGGTGCCCATTTATTACATATTTCCCATGCAGAGAGAAGTCTGTTTAATCACCACAATTTTTCTCTATCAGTTCAATTTGCATAAGGGCTGGGCAAGTGAGCAGGATGAAAAATCGAAACCAGCTAATGTTATTGATTAGGAAGATCTGACCCCCAAACTAAGCTTCATTAATTATTCTGGCTTCCACTTTAGAAAGCAGAAATTTGAAAGTTTTAATGACATTACTTCATTGCATGAAGCATCAGTATCATTTATGATGTCTATATCATTACAGACTCGTTAACTGCATGCAGTCTTTAATGTGACAGGTACTGTGTCATAAGCTTATACATGATGATGCAATCTGGGAGTAAATACAATCCTGAAAGTGTCTGAGTTTAGTGTTGTTAAAACTGTACAGTGATGTTTGCAATTCTAATCCAAAGCAAGAAGAAAACTGACTAAGGACTCTGCTTTAGCATTTAGGTCTCTTGCAAACCAATTTTCAGAATAGCCCACAAATCCTACTGATTTCATCTGTGAGAAGTAGGCACTTAGGGTACTAAACCCTAGCTTCCAGTGGATTTTCTACACCAGACAAATATGCAAATGTGCTAGACAATGATGTTTGATGCAACATTTTAAATAAAAGACATTTTAATTTTTTACCTGACACAAAAAGAATAATGAATATGTGACTCAAGTGCACACTCACAACTGAGAAAATTGAAGGGGGAAAAAAAGGAAAGAGCCAAACCACATAAGTATCTCCTTTTACTTTAAATATGTATTAATTCTCCAGCATATACATTCAACATTAATTATAGAGTGTGAGGAACACTGCTAAATTACTTTGGAGGTAACAGTATAGCCAAATCCAAGATTCCATATAAAGTTTTATTTTCCAGCATCTAAAAGTGCATTCAGTGTAAACTGCTTATCTTCTGTTATTTTACTTATCGGATGTTTAGGAAATAACTGGCTCTTAAGGAGCCTTACATCCTGTTGTTGAAATGTCAAACAGTCCCCAAACAGGTTTTTGGCTTTGAACACAAACTTTTCTGTATTTCTTTCTGGTGTATGCTAACTCCAGCGCTTTCACTGCAATTGCCATGATATTATGTGGGATGATTATATGTTCATTCTTTTCAGAAAACTGTGCGCTTGTCCATGCAAAACATGGTTGTGTAGGATTTTTTATATCAGACAAGAAACATGAAAGAGAGATGCATGGCAGGCTAAATAGGGGCATTTAGCTGTCAGAAACAAACATAAAATATTGATAGTCTTTATAGGAAATGCATGTGATTTTGCCAACTAAGAGGAGACAGAAAACGGCACTTAGGCACAGATTGTGCTCCCACAGTCCATGCACACGTATAAGAAGCCTAACATCAGTCATTCTGCTTCTACCGCAAATGTTGTTTTTCCCATGTGCATTATCCCAGTGGATTTCACTGTTTGCTAACTATCACTCAAGAGACCAGCACTGTTGTGTAGAAAACTCAGGAGGTAAGTACCTTTACCACCTCGAGCTTCAAATATTTTAGCAGGTAAATAACTATGATTAAATACTACTGAGCCACTCACCAGATTAACTCAAATAACAATCCATATTTCAGACTATCTAAAAGCATATCAGGGTCTCTGCTCTTCAAATAAGATGAGCAGTCCTTTGAGCTACCATTTTATCGACCATTTTAATTGTAGCATTTACCAAACTGAGGTTAAAATCATCAACAGTATGAAGGTAATAAAATCAAGTCAGAGACATATGGAATAGCAGTAGTTCTTTTGAGCTGTTGCAAATATTTTCCAGCCCTGACTAATTATATACTCATTCAACCAACAGTGCAAATTAGTTGTTCATTGTTAAACCTCATTTCTTGTAATGCATATAAAATAACAAATGATAGCTTAATAGATCTTTTGAACTCAGGTACTGTGTTTGCAAAATGATGTTTTAGTGCTGATGTCATGTGAAGGTGTCACAGAAAAACAAATCCTTTTGTTTCCTTCCTAGATTTTTTTCCAATGACTAGTGCTGTCACCTTAGGGCAGACTTTTTTTTTTAAAACTGTAGTGCTTACTTATTATTCTGAGACATTTTGATTCAAATAAAATGGTTTTTTTCTTACATCTTGGGCTAAAATCAAGAATTTTAAGAATCCTTTTGAAATATCATTTTTTCCTTGAATGAATTTCAACAAATTCTCAGATGGCCCTAGAAAAGGGTCTTGATATTCCTATGGCAGTTCCCCCAGCAAGAAGCTGATTTCAACAGGAATTAGTGACAGAAAATACAAAATTTAACCAGACCTATGAATGTCCTACTATTAGAAGGCTTAAAGGGAATGAAGTTCTCTCCTGCCTTGAAGGGAGAGAGGCCAGCTTCATCTATTCTTACTTATGAGACTTAACAACACCTGGAATTCCACAGCCTGTGGTCCTCTTCAGTAGGAATTTGTGCATGTCCTGCATGTGTGAATGATAGATGGTTACTGGTAATACAAGCAGGAAAGCCCTGGAACATATGCAAAGGTGGAGCAAAGGTATCTCTCTGACCAGCTGTGAATTCCAGTTTGACTGTGAAACCTAAATTCAATGAGACAGGTTGAAAAGCTCTGTGCCCAAACGCAACAGCTCTGTCCTCAGGAGCAGGAACATTGGCTAATCGCATGTTTTGCTCTGGTTTTCTCCTTGGAGAACTAGAACTTATCACAGGCTGAGCCCAAGAGAGAGGAATTCATACTGACCCTAACTGCATTGCTCACATCAACAGAGATGTTTCCAGGTTTAACTGCAAAGTCACTTCCAGTGTAACAGGTCTGGCTGGACGCTAGTCCAGACAAGCACCAACCTGATCTCAGACAGATGCAGGTAGCCTAGTGGTGGCCAAACTGATAACCCCCTCAGCCACCGAAAACACAACTTCACACTGAAACAATGTCTGGTGTTTTAGATTTACCTAGACTGGAGCAGACATGGCCCAGTTTCCCATACCATTATAACATGTTTTTTTGTGACTAATACTTAATACCTGAGCAAGCCAGATACTTTGTGATTGGTCTTCAGAGATAACCAACACCTTCAAGCTCTGATCCCATTTTACTTCATTTATGCTGTGCAAACATACACATAGTTATCCTACCCCTTTTGATCGTGCCCTCCTTTTTCATCCTTTATCTTCTGAATAACAGGGATCTCTATGGTCAAGAGTTTCTTAACGGCTATGTGTGAGGAAAAAAACACCTGTAGAAGTTACTAACGAGATTTTAAACACCCGAGTGAACAGTACAGCCCAAAGTGAGGGCTTGAACCATAGATCTTGTTTAGTTTTTTGAAAAACAGATCTTTCACTGTAAAAAACAGTGTAAAATACAATAGCCGTATTGGCAGCTGGAAGTAAGTTGTGTGTTTTATCAAGTCCTGTGTGGAAACCCAGTGAAGTAACACTTAATATTTATATTACAGAACTTTTGCTTCTCCTTCCAGAAGAAAATTTAGTAATATTATGTTATGTATTTTTTTTCCTATTGGAATATTTTAATTTTAGGAAAACAACATTTAGAACAAGAAGCAAAATTTCCAGGAAAACGACAAGACATATCTGTGAGCATGCGTGTGTGTTTCTAACTTCAACTGCATAAATGACATCACTTTGAAAAATAAAGTTACTGATTCCTCGTACAAAACACAGAACAGTTAAAGACCATAGTATACAGAAGTTAAACTTCAATTTAACTGTAGCATACGTAACATGAACTCTTAATTCTTTTCTCTTTAAAGAAGAATTACGGGACTTCAGCAGTTACTGGTTGTGGTCCTGCTATACTGGGTTTTTCTCTCCTTACGTGATGGATAAGTAAATATGACTTCTCATTCTACCCTCCAACAGACAGTTATCTACATCTCACCACCTACAGACAGAACAGCCGATACCCAGCTCGCAGGAGACATGGCTAGGGGTTCAGATGGAGAGTCTGGAGGGTAAGGGATTTGCTGGAGCTGTTGCTGCAGACTTGCGGGGCTGGCAGAGCTCTGGAGGGATGAGTGGAACAGCCAGAGTTATTATATCCAGCACTGACAGATATGTGTGGGGTCTCAAGCACAGGAAAAGCAGACTGTACTGTAACTGGAAAGTGAGGTGAATTTGAGCAGAGCCAGTTGCTCACGAATATCCTCGATTAAGTACTTCAGAAACATCCGATTAACACATTTTATAAAATAGAGGGGGAAATGCTTTAAGCACATCCATTGAACTCAGTGTACAGTAAGGTTTGCTCACAGGCTTGAGCCTTAGAAGTCAGAGTTCTTTGAAAGCTTAGAGAACGTCTTTGTTTTCTTTATGTTTCCTCTGCCAAGAGTCAACAAAAGCTCAGCTGAAAAGAAGCAGCCAAAACGTCATTCTCTGTGTGACTAAGAGAGGTGAGGAGATTTGCACTTTGAATAGTAATAAGCTACAGACTCTATTCCTAATTGAAGGCTTCATTCCCTCCCAAGATGGATTTTTTTTGCTCATTAAGCACCAAAGGATCCTGCACCTTTATAGTAGGACGTTTTGGAAGATAGAAATCAGTCAGGATAAAGGGTATATAAGATGTATATAAATTTTCTCCCAAAGAGCTTTCCAAGTCATCTAAATTTTTCCTGTTTAGTCTGTTTCCTGACGAATCTGAGACCATATTATTCCCTATGCATTAGCAGTGCTGTTGATTAAAGCAACAGGATTATTGATAACAACATTCAACATCAGCAGGATTTGCAAATTCCAAAATTCCAGTTAGACCAGCTTCCTAACCAAGTCAATTAGATTCACAGGCCAAATTTGTATCGGATGTCTTCAATACAGTTTATCTCAGGTAGTATTTGCTCAGATGTTAGATAGTGGTGTCAAATTTTGATTTGGTCTGCAATAGTTTAGTTCCAGGTTCATTCAGCTCCTGAAATCCATCCTGGTCTCTCCCCTGCTAAACAATGATGGAAAAGGTCATGCAAGGTATAACTGTATTTACTTTGATGGATGGATATCTGGGATATGCTTTAGCTCACAGTTTAACCAAGACCAACATTCTGTTTTAACACAGTAGTAGTTGTAATAAATTAAATTCATGCTATATGCAGTCCTGTTGAAAAGTTTACAGAAGGGATATTACCTCCTTATAAAAGCCAACAATGATCAAAATCAGTGACAACAAAGAATAGCATTACACTTAAAGAGGTAGTTGAGAGAAATGATAAGTCAGATCCCTAGGTATATCTTTAATTCATAAACTCTACAGTAAGCTCCACTGTGCAAAATACCTACTCAAGGCACCTTCTTGTCCTAGTCATCATTAACCCCATCACCCCAGGGGAGCTGGATGAAGGCCTCTCATTCATTGACCTTAACATACTGTAGGGACCTGATAAACCAACGGAGGACTGACCTGTCAAGAGGGGTTTGTCAAAAAAAATCATCTTCTTCCTGCCGTGGCAATAGAAGGGTTGGTCTGCTTCAGTACTTCCACAAAGCGAACTGGATAGTCTCAGTTTGCATCTGCTGTGGTTTAGTCTTCTGTGGCAGGATGCAGTTTGAGACCAAAACATATACATTTACATGTTTGAATGCCAGTTTTTCCATATCTTCCATACCATACCAAGTAGGTATCTTGGGTCACATTGTTATCAATAGATACCTACTCAGTATAGTAAATGGAGCCTAAACAGCAATGGAGTTGCCCTGAAGATAGCAATTGGATTACTGACTAAATCATCCTCACAGATGACATACGCTTCTTTGGATCTGTTGGTTTGTTCAGTGCCTCTGTGTCTTGATTTGAACACAAACAAGCAAACAAACTAAAGGCCCAATCCTTCTTTAAGGGCATACAGCAACCACCCTTGGGTATCTACAAGGACTTGGAGAAGGAAATCGTGGACAAAATAAAATATTGTTAAAAGGAATGAAATATCAACCTTGTACAGACGGTGCTTCTGCCTGATTTTCCTGCCTGAAAACAGCCAAAATACTGTCCACACTAATCATACAATTGGGTATTCCAGCCTAACCATTGCTTTCATAAAGCAAAGTTGCCACTGACGCTTCTATACATTTATTTAAACAGTGGGTTCATGCTAGCCTTTAGTTCCGTTCATTTTACATTTTCCATCCACATAATACTGTTACTTATGGCTACACTGATTGCATGTTTTATCATTCAAATACTTAAATTTGACCTCTCCACTATTTTTAGGAGTTTCCTCCAAAGATCAGATAGAGGCACAAAGTCAGGTTTCTCCAGACTAATTTAAAAATATACTTCCACAGATTCTTCCTTGTCTCTTTTGTAGCTTTTATTTCAGTTATACAGCTGGTTATACTGGGATTTCTATGACAAAATTCAAATGGACAGAAACCAGAGCTGAACTCCAGTTGCTGCCACTGATTTAATTTCTGTTCCAATCTGCTTTTGAGGGAGAAAAGTACATGAGAATGCAGTCACTACTGTACATAGTTTATAATTTTCAGGCACATAATTTCGGCATTGCAGTCCCTCTTAGGCACACTAATGAAAGCCCAAAGGGATACACTGTTGGGAGTTGAAAATAAAAGAAAGCATTTGCTAAATAACAAGCAAGCCTTTCTTACAGTTGGGTGCAGTGAAATGCCACTGGAATTACTTCATCCATTAATGGATAGGTTTTGTTTCCTTCCTAAAGAGAGACTGATCCATGTGAAGATTTCTAAAAGGGCTTCAGACTTGCCTCTAAATTTTATGCCCACATTAATTGTCTTCGTATTTGACTATTCAATTTGTGAATGTGACTGATTGTGGTCATACTGGTCACACAATGGTGAGACTGCATTTACGCTACTGCAGAACAAGAACCAGTTAAAGGCAAAGGCAACTCAAATCATGTAAGAACAACTGTAAGACCATTTATAGATCAGTTTGCGCGTATTTTCTTTGCCTTAGGGCAAATTTTCTTGGAGAATCAGTTCGACCATTGCACTTGCAAATACGTAAATCTGAAGCTGTAAACTGCTGGTATGGAATGCCCTGTACAGGACTCTTGTTTATGATACCCCCTTGCATACCTTTGAGCAGTTCCTTTGGGTTTTGCCATGCACCACTTCAGCACAAAGCCAAGAGCCCACACGTTCCTAACATTCACTAAACAAAACTTCTTAAGAGCTGTATGGGTGACTGAGCAGAAGAACGTCTCTAATTGAGAGCACTAGTGGCCCTGTGTTCAAATTTAACTTCAGCTTTCCTATAACAGGGCCAAATGAAGTAATTCTTTCCCATACTTGAGTATAAAATATTTCCCAACTAACCAAATTCCAATAAAGTAAATCAATAGAGCCTAATTTTGCATGTGTGTACTGCACTAAATCAGAAATGGCCACTCCCATCACTGGCTCTATACCAAGGAAGCCCAGTCAGGACTGGGCACAGAACTACAAAGCATCTGTTCCCAGTTACAGATCTCTTCCTGCTTCGATGTATTACCTGGGACCGCCAGATCCTACAACGTAGATAACTGAACCACTAACACTGAAGCATCTGAGCACACAGCTCAGACTGCATTTCAGGTGATGTCAGGCTACGGTGAGGCAGAAGCATCAAACCATACCATCAGCAATCTAACAAATGTCTAACAAACCTCTGGCTCTTTTAAGTCCTTGTTTGATCCCGTGCTTATACTAACAAGAAGATGCAAACATGCTGTTCTCATTCCTTCCCTTCTGTACACTTTGTAACATGGTGTTGTTACTGTGTAAATACCAGACACTCTCGCATCTGCTGGACTTCCTTCCCAGTCCCAGACTGGGGGAGGGAAGAGAGATTCAAACACTGGAGTTATTTAAAGCCTAAAGCTGAAGAAGAGTCTCTGGAGATGCTGGTTTCAATTAGAGACAAAATAAAAGTAGCAGCGAAAAAAATCTAGTCCCTGATGTGGAGACTGCAGAACCAGTGCAGTGTGGCATGATCAGCGTGCTGGTACTACGTGCTTTACCAGTGTCCAGGCTCCTTGTGCTGACCCAGCCCATCAGAACTAAAATAACACCTACTCAAGTCTGCCTGAAACATTTAGACATTCCTGGACAGAATCAGTAAGATGTAAATGCCATATCACATATTACGCCAGATCACATCTTCTGTTCTTCAGAATAAAACCAGTCAGACGTGCTTCTGATTGAAATGTTTGGTCTTTACTTCATGGAAGATCATGCCACTTTCCATGGTACAGGGAAACTGCTTTGGGCTTCTGGAAGTTCCTACTATACCTTGAAAAGAATGTCATTCTGGACTAGCACCATCAGACTTCAGAGACTCAGAGCTACTCATGGTTTCTCTGTGGTGCTAGGATGGTCCCTGTAACTGCATCGTTACCTGAATAAAAAGTCATTTATCCTCTCCACAGCCAGAAGGGTTGGCTAGTAGTATTACCAAATCCCCCATCTGTCATCCTGAGCTTCATGTACCATGATAAATGCTCTGAGTATTGCCGGGGTATTTTCTTTTGCCCATGAAGACTTACTCTTTACTATTTTTATAGGCTATTTATTATTTTCCTTAATATGAAATAAAAATAATCCAGTTGAACTTACCCATGTTTGATGTTTTGGGGTAAATGATAATCCCCTGTAACCAACAGTCAATAGGGAAGAAACAAGGCAGATCTGATATCAGATGTGCTGTCAAAAGGAAGCGATATTTGGTAATGCCGTGTTAAGTCAAGACTATACAAATGCCCTAGAAGGAACTGTGCAAATGAATTCAGATAAATTATGTTTTCACCTTTGTGCCATTTTTGTTTTCTGAAATAAATATGGAGAGATTATGATTTGCCTAAATTTATTTATTTGAAACAAGGTCTCCCATAATTTCTGTAGATTATTATTGCTATATATATTTAATTATGACTGCCTTGCAAGTATTCAAAAATTATAATAAACCCCCAACACTTACACTTTACATTTGGTCAGCTGTGCACATCTGTCTCTGGACTATGTGGAAACAAACTCACTGTTTGGTTTAGCAATTCTGTTCTAATGTGTGCAATATGTATTGTTTGAATGAATACCAGTGACTTTTCAGAAGATACAAACACACCCAGATGTGTATCAGTTTCAAAGAAAAAATTGGTTTAGATTTGAAAAATATTTGGTCTATTTTTAAGAATATCAACATATTCCAACATACTTTTTCCCAGTAATGCTAAAGACTTACATCATGTGTTGCCACCGAAACTAAAGATACTTTCTCTGTCTACGTGTGTAAGGGTCTGTGGGTTGTCTTTGCATCCTAATCAAATTTCAGCTTGAGACTATACATCCTTTAATTTTCCACTGGTTTTGCAAGGTATTTTTTTCTGACACTCCAGTTTTTACTTGCTAAAGATGTTTGCTGATGAAAAAGAAAATATTTATGAACTGCTTTGAAGTTTCACAAGCAAATAGTTATAAACACAATGTGCTTTTATTAAGTCTGAGAGAATATCTTCCTCACCAGATGATGTCTGAAAATACTCAGTCAAAAACCACAATAAGCAGTTAATTTTAAAATCAGGGTTTTTTTTCCAAATCAGCTTTTAGGTTAAAATACAATAAAACAAAATAACCCCCAATTTTACATGTCAGTTACTGTTTTGCCATGAATTCCTTCATATTGACAAAACTCACAGCAGGCAGATCAAGGACTGTTGGATAGTAACTGAAGCAAAACAAGTCTATCAGTGAATGAAATGACAAAACAGTAGCTAACATTTACTAAATTCAAACTTAATCCTGCAACCATCTTTATCTTGTTTAAAGCAAATTAAACAGTTATCTAGGATTTTGACAACAGTAAATTAGAACAGGTTCCAAACTAATAGGATGCCTATTTCGTAAACTAGACATCAAATACTTCTCTGCTTGCAAAATAAATAAATCCCACTCTTTTCAAATAACTTTGCAGTAACTCCGGATTTATAAAGATCATTTCTTAAGACTGTGGCTCACTATTCCCCCTGTTGTACATCCTGATCAGCTTTGCATTATTTAATGAGTTAATATTTACACTCTTTTCTTTCAAAGTAAAGAGGAAGAAGTGATGGTGGGATGGCTTACAGGCAGCTAGACATAAAACATACCCATCAATTTGAAAATACTAATACAAAAATACAATATGCACGTTACATACGTTAGGACGCCACTGTGTTCTAGCTTCTTTGTCTTTTAAATATAATTCTTGAGAATGACCCTGCATTGCTACTCCTTAGGAGTGTAGCTGGGATTAGTATAATATGATTCACCAGGATGCCCAGGGGAAAAACATTTGCTTTGATATCAAAGACTAGCTTTCTGCAGCATTGTTGCAGGAAGTCTGCTGTGCTGGACTTATCCCTTTCCAGGCAACTTATCTCCTGGTAATATCCTGAAAGGGCTGCTACATTACATGCCAATTGTGTATATAAAGTTTTAGAGGCAACTTGTCTGCAGACTGCCAACCTGTCCATCAGGGCTACGAGGCACGAGACACAGGGCCCAGAAGCAGCCCAGGTTCAGGAACAGTTTGCTTAAGAACAAGCACAGGCTCTGTTCTGGTTCTGCTTGAGGAGGTCAGAAACACATCTCCCATCTGAAAGGGCAACACGGGGAAGGATGTTGGGAAACAGCAGGGCCAAATTAATTTCTTTGTTTGTACAAACCCAGTGTTGATTGTTTTTGTTAGTATATGAATGTGCTCATGTAAGACCTTTATTCTATATTTCTTAATAAAAGGACAAACATTCCCCATTGAAATATCTCGTGTCAAAAGGGCTCAAAGGCTCTAATAGAATGTTAGAGAATGAGTCTTAAGGGCTTTTAAATCAGCCTGTGAAAGAATGTAATTTCTTACCTATATGTTGATGTAAGCCTTCTTTCATAGGGTTTACAGTTAAGATATTTTCTGGGGAACCCTACTGTTGTCCAAAAATCATTCTACAGGTTTGGTAAGCTCTAGTCAAGTCGAGTCACCCATTGCATGTGCCCACTGTATTCATAGTGTGCCACTTCCATGCTGTGCAGATGAATACTATTCCCTGTCTTAGGGATGCATCACTAACTGTCTTGCCCTGATCTTACATTGCAAGGAGTCTGGAGTAGGTTCTGCAGGACTGCACAGCACAACAGTGCTTTTTTTCCTCAACAAGCCTTAAGTCAATCTAGTATTGTGATAAAGCGCAGCTTTTCTTTGAGGAATGGAGAAGAAAATGAAACAAAATGTAGAAGAAGGAGAAGAGGAAAACTCATGCTTTCTCTGGCAATTTTCTGTGACTGCAGACTCCTCCTTGTTTTAGATGTTCCACACACAGGACTGTGCTGCTGGCTATGTCTGTGTGTATGCAAACACATATGTATGAGCCAAGCTGCCCTGCTTTGCTGGGCTCCTTCAGCTTCCTCATATGGATGGATAGGCTTTCTGTGATCATTCCTGTATTTAGATGCATCCCAACCTATTACTCATATTCTGGCCAGCTGCAGGGTTCACCCGTGTTACTAACAGGCTGTTGAAACCTGCAAGAATGACTACGGGTGACGTACCAAAGCAACAGCTCTAATCGCTGCTGGACTGAGTGGCTGCTGCTGCCACCCTCTCGTGCTCTGAAGGACTGTGAAGAAGATTTAGCAAGACAGAAGGGAGCCATGTAAAGGGAGAGAAACATTGCAGCACCTGACTACATACAGCTCAAGCCTGGAGGCAGCTGGGCTTGCTGCAAATGATTACAAACTGCAAAAGATGAATGCACATTTTCCACCGGGGACGGACTGATGTAAGACTGTAAGGCAGTTATTTTACTCTCTGCCTGTCCCTTCTGAAGGATGGTGTTGCAATGCTCTGGTAGAGATGTGTTACAGACCCCTCACTCTGTGGATGGGTTGGGAGGTTTTAATGCCACCCACAGAGTTTTCTTCAGCAGGAAAGGCTCATGCATTTTTCTGTAACTCTATGGTAACTGCTGTGTTGTCCAACATGGAAGATATCACCCTCCTGTGAAGGGAAACTTCTCACAAGAACTCTGCATCTCTCATGTCCTGACTAGCTAGCGAAATATCCTTTATTTTGAAGAGGAAAGGAAGGATTCTTCTATAAACATGCAAAGGACTATATCTCTATATGATGTGGAGATATTTGGATACACAGATCTGATGTATTTTAGGAAAATGACAGTGTTTTTGCAGGAGGGAGAGGTAACAATATAAGCTTGTGGTTCAATTACACCTCTTCTAAATGAAAAAATAATTTAATAATTTTGTATCTGATCTCTGAACCATCAGCTTTCTCAATAGCAGAAATTCTTTTAAAAGCCAATAAAGCAACAAAGCCAAGTACTTGTGGTTTTGGAAGGAGAAGGTAAACTTTCTGCTTAGTTGGTGACACTGGCCTCCCCTGGCCTTGGTCACATCCAAATCTTCAAATACATGTTTCAGAGGTGATAGATCACATTAAGATCCAAAGGCTTGGCTTTATCTCATAGATTTCCAGCCTAGCACTGATGTTGAAGCCTATCAGCTCCAAACACATAGAGCCAACATTCTGATCAGTCAGTATCTCATATCTGTGAGATACTTCAGCAGCCCACTAGAAAAGTTTCAGGTTATTTAGGTTCCAGAAGCTCCAGAAGTTCATATTAAGAAGCTTACGTACATTGTGGAATTATTCAAGATGAAAGAATAGAGCTCTTATTCTGACTATATGTAACAAAGTTATCTCTAGTACTAATCTTTTGCAGCAGATTATATTCTACTTTATGGGCTACTGTAATAAGAAGCCCATCCCCCACCTAAGCAGGTGGTGAAATGAAGTCACAAGTACAAAAGAGGCTTTGTAAAGCAGTGAGAAGAAAAGGGAGAAAAAAAAGAAATCTCTTTTTTTTGCCTTGGTACAATAACATCTTTCACTTCAGGATCTCAAAGCACTTTAGAAGCACTGTAATTAAGCTTCCCATCTCTCCATGTAGCATAAAAGATTTTTAATTCCTTTTAACAAGAGAAGAGAGAAAGAAAGAAGGTGAGCAGGAGATAAACCAGTGTTTGCTCATTGAATGCATAACAAGAAGAAAAATATGCACAGTTGAATAATTGTTTTTATTTTAACTGTTCATAAGGAGCAATCTTTCTCCTTCCCACCATAATTATGGGGTAGACACCCACCAAAGTATGAAAAGCTGTAGAGTTCAGGATCACCTATAGCATGGCAGGTTAATTCCATAAATGCTTCCTTCCCCACATCTTCCAGCACTATACAGAAGGTCTTAAATTCTCTTTTCATCCACTGTTGTCTCCTGATTTAGTGCTTCAATTTACTTTCCTTGACATACATACACTCTCTCAAGTGTGTGTTGATTACTTTTTTGTTATGATTGTGTGAACCAATCTCAGCAGAGAGGGGAGAAAAAAAGAGCGAGAGGCAAGATGTGTTGTACCAATTGAAGAGTAAGGAATTTAATGTGAGATACTCTTCATACCAGGCAAAATGTAATCAGTGAACTAGATGAAAAGAATTTGAGAAATGACAGCACTTCATATGGTTATAAAATTACTTGAAATTAAAGCATGAACTGAAATTATTTTGTTGTCCTAAAGAACAGTTTGTCCTTTCCTCTCCTCTATTATCTCAATAGTCTACTAGAAATTTGCTCATCAGGGAACATTTTCATGTCAGAACACTGTATTTTCAGTCGATTGGTTGGTTCTTTACCAGGGCAGAGGGCTAGCTGCGTTTCAGGGTGGAAGAGACATCTTCAGCCAAAAGAAGCGTCTCTCCATTTATGCTAGGGAAGACCGAAATGACAATGTCTCTCTTTGTGTGCCACAAGTTCAATGATTGTCAGCAGGGTGAGGAAGTACTATCTCTCACCAAGCAGCACACACAGAAGTTCAGCTGAAAATTATCCTACTGTCTTTCAAGAGGAGTTTGTGGATACTATTTATTTTTTTACCTCTTCTCCTAAAACATACTAAGTCCTATGTGACTGGCTCTGGTGGTTTGAATTCTTCTACATGTGTGTGTGTATATGTGTGCATCTGTATTGGCCATTTAATCTGCAAGACCCAAGGAGAGGAACTGGTACCTGTGCTATAAGTTTGTACGACAATGGGCACAAGAGGAAGTCAGTGGAGTTCTCCTACTCCTATAAAGCAAAAAAACATTATTTTGAACTAATGAGAACAACTGTCTAAAATTATCTTAATTCACTTCAACATCTTAAAACTTCCTCAGAAACACGATTATCTGTAGCTGTTGTACGCTGGCCCTTATCTTTGCGGCAATACCAATCTTACCCCTCATCAATAACAGAAGGTTCTCAACACCTTAAAAAGAAACAACTCTCCTGGGCACATGACTCTTCTTAGGCAATATATTGTGACTGTCTGTTCTGTGAAATGACCCAGAAAATCTAAAAGTTACCAACATATTGTATGTTCTATAACTGCCTCGTCATTATCTCCAGAAAAAAAAAAAAACAACCACTATTCTGAGACAGCAGGTATATTAAATATTTAGGAACTGTTGGTTGTTTTTTTTTTTCTATTCTGATTGGTATCAATACATTTTGTAGGTGATGATTACATAAAATGAATTTATTCAGGTAACATCAGCAGCAGTAGCTGTGACTCAGTAGGGATGGACAGTGGCCTGGAACTCCCTCCCAGCTCTCCTGCAATGAAGGGAGCTAGGAGCTGGTCCAGCTTCTATTTCAGACCACTTCCATGAAGTTCACACAACATTGCTGACACACACCAACAGTTTCTGATTGCTCTTTTTCACTTGTTCCCTTTTGCAGCTGGATTATCCAACACAATCTGAAACATGATCCCCTCAGAACCTATCAAGGTGAACTGCTACATAGAGACATTTAGATGACATCAGGGCACAAGGACATATACGTATTTAAATTCAACAGGGTTCCATTTTTAGTACATGAAAGTCATGGGATTTACGGTGCAATTCTTTTCAAGGATTGTATTTCATTTATGTAAAAATAAGCATTGTTTAGTATATGTTCTCTCTATTACTGCTTTTGGGGCACAACCATTAGAGTGAGTCACGACTGCATTTTTATAATTCATCTATGACATGAAATAGATGGACTTGCAATGATCACTGAAAGACAGTGCAGTAACCAGCTTCACAACAGCTCCTGCAGGTCTCAGGGCATCTGAATGCACAGACCTGCTGGTTATGGTTTCTTCTGCATTGAAGTCAATACAGTACATCGTCTGCAAAGGCTGAGAGACAAACAGCAGCTTTCACTCATTGAGCAAAAGAACGGGATCAGCTTTGTGAATGCCCATTTCTCCTCAGAAAATGTTTCCCTCCAAATCTGTTTAATAATTCCAGAGCTTGCTCCTCCTCTCACTGATGTCGGGGTAAGCCATGAGTCACCAGTTAAATCTGTAGGGCTATAGCAGAACCAGAATGGTTCCCCAGCTCCTCCTTCAGTTCTCATGTTGATAAGTTTGTCACTGGTGTGTGCAACTACCAAGTTCAACGAATTTGCTCCCCATTTCCATTCACGTAACTGAGATCCCCATCTTGCCTTTGGGGTGATGTGTCAAAATATAACTAAAACAACATATCGCCCCTAGCTAACAGAGATATCCTTGTGGGTAGGCAAGATGAAGTTGCTGTACTGCAAAGCTATTTTGTTTCTGTGTCTCTTTTTTTCTTTTCTCTCTCTCTTTTTTTTTTTTTTTTTTTTTTTTGGGGGGTGGGGTGGGGTGGGGGTGGGCGGGGGCAGGGTAGATTCCTCATTTGTAACCCAGTCATCTGCTCTACACCCTGGCATTTTCTCTGCAAATATAGACAAAACCTAGCATGTCAGTAATAGAGAAATGCTCATTTGCATGAAGAATGACAGCTTTATCAAGTTCTTAAAAGCCCTATCTGATCCATTCAAGTACAGTCTCTGCATCTGAAGTAGCATCCAGCTGCCTGGAGAAAGGAAGGCCTGAAACTGCCAAATCACTTACTGCAGTAAAAATAGGTGAAGAAGAAAACTAAATACAGTTGCTTACTAAATATAGCTGAGTCTAAATGCAGCTGGGATGTGGATGAAGGACAAAAGTGTATAAAGGAATGGGAGCAACTCTATCACCTCCCATTGAGAATGCAATTAACAGAAAGTTGTGGCACAAAACCTAAAAACCCACAGATGGTTTTAACTTGCCTCCAGTGTGACACAACCTGAAAAAAATCCCTTCTGTCTGGATTCTACATTACTGCTTTTGTTCTTTAAATAGATCGATCTCCGTTCTGAACATAATTACATATAGAAACAACAACTAAGATCATGCTGAAAGCTCAAGGTTATTTTATTTGTTGGGGAAGTTTTACTCTAAGTTGGACAACAGTAGACAGCTTTACACCTTTCTGTGCCTCACATTCCTTCAAGATGCAAATACTGAGACATATATATGTTCCAGCTCTGCTATATTCATAAATAACCTGAATGTAGGAGATCCTTGATCTGACAGAGGTCACTACACAATCTTACTTTGGTTAACGTTGAATTTCAAGATTATAGATAGAGTGCTGTGAAAAGTACATGTGGGTTTTGTAACATATAGAAAATGCGCAAGCAGGATGTTCACAAATGAGCTGTTGTTTTCTCCCCCAGTTTGCTGTTAGCAGTAGTGAATACAGGACTGCTCAAGCTCTAGGTCAGACTCTGCAGATGGACTAATTTCACAAAAAATATCAAAGCTGTGTTATTTTGTACTTACTAAAAATGTGAACAAAGCAAAATCATAGGACACAGAAATCTCACTTACATTTTTCAGAAGATGTTATTTACCTAAATTACTTTTGGCTTTTTTAAAGGTCACTCTGCTAGGTTTATAAAAAAAGTTATTATTTCAGGAAACAATAGCTTCCATAGGTCCGTATTCTGCTGCATTCTTTTTGCCCCCTATAGCATAGTAAGAGGCAGAAGGAAGAACAAATATTTTCTGAAACTAAGTGAAACAAGCAGTAGTAAGTTTACCTCTCCAGCAGGCTACAAATCAAAATGTAGAATTTGTGTGTTACCGAATGAGTACTAACAGAAATGCAGGTGACTAATTTAATTGTGTAAACTCAGTGGAATGGGTAATAGAGAACCAAAAGCATAAAAGCAAAGAGATACATACATGGAACATACATATACATCTGTGCATGTATGGAAAGAAACATGTCAACATGCGCAAGTATATATGTATGTCTGTGTATTCATAGAGAAAGAGCAAGAGAAAGGGAAGAAGTGATGTATGTCCCATGACACATGAAACCCTAACTGTTTGGCTGTGAGTCGTAGAGCCAGTACTGACAGCAGAGAGTCAGGTAGGCTCCTGCAGCAGAAAGATGTCCATTTTATGTTCTGTGCAGGATTTGGTTCGGAAGAGCTGTGGCATGCTGGGCAGTAGCAAGCAGAGACTCTGGACCACCCCCTGGAATTTCACTCAGATGTCCTTACCCTGATTTCTTGTTAAGCCTTGCAGATCATACCAGGAAAAGGGGGAAAAGATGAGACTGGAAAACAGGGAAAGCTAGTGATTTTCTGTGTTACATGTTTGTTTTCCACATAGGAATGAGTATTTCAATTGAGTGAGAAATGGACCTTTGTAGTCTATCAAAAGAAATGCAGTATGTTGTTATTGATGCAGAAGACCTGTCACCTCTTGGGGGAGTTATCCGTAACATGATTTGTGGACATAGTTCAATCAATAAATACATGAATGGTTACAGTCTTGTTAGTCATGTTATACTGCTACACAGTGTTCTCCCAGACAGTCCTTCTACCTCTGCAGGCCATGATAGATTGGTCTGTCACCTTTCCTAGTCCGCATTGCAGCGATCTTACCTCCTACCTTCATCCTTCCTCTCCGCCCCCCTCCACCTGCCCCCAGCCATTTCTATTTGGCTTTCATGGAAGTCATTCATTGTATCAGCAGCTCCCCTTTAATCAGAGCACTGCTTCCATGTGACCTAGCTGCTTAAATGACTGAGGGTCCATTAAGTGAATTATTTCAAGCTCTTGCCCCTTTCACAAGCCTGCCCCTAAAGCAACACAGAAAGTAATAAATTTGAAGTGCCTCTCAGTATGGTGAGGGAAGTAGACTGCACTTTATAACTAGCAATTAGCCTTAGGGCTTCAGGTATTTTTCTTTTCTCACCACAAATAAACTTGCTTACTTTGGAGGAAAAAAAAATAAAAAATAAAAATCACAGGTCTTGTCCAGAGTTCAGTGCCTGGCACTGTTAGCTTGTCTTCATATTCTATCTCCTGGCTCATAGCATCTTAATATATGGTGATATTCTGTAACATTTTCTATTGACTCCGTGATCAGACATTCTGGGTAGTTATGATCCAGCAAGAACAAATAGCCAGATTCAATGCCATTGCCACAAACCTGCTGGCTCCTTCTACCTGATGAGCTTCACATCACTTCAGAAACGCAGGGGAGCATAGGACAAAGATACACAAGGTGCAATTTGAGAACTAAATTGCTCTACAATCTTAATAAATAAGAGGATTTGTGTGTTGCGGCTATGCAGCATAGTGACGACAGTCATAACACCACCCAGGAGTACGTGGCAGAAAATCCTTTTTAGCTGTATCATGTCATACAGTTAAGCAGTTTGGTCTCAAGCAGTAGAATGCAGAAAGGATCACAGACCAGTTTCTTGTCGATTTAGTATAGCAATCTGTGTGCAAAATTTAGGTTTACTTTACTGGCTTCTTTCTCAGCATTCTAATTTGTCACATTTTTTTTCCTTTTT
This sequence comes from Falco peregrinus, assembly GCF_023634155.1. Taxonomy (NCBI): domain Eukaryota; kingdom Metazoa; phylum Chordata; class Aves; order Falconiformes; family Falconidae; genus Falco; species Falco peregrinus. Next base: position 62,875,322 of record NC_073721.1, read on the forward strand.
ACAAGAATTTATTTTGTAATTTTCATTATCCATCTCACCAAGCTTCTATCAGCCTTCTTCCTTCCCCTTGCCCAACCTTTTTTCTTTCTTTTTTCTCCTCTGGGACTATGCAGATGGGAGGAAATCTTTTATCTTTCCTTTGGCTACATCTTGTAGTACTTTGTTCGTCTCTGTTTCTTCTTCTAGCTCAATTCATATGCTTTTGTGATACACCTTTTGTCAGCCTCACACGTACTGTTGCTATTGCTTGTTCCTGATCATCTTTTTATATGTCATCAAGTACACCATGTGCTTTTGGATGAACATCTGCAGTTACTAGACAGTTTCTCATCTGAAAATGCAGGGTGTTACCAGCACTGATACAATTAAACTGAGAGCTATGTTTATGGACTGTGATTAGGTCTTTTTCCAGAGACAGAGTATAAGGACAAGAGGAACCATGGCCTTGTACATTTTTCTGAAAGGACAGGTGAGGGTTTCTTAGCAATGCTCAGCCTAGTGTAGACCAGGCATAATATGCTACAGCCTTTTAATTTTGTTGTCATCAGAGCAGAAGCTGTCCATATAAACGAGCCAGAGAGGAGCTTGATTTGGCATCATGGTTAATATTTTGTTACTCGAGAAAGGTGAATAGAAATGTGACCGTTAATTTAGGGGGCATTCTTCCCTGTTGCCAGTGTTTTACTTCAAGAAATATTGCTCAGTCTCAAATAAAATTGTTGTTAAGGAATATAGAAATGCTTCTCTCTACTCACACTGAAAGTCAGTAGCCATGGTGACTTATATTTATAAATGGGACTACTATTTATTGGCAGACTGTGATTTTACTGTTTTCCTTTACCACTGAGTGGGTAGTGGGATTTAGTAATTGGTAAATGCCTCTTAGTTGAGAGTTGTAGATTGTTTTAAACAAAATAAAGATAGAAATATGTAGCAGTCTGCAAAGACCAGTCCAAAAGTGCTCAGCACCAAATTAATTTCAGGTTTCAGAGGCAGTGTTCTCCCACTGAAAAAAATTAGCACATCAGCTGTGGTACAACTGAAAGAGATGAGCAGAGCAAAACATATGCAAAAATGTTAGGAGGCTGGAGTTGCTGTTCACCAACAACACAGGAGAATTCAAGGAGATCAGTGCTGCCATTATGACTTTCAGTACATGCGAGAATAGTTCCTATTAATTGTGTATGTAGGTATATACCTGAAACATGTGAATCACTGCTTTGACTGCCTCAAGTAACTATGCACAATGACAAAGTTCTTGCATTTGTATGACAGTGAAGCCCATGGGCATCATGTAGTTTTATCTCTTTGAAAATTTAACAACTGAAAAGAATCACGACAGTGGTAACTCTGGGGCGACTTTTCAGAAGAGTGTTGTATAATCTTTTGTGAGCTGTCACTTAAAATATTGCTGAACCAGCTTCCCTATCTTCTGCCATACCAGGGGTTCATTTAAACTGGGGAAATTCTTAATGAATACCTGCTGCATATGTCACAACAACCATCGATTTCATCCTAGATTGCATCCCTCAAAAATACCAGACAAGGCTGAGCAATTAGGGAGCCTTCGCCTGTGTGACGAAGGAATTGTGCTGGGAGAAAAGAGGCAACGGAGGGCTCAGAGAATTGCACTGAAGGGATGATTCACTTTGGTTTTGAGTTGTTATTTGCCATCCCTCTTTGAGGCTAGCAGTGACAGCAGGGCACACAAGTAGTTGTTCGGCAATGTTATGTTATATTTTTAAGTTACATTGATCAGCCGGACAGCTGATCTGCAGCAAACTTTTCTATGTTCTCCCTAGTTGACAGTGTTTATGATTTAACCTGATCCAGCCCACGGGTCTGCTGAAAGTTTTCTTTCATTGCTCTCTGGATGGAAGTTCTACTTTTCTGATGCTTTCAGCCCTGAGAGAGTTCCCAGGTGGCTTTAAAGCTTTTACATCTCCCTGTCATTAATTGTAATTGATTAGCTTTCTTCTTCTGACACATTCCTGATCGGCTCCAGCACATCTTTCTTTCTCTCGTGCAAAGACTTTTTCCCCCCCTTATCTCTGTTAGAAATCACAAGTGGCAGGTGTGGGAGTAAAGAGTTCCCTCAATGAATTCTCAAGCTTTTTCTATTACTACCTGAAGTTCCTAGCCTTTCAGAAAGCTCTGCTTTCTATGCCTGTCTTTTCATCTCCTTTTTTTCACCAATCTGCTCCTTAGGACCCCAATATGGTTCTATTATTTGCACTAGAATTGATAAACACTTCTAGTATTTGTCATCACCTTCTCCCAGCCCTCTCTTCACTATCTCCCTTTGCTTTCTGCAATCACAGTGTTCACAAGCCTGCCCTGTTTCAGGGCAATGGTTTGGTAATATTGCAGTCACCCAAGGTATCATCAAAAACTCAGCCTTGTAGTTTTCACTTCATGTTTAAGTGGACATTTCTGTGTTCTACTACTGAAAAATCCAGTTTCTAAATATCGTAATGATAGAAGACCTGGCTTCTACTCAAATTGGAGTCATTACTTTTTGCCTACTCAAAATTACTCATTTGAATTCCCAGTGGATAAAGCAAATCCCCACCCCTTGTTCTGAACAGCGGGCTTAGAAATCCACCTATATAAAACAGCTACTCACTTAGAACACTACTGAAAATCTGGAACACTTTATTGCTGCTGTATTTGCCTCAGTAATGGCTAATTTCAGAACCAGCAGAGACTATAATTCATAGGGAAATGAACTGTTGCTCATAGTCTGCACACTAAAAACCAGTTACATCGCAATTGTCTCCCCTCTGCTGCTTTTATTCAGGAAAGCGTCCCAGTGGGGCTGCACACAAAAGAAGTGTTCCTCAGATACAGAAGGGAGACCAGAGTCAGACCTTTCATTAGGCAATAAAGTGGATATACCTGGTATAATTTCTCAAGATGAGGAGTTCTAGACAGATGTCAATAGTAAAAATAATAACACTGTTGACAATCTAGCTGTTCGTGCTAGCGATATGCTCAAGTAGTGAATGCAAATTATTACCAGCATTTGAATTAACAATGACAAAGTCACAAAGGAGGTTTCCTTGTTCTATGCTTCTTTTAATTTTAAATGCCATTGAAGAGATGCAGAAAGGGCTTTGTTAGAGGAGAAAAAGCTTAAAGTGTACAAAGCAGGTACAAAGACCTGTGATCATCATAGGATTTTTTGTTTGTTAGCTCTAAAGTTACTCAAGCAAAACACTGGAGTCAAAGACAGTTTTGCCTTGTGACTGCACTTCAGGGTCCCAAGCCTGCTTAGATCCCCAACACGCTGCATACACAGGACATTCTCCGAGAGCTCTCACTGACTGTGCCTTGCTCTATGGCAAGCCTTTCATCATTCATAGAGTTGTCCTGATTAAGCATCTTGCCTAAGTTAGAATAACAGATCCTAGACTTTTAACCCCAGAAACCCACGTGAGCAGTGTGAATCTGAGGAAGCTAGACACCAGATAGCCCCAAAGGCCAGAACTTCCTTGCTCTTACCGGGAGGCTGCTGGACCAAATACATTCAGGCAATGCTAACATACTCAGAACGAATTATATTCACGGATAATTTTGCTTGTTATGAGTGTTACAAACAACTAAGCTTAGCTACAAGAAAATTGCTTTTTGAGAGTTAAAGGACAGCAAAGGTAGATACTATTCACAAACAACAGACGGTCATATTGGGAAAAGCCCCTCACTTGAGCGTGTTTCTGATTCATGCCAGATCCTTGCTCTCTAAACTGTAATGGAAATTAAGATCTTAATGTCTACTGTCACTCTGCATATGTTTTCTCTCGTCTGGTGTACTTTTTAATAAGATATCCTCAGTCTTGTCCCTCTTGAAAGAAGGAGGGGAAGAAATATCCCCACCCCACTCCCCGCGCCCCGGACCTTTATCTTTGTTAACACGACCTTACATTGTGCCCCTGAATAACGTAAGATTTGTTTTGTTGTGCCCTGCAGGGCTCCTGTGTCCCCAGAATCCTAGGGCAATGGCAGTGCCGAGCTGGCACACTATAGCAGAAATGTCATTTTTTAATTATGTGGTTCTGAGGGGAATCTATTATCTACTGCTGAGATGCTGAAATCAGACGATTTATCTCCAAGGCAGCTCTGACTACAATCTAGAATATATATCTCTTGTCACTGCAGGAAACAGAACGAAAGGATGTTTTTATTTCTGGTGCCTTATGTTTATAAATTTATTCTTTTAAGCTTTGCAAGCAGATTTTGGAGGGGTATGGTGCTGAGGGGCAGGGCAGAGAGGAGTCACATAGTCATGCTTCTCCAGGTTCCTTTAATCTCTCTAGTAGATTGCCCAAGGTCAGAAGGGATCTAGCTGCCCTTCAGTCAGACGCATCCTCAAGAGCTCATGTGCCAACAGTAACTAGCTCAGGTATTAGTCATTACTCTGAGGTTTCCAGGCATCTAAGTGCTGAAAGCACAAGTGAACAGCATCAACAAATTGGCCAGGCAACCCGTTTACCTTAATTAACATAAATACTAACCTCTGCTTGACATTTCAGGCTAGATGCGTACAACAACTTGAAAGCGTCTTTATTTCTACAGACTAGGTATTTTCATTTAAATGTAAACGAATGTACCTACCAGCTTATTCACAATGACTCTGAATAATTTCTCTTTCCTCCCTAAGGTATCAAAGCAAATGAAAGAGTTTAGTACATGTTCTTTTTTTTACCTGCAAAATTCATTACACAAGTCACTCCACGAAGCAGGATCAGAGCTGCCAGCCATTCATATCTATCAACAAACGGGTACATTCCAACTGTTTTTAAAACAGTCTCGCTCAGGCATATTTTAAATTAATATGTGTTTTCTGTATCTTATAAAAGTTCACAAAAAAGTTGCATGGAAGGACAGAGGGAAAGAAATATCAGACTATCCTGTCAAAACTTTAATTCTTGCATTGCCCTCTAGTGCATACATGACAACATGACACCTTTTTTTTTTTTTTGGTTGTGGTTTTTTTTAAACTTTTCATGCTGTAAATTACTAAAATGAAACCTTTAATGTCATTTGATGGTTTGCTGCATCTAATTTTTACAGAAACATTATTAACAGTTTGTTTGAAATACATGACTAAATTCTTGCCTTCCCCAATCCCTTCTGGCAAATCTAGGAAATACCAGTTTGCTTTGTGTTGGCAGAAATGCAGGCCACGTCATTTCAAAGCAAAATAAGTATCATTCAGAACAATCCAGACCCAAAACCATCAGTCCTTCAAAACCACCTGAAGTATGTCACGTATAAGTTAAAGACTGCCTAAATTCTTCACTGTATGAGGACAATGAAAAGTCTTCAGGAGTACGTCATTCATCTGCATACACTTACTTCTAAAAGTCAGCTGCTTCCCCCACATACAGAAAAAAAAACAGCGTACAGGAGAATGCAGGGACATGTAGAATAGTTGAAGTGGGCATCAAATTTACATATCAAGATGAAAGCTACTGTAAAACATTGTAGAGACAAGCATCTGAGAGGCTACGGATTTGAACAAGGCCCTTGTTATTAAATGCTTAGCTGTAAGAATCCCTAAGTTTTTGGCCAGCCATTTGCTGCTTTATAAATAAACCTGGGGACATACTCATTACACTTAGTGGAAGTAAATTAAGTATGAATTTCCTCTGGCATCACATAAATTTACACAGAAAAAGCAGCTCTATTTGTAGTAACAGTCTCAGTAAAAGGAAACATTTTGCAAAATAGTTAAGGGGGAAAAAAACCACAAACTAGCCACCCATATGAGGAATATTTTAGAAATGTATTTGAACTTTGTACCTGCAAAATATGCTACTGTTACATACTGTACTACAGTATAAACAATGTTTTTGCATTTGAGAGGTCTGATGATCTTATACCACCCCCTCAATGATCTTATATCACCACCTCTTCTCCTTTGTCCTTAAAAACATAACATTTGTAGTTTTTATGTTCTGGTCCACAAGATACCATTAAGTAATTTGTCAGCCGTCTACAAAGAACGCGGGGTGAAATTACAGCAGCTCCCTTTGTCAGGATTTCATGGCTTTTGCTTTCAAAGCCAAAGTTACACAATAAAAGCTATAAGATCTGTCATCATTTTTTCAGATGAGGAGCTGCAGCTTACACTCTTGAATAAGCAAGGCAGTCTTGTGCTCGAGCAGCTATGCTATTCTGCCATGCAGCTCTGCAATGCACATGAGTACATACAGGAGCTGGCGTTGCATCCATACAAGCAAGAACACTTGCAGGAGATCAAGAGCCTGGGTAGAATCAAGATTTGAATAGCAGAGGTAAAGAATGGGATGCTATGAAGATACATGGCTCTAACTCTATTGCATAAGTGGGGAAGCATGCATGTAAGCAGTTTTGCTACTACCAAAGTAGAGAAAAAAATTATATGCCATTTTAATAATTCCAAACTATATTCTTGCAGTACTGCACGACACTCTGCAATACCGACAATCTTACTTCTATATCTGTGCAATACTCTTTATTAAAGACAACTTCTGGATAATGTTTGACAAGTGATTTTGTTCTTACTTTTCCATGTAAACCAGTGATCCAGATGTCCCTGGGTTTACCTCAGTCTTTCGTATGAAGCTGTCCCTGGAGAAATAGCAGTTTCTACCTTACCGGTTTTATTTGTCAAGATCCTGACGTACTTGTTCCTAATGCTCTGAGAGTCTTTTCTGGACTCCATATGCAAATAATTTAAAAACAATGATAGCAAGAGTAGCACAGTAATAGTTCATAATAATCATACAATAGTAATAGTTCATTTTTAATTTAATGCTTGAAAATATGCTAGCATACAGCTGTTAGTGGTTCATAGAAAATAATGGAGGTTTTGATCACTGTCTTGTTTATAGCTCTGGAGCAACCCTAGCAAGAATCCAGAACAGAAAAAAAGTCAGATTATCCTGCCTGCCAGGTACAGCCCTTGAAACATTGCTGCCTAGCCTACGGTTTTCATTCCACAAAACTTTTCACAAATCACCTGAAAGCACGAAATTGTCATCAAGCCAACACGGGACAGGCAAGGCCTTTTCTTTTTATATAAAAAAAACCCCAAATGACTGGCCTGTGAACAAATTTTCTGTTTGGCTATCACAGAATGACTGCCTCAGGTTGACAGATAAATAACTTGTTTTAAAATCTCACATTCTTTGTGCTTGCAAACTCACACTCACAAAACCAGACTCTAATCACACTAGATTGCCACCAGACATGTGCCCCACACTTTTCAGTGTCATTCTTAAGCCTGCCTCTCATCTCAGGAAAGAGAGGGAAAGATGGAGAGGCACTGTGGTTAGAAAACGGGCATAACCATAGAGCTGTTCTTTGTGTGAAAGGGATGCTTACTTTCATATCCCATTTATGTGGTTTCACTTCATATTTCTGTGCTACATACCAGTAGCAGAAAAGATGTCACTGATTCAAGATCTAGCTGCTGTTCTCATTATCTTGTGCAGCAATTTTTCCCCTCTGCTTGAAAGGCCAGTACATTGCACCATCACTGGAGAAAATCTGGTCTTTATCTTTTTTTCTGGATAATTACAGAACCTCAGTCTTCCTAATGCAGACCATCCGCACCTTGAAGCTCTACTAAATTCCCACACCTTGTAGCTCTACTAAATTCCTTTAAAACAGAAAGAGCTTATATCTTTGAAGTGCAAACTCAGCACAGCTAGGAAAACTGATGAAAAGTTCTCTAAGCAGCTGATTAATATATAAAATGTAATAGCTCAATGATCTGAAGTCAAGACATTTTTGTCTTCAGAACATCCTGAATGTTTTGAGGTCTTAACGTGACTGTAAATATATTCACATCTAAGGTCTCACAAAGTTCTTGTGGATTTTGGTTACTTTTCCTTGTATACTTTCGTATACTTTTCTCCCCTTTTTGGTTTAGGGTTTGGGTTTCTTTTGTGTGTGTGTGTAATCTACTACTATCGTATTTTTCATCCACTGCTCTTCAAAATTTAAGGTTTCTTTCCTATCCATCCCAAACTGGAGCAAAGAATTTTAATACTGTGTTTTTTTTCTGTGAATCAAAAAGCCAACATTAATCATTCAAACAGATTAAGGGAAACTTTGCCTGTTTAATTCAAGCACTTAATTGTTACTCCTACCCACATTAGACTTCTCACCAGCCCATCCAGAAAAGAAAAGTACTTTCAGTGGTAAGCCAGATCATCCTCTGCTGAAGTGATTTTAAGGGGAGCATCAAGTTCCCTTAGCTACTCCTTGATTTCTTTCCCTATTAACATTTTCTCTCCCTGTTGAATTTCAGCCTGGGATATTCATAGACTCTAACTTAGATGTGCAACCTTTATTTGTGAGAAGTTCAGAGGCTATAACTTTATGACCTGTCGGGTTTTTTCCCCTAAAATCTTTACTCTTAAATTTTCCTACCATGGAAGTAGAATGTTGGCCTAACAATCAAGATAATGAAAATAATAATTTTTTTTTTTTTTTTTTTTTAGAATAATTGTGTTTCCTCTCTAAAATATCATTTTCCCTCCATCAGTGTTCCCACTGATGCTTTGGGTTTTATATATTTATTTATTATTTTTACTTTGAGAAATAAACTCTTGGCAAACTATTTTTGCTGATGTGCCTTTCACCAGTGTCAAAATGTACTTCCTATAGCACATTCTGGGAAAGTAGCTTAAACATGGTTTTCATTATTCTTTTCTTTTAAACCACTGAACTTAGTTTGAAAACTAAGTCTATAGGAAAGATCAGTGGCTAAAGGACTAAAAACATTCACCCATTCCTACCGCTCCGCCATCAGAAATAAACACGCTGACCTTCAGCTAAGGATATGAAATAAAAACTTTGTGGTCTTTATCAGTTTAGAATATATAACCAACAGTTATCTGTAAGCACCTGTCACACCTCAGCCCCTTTCCTACAAGGACCCTACAACAAAGAATTTCTTCCAGCTCTGGGAAAGCTCTCAAATTAAATGTCACTGCTCCACCTGATGATGCCGATCAGCAGTCGTGATTCATGGATCACATTAAGGCCACCAAATTTTTCAGAAATGTTACTTTAAAAGTAGCAAAAATACAGAAAAGGAAGGCACGATGCTTTTCATTTATCTCTGCATCAGTGTGTACGATCATAAAGGGATGCTCTGATGAAGCGATGTCATTTGGTTGCCCATTCCTAGACCATAAGCCCACATGAGATGATTCTCATGCAAAGCAGGACTAGAGTTAGCCCTTGAACTATGTGCAATGTGATGTCATATGGCAGCTATTAATGTGTCATTGCATGTAATGCTGCCTGGGAAGTTTAATCCTCCCAGTAAACCCAGACATGCACCAATCATCCCCACCTTGATAAATTTCACCCTAAAATTTCCCTAACTGGCTCTACTCAGAAATTATTCAGACAGCAGGTACCTCTAGGTACTAATAGATTTATGAGAGAATGAAAAGATTTACATCACTAATGCAATGTGAGCAACTAGAAGAAGGAAAAGAACCCTACCAAAAAACCTCAACAAACAGAACGAATGTGATATAATTTGTCCATGGCTCAGTGCTCTGCCCCTTCTTCACTAATGCTGCTCTGTACCAAATGTGCAGTCAAGTCAGTAGTAAATGGCACAGCAGAGAGAAGGAAAATGTAAACTGAAAGCTTTACTGCAGTGATTGATTCTAGCTTTGCTAACCGAAATCAAAAGGGCTTGGTATGAGATTGACTTTAGGCTAGGATTTCCTTTTTATCCTGCTAAATAAATACCCATCTTGCAATGCATCAAAGATCCTTGAAATGCTCAGTTGAACTCATGTTACAAAATAAGTTCCTGGTGAGATCAGGCTTGACAAAAGCTAATGAAAAGATAAAGACGGTGAGAAATGTAGATACAGTGCACAGCAGGTCATACAACAAAAAAAAGTAGATGGTACAGACACCAGATTTTGCTTTTATCTTCTAAGTGTTGATATCTGATTCTAAGATAGCGAGGAGAAAGGCTAGCCATACATGAGTTATTATTCCCAAAAAAGGGCTGCTTGTTGTGTTTACAGTGAGAGTTAGGTCCTCACAAACATCAGGATGAGCCATATGGCATTGTACTAGCTGAAAATCCGATCCTAATCTAACCCTAGGTGTTTATGCATCAGACTCCATGGATATAAAGGAAGATATATTTTAAAAAAAAACAAACAACAACAACAACAACAACAAAAAAACACCACAAAAACCCCAAAACCGACAAAACAAACAAACCAAACCAAAACATACACAAATACAAAATCTCAGAAACAAACACATATCAGTCAAGGTCTGTGAAGTTGTTCATGATTTGCACTAGAGCAAGGAAGAGAGGAAATTGCCACATAGCCTCTGATTACCATATACTTTTTCTTCTGTGTATGACTCCAGTCCCAATTTTACTCCTAGTCTTGGACAAACTCACCTTCTCAAGTGAGCTATTTCATCTGTCAAACTCCTACACACTGTCAGTGACATCTAATTATTCCAATCTTGCAAGGATGATGGCAAAACAAAAGAGAGCATGGGTCATGCAGAAAAGGATTTAATTGAGTTTGAGATCTTCTTTCACTCTATTTCTGTCATTCTAAGAACCTGACAATTACACACTCATTAGTCTATAGAGGATCATAGAGGTAGCATATAGTCCTGACAGCATGCCCCTGACAGGTCAGAATTTGAGAGTGGAATGTTGTATTACCTTCTTGACACTAAAAGAGATCAGCGGTTTCTTTTTTCTTTTTTTCCTCTTTTTTCCTTTTTTTTTTTTTTTTTCTTTTCTCTCCCTGAGCTGTTTTCATACATAAGCAAGGCAGAGAATATTTCAAAGATTACATCATGGGGAGAAAACTCTGGTCCAGTTGCCTTAAGAAGCCAAGTTCCTCAGGTTCCCCAGAAAGTTAAAAATTATGTCAGGGTTACCGTTCACCTCTACAGGGCACAGCAGAAACTGGCATACGTTGTAGAAAAACCTGAAGACTTCCTACCTGAGATAGCACAAGAAAACAGATCCTGATAAAATAATAAGCACCTATATGTATTTATTTACCCAAGCTCTTCCTCTAGACAATTTCTAAAACAACTTCCAAGTGACATAAAAATAAATATGAATGCATTTTATGAGCACATTAGTACGAAAATTAAGCTTAAATGTTTCCTCCACTCCACAGAGAGGCAAGGGCTTCTCTCCACTGGGAGGAAATTGCTGCAGAAGGTTGTTTTGCAAATGACAACACAAACCCCAGGTGTCTAATGCCTTCCCAGCTTCAGCCTTCACTAAGAGTATCAACAGCAATGAAACTGTTAACGTAACTGAAGGTAGACACAAATAGTTAGAAATTGAGGTTAAAATAGAGGCAACGTTGTTCTAACTCATGGTAACTATGCTCCTGTATGCTATTAATTGCTTAAAAGTATTTAGTATGATTCCTAGCCATAGTACCTACATTTAAAAATATTGGAAATTAGGAGCTTAAGTAGTATAGACCAGTTGGCTTTTCAGAATACTGAAACAAATACATGAGATTATTTCTATTAAGTTAATAAAGATAGGAAATTAATAACAGTTGTGTGAATTTGTCGGGAATACATTGTGGCAATCAAAATCCTTTACATAATGTCTTATCCCATTGTAAATACAAAGGAAAAAATAGTCAGCGTACACTTGGGTTTCAGTAATCCTCCGCCATTGCTTCACATAGAACCTCCAAAAGTAGGCTGAGAAAACTGTTTAAATAGAGGTACTGGGTAGATCCCACATGTGCTGGAAAACCACTGTCATGTAGGAGCTTCCATTTATTAAGGAACATCAAACTAGAAGAGGGATCAAATAAAGCCCTGGATATGTCTGCTCTGAGCTTGGTACAACTTAATGTTGTCTTTAAAGACTTGAATGATTGAATAGATTGTCCTATGACTACATTTACAGGCAATGCACAAGTCAAGTGGAAGGTAAGGAACTTGAGAAACAGGCTTTTCATTTCAAATAATCTTGAGAAACTACAGAAGAAAAAAGACTGTATACACTAACCAGAACAAACACCAAGCTAGTTCTTTAAAAGATCACTGGTAAGAATGTTACCGCTATATTCTTCTTCCTTTTTTTTCTTGAATTACTGCTTTCTTCTCATCCAGAGGAGTTCCTGTCGTTCCAAATCCTATCCTCACAGAAGGTGGGCCAGGCTGTGGGGAGCTGGGGTCCATCCCTGTGGAGGCATCGCTGAGGCTGATCACTTCAAAAACAAGGACATCTGTGATTTACAGCAGACTTTTCCACTTCCTCAGGTGATAAGCGTAGAGGAATTATAGAGGGATAAAGGTGGGTTAATTAACATTGATAGTATACAGCTGTGGGCTGGCTTCAGCGGCAGTGGGTTGATTGACATGGTCCATGTGCAGCTGTAGCTTGCTCCTACTAAGTAGTTAAATAGCTCTGAGGAGGGTGGGTTGAAGCAGTGTGGTCTCGTCTCTGGAGGAAGAAGAGCACTGGATGAAGAGAGAGGTGGAAGAAGCAGAGGGAAGAGAGAGAATGCCCTGGATGTAGGAGAGACAAGGAGAGGGCCTGGGAGAAGTAGAGAGAAGAAGGGGGCACAGATGAGGAGAGGCTGGTTGGAAGAGGAGCCCAGAGAAGGGAGAATCCAGATGCAGCAGAGGCAAGAAGCAGGGTGGACTGGCCTGAAGAGGATGAAGAAACAGCATGGACAGGAGATGAACAGTTGAAACCTTGGGGGGGGGTTGGTGGCTGTGCTGGGACAAGGTGTGCTAACTATTTAGTATATGATGGTAAAAGCCTTGCTGCAGCTGAATAGTTTTGCAGTGCTGTGACAATAAATTGCTGTTATAATCCCTAATTTTTGTGCTTATTGGTGGCTTCCCAGGATGTCCCTGGATCCTAGGTACCCTGGTGGCACTTCAAAAGGACCAGCAGTGTTTTTCAAGGCTGTTCCTGGTTCCCAGGCTGGCCAGCCTTCCTCTGTTGCTATTTCTCAGCAGACCCTTTCTTCTGTTCAATAGCTTTCCCCTTCCAGCCCAGCTGCCATTATGGCTGCTCACAGCCGGAGGCCCCAGGGCTGCTCGTGGTCAGTCAGGCCCGGTGGTGCCCTCAGGCCCCTGTCACAGGGGGTAGCTGGGCTGGAGGGAATGTGAGCCAGCCTGGCACAGCTCTTGGAGCACCCCCCTCTCCTTTGCAGGGGTGGGGGAGAGGGAAAACACCTGCATGTCAGGTATGAGTCTCCCCATGTGCATCATCTCAGGCAGAAATGTCTCCTGGTCCCATGCACAGGCAAAAAGGCTCAGCCCTGCTTGTCCCTGCAGAGGAATTTAATGGTGTGAGCGGTGTGGTGCTGCAGAGCACACCATGTTCCTGAGAGGGAAGGGCCAGGCCAGGACCATTCAGATCCATCCCCTCCTGTGACAGAGCTCCTTGCGAGGAACCACTAGATGCCTCATCCTCTGCTTTTAGCAGATTTTTGTGGTAAGGTAGCCCAGATAATCTTATCTGGCACCCTGTCCAGTTGCATCTTAAAAACCTCCAGCAGCTGGGAGACCAATGGGCTTCTAGTTTCCTGGATCCTCTTTGGAGTCCTTCTTTTAAGTGGATAGGGCATATGCCCTTTTCCAGCCACCAGGGATATCCCTGCATCTCCATAACTTCTCAAAGGTTGTAGAAATAGCATTAGGAATTTAGGAAAGAAATACTGACATGAAAAGGGAAAGCCTAGGAGAGAAAGAGGAGAATCAGCAGACGGCAAATAAGAAGGGTGAAGGACCAGCCCATCCCTGGAGCAGTGGAGACCAGCGTTCCCTTGCCTGAAGGATAGCTGCCTGCGTGGCAGGGACAGGGCAGGTGTTCACATTGGGGGTTGATGAGCAGAATAATGTTCATCTTAATGGAGTGTTAGTCCTAACAATCCACTGTGTAATTAACATGTAAATGGTTGCTCTCCATGCTTACACAGTGTATATTCTTCCCACAGAACCCATCTGTGCACAGATGCTCAGGCAAAAGCCATTCACTAGAGCAAAATTCACAGTTCCAGCCCTGCCCATGTGTCCCTGCATGTCACATGCTGGGATGCTCCTTTAGTGCCATTCCATATAAAAAAAGAGGTTTGGAGGCTTCCAATTATTCTGAGCCAAACTGCAGTACTAATTCAGGGAAAGAACCCCAGACTCATGGCTGAAGCACATCAGGGACAACCTGGACCTACAGAGGTTTGACCTCTCCATTGCAGGGAGATGGCATCAAGGGCAGGTTGTTGGGCAAGCCTAACCCTGCGTTCAGTGGTAGGTTTCTTTTTTCCCTTCCTGCCATTCCTGCCTGGCATCTGCCTCAGATGATCCATGTTGTGCACCTCTCTGCAGTTTGTGGTTCTGCAAAAATCTGTGAGAGAGACTCCAAACACCACCTGTAATCTAGCATGACAGAACAGGCTGACTGCTCTCACCTTCACACAGAGCAAGTTAAAGATGCAGGGATGAGCATCAAACAGTTCATCTCCCACAGCCTGCCTGGAAATCCATAGGCACAGGTAATGGGATACTACAGGAGCACCATTTTCATACCTGTGCAGGCACTTGCTCAGGTCAATAGTGGCACTCTTACTGTATTTGTCCGGCAGCAAGAGCTACAGCTGCACGCCAACAGAGGCAGACCCTGTACTCGTGGTCACCCTGGTAGGTCACTGCCATTACAGGTCTTGCTCCAGCTCTGTAGCTAAGCCAGATGCAGATTAACCTCATTAGCATGCGGTACTGCATCCAGCAGCTAGATGATGTTCAGAGGACTTTTCAGGATCATATTTCTATGTCTTTTTCTCCAATGCTTTCCAAGAGTCTATCTGAAGTGCTATTATCTTTTTTTTTTCCACCCACCGGCCCTTTTCCGCTGCTGGCCCTTTATCCCACCAAATTAATCTCTAAAGTGTCATTGCCTGTTTGTTCTCATTGCTCTTTTCTATAACTGTTTTTTTTTTTTTTCATCTCCAGATGGAGATGCATGCTTCAAATGACTAATGATTTTATTTTCTTCTCACAGACACTTTTTTCCTCCACCTGAAATATGTAACTGTATGTAAACATCACAGATACCCTACTGTTTCATATTTTGCCTAAAACCGTCTCTCCTTATTTTAAGCCCCTGTTCTTGTATATAAAGTCTTATATGTAACATTGTAGATACCTCTTTAAACAAGGGTCGTTTCAGTTTTATTTTTAAAACTCTTTGCCAGGGGTACGCATTTGCTAAAAGCTGAAACTATAAAACCTGGCAGATGAATAAATTATTCGGCTGGGAACATGAATAACTGAGTATAGCAGAAGGGGTAAGCAAAGGTATGCTGCAATTCCTTGTACTGGAAGCAAGGGTGAAGGACAGTTAAAGACTGTTGGACTTCAAGACACCAGCTGCCTATTGTTTTATGCCTTTTTTTACCCTTCTTCCGAACTAGGCTTGTCTGTGTCTTTGAATCTTCACTGAATTGCTATGAAAACTCCCACCCTGACAAAAAGGGAAGTGCTCAGAACTATCATCCGCAGCACAAAAACGTTTTCAAGCTCCATTTGCATATTTCACAGCAACCTATTTATACCACAGATTGCTTCTTACTGTTTGAAATGTGTCCCGAAGAATTTGGGTTTTTTACATGTTTAATAGCAGCTTTGGATTTTTTCACAAGGTGCTTATTTCAAATTAATCTCCACATAGTTCTTGGACAGCAAATCTTTCACCACTGGATAGTTTTGATTAGTACATAGATGTAGTCACAATTTCCAGAAGTTCATTATTTCTTTTCGTCAATATTCACTTCTTCTTATGTTGTTTATGTAAACGTTCCCTACCAGTTAACTGCCTAGTAATAGTAATGAAAACAAAACATAAAAAAAAAATATCCAACCACCATAATTTCTTTTAAGCATCTAAGCAGATATTTATCGAAATATTTTGCAGTAATCCCTAGCCTGTGACAACTGAGTCTATGAAATATGAAAGATGAGTAATTATTTTATTTCTAAATACTAATTTTACCCATCCCCATACTGAACTCAGAATTACTAATTAAATACAAGTATTTTTTTGCTGCCTTGCTACATTTTGTACAAAAGTTTATACTGGTTCAGCAGTTCATCAGAAGAACATGGAAGGTTCAAGGTGAATTATGGAAGTATGATTATTAGAATCCACTTTAAATTGGAGTATGTCTTTACCATTTAGAGGAGAATATTAAATGCTTTATTTACAAGTGTCATGCAGGTACTGTATACGCATCAACTGGCACAAATAATACAGGAGAAAAATCAGAAACAAATTCTTATAATTTTTTTATTATTATTGGTTGTATAACTTATTTGTAGAAATTAATGAGATTTTGTTTTTTGTCCTTTTTCTAATTACACTCCAATATTCTGTAGGGAGACATCAGATTCCACTCCTGATTTGACCTCTAGAGAAGAAGTATTTTATAAAAATATAAGTTGTTCAGCTAATTTAATTCCTATCAACTCCCTTTATGAGGGTTTTTTTGCTGATCTTATCTGATCATTAAGAATGGCAGTCTGTTTTTCACTTTGATTTGTATTTATACAGAGATCAGCAGATTTATTATTTTTCAGTTAGAAGAGAGTTTGTTATACAAATGCCTCCACACTGTAAAATGAAAACAAAGTAATACTTGCTATAAGAAGTCAATTCATCTGATTTGCCTCTGAATTCAAAGTCACATGTAGAATTAGGAGGTGGTTTTTTACGATCACTTTGTCCAGAATTATGGGATGGGTAGTCTATTGAATGGAGCAGTATGCACTATGTAGAGCAAACAGCAGACTTCAGTCAAGCCACCTTTACAGAATCAAGAATCATTTTCCTTCTCTGGCTTGCACCCAGTAGGATGAGACCTGATACCAAAATGTCTTGGACTTGCCTTCCCAGCAAGGAAACTAAAGCTTACACCTTGGAGAGGCAAAAGATTGTATTATTGTGTACCTTATCTGAATAACTATGGAGCCAGGACCCTAGAACACATAACAGCAAACAGCAGCCAGATAAGGAGGAATTCAGCTTATACAGGATTTACCCCTGTAAGTTGATACTCATGTTCACAATTATTTATTTATTTATAATTAATGCAACATGATTAGACACAATACAGATGTTTCCTCCTTGAGGAAATGAGCTACTTTATCAAGTAAATCACACTTATTTTTACTATACCATGGCAAACACTTTCCCAAGTTTCATAGCCCTAGTCCATAATCACTAGTCCCTCTACCTGAGCCAACCAATCTGTAATTAAAAATTCTGTGGCACAAAGCTGATTTATTCTGATTCAGCCCCATAAGAAGTAGGGGTATGTGTATATGGATATTTACATTCTGTCTGTAGTTTATTGTAGCTGTATTGCTTGCTTCATAGGCTTGAAATAGGATTTTTTCTCTCTCAATTAAAACGTGGAGTTTTGAGGAAATATCAGTTTAGCAAATTTTACCTAGGTTCTTATTTTGCTGTGGTTCACAGTTGTATAAAAAGCTGAGACTTTCCCTTGAAATTCTTCCCAGTGACAAGATAAATCAGTCTTTTAACATCTTCCTTCAATATTGTCATTTCATACTTGAAGAAGCATTCTAACACTATATGATCTATTATTTGCTTTCTTCTCAGCAGAAGAATAATCTCAAAATAAATAAATAATAATAAAAAAAGAAAATACCGGCTATGTTTTCCTATTTGTTCTCTAAATCTTCTTTAAAACTGCAACCAAAAATTCACATATCTTTTTTTGATCAATCTTAAGAGCCAAAGATCAAGTTA
The DNA here is from genome assembly GCF_023634155.1 of Falco peregrinus. Taxonomy (NCBI): domain Eukaryota; kingdom Metazoa; phylum Chordata; class Aves; order Falconiformes; family Falconidae; genus Falco; species Falco peregrinus. The sequence continues at coordinate 62,893,146 of NC_073721.1, forward strand.
CTTATCTGCAAAGCTGGACTTAGAACATTTTTGGGTCTTGCTTAATTAGTATCGTGGTCTGGTGGCATTGACATTTTCCTAGTTCCAAGACTGTCCCCTCATCACCCCAACCCCAAGTTTCCACCACAAAATACTCTGTACAGTCAAACATCAAATGCTGTCATTTAAATTAAGGAATCTCTGATCATAGATCCAGAAGCAATTACTGACATACTGAAATATTGGCTAAAGTGAGGACTGTGGGGTTTTTTTAGGAAAGACAGATTTAATATCTGCTGGGCTTCCATTCATACACCTTACAATGATTTGAAGCCTCCAAATCATTGCTGAAATTCAGTCAGTTTTTCAGATTTACAGCCTAAAGGCACATCTCTTTCACTTTTCATTATTCCATATTACAATAGTGATGGTTTCATCAAGCTGTAGATATACGAAGATATAGAATTTGTCTTATGTGTAGCACAGGGAGAAATGGGAAGCTTGTTTAACAGAAGCAAAAGCTTTGGCCAGCACTACTTCACACAAAAAGGAACAAATACTGTTCCACACCACACCATGCCACTGTTTTCTCTTCACTGACAATTATATTCTCACCTCATGTGGGGAAACCAGTCTTAATGCACCAGTTCAGTTCATTAATGTTCCCCTCCTTGCTCTACCAAGGTCCCTGCCTCTTGAATTAGTCTCCCAAGGAGGTCTCAATCCTCAGGTGACTACTCAGCTATATAGTTAGAAGAGCTTCAGATACACCTGGATACCAGAGGCAGGATTTAACCCCTTAGCAAGCATTCCTTGACCAGGTTTTTTACATCTTACACAGATCTGGAAATAAAAAAAAATATAAATAACTCTCTCTGCATCACATGTCACTTACCATAAAGTCATATTCCACAATAAGAATAAAAAGGATGAAGAATCATAGTTTTTCTTACCCCAGTTATTACAAACCCCTGGGCTGTTCACAATGGAACCAAAGTCCACTTCTTTTTACTATGCTCTTAGGCACTTATTTCAAAATACCATTTAGTAGTTTGTTTTCTAAACTAACATTAAGAGGGTCTACGGAGATATCATCCAAAACCTAGACTCCAAATGTGTAAAGCTATAGCCTAACCTTGGGGGGACCTACCTAGGCAAGGTAATTCTTACTTCATTGAAGTTATCTGTAAAAATCAAGCCAAAAAATAATCTTGCTGTGAATTCTTCCTTCCATTGAAAAGTAAAAGGAGCCTTGGATTTGAATTCCAGAATGTCCAGATTTAAAAAGAGTAGCAACATAGGGCCTTAGTTAGGGACTGGGATTCTTTGACTATAAACGTTAAGAGATTTGAGGTTTTCTGTAACACTTAAGAAAGAAATAATGTTTCATGGTGCTAATATTGCATAGAGAAGTTCACCAGCACGAGTTTGGTACTCTTATGTCCTAATCTAAACTGAAATAATGAGTTCTACTTAAAAGATGCTTTCCTCACCAGTATTATCTTGGTGTCTGAAAATGTTTTATTTACACAAACACCACCACCCCCCAAAATACAAATGAAGAGAATATAAAATAATAACATATAAATTCACAATTTTCATATAAGTAATTGATTGTGACTTGCTGCTTATCCCTTATGATAATTGTTTAGATAGTTGCACAGTTCAACATCAATTTAGAAAATATTGCAATTCCACAGAATTGAAAAAAAATTCAGTGTATATTACGTATTGCATGCTAAACATTCTCCATGTCATAAAATACAGGAGGCTCCTAATAAAGTATTCGGGGCATTCTGAAGTTTAATTTTCTTTATTAGGTACCTGAAGGATTTCACTTAGATCCTTTTATTGCTGTAATTTGCACAGCTGGAGATCAGTAAAGCATTATAAAATATTTTCTGTCATTCTAAACTGGCATAACATATTCTGAGAATAAGTATTAATTATACAGAGGGTATATCAGAAGAATTTATTAAGAAATTTTCTCTTTTCTTGAGTCTTTCAGGTATTTAAGAGGGGCAGGGGGAAGATGTGTTAGAATGCACTTGGAGATTTTAGGACTTCACCCCTATATTTTTGTGAAGCAGTGAAGACAGGAGAACTCATGGGATTAAAATTCAGGAAATCTAGGATGTACTTCTGACCTGTTCAGGTTCTTTCTTCATAAAATGGGTATAATATTCCATACATCATTTACAAGGAGTATTAATTAGACTAATTCTTAGTGTTTATGAGTACTTCAAAATCTTTGCATTAATGACACTATACAGTAATTTATGTAGTGCATTCTGATTAATCTATCATTCCAATATAAATTTTCAGAACTGACTTATACATGTGCACTTTCTTAAACCAGCAAGTGGACTTGTACAATAGGGGTCTGCACCCTCAGAACTTCTTTAAAAATTACTTTGTGTACTTACCTGATAGCTACACAAATATTGTGACTGACACAGGCAGCTAGGAACAGATTTCTCTGTACTACTACTACAGCCATATGGTTCCTCTCCTTTCCTAGGACAAAGTTAATTCGCTTTTCAAAATCAAAATTATTTTCCACTTGTCAGTAATATTCAATTCTTCCTGTATATTGTTTTAAAAACCTAATCCTTGTAAAATACATAATGTATAACATTAACAAGCTACATTTTCATTCAGATTATATAGCCATGCAAAAAGACAAAAATGATTACTTAATATTTTCTCCCTCCATTTCCCCTTCCATCATCTAATTTCACAGCCCTAGAGCCTTCCAAATCACAGCCTTCAAGAGCTGTGCACATTAGAAACAAGTGCTTTAAGTGAAAGAAAGGGAAGAGTTTTGGCTAAATGCCTATATTTACTGAATGGAAAGAGATGGTATAGCCATTAACTATATAAGCAAGGAAGAAGCTAAAGGGAATTTCATGACAAAGGTGTATCTTGATCACAGTGCCACATAAAGTTATGGTCTGGTGGTGCTGTTATTCCACCTACAAACTAAAAAATCATTCCAGTAAAATCTGACCAGTATCCCCTCCCTCCTTCTATTTGGTTTTCACATCTTCAAATGATGCACCTGTCAAACAACTAAAAATGCAACATCAATTAAAGATATGCTTTGCCCATTGAGCTGAGAGGAACTGAGAGGCAAACCACGATTCATTACATGTGAAGCGAATCATATCAGTGTTCATGTGAACTACTGCACTTTTATTACATAGGAATGCATGGAAAAAAGTGGAGATTAATTCTTTTTTTTTGTTTTAGCTAATAACCTGCTTTTACTCACAAACATATTTAACAAAGGAACCTAAAAGGCAAGGATGTCTGTTGTATAATCATGACTATTTAAATATTTCTCTTTGGGGATTCCTTTATATCCCTGGAAGATTATCACTGTATTATGTATTTGCTCATAATTATCCATGTGAGTATTTTTTAATATTCAGTACTGGTTTTCCCATTAAAAGAAAATCTCTGCCAAGTTGCACGGCATCAATAAATGGCTTTAGAGATGAAGTCCAGGTTGCTTCTCTCAAACTTTCTGAGAAAATTTAAAAACAACTCTCTTCATAACACCTGTTATTTAGGAATGTGTAGTTGCACTGAGTTACAGGTTTTTCTGACTGAGGATCTTCCCTTAGCAAGCTCCTGATATAAAACACTACTCCTTTCTTTGCAGCTTCTAAGAGATAAAAAAATGCTAAATATCAGAAATTAAATTGTTAGATTTGACATGATTCCAGTATTATTAAAGAATGGAAAGACCTACAGGGAGTGGGACCAGAGAAGATGGAAAAAGGACAGGGGTTGGTCCTAATCAAAGGACAAGCTTGTCTATAAGAATGGAGCATAAGGAACCAGGTGCATCTTCAAAGCAACTGTCTGGAAGAGTGAGGCTAAAAGAAGAGAAAGATTTTGAAAAGTTGAAATGGTGGAAAAAGAGAAGGCAGAAAAGATCATGATTGCAGGCTATGGGAATAAAAAAATGAGCTGAATTTAGACTGAGACACGTAGGTAAACTGCAGTTATGAAACGTGACATCTGATCAGTAAGGAGAGCCTGGTTTTCTGCGCTCATACAAAGGGGTATGTAACAGGTTCCACAGGAAAAGAGATGCCTCCTGTGCTGTACGAGAGCAAGTTATACATTTGCTGGGCAGCAGATTAAAAATAGAAGACTCAAGGTCCAATATCTAAAAGAGGGCTCCTATTTGTCCTGGAACAGAAATAAATAAACCACCATCTCAGTTTGCCACATGAAAGTCCTTTCTGCTACAGTTTTTGGAAGGTGCATTGCAAGGTCAGTGCAATCAGTATTCTCTCAAATGTACCATCAATGTTTATTTTTAATTTGGGACTGGTGAATAAAGCTTTAATGGGATTTTAATGGCATGTTGGATACACTTCAGTGTCCAAAGATGTGGCTTCATATCCAGGAGTGTCATTATCTGGATTAATTATCAATAGCGGGCAGATATCATTAGGGAGATGTGAAAATGAGAGAGGTAGTAAATGAAATTTACTGGGCAGAGATGCTGAGAAATAAATAAATAAAAACATCTGAGAAGTCACCAATGGATACTTCAAAACCATTTTCAGTTTGATATTTTGCATTACAGCTGCTGCTTCTTCCGCTGCTCCAGAATCTGTGGTGGCTGAAATGTTCCCATTGCCAGCTAGTGTAAGTCAAACTCCTTCTTCATCGTTGGAGCTGTACCACCATACTTTATATACAAAGTTCATGACCAAATTTGCTTTTTAATGTGGGTAAAGGATTTATTTGAAACCTGAAGAAGATTGCATTAGCTTTACCAACAAACATTTTATAATGTAATAAATGATCCTTGCTGGTAAGTTTTTAACAAGTGACAGTTAATGCTTTAGTGTCTTATGTAAAGACATGCCTGATAAAACACACAGTAAATATGTTCTAAGTTGGGTGATACAATGTATCGTAAAGGTGACCTAAAAAATTCTAAAGGGTAGTTGCATGATGTATATTATATGCAACTCAATGTTATGTCTGCACTTGAAAAATCATACTTTAAGGTATTCTGTCTAATCAACATAGTAAACATGACTATGTTTAAAGTGAAAAAAAAGTATTTTTTGCAAGACTTTCAGATAAACTTTCATTTGTGAAAACATTGATTAAATAGTTGAAATTTAACAATATTTATCAATACAGGCAAATACATTTTTAAGACAGAAATTAAGAAAGCTATCAGCCCCCATAAGAGTGGGAGATCTGTCTTGGGAAACAAAGATATCAGAAAGAACTTAGGATTTATCTAGGTACTTGACATTGTATGAGCTTTCAGTGCACGGCTGTAATAAAGAAAATTAAACACACCACCTGTCTGCACCCACATGAACACATATGCAAAGCTAACAAAACAATATTAAGTGGAAATAGAAAATTGTTACTGTTTTTACCCTCTTAAACATACAATCTCTGCTCTCAAAGTCTGTTTTTTGTGTTCAGAACAGAAGAAACACAGTATTTGCAGGCCCTGTTTCTGCTTATTCTGCTGCCTGGCTGGAAAAACATTCAAGAACGACTTGTGACACAAAGTGGTAGAAGTTTCATTGGTGGGTCTCTGCATAGTGAAATAATTATTTGAGAGAAAAATATCTTCTCCTTCTGCAATGTGTATCTTACTTCAGAAGGAATATGATAAATTGCTCCCTAAATGCACAGGAGAAGTTCAGTGCTGCAGATCACAAAAGGTATGCCAAGAAAATTAAATGTTTGCCCAACGAGCAATTTGCTCAGAGTTTGAGGAACCTTCCCAAGAACACATCAGTCAGCACTTTGCTGCCAGCTTTCCACAACTTTTCAGTTTTGTTTTGCTTTTGTTAATTCAAGTCTATCGAAGGTACTTAAGTCTGACTAGACAGTCAGGTAGCAAGGATGATGCAGAATTAAACTGTTCTTGCCTCGGTGCAGTAAAGGTGAATAGATGTGCTAGATAAGCCAGAAGCACTTCCAAGTTGAAATGAAACAACAATTTATGGTTATACAGCCCTTTCCACTCAAGAACCTTAAAATGACTATATTAGTACTGGGCTAAATCCAAAGCAAGAACTTATTTTCAGGTCCAGATTAGCTAATCATGCCTTACACACCCACTACAGGATCTCAGATACTAAAAACTGTCAAAACCACCAAAATCACAGAACAGAACACAAACAGCTGGCTTAATCTTTTTTCTAAAAGTGGTTCCTATCTTTGTAATAATCTAAAACAGCCTAGTGGATCTGCAAGCTCTTACAATGTTGTGTGTTTGAGATCTGTTCGACTTTTTTACTAACAAAACTTCCTAAGAATTTGGCCCATTTAGTGTTTAACAAAAGACAAGAAAAAAGGACTATAAATAAGCTCTGCAACTTATTTCCCCTTTACTGAGAGATGAAGATAGTTGACCTCCCAAGGTTTCTATATAAATGCTGATTTTATCCAGCAGCAGGCCCTTGACCTTGGTGAGGCTGACAATTACTCTGATCAAATGGATGAAAAAGGCTGACAGACAAAAAGGGATTTCATCCAGAAGAGATCAATAGGTCATCAAAAATGAGACATCAAAATGAACTATGCTAAGGAAGTTTTGAATTTAAATGAAAAGGAAATATGGAGCTAGGAATGAAAAATTCAGATAAGGAACTTTCCCCTTCTGTTTGTCCACTTATGTATGAGATTTTAGGATCCTGCCTCTCCAGCTTACTTCACATTTAGTTATAAATAAAGTTATTTCATCAAATAAAGATAACGTTAACAGTAATTGTATACATCCATGAATGTTGTTTTTTGGAAACGTAATCCAATTCTTTTTACTTATACTGCTTCTTCAATTTACTTCTTTGGAAATAAATGATTTATTTATAGAGTTTTTTAGTATCTGGTTCCCAGTATGTTTTTATATAATTATGCACTATTTGTGCTGTGGACACTCGAGAGAAATTGGTGAACTAAAAATCACCCTGAAAACTTTGAAAAACAATTCTAGAAATACCGTACTAAGTCTAGATTTCATTGAAACATTTTTAAGCAACTTATATGTTGGCGTTATATTAGCCAGTGTCCCCTTAAATTATACTATTGTCCTGTTAGTTGCACCATCCCATATGAAGTGTTTTTCACTTAAAATCACTGATGGATGATGATTAAGAGAAGCAAAATCAAGCAGCATTTCAGCTCATCAGAATCATCATGTCTACAACATCGCTGAGCCTACCACAGAGTAGACTCGAGAATATTCTAGGACAAGCAGGGTCACTTCATCCCTTCTAAAATCACTTCTTACTGCTAATTGCATTTATCAAACCATATCTATGCTGAGAGTCTAAAGGAGGAGTCATTATACAATTTTACAAAAAGCACAGTGACTGTGAGAGCCTATATAGCTGGAAAGCAGTCAGGTTGGTGAGCACATTGTGCTTGGTGCTCCTCCTGCAGCCTCCCATCAAATGCAATTAGACTTAGTCATAGTACGCTTTCTGACCAGATCTCCCAGCTTCAGCAAATCCGTTTAACAGTATAGAATGCATTTGCATTGGCTGTACGCTGCAAATAGAAGAGGCAGCAAGCTGCCCACATCTGTACTCGGCTGTGGGGTTAGAGTTAGACTTTATTCTAGGCAGCCTAGAAAATATTAATCCCCTCATATCTTATTGATATTTCAGTGGCCATAAAAATGTCTGTTGTATTTTGCTAAATATCCTCGTGCACATTTTCCAGTGGTGTAGCTGGCCCTGGGTATGTGCGTGGGACAGGAGCTCATGAAGCAGCCAACAGCTTTTGATGATCGAAAGAGAAAAAGTAATTCTAAGGACTTAAAGAAACTGATAGAAACATGGCTGAATATATGCTGAACTCAAAACACATATAATACATTAAAGGGGAAGTGAAAAGTTCTTCAGTTTCTCCTTCTTCATATGGATCTTAAAGCTCAATCCAGGGAAGAACACGTGTGTTGAAAGATACTTTGAAATAGTAGGAGGAAGGTAAGAATACCACTTTGCAAGCAGCTTAGTGGTTTGCTGCTAATTAGCAAGGGGTGTGGAATCACAGAGGGGTAAACATACACATGCACCCACTGGACACAGCTTCACCTGTGCACTCCTTGCTTGCTTTATCCAGATGCTTGTGAAGACACGTTGACTGTTCTCTGCTGTTGCTACCCACACGTAAGAATTACAGAGCTGAAGCGTGAGTCACTGATAGCAATTACAGCTCTTCTGACTTAATTGGATTTCTACCTCTCAAGTGTCTTTTGTGTCATAAAGTCCATTGTGTCTCTGATTTGCAGGTTTCAGCTTTTCAGCCTCTGTGTAACTTTTGGACTGAGTAAGTGAGGCATAAGTGAGTGTTATGAATTAAATAAAGCCACACTCCAATTGTATAAAGTCCTACTCCAGCTAATAATTTGGGGTCAAACCACAGGCTTTGAATTTGCAGTCTGGATTTCTTCCATTCCTCCTCTTTCCCAAATGTTTGTGAAATAAATGACAGAGGTCTTCAGCCCTGAGAAACCGCATTAACCAAAATTCACCAAAGGTGTTGTAAAACACATACAACCAACTAAAAAGCTATGGCCCATGCTCGCACCAGACATGTCCCAAATGCTTCACACATGCTATCCTTCCACATTTCTCTTTTCACCAAGTCATTTTCAAAGCACAATTTACATCAAACACTGACATATTTTAATCATTCCTTCTTTGTTCCAGCAGCAAATTTTTGATGTACATTAAACGGCGTTCCAAAAACAGCAGGCAATTTTTATTACCCATGGACAGTCTGAATCTATAGCTAATTCATTACTAGCTCTCGTGCTCATTACCGATCCAGAAGGCTACCTGACACAGCTTCATCTAGCAATGTGATATGCTTTGAGAAAAGAATTATACAGAAATTTCCCCAGCTTTCTTTCTACGTGGGATTTTGCCTTTTTGATTTATAACATTCCTGTCCAAGGTATTGTGGGACTGATGCTCACTTGCCTTAGTAAAAGGCTGTTTGAAAGACTATAAAGTTAATTTATTGAAATGTAATTAGCACCACTATTAATTTTTGCCGTGCTTAGTGTCACCAGTTTTAATGCCACAAATTCCATTTACAATGAACAGAACAACATTGTGAGACATTAATATTCATTTATCCAGTCTTCTCTCCCACAGTAAATCACACTGTAAGGCTCTGCATGCTGAAAGAGTGAGCAAGAGAGCAAAGATTATTTAAAATATATATCTATATGTCCTTGATCTTATTCAGCTCATTTACTTTGGCAAAGCCTGCCAATTTTCAAGGCTTGGATAGTTGGAGTATGCTTAAACAGAGAATGAATGCAGTGGGTACTGCAGAGATTCAGGCATGCCTCTCCAATTAGTGTCTCCCAGCCTAACGGGAAGGATTGCTCTGTTAATGCAGGTATTCCCTATTGACCTTCCCAAGCATCTCTAACTATTCCTATTAGTCCATGGAAGTTTATCCCAGTGGAAATTGTGGAAATACTCTACCAGCTGAAACTTTTAGACTAGTGGTTATGTAGTGTGTTGGTGACAATTTAACAATAAGATATCCTGTAAAACTCCATAGATTATTTGTGTGCAAAGTCTAACTTACTTGAATTTTTTTATTCTTTCATAGTATCCAAAAACCAACAGAAATAAATATATTTTCCAGAATACATCTGTTTTACTTCAGGAATGGATCTATTTCTAGAATTAAAAAAATCATCTTCATTTTACAAGGCAGAACTAAGGCACAGGGAGCCTAATATCCAGATCTAAAGAAGCTTTTAGATGCTTATTTTCTATTTGTTAATTACAGCATATTAAGCAACATAAGTACTGCATAAATAAGCAGAGTTAAAAATCTCCCTCTGCGGGTCACAACAGCAAATGGGAAGTGTGAGTGGGCAGCATTCTAATTGAATATAATTCTAATACACTGAGGAAACATCACCTAGTCCTCAAAACTTGAAATCCCAGCCAGGCACCCCCAGCACTTCACTGCCATAAGTTGCACGAAGAATTAGGCTGTGCATTCTCTACCTGAGGAACAACTGAGGAGTCTGCAAATGTTGTATGACTATGCAGGTAGACTATCTCTGAGCAGGTGTTTTAAAGATTCTAATTCTGTAATTAGGCCCCAAAGCTTACGAAAGGTTTTCCCTAGACCTAAGTTTAAGGAATATCTCGAGATCACACAGAAAAGCTAGATCACAGGCTTGCACATTTTAAACTGCAAAACATCCTATCTCTAGTTTAATGGGAAAAAGAAAAGACACATAGGAGACAACTGCTCTGCGAATTGGATATCTCGGATACCGCACCTGGGGGAAGTACGCTCCTTGGTAATGCAGATACTACACAGAAAGAAGCAACAAAGAGACAGTGATTGTGGAAACTTTAGTAACAATCTGTAGCATGCTCTTCCCCCGTGCATTTCTGGCTTCAGTCATTTTCTCCCCCGTGACCTGATTGCCACCATTTCAAAGAACCATCTCCCTTCCTGCTTCTGACATCCTGAATTACATTCCTCTTTCCCTGCCTCACTAACACTTCATCCATTTTCTGAATTTCTGCTATGAAATCTTTTCTCCACTGCATTTTTACCCCCGCTGCTTCTCTCTTTTTCTGTTCTTGTTGTTCTTTTTTATTTCATTCACTACCTGCACAGCAACCACTAGCTGCAAAAGCATTATTACAGAGCATAAAAATGGTGTTTCTTCAGGTTTTTCACTGGCTTCCACATGAATGTGTACAGAGCTACATTTAATCATTTACCTGTACTTGAAAACAACGCTGACAAATCAACATCTGTGGAGGAAAAAGAAGAAAAAAGCCTTGGGAGATTTTTGTGCTGAGACCACAACTCTTAAGCATATTTTTTTCCCACTTTTAAATATGTACATAAGTATCCACATGTACATATGGATATTGAAAAGTCAAAGCTGTCACGATTAACTTGCTGTGTAATTTGACTTGCCTGATATGTGAATCATTAAAATATGTTGAACACAGATGTCACAGCTGCTTCATTAAAAAAAAAAAAAATTCCAGGAACTTCTATGAAAAAAATAATGTTACAACTAAAATATTAAAAAAGTATACCCTTCCAGATGACTACTATTGATAAAATAAAATAATAGAAATTGGACTAACTGTATGTAGAATTCTCCATTTAAGTACTATTTCAGTCTTACCTAAGTCCAAGCATATTTGAATGAACCTGGAAAACAGTGCCTGAAAATTATCTTTTTTTGCAGCTAGTATATTATAGTTAAAATGAGAGATGAAGGGTGGTTTTGGGGATATACACTGCTTAAAAGCTGTCCTATCAACATATCTCAATATGTGCTCAAACAAAGTTTGAGCTGCCTTGGTTTTTTCACTGGTACATTAAACTTTGAGTGCAGGGTTGCAGTGGGGATTTGCATAGCTATGCAAACACTCATAAGATCAGAATAATCTTTTGGAGAAAATGGAAACAATGTTAATATGAGTCAGAATTTCAAACATTTTCCATCAAACTATTTGAAATGTAACCCAATTATTAAAGATTACTGATGCATAGTCTCTTAGGACAAGGTCTGATCCTGTGCAATTCCTTGGTTTGATAAATGGAGAACATTTGGGTTTATACAGACTGCACTACCTCATAGCATGCTTCCTTATGTTTTGAATGATACATTTTATTTTTGCAGCACAGTATGTAAGTGATGCTTTCACAAATGAGATATTTAGATTTTAAAAATACAGTTTTATCAGGAGACATGCCAGTGAAAGAAGAGCAACAATAGGTATTGAGCTGTAGGGAAACGCAAGACTTCAGATTTGGATATTCAGAAAAATATCAATAGTCAGTGACAAGTGTATATTAAAGATAGATCTATTTCAGGATACATAAGAATACAATAGAAAATTTGGGGGACCGGAATAGCTCATTTACCTAGTTAATGAATGGTCCCAGACAGTGATGTTTTTCATCAATACACCAAAACTGGTTACCAGATACAGTATAGGAGCTTATTTTCTGCACTGTCAGCCCTGATCTTTCCCAGTTGAGTGCTTCGCAACTGAGAGACATAGTAATAGACCAGCTGAATTGCTGACATGCAAGAAATTCCTTCCCTTTTAGCAAGTTAAGTCATTTTAGTCCACAAAACTACCAGCCTGAAGAGCAATCAGCTGACACAAGACTATATACTGACAATACACATATAAGTTTCAGGTCATTATACCTAGTGTGTGCATCTTATGACTCAACGTGAAAATCTCAGAAGCAAAGGAGACTAACAATAGTTGTACTAAACTTATTAGTATTGTCTCGGTTATGCAAATATACTTCAGGTTCCAATTTTAACAGAAAAGCTCATTCTGAGCTATTCTTTCAGGCATCTCTCCTCTCTGTGTGCACAATGAAATTGCAGGCCTAATTTTACTTAACATTTCCATCATGGGCATATCCCATATAGCAGAAAGTGTGCAGGGTATTCACTCATCCCCAAACACTGAAGACAGATGAAGTAAAGCATTCAAGTTTTTATGGTATTTATCTTCAGATCATATTAAACCAGGTACGGTTATCATTACTTTTTTTTAACTTCCAGGTTACACTTGGAGTAAGTGTATTTTGAAGAGATGGATTAGCTAACACAGAAATACACAAGACCTTGTTCTCTTTCTGGTTTGAATGACTCAAGCTCCAGTCACCTCTTTTGGTGGGTGGCAGTTCTGATAATAGGACACTGAAACTCTTTTATCACAACGCTGGGGAAAGTTCTGATTCCTATACTGTTGAATTGGTTTGTGAATATAGATAATAAGATCATATTTAGATCATATTTAAACGGTAAATGTCAATATATGCCAGCCATCGACGTCGAGCTACCACAATTCATTCCTTACCTGTAAAAAGCAAATGAAGTATAGCAATCTTGGAAGCTATAAAAGTGTGCAAAATATTCAAACTTTAGTATCAAAATAGTATTATTGCAAATTAAAAATCAGGAAGTTTCCCTCATACAGCTTTATCTAATGCTTTCAGTTATCCTGTGTATGTGAAATGGTTCTATTGTCCAGGAGCAGCACAAGGAAATCAGTGGGCATAAAAGTCAGTTTGTGACCAAATTAAATTTGTCAGAGTTAGGATTGCTGAATGTTTTGAATGGAGGTGTTCTACAATCATTTTATCCAAGCTAAGATTAAGTAAGCCCTGAGAAGTTGTGGAAAACATCAAATAATCCAACCTCTTCCAGGCTGGTTTTGTTGGGTGGTATTTTGGGGGATTGTTTTGGTTTTTTTTCATTAAAAAAAAAAAAAGACCCACCAACTAATCAAAAAACCCCAACACTGTGATTAAATTATATGTTCTGATTGTTATAGAGTTAGGGAATGTGCCTTATGAGCTAAAGACCTGTCACGCTAAGTATTGTGCCTAGATAGTCCCTGCTCCCAAGTGTGCACCACTGATGTGCAAAACAAGCAACAACGGATGCAGCCAGGCAACAGAGCTCAAAGATGAGTCAAGGCTGATCAGCCTCATCAGCAGACGTTTCAGTTTACCTACACCCTAACAACTATCAGTTTGGACACAGCAGTGAGTAGACTTCTAGTCATATCATACTAAAGACGTGGCTTTGGGACTGTCATTTTCTGTGGGCTACCGCATTTGCTATGCTAAATACATGGTTAGGAGGTCTGAGCCTGTCAGAAAATAACAAAACAGCAGCTTCCCTTGGACCACTTACATAGGCTGTGTTTACCTGTGAAGCTGAGAGAAAGAAGATCATGTGTAATGGCTTTCCAAACTGAAAAGGCCAACAGAAAGTTGTAAATTGAAAGGTCATTCCTGGTGGGACACAAGGACTGAGAGAAGGTTAGACACCCCTAATTAAAATATCTTGTTGCCTCCAGATTATTTGGGATTTATGTGCTTCAATCAAATACTCAGAATTTGCTTTGCCTTTTTGTAAAATAAAATACATTAAAAAAAAGACGACATGGAGTATTTTATGTGAAGAACAGCACGAATGGGAACTGTTATGTCAGCTTGGATAAAGATGTATAAGACATGAATCTAGACGCAGATGCAGGCACAAAAAACTGAGTCTGAAGGGAAATGCCATTCTAATCTGCAATAATAGTTTGGAACATTAAGCTAGTTTTTTTTCTGAGGTTTGCTTCTTTCCCTGAATATTTAGAATTAGCTGCTGTTGGAGGTAAGACACAGGTTTATATAGCCTTCTGTTTTGATATGCTTTATGCTGAAATAGGACAAATCAACAGATACTCTTGAAAATCCTGGTCAGCTTGCACAAGATGAGGCCCTAGACTTGCATTAATATATGATCAGTGTCACTCCATGAAAGTCAATGGACCATATTTTTTCCCTCCATTACAGTAGTACAGCTCCATTACCTATAGAAATCATTAATCAAACAGCAACACTGAACTCTGTGATGTTGGGCAGGATATAAATTTGACAAGAATTTGGCCTCCTGGCCATTTTCTCCCCTGATTTGCTGCTGGCAGGAAATCCCTTGAGGTTTTTTGCCTCAAAGCTTTAGTCAAGTATGTTGATATTAATTGCACTGCACAACAAAGCTAGGTACTAAAATACAACTATGAGCATAAAGATAAATCAACATATCAATAAATATTTAGCAACTTGGCCATCTGACTGAGTTCTCATAACACTTTGAACCTCCTCAACCTTTTTTCTCTCCCAATTTCTTATCTGTAAAATGGAAAAAAATAAGGCAACCTTCTCTACTAAGAAGAATTAAAGTAAATATTATTAATATTAAAGCACTTCAAAGCCTCTGATGTAGGTGCAAGTTATATCTTCATTCCAACAAAATTGGTATTTTTTTATTTATTTGGGATCTCTCACAAAGTGAGGGCAGAGGGAAGAAAACTGCTTCCTCCTTTCCATTGCTCATAAATGACCCTTAGAAAATCAGGGCAACAAGTTTTAGAAACACTGAATAGTAAAAAAGATTACAAACTGGAGCACATCTAGGTAAAGCAGCCAGATTTCCAATCACTAGAAAATAAGTGATTAATTTGAGAAGAGCGGGAAAAATATCAGTACTTAAACTCATGAAAGAAATCTTTATATATTTTCATCAATTGAGATGAGAATATTTCCCAGCTCCTTGGTTAATTGAGTACATGAATGGCTTGAAATACCCCAATATTTATAAAACTTTGTGGGTGCTAAACTGTCTAACCATTAAATCACAGCAAAAGTCTGAAACAGCAGGATAACACCTTTAAATGTATTCCATTCTGGTTTTCTCTACAGATCTCCAGTCTATACATGAAGACAAGTCTTCCCTTCTGTTCATACTTCTTTTCAAGTTTTGAGAGTAAACAAGTTGATTGATTTTAATTAGGTCATGCCTGTCCGTTAGACCTCCCTGTGTCTGAGACCTGTGTGGGAACCAGCTCTTAAGACCCCAGATTTTTTCCTGGCTGAGAGTGACTCAGCTAAGGTGGTACTGCTAAAATACTAGGAAACCTATGGTGCTGTCAGATTGAGGTTTACATGAAGTAATCTTAACCACAACAGTAGTTACTATTAAATGGTGTGTAGGTGAGAGCCCCCAAATTATAGCCATGAACATCTGGCAAAAGATAGACCTTTTAAGTCCATTTTTGACTTGGCAGAAAAGTACAGTATGGCCATGAGAGCACGGCTCATCCTTATGAAGTGAGAAACAGCCACATATCAAGACATCACTTTCTCTGTGTCAGTTTTCTGGCCAGACCTCAGCCCGTGGAAATCACAGGAAGACAGAAGTCATCCCACTGGTACCTCTAGTCAAGAATTATTGCGAGCCAGTTTCATACCATGTTCGTAGTGTCATTCTGAATCTGTGACACCTCCGGACTGATACAATCTATAATGTTGACAGTACAGCACTTACTATTGCTAATAATGTCCCCATAATCATAAGTAGAGAAGCAATCAATACATACTAAAATTACAGCAGTTATTCAGTCTTGTAACATGAACTCCACATAAGTTAAACACAGCTACCTTTAAATTTTTATTCATGCCATTTTTATTTCTTCTTTGCTGCTGACACAATTTAAAGAGATTTAAAAATAGTAAGAAGGAGCAACCTTGTGATGGTCTCAGTGATTATGTAGAAGGACAGGAACACAGGATGTTGGAAGCTACTTGGCACTTGTTTGTATCAGTTACACCAACAAATTGATGTAGAGGTGCATTAGCTACTGTATATTGCTGAAGCACTAGTAATTATTCAAGCAGATTTACTGAGGTTTAAGGGCAGTGTAATAATAGCGTCTGTATATTTTATATGCAGCCATTGTTACACCTCATTAAACGGGCTAGTAAATGATCCATTGCTATTTAATTAATATGCAATGAATGTGATATTAAATATAACATGCAAATTAAAACTCAATTTGAGTCGCTTAATTTTGAAGTGTGATGGAAAACTTCTTTGGACCTGAATGGCTTGTGTCTGTTTCTTTTACTTGGCTCCCTTCTGCTGTTTGCATGATGTTGGGCAGATTCTAGAAAGACAAAAGGGGCAAGTTTTATGACAAGAAATTTCAGCACAGCAAATTAAAACCAGCCACACTCTTGGCATTAAGCGACGGTCAGAAATTTGGCTAAATCCCAAACATCCTAATATTTCAGAGTGTTCGTACTCGTTATTCAAGCTCATCTCTAATTCAGAAAGCACAAACAAGAGAAATATATGATCGAATGTGACAGAACGTTGGAAATAAAATGTTTAAATGCATGCATCCTGGTCATTATTTTTTGTTTTCTCAGGTGACTCAAAATCTGAGCCAAAAATATTTAAATTAGACCTTAGATAATATTAAAAAGGAAACCAGTCATACAGTCTTCCAACAAAAACCTGTTTAGCACTAAATATTGGATCTACTTCTTTTCATAACAAAATCATTTTAAAAAAATAACAAAAGCAGAAGTAGTAATACTAGTGGATGCTATCACATTATTATAATAAATGTAGGCAAAGGAAAGCAACAGAAATCATAAGGTCCATTCACTGTTAAATATACTTAACATTTGTGAATTAAGAGAATGGATTAGACTCTTTCTAACCTTAGCTGGACCTATTTAGCTGTTTAATACACCCCAAAACAACTGTATATTAAATCTCCTAAATCACATTGATAGGAGATTAATTTGTGGAGAGATTGCATGTGAGCTGAGATCTCTCACAGCATTTTAATGCAGATTTCATCACACAATTAAGTCCTTTAGCCTGTTCTGTAGATAGCTCATTGGTTTCTTGCAGGTGTTTCTTTGGTGGAAAGCTACACAGTGCCACAAGAATCTATCAATGCCAGAGATAACAGAAGATGAAGGTCCTAGTTTTGGCCCTTTCTTGATAGTGTTACCTAATCCAAAATTATTAGCTAGAATTCAGCTGCTGATACTATAGGTCCTAGTTCTTATTCCCAAGTAGTAAGAACTTTTCAGTCAGAAAAAGAAGCAACCTAGTTTTACTCAGTTTTAGTAAGTTCTACTATTTTAGCATAGAATATTTTAGCAATAACTGAGCTATTGGAATACAATGCCTTATGCTGAGTTTAATTTGGATTCAAATACCTATGTCTTTTGTAAAGTGTATGATGGCAGCAAGGCAAAAGCTTAGTTACATAGTTGTGGTGGAGTTTTCTGATATAACCTGCAAAAGCCACAACAGTGCTAAGCAGAAGTCTTCTACCTTGCACTCTGACTAATGATCATACTGCAGAATGGCAGTCATGAAAAAGGGAATCTGAAGGCAATTTTTTTTCTATAATAGATCATTAGATTTTCTAAAAAATCTTGTGTTAGCAAGCAAACTTGCCAGACAAACCTGAAACATCTGTTTTAGAAGGAAACAGCTGCCTTCCAGAGTTAAAATATAACGATTAAATTCAATTCACCAGAGCTAAAGAATATAATTTTAAAACCCATTCACTCTGAATTTGTTCCTCAAACAATAAAGTCTTCAAAAATGTTTGTCTAAACTGTTAAATAGAAGCAGCGTTTACTTCTGCAATGCAATTTTTTTCTCTCATCTTCACTTTGGCATCTGACCTTAATCAACTTCAATATCTAAATAAATTGCAATTGTGCTACAGCTTGTTAGCATATCAGTTCCTAGACAGACTTGATTGTGGACTTTCTTTCAAATAAGAGAAGAAACTTTCTGAGAACTATTAAGCTTTTCTCAGGGCTCTGCTGTCACATGATAAAGAAAACGTTGAACTTATTATTTGCTCTGATAGACACACAACCTCTGAGCACCACCACCACCATCCCCTGCCCATAATTCTCCATTTATGGAGTGTGATAGCTTATGATCTGTGTAGATCCCTGGAGTAAGAAGAAAAAAAAAAAAAAAAGAAAAGACTAAATTGCTGGTGGAACAAATATTTTAGAACAATTAATGGTAATATTTTCTGTACAAAATAAAGCTTGTTCAATATTTGAAAGACAGGAATGATTATCATCATTTCACAGAGGACGAAGTTGAGCCACGGACAGTTTTATGATGGAAGTCAAACAGCAAGTCATTAAATGGTTTCAAGCTCCCATATAGGTTAAGCTCCTGTTATAAACATTGGATCACACTGCATAACCTATTAGACACTTTTCAAGTTTCCTTTGAGGCTGTACAAAACATAAGCAGCTTGGCACCAGAAGCAGTACCTGGCACCAGAAGCAGTTTCCATCCCATGTCAAGGTTGGTGGGTGCCCAGCAGCCAGACATGAAGCATACCCAGCTGGGAAGCCATGCTAGTTGCAGCAAGGGATCAGACGCCTAGGGCTCTGCACCACAGTGGCAAGACAAACTCTGACTGACCCTAGCTGGAGATCCATCTGTCATTTCTGCATCAGTAATATTCAGCAAAATGTTGTTTCTCCAGTAATATTCCGATTTACATTCACTTCTGACAGTAACAGGATAACATGTTTAGTTTATTATTAAAACCACTGTTCTAAATTACAGATTAAACGTTTTTGGTAGTCCTTTTGTGACATAAATTTACAAATTTTTGCTTTGTTAACCACCTCTGGATTATTTGCAGCACTGTATTTCTGGCTTCACTGCCATTCAGCCATTCCATGTCTCCAATTGCCACATGCTATAAGAGCTTCCCATGTTTCCTCATTCCTCTACACAACATCTGCTTAATATGAGGATGACTCAAGAGAAAAGTGAAAACCGTTCAAGAAAAAGTAAAATAAATGAAAACCTAACTAAATCAATAAATCATTCCTTTCCTAGGATATGGCAACTGTCTTCGAATTCTTTGCGGTTCATCAGGATTTTCCATCAGCAGATAATGTTTACCCATTTGTTGAATAAAGCCTTTACACCTTCACTAACTCGAATCTGGTATGGTTCAAGAAAACTTGCTGTTACATGAAGAACCCATTCTAATTCATTCTAGCTGCTTAATCCAATTATACTCCTGAATAATAGAAATTGGAGAAATTGAATAATAGAAATTGGAGAGATTCACAAACTGCCCTTGTAGACTTCACTAGAAAGGTGGAGGTAAAAAAAAAAAAAAAAGAAAGAAATTTAATCTGTTCAGTTCCTTGTATACAAAGAATAATTAACCCAACTGTAATAATTTTCCACCTTCTAGAGTGCTGTAAGTTTTAGCTAATCAATATGCTGCATGCTGGAATGACTTAAAATATGCAATTCCATTGTTGATGCATCGTAGGATGTAAAAAGTAACAAACAGTGGTGCAAGAACAAGGAGAGAGCTGTAGTACATCCCAGCAGTTTTTTTCAGAACCGTTAGTTACCAAAGTTACAGTCACAGTCCTCACTCAGCAGCTGACCTGTGGCTGCTTGTCAGCATCCAAAGAATCAGGAGTATCAAATATTCAGACATCTCAAGCTTTAAATAAAAGCCAGAATATATAAAATCAGAGCTTTAAGTACTTGCCTACCTGCCAAGAGCATCCATTTAAATAAAAGCAGAACACCAGAAAAACAGCATATGGAAGACAGCAATGTCGTGTGACCCAGATTCAGCCTCTCCCTAAGTTGGTTTATGTCCCCTTTCCATGTCCTGGTCCCCACCTGATCCCGGCACACACAGACTGCTTCTGTCCCAAGGCACATGAGGACTACATCTTCCAGGTGCCACTTGGCTGTCTGATGCTTGCTGAACCATGGCACGTTTCTCCCTACTCCTCCCTTTCCTCACATGTCCCAAGCGTGTCCCCTATGCAGATGGGCAAAGGGAATGCCTGTTAGCTGTTTTATATTGGTGCTTTTCAGATGGAAGTGTCAGGTATTTGGAAAACAGTCCTACAAGAAATATTTCCAAACCATATTTTTGATGAATCTCCTTAGTTATCATTATTTGCAACAGTATTGAAAACTCATTGAAGCCCATCTATTAATATTTTCATGTCACTGTAGCTAGATGTTTCTAAAGTAATGATTTTTTTAGTATATTTATTTTTATTATTATGTTATATAATATATATTATTATATAAAAAAGAAATTAGAAGTTTCTAAAGTAATGAAAAAATAATAATGAAAAGCAGATCCTATTGGTTTTGAATGAATGATTGATTCTTCTCCCTCTGTCCTTAAAGCACAAAGAATATCTGGTCTTCCAGAAAAAAAAAAAAAAGGTATTACTTCTACTCCCCTTCTCCCTGCAAGACTTCTCTTCTTCCACCTTCCTTCTTTCCTCTCTCTCCACAGAGTGCTAGCAATACTCACGTCAGCTACCACTAAAGTATTTTGCAATGCACAGAACAAAATCACAATCGTCTCTTGACTTTCATCTTGAGCTAAAGGAAAATGAAAAAATACAGTGCAGCAGAGTCGGAACAAGTGATTGAGATGCAGCTTGTAAAGTTGATGATAGATCATTTTTCAGAATGCAAATGAATTATTTAAATAGAAGTGTCTAATTGTTTCATTGCCCTTCACTATCAGAGGCCATTAACTGCCTCTCAGAGTTAGCACAATGTGGCTGAATGAAACCAAGAGCATTTTTCTTGTATTTAATACTCACCTAGCACAATTTCAATGATGACACCCAGTACAGGACACTGGAAACTCAAATCTACACAATACCTGCAAGTAAATAACAGAAGAAAAGCCCTGGAACTCCAGTTTTGTTTGCCTTTTATCTTTCAACGCAATCACTTTAGTATTTCTGTTCTTCTCTTTAACAAAAATCTCCCAATGTTTGAGCGATTTTACTCGTTGAGATTTTTATCTTCTCTTCCTCTCTGGAACATTCCAGTCGGGGCTTCAAATCTTTGGCTCTGTATGGTATATAAGCTACCAGCAAAAAATATATGGATATTTACCTATGATTGAACCCCTCTGTGTTGTCCCTGAACTAGAATTACTATAACATTTCAAAAAGATAAGGAAGACTTAAGGACTTGAAATATCTGAAATTAAGAAAAGCCTTGCAGAAGGCTATCCTAACAAATTCAACTTTTGGTTATATTTTATATATGGACTAAATGCAATTCTGAGGGCAGTCAGCAGGCATAATAATATTTCACATTTGTATTTTTTTTAGTGTATTAGTACCAAGATCTTGTGCCACAGAAGTAACTCACATGTTTATATAATCAGGAAAAAATAACAAAAGGTGAGCCACCTACTCTTACAGAAAAAAAGAAATTTATGCAAGCTCTTATTTCAGGAGTTACATTTTCCATTAAACAGGCTATTTAAGGTACTTATGAAAGTATAATTCCATAAATTAATGGAAACACTAACAAAGAACTGTATAAATTAATACAGTGTCCTGAGCCACAGAGGGATATTAAAGGTTATAAATCTAGACCAAGTCTGAAACATAATAGTGATTTCCAAAGGTAGTTAAATACGGAATGGAACATATGTTTTGATTGATGACACAGCCATAAAGTGAACGTTGCACGTCTATTACTGATACCAAAAGTAATGTTGATCCGAAGTCAACCTGCTCCAGCATGGCCTCATGCACAGCCACGGGTGCTTCAGGGTGTACCTGCTGCAGTGTGGACTGACCCACAGCCACAGTTACTTCCTGGTGCACCTTCTCCAGCATGGATGCATCCTAGGGCCACAATCCCTTCAAGGCGTACCTGCTGCGGCACAGACATAGCCACGGCCACAGACACTTCAAGACGATTTTTCCCCATCCCTGGCAGCATTCAAGGCCAGGTTGGATGGAGCTTTGAGCAACCTGGTCTAGTGGAAGGTGCCCCTGCCCATGGCAGGGTATTGGAACAAGATGGTCTTGAAGGTCCCTTCCAATCCAAACCATTTCATGATTCTATGGGATGTACCTGCTCTGACATGGACTTACCCATGGTCACAAACGTTTTGGGTGTCCAGTTCCCACATGGTCTCACCCACAGGTCACACCGTCCTATCAACTCAAGTTCACACTGGCGTTGCAGCCCATCCAGCGGAGCAGTGCAGATACAGCAGCGATGCCCTGGTCACCCACCAGCCCCAGCGCATTACCATGGCTCTTATCAAGGTGTTCCCAGGCATGGCACAGCAAGATAATGAGCAGCGCAGCGGTACGGCAAGCAGCAAAAGGCAGCCACTAATGGGCACTAAACTCTAACATACAAGGCAAGCAAGCCTCGTGGCAAGCACAGAAACCTGTCTATTAATAGCTAAATGGCAGCTATATATTTGATCTAGATCATTCTAATCAAATCTGTCATTTTCTGAAACCCTTCCATCCCGTGTTGGGTGCCAAAAAGGACTGTCCTGATTTAACCCCAGCTGACAACTAAACCCCATACATCTGCTCACTCACCCTCCCCCCTGGTGGGATGGGAAACAGAATCAGAAGAGTAAAAGTGAGAAAATTTGTGGTTTGAGATAAAAGCGGTTTAGTAAGTAAAGCAAAAGCCAGCCCATGCATTCCTTCCCCGCTGCCCATGGCAGGGGGTGCTCAGCCATCCCCAGGGCAGCAGGGCTCCAGCACATGTGATGGGGACTGGGAAGACCAACGCCATCGCCCCGAGCATCCCCCTTCCCTCTCCTCCCCCCGCTGTATGTGCTGAGCATGAGAACACAGGGTGTGGGACACCCCTGGGCTCAGCGGGGGCGGCTGTCCCGGCTGTGCCCCCTCCCAGCTCCTGGTGCCCCCCAGCCTGCTCGCCGGTGGGGAGGGGGGAGGGGCAGAGCAGCCCCTGGCGCTGTGTCACCCTGCTCAGCAGACGCCGCAGCACCCCGGGGACCAGTGCTGTCCTTAGCACAAACCCAAACCACAGACTCACACTAGCTACTACGAAGAAAATTCGCTGTATTCCAGCCAGAACCAGCACAAATATATACACACTTAGAACCAATCTCTGTCCTGCTTCTCAGAGAGGCTTGAAAAAAAGGCTAATGATTTTTTCATGCTGACACATGAAACAACAAATTTAATTTTTAACCATTTCATTTCAAATTATTTGATCATACTATCACATATGGAATTGTCTATCTTAACTGACACTTGCAGATACTGATGACCATTTTGGACATGCAAGTCTGTTTACTCAGCTCAGCTTCCACATTTTGTGCGTGCAGTTCAAGCATCAATGAAAAATAAATTAACTTTAATGTTGAGTTGTTCCGCCTTTATCAAACAGTGGTATGGCTGGTGTCTAGAAAGGTCTGTCATACCAATACTTTGTGAGACTCTGGGATTAATTGCTCCTCTCTGTGCACTAGTACCTCTGTCTGCAAAAGGCAGGGATGACTTTCATGTTTGGAAGGTAATTTAAAAGCTATGGATGAGGAACCATGCAGAAGTTCAATAAGAATAAAAAATAACCTTCAGAATTTCCACTGACTCATGGTTTTACTTAATCTACAGAATGATAATATACAAGATACATGAGGACAGTATATTTGCATTCCGCTTTTGCCAAGTCAATATCAACATCATCAACACAATATCAAAGCTGCATTACTTAGAGGACTCTCACATTAAATGCTCTGGTAAAGAACAGTCAGTTCTGGAAATAAGTCGAGGAACTCTTTACTGAAATATTTGCCTTTTCAGGGTTTTTTTCAGTTTAACTTGAATAGGTCAATGTAACTGAAAATCATTGTCATTGCTGCAGAAAAATACTATGTCATGGTCCATAGAAATTCGTCAAAACCGTCATACCATCAATTTCATATGACTAACTATATGATTGAACAGGACTTGTCCTCTCAGTCTTATTAGGTTGTCTCTGCTCTATACTGTACCTGCTTACTTGAAAAAAAGGATCCTTTTTCTGAATTGCGGCACAACAGAGAGCAATTTCACTGGGACTGCTTTAAATTCTCCCTCTTTTATGAAGGGATATATTTTATTTTCACTTTTCTAAACATGACTTTTTCAGACAACTGTGTAAACAGATGATGGTTTTTGTTTGCTTGTATTTTTTTTAAATTAGAAATTTCAGCTAGCTGGCTAAAGTCCAGAGAGATTTGCAGCTGTACCTACAGGGATGCGTTTATAAACCCCCGAAGCTTTAAGGCCAGCAATATAGCGACATCAATAATTAAAGAACAGCAAGAGTTAAAATTAGCTTCATTAATTTTGTTCTAAAGTTTAACCTTATCTCTGTGATTCCATTTTGTTTAGCCAGAGGTAAATGACCATTGTTTAAAAAGGGACTTGCCAATCAGTGTTCCTTAGTTAATGAGGAGAAATCTCTTTCTTTCTCTTTCTTAGGCTTTTTTTGTTGTGGTTTTTTTTTTTTTTGGGGGGGGTGGGGGGGGGTGGTTTTTTTTGGTGGTGGTGGTGGTTGGGGGGGGGTGTTTTTTAATCCTGTATTAATGCACACATAAGCCTATAAAGCACCCAGCTTAAAACATCAGAGGCACTTGAGTTCATAACTTTCACAGTTTCAGATGATTTCTCATTGACATTGTAAGGCTTTCTAGAGCACACAGACCAATGTCACCCCAGCAATTCTAGCATAGCTTCAATGAGAAACCTTTTGTAATGATTCTGGTCTGTGGTTTCTGTGTAGGAGCTGGGCCGTCTCCTTAGCACTGAGTGAAACATAAGAAAAAAAATTAAGAGCTTTGTGTAGTGCAGAAGAGCAAGATAAACAACTTCCAGGTGAAAGCAGAAAGAAGCAAATTGCCCAGATAAAGTGACTATCACAAATGGTTGTTTCCAAATAAATTGATTATTTTTTCTGGCTACTTCACATAAAACAATATTAAGAATAATAAATGTGGTGGGAAATAAGTCTCCATTTTGCCCTCACCATAAGATTCAGAGAACAGCCCCATGGCAGCAGCTTGTGATATCTTTCCTATCACCACAGGGAAAACATGAATCTACTCATAATATGTGTATTTGTGGCATCATGAACTGCCACAACATAAATAGGTTATCTTGAACCTGAATCCTGGCAAAAAAATAATAGAAGAAATAAAACCTGTTACTGGAGTGCTGAAAGCTGCAGAAAGGAGCATGAGGAAGAGTTTCTTTACTACAGTAGTATTTATGAACCCCTACTGAGCTCAGCTCTACAGCATTGCACAGAGAGCACCCCACATAATTCCCATCCAGTCTTTGTAATTAAGACAGACAAAAATATGAAGAAGTGGGTGTTATGATGACCTTTATTTTATAGGTGGGAGCTGAAACACAGAGCCAGCACGATCTGCCCAGTGAAATCTGGAAGTCAAGCAAGAGCTGAACTGGCATCTGCAGACACCTGAGCAAGCGCCTTGGTTCCAGCTCCATTTGCACCATCTAAAAGTAGGACACATTTATCAGTATGTGCCATACTCACACACAGCCAGAGAGAACTTTGCTGGTATGGAGGAGAAAACAATTCTGTAATCAATCAGCACCTTTCACTTGAGTTAGCACAGTGAATAGATTATCTCAGTGATAAACCAGCACTGGCCAGACTTTCTGAATTCCTAAATGATTTGGAGTGCTTAGTTTCTTTCTTAATAGTGCTGCGAGCATCAGGAAGCTGCTCTGAGCACTGCCTCAAGACCAATAGCCATGGGATTTACAGCTGTGAGTCAGCAAATGCTTTTAAGCCTCAATGACTCAAAACACAGAAGAGGAAAGCTCAGTGAGGTAGGTTTCCTTGACCTTACCTAGTGCTAGAGGCACCTGGAATTCTTCTTAAGGGAGAAACGGGGAGGATGAAAGTGCTGTGCCTTCAGTGTGGACCTGAAGGACAGATCCCAGCTCAAAAGCCAAGATGAGTGTTGTATTACTCAGACAGGAACTCTGTTGGCCTTTTTTAATATAGATCAACACAATGCAGCTGGCAGCCTTGGGGGAGAACTGGTCTACAAGAGGCCACCACCAAGCTTGAATAGGACAGTAGTTGTCCAGGTAACATGCAGTAAGAGTTGACTCCCTCCTTCTGTCACTTCTGGCTTATTACAGCTGGAACTGCCACTCTACATTTTTGAGATGAAAAGGTGAAACTGACGAATGCCTCCTTCTCTTCCACCTGAGAGCAGCCTAGTGCTTCTCTTTGCTCTTGGTGGCGATACAGCAACAATGCCCAAGTTCCCAAGATGCAACTCATTCCCTCTAGTTCCTTCAGACTAATGTAAGATGGAGATTCCTTTTCCACTTCGTTTTTTTTCTTTTTTCTTTTTATTTCCTTTTAGACTACAGTCAACAGCAGCTTACACGGAGTTTCATATTTGTCATTTTTTCAAAGGCGATAACATCAGACTATGTATAAACATGTAATTATTCTTCAGTACTAAGGAAGGGAACTCTGAATACATCCCTTAAAAATAATAAATATTTCCAATAAATGTAAGAAGTATAATCTGGAGAGCTGAAGGAGAAAAGAGGTAACTTTAGAGCTTCCTATTGTTTAGTAAGATCAATAACCTGATTTCCCGAGAAAGCATCCCTGTTGGAGAGCAGGTACCTCAAGTATCTGTCAGTTAATGATGAGCATTTTTATGTGGGCCCAGGTATCATACGCTTTACCAAAGCATGCCAGTTCTGTTAAAACACTTTGAAGTTTTAATGCTAAAGTAGCTGTTTTACCACGTGGACAGTGCACATCCTTGAAGACACAGCCCCAAATTACTGTGACATAAGCATAGACAGACTCTTTACAGACAGTTCACACTCTCAGGCCATCAGCTTAACCCTGCTGAGACAGGTTGCCAGGGGTCAACAAAACATCTCATCACACAGTGGAGAAGCTGCCAACCTGGACTTTCTTAGGTCACAGCAGTTCAATGATATGGGGATCACTGGTTTTTATGACTGTGATAGACATGCTGAGAGACCAGGACTCAGTACGCCTTGTGCTACACCCTGGCTAATGCGTGCTGGAGTTAAGCCCTGTGGAGTTAGGCACTAATTAAGTCAAAGGAGAAAGGGACCATGGCCATATTCAACCTAATGTAATGTGGAACAATTTGAGTTTGTGAATGACACTCATTTCTCTCTGTGGCAATGATATGCAGAAAAGGATCCCTCAAAACAATTGGCAGAGCTTGGTGGGAACTGTAAGGTGAGGTACGTGTGTGACTGAGTCCAGGGACTGATACTCCTTGGGGTAAGGACACCAAAACCTAAAGCCTATAATGTCAGATTACTGTATGGCTTTGCCTCTGGCAAGAGACCACTTTAACTTGTTAACACAGTAGAAATGTTCCTCCCCAAACACCCAAACACACCTGGAAGTTATAGATAGAGATGCCTGCACAATGAAGGAGGAGTATAAAAAAAAAATAAATGGATAAAGGCAAGAGATAGCACCCCATCAGCCTCACAGGTAGATCAGTGAAAGAACTGGGCTTGGGAATGTTAGCAGGCTGCAGTAATCATACCTCTTGCTGATATTTTATTCAGTTTTCCCAAGTTGATGTTTTATTGTATTTCCTCAATAACACTCTGTTTATTTTTTAAGCCTTTTAACTCATAGCTTATGAGCAGAGAAACATTGCTCACCAAGAACACCTGTAGTAAATAATCTGATCGCTCTGGGTTCTGCAAGGTCTTGAGCCAATATAAATTTTCCATTAGATACTCTTAGAAATTAAAACCTGTTCTTTTTATGGTCATATGGTGCCTGGAAGAAATTTTATATATGTAAATTAGCATCAAAAAGTGCTGAAAACAACATACTTGAATGCATAAAAGTAAGAGATGATGATTGATGGTCACATTTGGCTAGGATAAATTTTTCCTTCATAATTATATTTCACATTTTTCTTTCATAACTGACCTTTCTTCAAGCTTCCAAGTCTTTTTCAAGGTGTCATTAATAAAAGCGGAAGTCATTCAAGTCAGGTCTTTTTGATGCCAGGTCTGGAAAGTAGCCTAAGGAGCAAGTTAACATTTTCCTACCGAAGGGACTTCACAACAGAGCTCCCATTTCAGGAAAGAGAAGTGGCCCAGCCTTCACAAACAAGTAGTGCCTTTCAGCAGCAAACTGGTACCATCAAACTCTAATCTTTGCAAAGGGAAAAAGAGATGTTTTGATTCTCACAACTCAACTGCATGGGCTCAAGCACTTTGTGTCTGTATCAGTGGCTAAGGGCTGTGCAGGGTTCTGCTCACCTGGAGCAGGACATTTGTCTCATCCTAAACTGAAAAAGGCTGACGAGGGAGACAAGTGTGAAAAACAGAATTAATTTGGGAAACGGATGCAAAGAAACTTACCTTGGAAAATATTGGTACAGTAACAGAGGCACATTTGAGTAACTACAGACTGTTGAAGGTTCTGCTATTGTGTCCATCCAGTTTCCAAACTGATTAGGCCTCCTTTAATTACATTCTGTGTTTTCCAGTTCATTGCCACCTTACATGACTCATTTCCAGTGCAGAAAATGTGGCCATTTCCCAGCAAATTGCAACAGGCTTCCTAAGTCATCCATTGCAAGAGCCCTTGCTAATTTACATCCAGCACATCCAAACACCATAAACACTGCCCTGGATATTATCTGGTCAGTAACAAACACAAACGTGCTGAGCAATACCTTCACCTACTCTGTTGATATTAGAATTCATTTCCCCAGAGAGGGAGTATTGGTCTGTAAGCAGGAATTAACATCTATCCTTTATAAAAAAGTTTTACTAGATTATTTCCTTCCATTTAAGCAGTTTGCCAGAGATATACTTTACTTCCCTTACCTTTGCCTTGCTTTCCACCAACTTGAAAAATATCAAAGTAGAGATGATTGATTGGAAGATGATGGGACTCCTTATTTTTTTCCTCCATAGGAAAATGCTCATTCATTGAAACAGAAACATTTTATAATCAGAAAACAGGTTGAAAAATAATCAGAAAGGGACTTCAGAGATGACACAGAATTGTTCTCTCAGTGGTTGACTCAAGGTCAGCTCTCTCCTATGGCCACAAACGTGTCTTTATAACCTCATTTGCCCTAGAGACTAATGATTAGTTGCCGAACATCTGAGGCAACAGCCTTAAGCACTCAGACTGAAAGACAGTTTGGCCTGGTCAATGCTTAATCTCTTTATGAAGTAAACCTGTTTCCACAGCATACCCTTCTTCAACCTGATTTAAGGATACTGCTGGAGAAAATCCAGACTAAATCCCTTCCTTAGAGCTTGCAGAACAGAATTTGAATTTTGATGCCTCTCTGGAGCGTCCTGGGTAATGGTTTCATTAATCTTAGTCTTTGGTATTGTGGACTCCCCATTTTGTTGATTTTCTTTTTTTTTTTTTTAAACTGGATGGATTTTCAGAAGATACTGTTTTTACTGTTTTGATTTGAGCTTTACTTAGAAGAAATAAAAAAACCCATACTGCTCTTTTCTAAGTAGTTGTTTGGGTTTTTTTTAAACTTCCTGTATGTGAAAAGAAGCTTTTTCTAGTTATTATTCTGGATTCTGCACCTGAGATGCTTCTACCTGTTTTGTACTTTTGATACCTTTAATGTCTTTATATATCTTTTGGGTTTTTAACAGGAAGCATGAGCAGTAATAACATCCTTCGTCACCATTAGTGATAGCCACCAAGATGAAACCCTCGTCTTGGTACTAAATTTACCACATCTAACTCGGGCATGTTTAAGCCTACTAAAAAATTAGTAGATTTTAAGAAATGTATGCAGCCTGGTCAGTACCAACCCTATCATTTTCACATCAGAATGTACTTTTGTTTCCTAAATCGGTTTTCATTTTTAAAAAATCATTAAACCATATATTCCATACCTAAAATTTCAGATTAATCACCAGTTTTAAGGGGCTTTTTAGGCAAAAAAAATAATTATTGGGTTTGATGTGGTCTAGGGTGGATTTTTTGGACAGTCTGCATAAAACAACAGCCTATATATCTCATCTATTAATGTACTTCCTACATACCATGTAGATGCATGAGAATACCACATTGAGTCCCTAATCTGGTATATCCAACAGCTGAAATTTAAATGAAAACACTTAATCCATTAGTATTTCCCACCCCCCACCCCCCCCTCCAAAACACAAAGTCAAATCTTATTACACTTTTTCTTTCTTCTCACTGTTCTTCTTTAAAAGTTTAGGGCAGGCTAGTAATTCTGATTCTGGATTGTTGAACTCGTGTGTAAAAGGAGAGGATGTTGAGTTTGGCATAGTAGTTATCCAGGTCACATATAGCTCTGAAGATTATATAACTGAAGAAACTATGCTAGTTTTGGTGGTTTGTTTGAAAACCCCTGATCCCATGGTTTTACTCAGTTTGGAATTCCCATTAGTACAGAAGGCATTTCAAGCTCTCTAATAATGAATCTAAGGAAAGGGAGAAAGTATGAATGTGACACGTTTTGTAAGGGATGGGCAAAATAAATGAACATATTTTTTTTCCTTCAGCCACTAGCCCACAGGGTTACTGACATGGTAATTTGCATTGTTACCCGTAATGCCTTTCTGCTCTTTATAAAGCATTTCCTTTTGAAATTTCCATGACCTATATAAGCATATCATTTTGTCCCTGTAGCTAGCTCTTTGTTGGAAGTATTCGATTCACTGTGAAATTCCAGCAATTACTATTTCACTCTTATCTAGCTGAGCATGGAAGCACTTTCAGGGCCCATTTTTAATTGTATCGTTGACTGTATTAGTTTTGATGATATCTCAAGACTGCTTATCTGTAACGACTTATTAAATGGCAACTTCAACTAACCCTTCTTTGTTCTGTGTTATGTATCTTTGATGTCCAACTAACTCTTATGGGTGAAAGCAGCCCAGTTAAAGCAGAGATACTTGCAGAAGATAAAGGATGTGGGACAATACCTATTGTTTTGGATGCTTGACCTAAGGGAGAAACTCTGATTCTCCACATGGATTAGCAAAGGAACATGATTTAGAAGGGGATCTAGTAGGAAAAGGGATAAAGTCACAGCAAAAAGCTCTTAGGTTTTCCACCAGCTAGATGGAGTTAGTTTCCTCAGCTCAGATGTTTCATCTCCAAAATATCAAAGAAAATGTTACAAATACAAATGAGTGCTGGGGAAAGTACCTACTGCCTGGATTTGAAAGCTCCATCATCCGTAGTATGAACATTTGGCAAGGCCAGGCTATTTGCAATTTACCGGAGTGCCTTTCAGACAATGTGTTTATTGGTGGTATTCCATGCTGCAAATCTTAACTCGGTATATTGGAACGTATCCTGAAATTTTTGCATTGGCTGGACATTTATTATTTTTTTTTTTCAGTTTAAGTGAATGTACTATTCTTCATTGATCTAACATAGCAAAAAGTAAAGAAATCAAAATATCTCTTGAACAATAGCATGGACCAAGACATCTTTCATGTTTGGAAAAGAGGTCCTAGTGAAAGCTTAATGCAAGAGTTATTTATGGATTGTGGGGAATGTTTGAGCCTTTCACCTTCTTACTGTTAGCAGGAATCTGATGTAAATTGGACCTTGAACTGTAGTTTCATGTCACAGAATCACAGAAAAGTTGAGATTGGAAGGGACTGGAGGTCAAGTGGACCAACAGCCCCAACTCAAACAGTGTCACCTAAACCAAGTTACACAGGACCACGTCCACATGGGTTTTTAATATTTTCAAGGATGGAAACTCCACAACCTTTCTGGGCAACCTGTGAAAGTGCTCTGTCACCCTCACAATAAAAAAAAAATGTTTCCTGATGTTCAGAGGGGACCTCCAGTGTTTCAGTTTGTGCCCAATGCCCCTTGTTCTGCCACTGTGCACCACTGAAAAGAGCCTGACTCCCTTTTTACACCTTCCCTTCAGGTATTTGTAGACGTCAATAAGATCACAGAACATCAAAATATTTACACTTTCTCTTAACAATCTCTAGACTCAAAATCATGCCAGGAAATAGAATAGTCTAAAGGCATTCATGAACATTTTGCATTATATCAACTTCAGGAAGATTTGATGGCATTTCATTCTTAGAGTTGGTTTTCTTAATTTACTCTCATGCTTGAAGTGCAACAGGTCTGTCTGCACAAGGCCTCTGTGTTAGCTGTTGGCAATAAAGGAAAGATTCCATTAATCTTGTTTTTAAGCTTTTCTTAGAAAATAGAATGGGTTTGGGTGTTTTTATTCTTCAGTGATTTTGCTGTTTTAGATTGAGCTTTTGGTTTGCTTTGCAGAGGTTGCGCCTAATAAGTGGATTTGTTACTGAAGTGCAGTTACTGAGTAGCGGTAATACAAGAGAGTTTTCAGATTCATCTCCAGGTAACCTGTGTGGCAAGCAAAGTATAAAATCTGACCATGAGGCAAAATATCTCAGAATACTATAGTGAACTTCATTCTTACTAGTTCAAAGTAAATGTACAGTTCCGATTAGAATGGAACCGAGGGGAGCTTGGTTTGTTTGCTTGCTTGCTTGGTTTGTTTACATATGCGTACACGAAGGTTATCCATGAAGGTTTAGCAATACAGCTTTGTGGAATTCTGCATCTCCATGTGAGCTAGCTGTTTGAATTCTCTGTACAGGCAGTAGAGAAAAACTCAGGCAGGATAGAAATGATCCATTTTACCTATCTACTTCAGCATGGAATAATTCCTATTCTGAAACAGCCTTTTTTTCTTCATTTATACATAAAGTGAATCTAGACAGCTTGCTCAAATGTAGACATCTCAAACTACACATTTACATTTAAACCTGAAATGTCTAAAAATGATCGGGCAAGGTACTACAGAAAAGAGTAACTGCCATGTGAATAGAGTTCGTATTAGGATTAGTTCAGCAGTAATGTAGGTGACAGTGGTAGACATATAAAGGTCATACATATCAACATCTAGTCAGATAAATGCTACTGAGTTATCACATTGGGCCCAATTCAATTTTCCAGTCTAATTCTTATATAAAAAAATATTTGTATGATTATGTAATTAATGTATATATATATATAAAGTAAGAAATTCAGTCACACTTGTATAGCTAAGAAAAGAATTTAAAGTATAGATATTACATATGCAGAGAGCTGGCACAAATACTGCATCCCTCTTCAAAATAACACAAAAGCATGTTCTTCTCTACATTGTTTCTCTATAGAGAATGAAAACAAATATTACATGTTTTGTACTCTTTGAGATGCAATGAGAATCCACAGCTCGGTCTCACTGTGTTTTGAAGAACGGAAAGATGGGTTTATTTGCTGTTTTCCATTCTATTTCATTCCACCAAAATATTAGCATAGAATAGAAAGCAAAGTTAAAGCAGTGGTGGTACCACATGGAACAGCCCCAGGGTCCTGGTAGAAAACAAGTTGAACATGAGTCAATGACATGCGTTGGAGTGATTAAGGCTAAATCACAAAGGTCTTTTTCAGTGGCACACAGAGCAAGGACAATAGGAAACTGTTGGCATGTTGCAACATGGAAAATTTCATCTGAACATCGGGAAAAGTAATTTTTACCTTGAGGTTGATGAAGTATACTGCAGCTTCCCAAAAAGGTGGTGATATCTCAATCTTTGGAGCAGATTTGGCTGGACAAGACTCGCAGGAATCCAATATAACTACAAAAACAACCTTGCTTTGAGTAGGAGGTTGAATTAGATGACCTCTTGAATTTTCTTCCTGCTCCATATTTTTCATAATTATATAACATCAAATTTGAACTCTGACTCCTAAAAAAGTACAGATAAAGTAACAGTGTATGTAAAAACAATGTGATGATGGGCAGCAAAGATAATTAAGATAATTACCATATTCACAGTCCTACTTGGCAAAACACAAAACTGTTCGCTGCAAATTGTCGAACCCAATGTACATAAGAATAAGTCACTTTGAAAATCTATCACATATTTCTATCAGAGACATCTTCTCTCTTTCTCCCTCAGTATGTAGCAAAATTCAATCCAGTTGCTTTTGACAGCAACCTTTAAGGTGGTGATACTTTGGAGGAATTATCTTTGAAATAATAATTTTGTTCTCCACATATCTTGGCTTCAAGCATTTGTCATCATTTACTAAAGGAGCTGAAGTGTTACCAAAGGATGGGGACCACAAGAGGATGAATGAATGTTAAATTTGCTCTGGGTCTGTTCTTATTCCATTGTATACAGAACTGTAGATCTTTTTTGGTCTCCATAGCTATATTCAACATTTATCCATTAATATAGGAACAACTCAATTAGTGGCTCTGTAGGGATCAGAGCATAACCCTACTATCCACAATTTAATAGCTACCATACATCATCAAGATATAATTCCCAGGCCGAGTAGGATGTAAATGGCAGTAACCCACAGATTCATTTTTAAAAAACTTTAAATCTTTGTGGCTTAATACTCTTCCCCAGGCTCACTTACAGTGTGCATCCTGCAATTTTTCCTTTAATTCACACCTGGCATCCTGCAGATTAATATTGCCGACTGTTCTGTGGTTGTATTATTTGATTTCTTGATACATCATTAACATGAAAGGGAATTATTTGCCAACTAGAAGTTGTTTGCATTATCAGAGCCTCATTATCCCAGAAAAGTAATGGTTTGAGACTTAGAATACTCTGTGCTTTGTGCTCTCAGTGGTTTTAAACAGCATTACTTGCTCTTTTTTATGCCTATTGCAGAGAAGGATGCTGGCAGCTCACTGACATTCAAGATCAAATAAAGTTCTTATTTAATCCCTTCAACCTCAATCTGGAATACAGAATTTACTATTTTTTTCCCCCTCATTCCTAAGTACTGTTGGAATATGCTCCATTATGTACTGTAAATAGAGGAATTTCTATACTCATTCATTAGCCTAGACTAGCAGCTGCAACCCTGGTTATCCTGATAAAGGCTTTACGTGAAATATAACAATCGGCTCATATGCAACTGAGGGATAGGGGAGTGAAAGACTCACCCCATACATCCTAACTAAGGTCTATTCAATGCATCAGGTACAGATCCGGGCTGAACAAGAAGGAGGAACGACAGTTAAACTCTGAACTTTTGTTTGAGCTTCTTGCTCACCTTGCAACTGATGATTTAAACACCAGTGGTTTAGAGACCTAAAATTCATGAAGGGAGATGTCAAAGCATTAATAGGCAAGTGCAGATGTATTGCATACATATCTATCAGACCCTAAAACCTGCTTTTGACAAAAGACTTTTCAAATGGGAGGGGAAGCTTGCTAAGCAAACAGGAGAGATACCGACAGACTTTAAATCTTGATTTTAAATGTCACAGTCTTCAGTATATCCTGGGTCCACAACTCTTCAATATTTCCATTAATGACAGGAATGAGAGAACTGAGAGTACACTTATTAAATTTGCAGATGATATGAAGCTGTGAAGGACCGAAAGTACATTGGAACGTGATTTGGAATTCAAAGTAACCTTGCAAAAGGATCTGAAATAGCAAAGATTAGTTTAAGAAGAATGACAGAGTTCTGGATTTACTAGATATATCTAACTGCACAAGGTAAGACGGAAACAAATGGCAAGGAAGGAATTAAATAGAAAAGTGTTCTGAAGACAATAATTAACAAGCACTAAACATGAGTCGATGAGCTCACACTCAGGCAACAAAAAAGAAAACAACCCTCTCAGACTATGTACAGAGCAATATTGCATGTGGGACACATGAAATACTTGTGCTGTTCTATTGCTCTTGCCACTCAATGCTGCTGAAGAGCTTAGCTCAAATTCTGCAGTCAGTCTGGGTCTCTGAATTAGAAAAAAAAAAATGAAAAAATTAACTGGAGTGTCCCCTTCTCCTGGTTACCGTAGGAATCAGGAAATGTTCAAAGATCATGACATAGGAAGTGTGACACATGAGGAGTGAACAAACTGAATAAGAAAAAATAATATTGAAGATATGACAGAAGTTTTAAAAAGTCAAAAGGTTGCTGTAAAAGCAGAGACATAACTTCTCATGTACACTCTGGATAGGGTAACAAGTATCAGGAAGGTAGGTACTATCTTTTCTCTAAGAGAATCCCAGGATAGTAAAGGACAGATACTAAGCATAGACATTTACCAGAAGAAGCTAAAAAAATCTCCATTGTTGGAGGCTTACAATAAAAAAAAAAATAACTGCCTAGAATGGCTTAAATGTGGCTGAACCATGTTATTATCCAAGTCCAGAACTGAGCTTTCATTGTGAGGTTTGGAAATGGATACGGATTCTGATTTCTCCATCAAATTCCTTTGGCTAGACCTCAATAATAAGAGTGACTTTTGTTCTTTTCTTCCCATATAGTTTTGCTTTTAATTTTTAATTTATGCTTCTGCACTGTTAAGATTGGCTTGGACTAGAACCATAAGTATTAATAAAGCCCAGGAAAAGCAGATTTCTTGGTATTTGCAGGTGACTTTCATGTAATATTCAACTTGACCAGAGTGGGAGGTGTTGGAAAGTTTAATAATAAGCCCATCCTTCATTTTTCAATTGATTTTTTTTTTCCTCGTCTCAGTAGATTTTAATAATCCCTAGATAAACATGTGATTGAACTGTTCAGGTCCAATTTATGAAGCTTACTCATCCTCAGTGATCAAGGTAACAGGGTTTTTTTTTATTGTGCTTACAATGCCCTAAGCACATTAGAAGGGTAATGGGAAGTTTATATAAATACAATTATTAGTAGTATTATTAGTAAAAAGCTCTTTTTACCACAGGGTTTTAAAAATCTTCTGCTAATAACCATAACCACATCAAGCACAGTTCATTTTCGGGCAAATAGTATCCTGAAGGTAGAAAACAAAAAAGGCAGAGATCTCCCAAATTCAGGAAGGCTGCCAGTTAAGACCCACTTGAAAACAAAAGGCAGCATCATGAAAGCCACCTGGTTTCTCCAGACTAGGTGAGCTGCTTCAAATCCCACCAATTAGAGAATCACAGCATCATGGAATGTTTATGATACAATGTTACTGAATTTTCAAAATCTTTGCAAGAATATCAAATTCTATATTATAAGTATGGATGCAAAACTGGGCAAGTTTTTCATACAATACTAGCCAGCTGCATACCTTACTGTCTTGCCTCCAATTCTTTAACTCAGAATACCGTGTGGAACCTTCTTTTAGTACGTAATTCTCTATTCCCTGTTGGAGCAAGTACCCATATGTCCATTTATCTCATTTTTAAGACTCTGAATTCTACCTTAACATCCATTGCTCTGCCTTTTCCACCTGGTTTGATTAGTTATGTAAGTTTCCCACTAAAAGGGTCACACAATTAGTCCTCCTGATAGGCACAAAGTAAACTGCAAATTCTGCAATACTAAATCTGCTAGATATTAACACTTCATGGGATGTAACAATATTTCTATCTTTTTTTCTTACTTAAATTTGAGTTATAACACATTCTCCGGAAAACAATGGGCAGCCAGTTTAAAATCAGGTCCATTCGAATTGCTGTCAGCCAAGATTTTTGTAGGCAGAAATCCCTCTCTGAATTCACAGCTTTATCCACAGTTTTCATTCTTAGTGTCCTTTAATTATGTCTAAGACTTCTCTCTACAGGAAAGGTCTGTGACTTGGTATGTTGCTGTTAAATGTGCAATGAATACTGAATGCTTGGAAATCGTGTTTTGTAAATACTTAATAATAATTATATGTTACCAACACTGCCACCAAATGGGTTCCAAAATATACCCTAAAGGTGTTGCTATGAATGATGTGAGTTATCACAGTACACCTAAAGCATGGTATGCAAACTGAGGCTTGAAAAATCATGGAACAAGTGCAGACATACCCTGCAAGGCAAAAGAAAACACTGGAAATGGAAAGCATAGGAAGTCAGGCATGAAATCTTAGCCTCATTGAAGAAAATTGCAAAACTACAATTAATTTCAGGGGGGACCAGGCTTATACTCCAAGCACAGATGGAAAAAAGAATGCTTTCCTGTTCCCTAAAGCTATTTATGTAGGTGATGCCATTTGTGCACAGTGCCAACTAATTTTTCCTTATTAAAACTAATGATCCATAATTGCTTTTGGAGTGGCAGACCATAATATGGATGTAGTGAGTAAATCTGAAAACAACTGGTTCAGCTTTGTGTCCAAATTTCTCAGATAATACTTACCTGGACTTTATAAGGCTAGAAATACTGCAAGCCATTAAGAGCTGATTATTTTATATTTTTTTTTAGTTATGTATGTTTGGATAGTTTATTTAATACTTCAAGGAGTTACTTCTGACTGTGTCTATGCAGCAAGATTTGAGAGCTCTTCCAGTCTCCAGGAGCCAGGTATGTTCCATCAAAGTGTTCTGATTCCCTGTTGAAGTGACACCCCTGCCCACAGTGGGCTCCATCTGTTGCATGATGGAGACCAGGCACGTGGGTCAGGAAAGACCTATTGCACCTCCTGGCCAGCTCCCAGTCTGGATTATCAAGACACATAATAAAGCTGAAATAGGACCACTCAGCCTGAAATTACACAGAATACGATGAGAGATTTCCTGCTGTTTGTTTGAGATTTTCCTCAAGCCAGATATGCCAGAATTTTTCTAGCATGTCTCAGAGCTATATCAGAAGGAGGTGAAGAATATAAAAAGCAAATTACATCCAAAATACGAATACTTGCTTTTCCCCAAAAATCGTAATGTATTTTGAGGCCAGTGGTCCTATTTCCAACAGAGAAGTTACTGTCTGGTTCAGTTTTTGCCATTACTATCTTATTTGGCATATCAACTGGAAAATCATCCCTTGAGTTAACAAAAAATAATAATAATGCAACACTAATAATAATTATAGTAATAACGGTAGCAGTCCTAATCTTCCAATCTGTTTAAATTAGCTTGACTAGGGCTTATGGACAACTTAGGGAGGTAAAATATGCATCTTTTATCTTCTTTAATTATAGTACTTTCATACATGCAATACATATTTAGTGTTGTGATTATTTAATCAAGATGCACAAATGTAATTTTCCTACGAGAAAAGACCCGCAAAGCACCAAACTGTTCTCTGAGTACCTTTGTTCTCAGTTTCACAATTGTTCTGAATTCAGAACACAGAAAACAAGCGTTTGTTACATTTTAAGAGATAATTGCTACCAAATAATTTATGGCTGCAAAATGCTACACATAGCAGAGGGACTACAGCTACTTATAACCTAGTAAATTAAAATTAAACCTTCTGTGTGCTGAGTATCTTGCATAAGATTAATTGGATAATATCAGGCTGCTCACATTATAAAGATCAAATGCAAGGAGAAAAGACATAAACATTGCGTATGTATCAATGTAACGTCAACTCAGCAGTTGCTGATTATTTATTGGGCATGTAAACAGATGCGCCTAATCCTGTTGTGAGAGCTGTTCAGGAAGACAGAGAAAAAAGAAAATTCCCACTCTGCATAGCTGAGAAGAAGATAAAAGCTATATCCTATAAAATGCTGATTAGCCTTGACTCCATTTGACTTCAATGACTACTCAGCACCAGGCAGGCAAGAACGTGGACACAAAAAAATTTTACTGCCAATTTCCCCACCCTTTTTCTATAAAATGTGTTGTACTACCACAACTCAGAACATGAAGTGGCATCAATTTCTTTAATTAAAAAGGGGAAAAAAAAGGCTTCCTTTTATCTCAGGGCCACATTCTTATTGCAGGCTTGCTTGTAAGTTCTGCTTTCTACCATAGTCAAAAAGGTTAATCATCAGCAATTTGGCAAAATCTATATATTTGTAGATGGCCAGTGTGAATTTGTTGTTGATAACAATTTCTTGTTATCAAGCCATTTAGAATTTTATGTCACCATAAATCTGAACCCACTTGGGTCCTCCAGCAGTCTCCTTTCAAAAGGAGTAAAGTCAGTCATTGAAAATAAAAATGATAGGAACTACCAAATTCAACAGCTACATTCTGCTGTCAAGTACACTTTTGTATAGTATTGTCCTGAAAGGTAATATTAATATAATTATACCTAAAGGTAGTCTGTAGAAGATGTAACCCAAACTTTTAAAGTCCGATTTAAGGCACTCAAAAATTTTTTGTTGACTTCAGTAGTGACCGCTTTAGCCTTGCCTAAGCACCTACAACAGCAGACCTTGCAGTAAGCCTGCCAGAGTGCAAGCCTGTGGTATCTTCACTAGCATCCCACCTTTGTGCATTGACTTTGAGGAAATGACTTTAAACATTATGGATGTCCTAAGTAGTCTCATTAAGACAAAGGACTATTCCCATTGGCAAGATTTTTCCTATAACTACACACCACCATAAACTTGGATTAAATTCTTCCAATAACGATTTAGTGGATCTATCCTAGTTTATCTTAAGTTGAAATGTGCCTCTTGGTCTTTGGTGTCAGGGTTCAACTGAATTAGAAAAGACTAAGGAGTGTAATGTTCCATTAGAGATATGTGAAAAATTAATAAGTGCAATGTGATTAATAAATGCGAGCCTCTGGTAATTATTATTCCACAACAGCAACATTCACATCACCTAAAATGTCAGCATGCAAAATACATTCGAGGGATACTTTGTTCAGCTAGGAATAACAGCATTTAAGGAATGATATGCTTTTAAGAAACAAAAAGTAGCGTTTTCTGAAAAAAATAATGGGGAAAAAATAGCATTAAAATCTTTTACAAGGTACAAAAATGAAAATGTGGTTTGTTTCTAACAGATGAGAACCTGTTATATCAATATGACTGATTTAATTAAAAATTAAAAAAGACATTTTAGCCATTAGTTATTATTTTATTTTAAGGAGTAATTTTTTTCCATTTTGACAAGAGTGAGTATTTTCTGTTGAGATAGGTTATGTCTTCATAAACAACACAAATTCTTAGATTTCTTACAGCTGTGGTCAGCCTACAATTTTAACATGATAACTGAATAGCCTTGTGTAACAATCACCAAATGATACATTGCTACGTAACCACTCATTTATGAACAGGCTTCTTTTAATTAACACATTAACAATCCAGTACATGCTCTGTAAAATTCTGTAATTACTTGGCACAATTTCCTTCCTTTTCCTGCAAGTTTTACAAGACAGTTATTTTCATCTTGTTCAGAAGTTCTGTGTTGCCTCACTGGAAATGCTCTTCAAAGCCCATATCTTAGAGTAAGTAAGAGGAACTAACTAAGGACAGGTATAACTGAAATATTGATCATTAATCCTCCCTGGTTGACTCCAGTACATGGAAATTTTGATATATGTATGGCATTAGTTATTATTTATTTGCCTTATATGCAATCAAGCATTTGAAATATTTAATCTTGGGGAAAAAAAAAAAAAAAAGAGAAGTTGAATTATATATTATATATAGTGTTCTTTATAAGAAATTAGTCCTAGCAATGTATTTATGGTACTCCTGGAAACTCTGCCTATTGCTTAAGCAAGCATATAATTTTTCTCTGCCTGGTAACTCAAGGTTTCATTGGACTTTTTAAAGTGTTGTTTGAATGACGCAAATTTTAATTTGAAGTAAGTATATTCTGCTTCCAAAGAGTTTCATCTTTAGCACCGTGTCTATGTAAACTGAGAAAGAATGCTGTGCTAATGACTAAATATGCCAAGTTTAACGCTAAAAGTAAATATTAGGTCCTAATGTCTCTGTTTAAACAAAGTGGGCAAAAGGGGATCTTCACATCAGCTCTCCTTCGGTTATATGGCATATTTAAAGTGCTTGAAGGAATAGGAGCTCAGAGAAAGACTTTCCAATGTTGATCTAAAAGATTTCTGAACAGTAAATGACCCGAGCATGACTCCTCAGCAGCTCAGGACCAACCGAAGGCTTCATGGCATTGCAGTTTAGATCAACCACTTCTCATGTCTGTTACTACCACAGCCCCACTTTCCCCTCTCCCTGAGGAGGGATTCTTGAACCATCCTATTCAGAGTAAGATGGGTTAAGCTTTTGGTCAAGGAAATGTCAGAGGCATGTGCCCAGACCTTGAGGGAAGAATCAGGCTCAGCTGGGTTTACATTACCACGAACTGAATCCTAAAAAATGTTGGAGGACAGGGGATACATGTTGACAAAGCAGATCACCTCTGGAAAAGGCACGAATTCTCCTAACTCACAGTAATTATTATTGTAGTAATAATGGTCAAAAAATATCAGGAAAAGAGCAAGAGACAGCTGATCCTAGATATAATGGAAACTCAGCCCTTCGCTCTCAAAGATTCTGGCCAAAATGTCTTTTTTTCTTTTTATCAGCAACTGTTCCACACACACCTCCAGGCTTTTTAGCTTTTCCTTCCTCGCCCCAACCCCTGTTACTACTGTTCATCTCATTTGTCCTTGAATGTCTTGGTGCTATCCAGGAAATTAGAACACTTCTTAAAGACTGGTTTTCTGCAGAGCTCCATGTGCAATTCTGCATGTGCTAGAAACCTGCATAAAGGATTAGAAGACACCAAAACCCACCGGGTTATTTCCCAAAGTCAGCCTAGACAGTGTAGGTTTTTCAGTGGAACATATGGATTGATGTTGATGACACCCCATCTACAATCCCTTAGAACTTGAAGGAGGCAAAAGCTGTAGCATTGTGAAATTAAACAAACCTGAATTAAACTGAAATCTATTTCACAGTAATCACTGCTCTTAGGTCTAACGGGAATGTGTTTTTCTTTAAATCCTATTTTACCAGGGAGTGTGAAAAGAAGCTAAATCTCCATTCTGATTGCTTTACTCATTCAACATTTCATTCATTAATTTTAATTACTGCCTTTTTAAGTAGTTTATGACGTTCTGGCCATAAGCCAGGTTCCTTTGCTCAGTCAGCAGGTTGCC
The DNA here is from genome assembly GCF_023634155.1 of Falco peregrinus. NCBI lineage: Eukaryota > Metazoa > Chordata > Aves > Falconiformes > Falconidae > Falco > Falco peregrinus. The sequence continues at coordinate 62,936,242 of NC_073721.1, forward strand.
AATATGACACTGGTTTCTTTTCCCTATGGCACAATACAGAGAAGCTGCTATTTGGTTAATCTACCAATTCCTTTTTAACAGTCATACTTTTATGACTGGAATTTACAAGCCATTCAGAACCTTTCATTTCCATTTTTTATTAGCTGTGTCCAACCCACCCTGCAATCCTGTGGCCCACCTTCAGATGCAGAAGATAGGAGTGTGTAGGAAGCTTGAGGTGATACTGTGTCTTGGTGCCGAATGAGATCAGGCAGTTGCTGTGCCTATAGATAAACCTAAATGCTTTGGATCACCAATGAATTTCTCAAGGGAGACAGCACATTTATCAACTGAACCACAAGCCTTTAATAGAGTTAAGTTTCTAATGTTTATTTTGCTGAGGTATCTAATGCAACTCCATGCCTAGAGCGCCAGCTAACCCAAAATTCAGATTTTTAACAGTAAGAGAAATTAGTTAATTCTAGTGGATGGGGTGGGAGCTTCTGTCATCATTCTGTTATTAAAAAAATATATACACCAAAAACTCCCATCTCACAGAACTTTTAGGAAGCTGCTTTCAATTAAACCTGATTAGCTGTAAGTCTTACTTTTGTATTTCTTGTTCTCTGTAGGGTACGTTCTGTAAATAAATACCAACTCAATGGAAGCATGAAAGAGTGAAAGTAATTTCACCTGGAAAAAACAAGTGTGTTCCCTAATAGAGGCAGAAACCTAAAAGGCAGATGAAAAGATGAAAACTTACTTCAAAATTACTAAAAGTAGAAAGAGCACAACAATTAAAAGACTGTAGTATGGAAGTCTATTAAAAGTAATTCAACATCTAATTGTATAGCTTTTTTAATAACAACTACTGTAAACCAAATTTGAGTAAGATAATAACATCTAAGCCAGTTCTTGATACTGCAAATAAAGTGCTCAGATATTATCAGTTCTTGGTAAAAAGAGGCAATTAGATTACTTTTTTAACAAAAAGGCTGGAGAACAAATGGAAAAGAGGATTTCTGAACTTCTACGTAAAGACACGTGAAAACTTAGGATGCATCATATCTGAGAGCTTTTCCTGTGCGAAAATGGTGGTGGTCAATCTTTCAAGGGGTTCTGAGGGTACACTTAAGCAGTTAAAAAAACCTGGAAGAATAATCATGTGGCTGATGCCTGAACTGAATGGAAACACAACTCAGTTTCTCTCAGGTGTTTTTTTGGGATTATGCTAGATAACTATGGACATCTGTAATGTGGATATCTTCATCCTAGTTCTTTTCAAGGATTTTCTTATAGTCAATAGGGAGTAAGAAGCACCTTAAGGATATATTTTTCTTATGAAAGGTAGAAGTAGGTCATTAAGAGGCAATTGCCTCTTCAAAAAAATTCTCTATAAAATTAATCAAAACAGCTAAAATCAGATTTAAACATCTACATTGTAAAACATAAAGGCTATTCACTCTTCTGAAGTGATACTGCTTTTTAACCTAAGAAAATTTAAAATAAACTTTACTCTCCAGTGGTGATTCAAACTTCCAAAGGCTTGTTGCTGATAGCTGCAGGGCAGTAATTCTGCTGCTGCCATCGGCTGCACGCTCCCATGTACTCCTGGACCTGGATTCAGTTTGCAAACGTGGTTAGCTGTCTCTCAACTGTAAACTCATGAGATTTCTCTATTTCTTATTTCTGTTCAGTTATTATGGGAATTGGGATGCTAAGGAAAACATCTCTTCAAATCCGTTTACTGTCCTAACCACAAAACAGGTGGGTTCTTCTCAATGCAAATTAATCCTTGGAGGGAAGAGGGAGGAGGATGGAAAGGTGAGTCATGGCAATCAAATAGGTGGGTTTGGTTATATTTACAGATTTCTGATTTTATTTCCATTTTGCTAGTCCAAATAAGAGTTAAAGCAACAAAAAGGTTGTTGAGAATTCGACATTACAATGTAGCTTCTAAGAAGCCGTAATACAGTAAAAGGCTGGAATGAACCCACTAGATCGGTAAGGCCTCTCATCTGTCTTGATCAGAGATGTCTCCTTTCTTCTCAGAGCAAGAACACAATCCATACAGGGTTTGGCTCTGCCGATTTAAGCCAGCAAAGTCTCCTTTTTTGGCTGGGAGAATGACCAGCTAGAAAATTAAGGCCAGCTAGAAACCTGACAGAACAGCTGACGGGACAAACTTCACACAAGAGTCTGTCACCATAGGGATGGAAACTGTTGTGAAAATGAGAAGCTGTGAAAAGTTTATCCCAACTTTTCTAATTTTTGCTAAACACGAAGGTATTGCAGTGCTTTAAAGTAAGAAGGACCTAACAAATGGACCTTCTAGAAGTCAAACTGGATGGAGAGTTTGGTAGGAACTGAGAAGATCTGCACAATTGATGTAATCTGAATTTAAGCTGAAAATGGGGTTTCAGTAATGGAGCTATATTTTGCACACACTTAGCGTTTGTCAGTAATGGAAACATTCACTAACTCTGTATAAAGGTAAGTAATTATTACAAATAATACATGACAAACCTTTTAATGAATGCTTTCTACATTACAAGGATGATTATCTGAGCCAGGTAACATGTGTGCAGCAGGCAGGCCAGGTAACGTGTGCAGCAGAAAACTGATCAAGGGAAATATTAAGACAAAATATATTCAAAGAGATAAAACCCCTGCCTTTATGAACATTATATTAACTACCTTACAAGTGCATCACAGCAAAGCTGTTACAAATTTTTTCCAGATCAACTTCCTGATTGCATAGGTAAACAGAACTTAGATTGACTACAGATATAATGGAGTAGAATTGAACTTATTTATATATGCTCTACAAAACCCAGGTGTCTAGCTGTCAGTCTTTTCACTATTAAACCTGTACATATTATCATTTTTTAAAGTAGTCTTCTCTATAGACAATTATTTTATGTTCTCTTCTTAAATTATTTCATTGTGAATAAACAAACACCAAGCATGTGAGGTTACTTTTCATTTTGTCTTGCTAACATGGAAGTTCATTGTCCTCCTGATGTGTTCCAGGTATGGGGTTTCTAGCCGTATAAAAAAAAAATCAGTGTATACCTGATTATAAATTCTTGCAAGTGTGAGATTTTAATTTCCATAATTTTCTTCTGCTTGTGTTTTTATTAGCTATGGAAAGAAAATAAGTATTTGATCTACAACAGTACTGCTAAAAGAAGGTGTATATATTTTTATATATATAAACCCAAGGTCATGTAAAGGCCTGAGTTAATTTGTAATAATGAACTTAAATATTTTGCTTCCAGAATTTATCCTGACCTTTTCCCAATGGATTTATATGAGAGAAAATAATCATCAATCATCATTCACTACATCTGTGTGACAAGATGTAGATAAAGCTACAGAAAGTGAACAAGATAACTGATAAGTACATAGAGAGGCTTTGTACAAAACGTGTCAAATAATAATTTATTTTTTTTTTAGTGAAAAATGAAAGCAGATCTTGCCATTTCAAATGGAAAAGTGAACTTTTATTTAAACTACTAGATGGCATTATCTCAATGTACATATTCACAGAAAGATGGGGGTGTGTGTGTAGATAGATACCTATACACAACAATGTATTCATGTCAGTAGGTGTTAAAATCTCTACCAAATTTTAAATGTTTTAACAGCTGCAGTACATTGTACCTGAAGACTGTGCATTTATGAGATAGCTTTTCAAATATCTCCTGTCTCAACACAGTTATTTTGTAGTACAAGTTTTGCCACTGTCTTTAAAAGAATGAATGGCCTCTGGAGTCATCCCCCCTCCAAGAACCCACCACTCAATACCAAACAGCGGCGGTTAGGGCTGCTGTTATTTCTGACTGTACTTCTGTATTTCCATCCCACTCTCTTCTTTCTGTCCCACAAGAAACAAACTGGCTTTGTGGCTGCAGCAGAGAACCAGACCTGATCAAAACCAAGAGAGGTCTGAACATTTCCAAAGTACACCATCTCGAGGGAAAAGCACTACACAGACAAAATGCCAAGTTTATTCCCTGTCAGTCAAAACCAAAATTATTCTACATGAGTCATTTCAATTTGTCACAACATCTCTCAGACTCTGTTTTGCTTCTGCTGGCATCATGAATTCATGTTGGCTCCAGAGCAATGTCAAGTCAGCTCTTCACTGCTGCTGGACCAGTAGTACATCACTGGGAGATCAGATACACACCTTCACTGCTGCAAGGGCAGCGTGATCCTGCTCTGCATGTCCACCCACATAAATTGCAGGATCTGATGATAGGCAGCCAAAACTAGAGACTTCAACCTACTTGTCTGTTTAACCCTCACATTATCATTTTTTTCCCCCAAAGTTCTTATCATCTATCTCCAGGCAAATCTCCTCACTCTTGAAGCAATTTTGGAGGGTTCACTATGCCTGGTCATTATTATGAATTGATCAATCCACAGTCATGAACCATAGTTCAGAAAGGGGCAGAAATACAGACAGGAACTCCTCCTGCCCAGCTGCAAGGGGACCACAGCTTCGTTCAGGGGCACAGAGATGGGGAGCACACTGCCCAGGCGATCATCACAGCTCTCCTCAGAGCCCACAGAAACCGTCCAACTATTTATAATCAACTCAAAAGTGCTAAGAGCTAGTGGAGGTCAGCGTTTCACAGAGAAGGGGACGTACCTTTGGGTTGGAAGGCTCGGTTGTAGGCTTAATGTGTCAAAGGACCCCAAGAGGACACATGATAGAATACTGAAAATCCTCGATGGCAGAAAGCCCCTTACAGCGCCGTAACTCTAAGTACATATCAATGTTTCAAAACCCATGTTGGTCATTTTGATCAGTTAACATATATATTCTGTGGATTCACTGGAAGAAAGATACCCGTATGACCAGAACTGTCATTATCCCAAAGGACAGCTAACCTGTTTTATATGAATTTAATATGTAGATGGTATTTCCTATAAATACATATTTCAAAAATATAACAGATTAAAGCCTGCATATTTCATGCTCCAGGTAACACCAGCAAATATCATTACCCTGTATGACTAGGAAGAAATAGATGAACAGCCACCCTTACCAGACAAAAAAGCAATCCTCAGTGTCTACCTGTGCAGCAAAATCTTGATACATCAGTACTATATGCCAGAACACAACGTATAACTTAATATAAAATACATTATATTTCTTTACAACTTGCAGAAGAACTTTTTTTTTGTTTTCCCTCTACTTAATATAAAACACATATTTTGGAAATTTATTTTGCAGCATTTTAATTTTTTCTCTTAAAAATTCTAGTACTTGGAAATGTTCTTATCCCAGACTTTCCATTCCGCACACAGCCTCATTGAGTGGGACCTATAGTTGCATGCAGGCTTTACATCAGCATGGAGACCTAACTACTAATAAATCCATTGTATATCCCTTCTCATTCTGTTGAAAATCTGACTGTAAACAGGTCACTGCCATCTGAAATTGATTTTTTTATATAGAGATGAATCATCAGACCACTTCTGTCAGTAATTATTGGTATGTGGATTGTTCACATACAAATCACCACAAGCCTCTAATCATCAAATTTTGTTCTGCCATCAGCAGTGCTCTGAACCACACTGACATATTTGTTCCTGGAGTTTAAAGGTGGAATTACCTGAGGGTAGCTTTCAGGGTTAAAGGTCAGAAAATATAAGTTTCAAATGCAATGTTAATTTTATTTTTTCTTTAAAATTGCCTAGCAACAACTTAATATTTTTGCATCTTCAGAATTTCCTGCTGGTAAATGTATTCATTGAAATGGTCATGAGTATACTAAAAATCATATTTAATAATAATTATTAATAATCTCACACCAGAGTTGTGAGAATGCATCTGAAAGAAAATTTAATACCACAAAGAAATTCAGAAGAGTTGCTGGATTATTGCCCAGCTCTAGCTGAGATGTACCTGGGACATGTCGGTTTTGAAGAGCCAGACACATCAAGCCGGTAACAGCAACAATTACATCATCCATCTCCTTTCAAGCATCAGGCTGCTTTAATATAGTAACCAACAGTTTTTATTCTAGGGTGAAATAGTCAACCTACGAGTTTTGCTGTAGATATACAGCTGCAATAGCAACTCCACACGAATTTTATTAAGTCTGGTATTTTTTCTGTCACTTTCTGGAGTCGTAGATTTATACCCATCTTTGTATTCAGGCCCATTTAAAAGTGAAATATCATTTAAAAACAAATACTAGAAAAAACACCTTATTCCTGAAATATGCAATTAATATATGAACCAGCATACTCTGGTCTGGCAAGGGTAGAAAAATTCCAAGAGTCTCTCAACAGCTAAAAATTAAATAAATGTTAAATAGTCTCTCCTTACTGTTTATGCCCCTGAGTGGGCTTGCTTTCCAAAAATGTTTAATACTTAAAACGTTATGAAAGTGAGGAGAAATGTTTTCCTAATTTATATCCTTTGCTATCAGTTTAATTAAAATGGTGCTTTTCTTTTTATATCATTATTCAAATATAAAGCCGGCTTGGGTGAAGTTTGTGGTTGCTAGCAGGATGTGTTGGTCTAAAATGTGTTTCTGTCCTTCAGCGTGAACTGATTTGCTCATAAAACCCGAAAACAAAACAGAAAGGCAAATAATAGAGGAACTGTAAAATGAGATAATCTAATCCATGAATAAGGCATATGTTTTCTTTTCAGATAGATATTTAAAACCCATTATGTATTTTTTATCTTAACTTTTTAAGGTAGGACAGTATCTTTTGACATCTGTGATACATTGTAAGATTAAAACTTTGTTCGCCAAATACTAATCATAACCAAAAAATATTCAATCGCAACCTAAAGAATGACTACTAATCTGGGTTAATTTGTTAATATTTTGCAACCTTACTCAAAGAAAAATTTCAAACCCCAACATGTTTACTTTCAAAATGTTCAGAACATGACGGCTCAATTATATAACTATGAAATTGTATTTGAGACTTAATCTAGGTCAGTTTAACTCAAAAATGGGGGAATAAAGACAGAAAATTATTTGTGAACCTAAGTTTGAGGGCTTTTGAACATTGATGTTGTTAAGAAAAGAGAACTTTTTTATTTCATATTATTCAATTCCCTCAATGTTTTTAGTAAGTCATTGATTTGCCTCTATCTAAATTTTTTTGGTCAGCTGAACTACTCCTAAACTGTAAACCTAAATTCTGACTCTGCTGCACAGAGTTTCACTGCAAACCTACCCAGTCACAACAGATACATTAGGGTGATGTTCTCTGCATTAAAAAAAAAATAAAAAAAATGTTAATTGGCTTATTGTACTGCTTTGGTGAAGGGAATTGTCCTCTTTGATCTGCAGCATAATGAGATTTATTTTGAACATCAAAGCAATCTACAAAAACTGAACAAGGAGATGAGCAGCTACATATTTTCTTGTCCTCTGAGGAGCAAGGTAGGAATCAGCAATGCAAATGCCATAGGATGAAGGGACAGCCTGGGAAAAAAATGAATCCTTGAAGAAAGTAGCTGAACTTTGTATTCTGTCACATTGCACTGAAAGACCTTGAATCACATTTTTTTCTTCTAAGCCGCAATAAATCTGATGGAAATCCATTGCCTGCCCTGGAGTTGCTCTGAATTCATGTTGGTGAACACTGGGTCAGAATCTAGTCCCTGATCTTAGGGTTTTTTTCTGGCTATATGCTAGACAGTTTCAAACAGCTACGACGACATCTATGTAACTGACTCTTAATGCTCTTGCCATACCTATCCCAAAAGCACCCAGTATTAGGAAATAAGCTTTTGAGTCTTTCACTGCCTTCAGCCACCCCCCACAGCTCTCTACACGTCATTGCCACTGGCTCTTTAAACCCCTCTGTACAAAGGCTTCTACCCTGACATCCTTAAGCCAGAGCCATTTCAATCCAAGCGTTGGAAGAGGCTTATAGAAATAAATATAAAATTTATAAGAAATGCTGAACCAAATGATATTTCAGCAGCAGCGTCGTTTGACATTAGGGTTAAACAGGGCAAATTCATGGCATTTATTCCATCTGCCTGGAAAAGAAACTCTAGGAAAGGAATAACTGAAAGACACAGCAATCCCTTCTTCCAACACTGGAGAGATTTATTTTCTTAGAACACAGAGGAAACAGGGCGATTGTTTTACATATCAAAATTTGGAGGGTTCAGGATATGTTTCAAATTTATACAGTTATGACACAGTCTTCAGTTTCAAACAAAATAGCGTAATACAGCACTATTTCAGCTAACAATTTCTAAAGGGAAGAATGCTTCTTTTAGATTCAGATGTTCAAATTAACACTACTTAATCTAATTCATGTGCCCTTAATTGAATCTTTTTTGCATGGCAAACAGAGAAAAGCATTATGTAGCACAGCAGAGCTGACAAATTTGCAGATAAGCTTGTCACAAGGGCATGATGTTCACATAGAAATATCCTGTGTTTTCTTCCTCTTAAGTATTACTTTTCAATGGATCCTCTTGTGATTTCTAAAAAGCACCAAGTACTCAATTCCCACAGATAGATAATGCTGAGTGTGCAGCACTTGTGCAAATCAGGCTATTCATATGGATCCCTAAAAATAAAATGCTGCATGGTGGAAATGCTTTGGCTTTGTATTTTGGGAGGGGAAGCGATTTGATTTTTTAATCTCTCTAAAACACCATAGCAAAATGCCTTTGAGGTAGAAATGGATCAAAACCTTATGACAAAGGTCACTCAGAAAAGTTAATAACTTAATAGAAGTGTGTCACTTTTGAATAATTCCCGGGGCGGAGGGTGGGGGTGGGGGTGGGTGGAGTAGGTGGCAGGAGGAATAAGATACCTGGCATGTTGTAAATGTATCATACTAAGTATCATTTGAAAAAATCCATGTTAATGTTTTTAGAAAAAGAATTGTCTAACATCCATACTGATATGGCTCTTTTCCAGTTTATATTATAAATTTTTAAACATCAACATCAAAATTCATTACTTCTGCTCTACTGAAAGAAACCATTTGAATTATTTAATTTTTTAAACACTTTTCTTTCAAAGGAAATATCAGTGCTCCTCCCCTCCCCTTTTCCCTTCCCTTTCCTTTTCAGGAAGAAGAAAACAAATCAGGTCAGTACATTTCCATAGAAAGAGGAAATCTGGTTTCCTCCCAGGTCTGTTACGAATGACATAAATTTTAAAATCAAAATTAAATAACATGCAAACAATGTAGAAGGGCTACGAAACTTGTCCTTTTGACAGCATTTTGTAAAAATACATAAGCGGGGGTTCTTAAGAGGGCACAATCTGAGTATGCTTGTTTATCTTCTCATACTTGATTTGTCATTAACTCTCATTAACATAGACACCTTGTCAAAATTTATTTACTAAGTTGAAAACATCTTGTATAATTAAACATGTTAAATCATTTATATAGTAAAAGTGACATTCAGCACTAAGAAAAGTGGAATGTAGGCAGCTTGCAAGACTAGCTTATCTTGAACAGATAAATATATATAAATATATAGGATTCATTTCAGTTCGGGAGCACTCTCTTTGAAAGCAATAGTAGTGTAACCCTATTTTTTTTCAAAGGTGGGGATTAAGAACAGCCATGAATTGTGTTTACCCTGGTGGAACTACTTATACAGACTCACCTAAATATCTTACTTAATCAAGAACTTAACACCAGCTCCAAAACTCAATGCAAGTCTCAACTGGAATTATAGATGGATATGCCAAAATTCATACATGGAATTAATCCTTATTTTTAAGATAATTTTAATTAATGTTATGCGTTCATTAATTTAAGGATGGTTAGAGGTTAATCTAAAAACTGGTACTATAGGCCAGCCAACAGATGTTATACCCAGAATTAGTGGCTGGAATGACTGTTTTGAGTTGCCGTATGTTAACCTCTGGCTCTAGCAATCCCCCACTCCCCCCACCCCCTTCATAACCCAGCAGTGTAATGCTTGATGTGATGGAGAAGCCATCATTGTATGTCTTGATAAAACCCCTACTTCTCTGCAGGTCCATAATGATACTATCCTAATTATCTTGACTAATATCTAATTAAACTTGACGGCTTAATGAGGCTGCCGTCTTTCAGACTGTTGCCTCTTATGTTTGAACTTCAAAAGGCATGTATCAATGAAAAAGTTAGGTGGAGGAAAACAAAGATTATTCCTTTATAGTTGATAGTTGAAATACGCAGACTATTTGCTTTCTGTCCTGGCTCCTGCAGCTGACTCATACGCGATGCCAGAGAATTACCTCAAAAAAAATCCCTCCCTTGCAAATGTTCGCATCATAGCGACCATTAAAGGGAATAGAAACTTTGCCACGAAGAAATTAATATAATAAAAATTCGTGAAAATCTTGTGTCTTGAGGAAGACACCTAAAATGAAAAGATCTTCTGACTCACTGAGACTGTCAAGGAATTTCTTAGAGAGAGTTACGATTTAGGCTGGTGTTACAGTGGGTAGCCATCATCTGTGAAGTCCAAAGATTCACACATGGATTTTTGATAGCTGCGAAGAGTTGTTTGCATATATGATTTCTGAGCTAGATCCTGATAATCCTTCTGAAGACATTTCTAGCAACAGTTCTTGTTTTGTTTAAAGTACCTCACCACTGTTCTTCTAAATGACAGTCTGTTTTCATGGCTGCAGCTGCTTGGGGATAGTTAGAAAAAATTAGAGTGACAAACTGATATATCTTCAGTAAGTATAATATCCTTTGATAGAGGGACAATGTTATCTTTGCAACATAAGTTTTATGTGAAGATATGGAAACTCTGAGTTTACCCAAAAATATTCTGTGACCTAGGCTTTGTGATGAGTCTCAGAAAAGGAATCTACATCAACATATCAGCATTGAAATATTAATTAAAATGTCAAGGAAACAACTTATTCTTTAAAGGACAGTGTAGTAAAGCAATGGTATAATAAGCTTCTGTTCATTGTTTGCAGGTGAAAGAGCAGGTAATACGACAGATTTCAGAAAAAAAACAACATCTGATTTTTTTTGCAGTGGGAACTCTGTAGAAGACTGATCTACCATATTTTTAATAGGAACTGTATTTATTTAAAATATATTATTCATTTTAAATTAAGTGCCTATGCATAATAGTAGATTATGTTTACATTCTAAATCTCAGAGCAATATATTCCTGATCTAGCAGGGAAATTCACTTCCATGAAGGTTGCACACAGAAGAACAGTTTCTATTGAATTCACATGGTCCTGAATCAGGCCACCAGTTCATACAGTATACTAATTTAATACCACCATCCCAGCCACGGCATGGGGAGCGAGTAAGAGTGGAATTCTAAGTATCAGCTTAGAGACAGAAAGGCAAAACAAAAATACATCCAAATGAAATACTGAAAGAATTTCGGTTAAAAAAAATAAGAGTAGATATAAATATATACATAAGCAAACACTCATTTTTCCTTCAAAAATTTGAATACTTTTCTCAGTTAAAATCAGTTTGCATGTTAAATATGAGAAATTTCAAACTGTGCCTGTGTTCACTATTAGAATTTTCACTCTATCAGGTATTTTACTCATTTGTTCATCCATTCATATATCCTCCCCTAATGTTTCTTCTTACAATCACCTGGAAAAATTAGCAACAGGATTTCACAGCTCTCCTGGGTCTGGGTGGGATGGAGTTAATTTGATGCATAGCTGCCTGTCTGGTGCTGCGTTATGGATTTGTGACTAAAAGCGCTGACCACACACCAGCATTTGGGCTCCTGCTGAGCAGCGCTTGCACAGCATCAAGGTTTCCTCTTATTCCCACTCCATCCAGTGAGAAGACTAGGGATGAGCAAGAAACTGGGAGAGGACACAACCTTGAGAGCTGACCCAGATCAGTCCAAGGGATATTCCATGCCATAGAACCTCAAGCTCAGTAATAAAAACCAAGTGGAGGGGGGTTTAGGGGAGAGAGACCTTGCCTGCAGACTGGCTGGGTATTGGTCTACTTGTGGGAGGTGGTGAGTGATTGGCTTTGCATCACTTGGGTTTTCCATTTGGGGTTGGGGATTTTTCTCCTTTTTCCTTCAGTTATTGAACTGCCTTCACCTCAGCTCACAGATTTTCTCACTTTTGCTTTTCCTGTTCTCTCCCGCACTCTGCTGATATGAAGGAGGGGAGGTAAGTGAGCAGCTCTGCAGTGCTTAGCCACTGAGGTCAACACAGCACAACAGGCAATATTTCTAAATACTCTTATAGATTTTTAGGATAGTTTAATCAACTTGCTTAACCTCCATGTAGAAGCAAAAGGAGAATGAAATCCTCATTCAGGGTCTGAGTCATTATCCACTAAATCCATGACAAAAATCCCACTGACTTCTGATCAAACACTTCCAAAGAAGGAAACCTAGCCTTGGAGGAAATATTTCTTCCTTTTTCTCACTAAAGGAATGACTAGAAGGAATATCTAAAAGTCAGCTGTTTTCCCTTGGACAGCTTTCTAGGCTACTGCCCCTGAGAAGCCAGAAGCCTGGAGGCCCAAAGGACAGTTTCTCCTGTCCCAAAACAAATGTCACTTAAAGGAGTCTTAAAAGCCACATTAAACTGATACCTAGCTTTTCAGCTGCTAACGCCATCAGAGACATTCTAGATGAAAAGTTGCATGCATTAAGGTATTAAACAGAATTCAAGAAGTGAGGCCCTCTTTCAGTTCTTGCTGAATGCAATGGTAGCTCCACAGTCTACCCAGGGATTGGCATTCGAGGTGCTGGGTTCAACGCTAGGGTAAGGGAAACTGCAAGAAGAGTCAAGCACATCCCTATATCTATGCATATTGTATGTATTTTGCACTTCTCCCAGCTCACATACTTCTGCTCACCTCAGGTGGTGAGGGTCCACACAGTGCATGTCAGGACCCACACACCATCACGTCCCAGCCACCCCATCCTGGTCCCCTCCCATCCCCCCCCCATCCTCCCACCCCATACCAGGGCTCTGTGTCAGCCCAGGTCTGGCCAGAGCTGTGGCACGGCCCCATGTGGGACCACCGTTGGTGCCAGATTAGAACCCAAGGTAAGTAGGTGCAAATCTGGAAAGAGTGGGTTTGGGCTATTTCAACCTCAGTGCAAAAGTGAGCCTGGGCAAGCAAAGCGACAAGACAACTCAGCAGACAGAAAAAGGAGGACTAGGAGTTAGTAGATGTTTTGGCAAATCTGCACAGTTGAGAAAAGGAAAAGCAATTGAGAATTAAATGCATGTTGAAAGGAAGGGAGGAAAAGCACATTATTTACTTATGTGATTAACTGTGCCCTTGCTAATCACTGGGACTTCTGTGAAACATCCCAAAAACCATTCCCAAATAAAGTAACATACTTGCAAAGGATTTAGAATCATATAAAATAAGACGCTCTTGGTATTTCTCTTTCTCTCATTATTAATACTAATTACAAATGTCATATCAAACCTCCCAAGGGATATTTTTCCCCCCTCATGCGGAATGAATACTGCATCCCATTAGAAATGTATCTCCACTCAGTATGTCAAAACGGACATTTCAGATGTTTTCTAGCTGCCAAGATAAAGATGTCCTCATAAGTGTGGGCAAATGTCTGGGAATTACATTTGTCAGAGAGCTGCTGTAATAGAAACACAAGCATAATTGAGACATTTAAGCTGCCCCAGTGCAAGAAATCCTCTCTGTACATCTGCGCTTCCCGGAACCTTGAACACCAGGGGCTTCACTTTAATTTGCCTAATACCATGTTCCTGTCAGTAATGATGTCTAAGAACTATCCCGTTAATCTTTCCAATGCCAATTTCACAGAGAGTGGTCATCACAACTCTATTAAATTTCTCCAGGTAAATTCACTTTGCAGGAATAGCCAACGTGGAAGAGATGTTACAATAAGCAAGAACCGCACACCACCAAGAAAATTCTGGGACAAGTGCCACCGCATCTCCCCTACAGCTGCTGTCTTCTGTCACGCAGGCGCAGCTGAGTGAACCGAAGGACCCAAGTGATGGCTCTGCACTCTTTCTTGGGCAAAGTCACACTGAAGCCGGTCATGCTATGTGTCGATGGTTTTCAGAACTGGTGGGATTCAGTGGCCAACAGAATCAGCTCTGGTACTGAAAACAGACCCTCAGGAATCCAAGGAGTCCGATGTGGTTATCCTGAAGAGGCAGGACTACCTTCCAGATGTGCAGAGGTTACATTTGTTTTTAGCAATGGTCATGCAATTCCAAGAAGGAACAAATAATTTCCCTGTTGCTGGCAGCTGACTTGCTTGCGGTGTTGTAAAACATCAGCTAGAGGCAACAAAACTATACAGAAATATTCTAGTTTCATAGAAATAAAAGTCCTACTCCTTGCTCTGATAGGCATCGTATAGAGAGTATAAAGCTTTCTAGCCATGAAGTGGAAGCAGTGATCAGAAAAGCTTGAAAATTTTGATAAAAGAATGTTTTCCACCTATCCTTTCTTGGTCTTCAAAGTGTGGATGCTTCACACACATCTCTTTTTCTAAAGAAATAAATTGAAAATTATCCTATTCCTAATAATAATTTCTGGACAACTGAAATAGCTTTTTCATTTTATCTTCTGCCACTCCTTCAAACCGTTCCTCCTTATTGCACTTGAAGGATCTACCAGTGGTGCCATGCGAGAACCAGAATTTCACTGGATGTTTCAGAACTGCCCTTTTCATTACATATTATTTTCTCTTTAAACAGGCACTGGGGCTTCTAGTGTGCAGCAGAAGGACAGGAGCAGTCTGTAACATCTCAAAATACGTAATTTAATAACATATGTAATTTAATAACACCATAACGGTGTTTAAAAAAAATGTGTTGGCCTCTAATACAGTTTGGAAGGTTGTCTGTTATATAAAGTGTGCAATTTCAGGTAATGTCTCACTTTCTCATAGCAAAATTAACACAGTCAATTTTGTTTTACTGGGCATAGAGCTTATAGGAGGGAGAGGAATTATTTTCACTTCGTTAAGAACTGAAAAATGTCATTAATTTTCACAATTTTATTTTCAATTTTTTTGTGAGGGGATGGAAAACAAAATGAAACTTTAATTGAAAATGAAGTTTTTAGCATTAAGCTAAAAGGTAAACATTGAAAACTATAGACAGGCTCAAGGCAGAAGTAATCAGACTACAATCTTTGACAGTGAGCAAACCCTGTAATTCAAAACTTCAGGAAAGGAACAAATACTAAAAAGAAGGTTTGGATTTCTGTATGTTGCTGTCACTGCTGGAAGTTGCTCAAAGTGCTGGGGAGATTGCAGACAGTTCCCCCATTGGAACTGAAGCAGCGTTTTGACAACAGCCAGAATTACCAGAGAAAACCCACAGGTGCAAAACCTAAAAATCCTGCAGCCACTTGCCATTATGAAGGAAAACTACATTTTTGCAACAGAGAAATAAGCACCCTGCTTTCTGTCTAACCACTGGAGTCCAGCAGCAAACATGGTTCCTACCTGACACATGTCCTGCTATCATTTGGGCACTGACTGCAAATGCAGTGGATTTAACAGAACAACTCACTCACATCCTTTGGGACCTTATAATAACAAATTGTCATTATTATTTTCTCCTTAAATATTAAAATGACTGAGATTTTTTTTTTTTTTCCTAAAGCAAAGATGTAAATTTCTATTTTCCTGGTCAGCGTCCAATTTTTTTTCATTAAAATCTCCCCTGCAATAACATTGCATGCAATACTTCTATTCATTTTTGCACTGAACTGTGCCATATTGCTGTGTCCCACTAAAGCACTGTTATTTTCTACCCACAGGGAATATATTTCTGGTGGAGGGATGAGATCACAGTCACAACAGGTTTGCTTTGTCAGATAAAATTCTTAGGCTATAAAGTTTTCTATGTATATGCATCATCAGTTGTCATTACAGCCCATTTTAGAGCAGTCAGGATTTTTTTTTTTTTTTAGTCCGCCCTTTAAAAAATATTATAAGTGATTAATTGTGTGTATATATATATATCATACATAAACATGATTGAGACCACTCAACACCAACGTGCCTGTTTATTTTCTGTCTTTTGTTTCAGTGACATCCCATAACAAAGCTCTCTTTGTTATACAGAAAAGGTTCTGAGAAATAGAAAATGAAAACGTGTAGAAGAAATTAACTGGCTGACATGAACCTGGCAATGAACAAGCACCAACCACCCAGTACCAGCATGAGCACTCTGCCTGACAATATCTGTTCGCTGTCAGTCACATAAATAAACTGGAATGTTATTGCACTCGTATTTGCACAGAGACCTTTTTATTAATGCCACTAGCCAGCCCTCTGCTTTGGGTCTGAAAGACAGAGTGCTGCAGGGTGGTGTGATAACTCTATCTCACACAAACCAGTTGGCAGCAACCTCAGCCCCAGCTGCTGTGGGAAAGAGGATGGATGGGTAGCTCATGAGGTCATATATTGCATTTTTTCCATTAAACTGATGAATGAATGCTTGGATACAGCCCATTCCATGGGTACTGCTTCGCTTTGTCTCCCCAAAATTGTACTGTTTCTGGTAAGATTTGGTTTCTCCTAGCGCTGTTCATTCAGAACACCTTCCAATTTCCCCACTGGAGGAGCGAACATCTGCCAACAGCTTTGTCTCCATTTAAACCGTACTGCTGGAGCACAGACAGCAGTTACGTGGATTCTGAGCAAGGCGGTCTGACAGACTGTTTAAAAAGAAAATACTGTTTGGCCACGCACACGGCTGCATCACTGTATATGTGGCCATCAAAATAAGTGCAAAAGTTGATCACAAATTACTCAGCGATTTTGCATAAAGACAAAGTACACAAACACTGAATTTATTTTGTTGGGGACACCTGTGTTTGCAAAGATTTTTCTGTAACATTCTTTCAATGGCAAACAAGATAGCCCTACCCAATTCCAAAATAGACCAAATTCCTAATTCCTCTATTGGATTCAGGGAGAACACTGCTATCTTCACATTTTCTGCTGTGAACCAGCTTTGCTATAACCTGTCTGCCCTGGATGAAAACACCCAGATCTAGATTGTAAAATATTTAATTATTTCCTCCTGAGAAACGCTGCATTGGTAGCTCGCTGCATAGCACAAGGGAGGAAACAGCTGAAGTAATTCACTGCTCTGAAGACTCACAAGCAGGTTTGTCTACCAGGACCTTTTGCATTTTGGAGAACGTGCAACTTAACCGTACCCCAGAGCACTAGTCATAGGAGCTGCATGAAGTGATGAGCTGCAATTCTTTACCAAAACACAGCTTTATTTCCTTGCAACTACAATCTTTACAGTGTTAGCCTGGGATGGTATCAGCCCAGAAACAGCCTTCTGATACTTTTAAAGCCATACAACTATTTTATGATGGTTTGATTTAAGACCTAGGATAGGACTCTAAGAAGAGCCACGTAGATTATTAGCCACGTTCAGTCTAGTCAGTTATTACTATTTAGGATTTCCCTTTGGATACATTTCTTCATATATTTATCAGTAACCTATTAGAAAAAAAAAAAAAAAAAGAAGAAGAAAAAGAAGAAATAGGTGTTTTTTAAAGGATCTTACTCAATAAAAATGAGAAGAAGTTTATAAAGACAATACATGGATCGATTCTGAGTCCATGGGAAGCTATATAGACAGCATCAATTCTGACACAGCAAACGTAAGGTCTGAACATAGGAGTGAAGAGCACAAGCTAAGTACACAGGACAGAAAGTATCACTCTTGCAAGCAAGAAGTCTGAAAAATGATTAAATGAAATAAAGGGTTTTTTATGTCAGAAAACCAGGCAAGGACAGTAAGTAACTCAAAGGTGGCAGATTATATGATAAACATGCAAAATCTGGTGATTTTGCTTCTTTCCTTCAATCCTCCACCACAGCTAGGTGTTTTGACTAGCTGTGGCAACATCCCTTCCAGACTATATTTTAAAATTGGGGGATTTTTTTCCATGACAGCTAATATTAAGAAAACCTCAAACAACCACAACAAAAAGAAAAAAAAAAAAAAAACCAACAAAAGAACCCAAACAAAAATGCACACCTTAACATGAAAGAGAATGCTAGCAATTTCATTTCTGAAAAGAAAGGTTAAGAGTTAGGAAATTAATATTGAAAATAATGTTTTTTTCAACCTAATAGACAAATGTCATAAGATCGAAAAGGTAGAATTTAAAACCAGACAAATGTAGACAAGATTTTAGATTGATGTGTAGGAAGAAGAAATGTGAGTCACTGATACAATTTGAGAGGATTGTAGTGAATTTTGTTGCACTGAATATTTTTTATAGCAAATGCCAGGCATTTCTTCTAAAAAAAAATTTTTAAAAAAATAGCTGTAGCTCAACTCCAGCTCCTAGACTTTGGGCAAGTATCAGCCTGCTCATCAGTCACCCAGCTTAAATTTCAAGCAAACCAAACTATAATGAGTCTAGTCGTCTTCTTTAATTTTTTAATTCTGACAAAGTATTGAATTTCTTCATTGGCATTGCAATGGCTCCAATTTTGCAAGCCCTTTAATAAAATGAATATCAAAGATAGGGATAAACTCTTAGGACTATTTTTTTAGGTGAATTTATTTTACAATATTTAATCTTATAATTTATAACAGCATTTAGCAAAGAATCCACAATCACTTTCAACAGATAGGAAGAGACTGTGTCTCAATTCCCTTTGCATTCAAGGTGGACAGATGCTATACATTTTTAGAATATTGTGAACATTCTTTGTGCTTCTGATACATCAAAAATAATGTTTAATCCTATTTGATATACATTACAGTTTCTTAATTAGTTGCTTTTCTCAAGCCTCAGTTATACAACTTCATTCCCACAACTGTTTTATTATTAATGAATGTTAGTTATTATGTGTGTGACTTCTACACTGCTGAAGCTCAGAAAAAAAAACCCCGTATCGACCATATATTTTTGGGTTTTTTTTTTGTTATGGCAAGTTGAAAGACTCTTGAAACATATCTCACAGAAAAGATGTGGACATTCTATTGCTAATTCTCACTTTTCAAATGCATCAGTTGAGTGGATAGATACTGTCAGATAAGATCAGAAAAAAATGGTGTGGTGCTAATAATGTTTACTTTCATGGCAAGGCTCCTTTTGTAAGCTTTAGGGACCAAGCATGAAATCATCTGAGCAGAAACCAAGGACTTGTCATTTGTTTTTCACTTTGAACAGATAAACAATTCAAGTCAAATGTCATCAGTCCAGCTACAGCAACAGAAAACTTAAAGTAGAACAGGTCACTAGTTGTGCAGGCATAAGAGAACACTGAGATATTCTCTGACTGTAATTAACGTCAAGAGATGGCATTTGAGAGAGAATAAAATATCTGAATGTATCAGCCTAAGTGAAATCTTCCATTCAGCTCACAGGGAATGACTCTGGTTCTAATTAAACATCAAAACATAGTGCTTTTCAGATTACTGAAAAAAAAAAAATTACGTAGAACTTTAATGTGAGGGAACCTAAAATTGTCAAGTATACACAAAGAAATGGACCCATATTGTCCATTGTTATCTTACTGACATTGGCTACAATGAGACTCAGCTTAGCAGCATGGGTAATATTTTTTATTACCCATATGGTATAAAATATGGGTAATATTACTGGGTAATATTTTTTAGCTATTTGGGAAAGGAATAATATCTCAAATACATGCCTAAGGAACGGTGGTATTTAGCTTTAACAATAAACTTCAAGAAAAGTACCTTTTCTCCTCTGTGAATACATGTGATTGAAAAGGTGTATCAGCAGACAGCATTACTGTGAGCAATCCCGTACACTCCCTTTACCTGAAGGTCTACATGTGTCGACAGAGAAAATTACTTTTTTGTTGGCTTTGTGGTTTCTGTTTCTTTTATGAGAATAATATACAGCAGGGAAGTATTTGATTTGAGCTGTCACCTGACCTGATATAGCTTCTTAGAAAGGAGCTGGTACACATCAGATGTGTTCTCAGTGACAGGAACAAAATAGAGACATAACATACATCATGTCAAAAACTTTTCCAATCACTTTGTTCACCCTGCTTGCCTTCGTGAAGACTGCTGCTGTTCCTGGGGTTCACTGACAGAAGGTGTGGGTTTGTTGGTTTTGGGGGTTTTTTTTGTTTGGTTGGTTGGTTTTTTTTTCCCCCTCTGTAGATTATCCGCTCACTGAGCTTGATTCACAAGATCTATAGAAGGATTTGTTGCTCATCATATTGGAGTTGCTGGTCAACACATAACTAATCAACTCCCTGTCCTGGTTGCCTCTTTATAGCCTTACATCTATGTAGCTACAGGAGCCATTTACTTGACTGTATTTTAAAAGTATCTCATTTTTTAAATAATCCTTATGGCAGAGTACAAAATCATTAGAGCAAATGATTTTTTAAATTGCTGCAGTTTGTTGGTTTTTTTTCCCTTAGATTCTCAAAAAAATTAATATTTATCTAAATTTAAAATTATTCAAAGATGTTTCTCAACTGAAATCATATGTGTTGGAATAAAAGTTAGCTTACACAGATAAATTTACAACAAAAGTGAGAATCTAATAAAGCAGCTAATGTATTGAAAGTGTCCTGTGATGTGGCCTGAGAAAGATCAGTATTGTCTTAAAGTCCAGCCTCTGAAATTGTTCAGCCTCTGACCATTGCGCATTTCTGCTTTTCAGCTGTGATTTCCTAGTGTGCTTTTATTTAATATCTTTGATCCAGTATGTCAAGGAAAAATTCTTATTCTTTATTTTTATTTGGGTTTATTATTTTAGAGAATTCATTATGTTTTAATCAAAGTATTGGTAGTACTTCAGCCAACTAGCTCCTGAAAGTGAAGTAGAAGATAATGAATGGAAGGGGAGCTGGATAATTCAGCTCATAAATCTTACATGAGGTCATTCCCTGTTTCAGGCAAACTCAGATCAGAAGTCATCCACTCAACCCTCTTCTGCAGAGAGCTGGTACTGACTGGGAAAATCAGCAAGAGAAACCAGGTTTCTGAAAAATACCTTAGATCTGTGTCTGTCAGGTTGGTGTGGCTTATCTGTATGTTCTAGTCTCAGCAACAGCACCAAGACTGAAATACGTAGCAGAAAATTTATCATAAAAGCTGTATTTTCAGAAACAAAAATGTCTTCTATTATTAGACATGCTTAAGTAAAACAAGCAAAGACTTGAAGGATCCAAACTTTGGGTTTAGACAGCTGGGTAAGTCAACCCTGTCACGTCCCTCTCTGCACCTCTTTAAACGGTTATAATTTTAATTCTAAGGGATGTTGCAATGGCAACTGTCTGGAAGACTGAAAGTATGAGTTAGATAAATAATTACAGGATAAGTAGCTTGTTGCCATTTTTATCTTCACAGGTTGCCCTGTTCCCTAAAACTGCAAATACTTTGTTTTCGGTGTACTGGGAAGCCTCCCAGAAAACAAACTGAAGCCATCATGCACATACATACACCCATGCCTGCCCTGTTCTTCCCGCAGTCTCAAATAGATGTGGTTTCTAAAAGATTGTTATTGCAGTTAAAAGGATTATAAATTTCATAAATTCTGATTATGGACTTGTATTTCTTTTTATTGATCCTTTTGGGGAGACTGATTTAATAACCTAGATGAGGATGTATCCGCATTTGTTGGGAAAATTTGTTCAGAGCTATGAAAATGACATTGTGAAATGGCTTGACTGGTCCTTTGCCAACATGCTTCCCATCAGGATATAAGAAGCAGCATAAGAAAGACCTCAGAATTGTTCCATAATGACAAAATAGCAGGTAACCATGCTGCATAGTTTTGCCCTTTAAAAGATTGTCAATATACATTAAAAAAATGTTTCTAATATAATAATAATTATAAATTATAGAGATAATGTTTCGGGATTTTATTTTCAAAAGGATCTCAGCATCCAAAGGACATTGTAACTTGCTTCCTTGCAGACTGTTTTGTTGAGGTTTATGCAATACAGCACATAAGAGGATATGTATTGCCAGAGTACAAAGAGAGTTCTGGAACCAAACATCTCTGGGAGAAAGTGTGCTCTGCTGAAATCTGGCTTTTGTTCCCTGTTGTTGTTTGTTCCCATGTTGTTCCCCATTTGAGCTCCATCTGACTTTTGGCAAGTCCCCTAAGGCAGAGCCACAAATTACATAGCTGTTCAAATCCAAACCCAATATTCTCAAAGCCCTCAGCCAGGGCTCATTGTAATGTTAATATTTCCAAAGACACCTCAATCCTTCCCTCTGGACAAGCCTAACAACACATCAGTTTTGCCACAGCTGAGCAGCTACAACCTATACTTTCCCCTTCTCCCAAAGATAACACAACAAGCTCCCTCAAAAAGCAATCTGAAGCAAGAGCCAGAAAGATTGAGATGCTACTGTTTCTGTTGAGCGTAAACCTGCCTGGATGACCCGAGTCTGCAATCAGGCAAAGAGGGAAATTAATGCAGATACTGACTGTCTACACCAGTCACCCAATGGTGAGGCGACTGCAGAAGATACAAAGCTGCTGTCTTCTGCTGACCGTGCCTGCCCACTGTTCCAGACTGGAAAGGCTAAGGAACCGGGCAAGAAGTGGCAGTGGCAGAGAGCACCAGGCTGTGAGGTGCCCTATGAAGTACGAAGGCTGTAGGCCACGTTCATGCTTTCCTCCTTGATTATTTGGCTTATAAAAAAAATTCTCTAACCATGAATTCCTGTAGATCACAAATAATTTAAAGCATTCATCTTTCTCCTTCATAACTTTTTTTGTTTTCCTTTCTAACAGAGGAATTTATAATAATGACAACATCCCAGACTGGTCAGGGTTGGAAGGGACCTCTGGAGATCATCTAGTGCAACCCCCTGCTCAAGCAGGTTCCCCTGGAGCAGGTTATACAAAATGATATCCAGGTGGGCTTTGAATGTCTCCAAAGAAGGAACCTCCACAACTCTCTGAGTAGCCTGTCCCAGTGCTGTCACCCTCAGAGTAGAGAAGTTCTTCTTGGTGTTTGGTTGGAACCTCCTGTGTGGCAGTTTGTGCCCGTTGCCCCTTTTCCTGTCACTGGGCACCGCTGAAGAGCCCGGCCCCATCCCCTTGGTGCTCAGCCCTAAGATATTTGTAGATTAATTACAGAAAATGGAAGTTTTGATTCAATAAAATGAACTGCTACTTACCCTAGAGCGCCCATCACTGACTGACTCACGAGGCTGTATGTTTCAGAAGTTCTTGTTCATAGTCCCACCAGGCACAAGTATCTCCTGCACTACTACTCAGTGGGAATCTCCTACCTTTCCTAGTTGATTGTTGGTTAGAGACACACCTAGAATTGAAATAGCTAAGTCAATATGCCGCATCCTTCAATTCCTCAAAACAACCTGAATGTGGGCCAGCTTTGAGGGCAAGTTAAAGGGTTTTTTTTATGTCATGAGTGGAAGCTTTCACAAAGGCATTCAAAACCACTTCCCTTCCTCCAACCCTTCTCCCAGTGTATTTGTTTCTAACCACCTTTGAATGTTTTCTTGTTTGGTTACATTTTCATGGATAAAGGTGAGTCAAGATATGCAAGCAATGAAAGGGTCTAAGGAAGCCTTAGGAAGAACTGAGATATCTATATGCAAAAGTTTACTGTGAAATTCCTAACTGCAACTCAATACTCACCTTGCTTCTGACTGACATCCCAGAAGCCCTCAAGTTACGTATCTTTACAGATCCCAACATGTCCCATCCTAAGGAGCAAATAAGCTACTTGCTGAATTCAAACGTAAACCATTTAGCCCAATATTCGTACCTTTAGCTTTCATGCAGCCTAGAAGTGACCCCATATAAATAAATAAATAAAAATTTGGATATTTCCTCAAGGATATTTAGCACTCACAGCAGGCTGAACAGCCTTAAAATTGCTTGTCATGAATGAAGTAAGGGTTTGGGGGTAGTTCTGTTTTAAACCAGCAGCATTGATACCTCGTTTTATATAAACGAGGGAGGTATAGTCCCTCTCCTCCTAATTTGAGCTGGATGGCTTTACACCTGTGGTTCCCACTTTGCCTACAGTCACAGATTTTTTCAGCTGAGCATTTCCAGAATTAACCAATAGTTTGAATGGGTGTTTTAAGATTTATTAAACTCTGAAATCGACTAAATTCTGCTTTTTATTACAAATTCCTTTATAACTCTTAGCTTTTTGCTACAGTAGCAAGCTCAAATGTGAAGCCATTCCTCTTCTTGAACTACTGATTTACCAGCCTTCCCCCTCTTTAAATATATGACATCCCTTTCCCTCAAACAGTAGAATTTTTAATTTATTTTTTTTTTTTAGGAACAAAAGCAAAATTTTCCCCTTTATCCTTACATTCTTCTATCAGTGTCCTCTGTCAGAATTCTCTAAGTACAGCACTTGTTTTGATACATACACAAAATATTGTGTGTATACATAGGTAAAAATTCAGATTATGAAGAACCATGCAGAGGAATTGCCTAGATTCTGCCAAGAGAACTGCCTCTCTAGCTCAGGCAATATTTATTTACAAGGGTAGAGCAGCTCAATGATTTCATTTTGGGAGAAATATACTCTGTGTCTGCTACAAGAAGGCTTTGCTTTGATTCTAGCTCCCTTTCCCAGCTGTCAGCCAGCTGCTCTGCTTTTACCTTGCATGGATACAGCAAACCTCTGCAAATCTGATTAAAAATTAGTTTGATCACAGCTGTCAGACCTGTAAAAAGCCATATAGGGATGTGTATTAAAAATCCAGTGGTTTAAATGTAAGTGCATTTAGCCCTTGTAGCGAACAAGATAACATTTGTGATATTACATACCAGGTGGCTGTTGTATTCCAGGCTTAAATGAGATCTATCCATTTCACATCAATATGAAATTCTGTATGTTACTATTTCTAATGCTTATGATCATTCCATTCCTCAAAACCTTCTTTGGAGGAAGGAAATCTCCATTGTGTTCCAGATTTTGGTGGGGAATATCTAGAAGCTCTATCGTATGCAGTATATTTTCTTAGTTCTCTTTACTAGCATCATTATATCAGCCTGGTCCACTGGACAGGTTATATCACCAAGGGCTCAATATTGTATTTACATGGTTAATGGGGTTAAAATGATTAAAGCATTGGGTACATAAACAAACAAACAATTGATTTGCCCCCTTCGACAAAATTACAGCCCCACTCAAGGCCAATGAAAATCCTAAACATTTATGGCCTTTATAAAAAATTACTTAGCATCCCTTAAGTCCCTTACACATTTTGAAAAGCTTTACCCTTATTCTAAACAAACGCAATATAGTTTATAGGGCATTCCACAACAGCCAGAAGGAGATTAAAAATAACAAAATTACTTCCTCATCTATAATTTCTATGATAATGTTATGGATATGTATTACAGTAAATTAATAAATGAAGAGATACCGGTATGCAAGTCCCTTGATGCACACACATCATTCCAATAACTGCTAATGAAAGTTGCTTCCCCTGCCCAGAGATAAAAGAAAATAACCACTCTTCTAATTCTGAAAGATTTTAGTCCACGGTAAACATTGAGATATTTACATGCACAAACAGGTTCAGGCTTTGCTGGATAGCTGACCAGAGCATTTCTTAAACACTGCAAGCAAACAGTTTGTTGATAGCACTAGTTAGTTTGGAGACAGTGTGCAATTTCACAGTAAGTGCGATTACTCAGTGCTTTATAAAATTTGCAATAAACAATTACAGAGTGATTCAGCCACATTTTTAATGCTTCTCTACTAAGCACATTATAAGGTTCTATATAATTTAATTTTTTTCTGAATGGATCATTTGTAATCTTAATACAGCACATGGTCTTTTTGTTCTTTATAAGAGTAATGCAATCAAACCTGATCACCATCTACAAGGGGTGGTATTGATAATAATATTAGGTCTGGGGTTTTTATTACAATTATTGCTTTCAAGCTGAGATCAAAAGGTTAACTCTCAACATGTTCCACAGTTATGCACAATTTCAGCCTATTGACTGAGCTATAGATCAAGGTAGCAGTTTCTCTCTGCCTAAAAAAGAAGAGAGTCTTACTTATTTCCTCATCATTGATTAATCCCGAGTGAAATTAATGTTTAATAGCTGCATTGTTCCAGTACATGTACATTTTGACCTTCTTGTTAAAATAAACATCTATTTCAATGGTATTATCAATACCATTTACTTGAAGAATCTTCTGGTATTTAGGGAGGAGTGTACCACTATTTGGTAACAAACAACTGGGTTTTGACCTTTACAAATGCAGTCTTTGTGCCTATGTAAGTACAGATGTATTCATATAGCATTTAGAAGTTTTCATTGGTACACAGGGACAAAAAAAAAAGCCACATTTAAATATGGATAAATAAGAAAGGAAGGGGGTGGGGGGGAGTGTTTGTATAATAGCACAAATGTAATTATTAATGCATTCCCAAACCATAAGCAGGTGCAAATTTCTATGACATCCCTAAATTTCAAACAAAAGTAAATAGGTGACCTTCAGCATCTGGCCTTGTTGTGCTGCATGGCACCAATATTAGGAACTAGCATTGCTCCTCAGCAGCTGGACCCATCACTTCCTCAAGGACTTGATGGAAACAGGTGAAGTCTCTCAGAGGCACAAGGACTGTGATGCTAATCTGCCTCATGCTGCCAATGAGAGGCTGCCCTTGGCCGGGAGTGAACAAAGTATGTGCCATGAGTTTGGAACTTAGCCATATGAAACACCATGATTTTCAAAAATTGCTTTAGACACAGAACTCCAAGCCTCTGAGAAGAAAGTAGTGAGGCAGCCAGCATCGTACCATTTATAGGAAGAATCATCTCCTTAATCACAGATCAGACCAGTCTTCCAGAAAGTGCAGCACGCGGAGCAGAACAACGCACCCAACCCCGTGGTGATTCCAACCAAGGCTCCATCCATTTCTGAAATGATTATTCCAGCTGAGATGAAACCTGCCTCCCTGTCTGCTCAGTTAGCCCAGTACTGTAAGCACAGGTGGCAGCTGGAACCAAAGTCAGGTAAAATGCAGTGCTGAATTGGTTTCCTCACGAAGCACTGGACAAAGCCCACCGCCCCGCTTCCCACCCCTCCCTCACTGCCACCGCCCCCTCTGTTTGCTCTGGGTGGGAGCGTGACCAGCGAGCACCACAGAGCTCCCGGCCCCGCAGCTGGAGCGGAGTGGTGGAGCACATTCCCAAGGCAGCAGAAATGCGGGTCGGTTTTGTGGGTGTAGGTTTTGCAGTTCCCTCCAACTTACAGGCACTGGGCAATAACAAATACAAATGCTTCCAGAAAACAGTCAGGACAAGTGCTACCTTTCCATTTCCACCCAGCCCTGTTTCCAGGGGTTCAGTCATGAAAGTACATCATCAACCAGGTATTTTCCTTTTGTGAATAGTAAACGCTTTATAAACCTTTACTCCTGAAACATCGCCACACTTTTGGGAGGTAATTGAGATTGTTCCCATATTATGGCTGGAAAATGATGCATAGCTGCTGTGATTGACTTTGCCAAGGTCAGGAAATGATTTAGTGGTGCAGCTCAAAATAGCAAATTCCAAGTCCTCTGTTGTAACCACTAGTCTCCATTTCCTCCATCAGGCAATTGCCTCTGGGAAAAAAGAAGATTTGAGGTTGTGGGGAGAGGACACGTATGCATTTTGTAGTCAATACTGATGAAATCAAGTAAAATTCTTTTCTCATCCTGCTCTATACTGGTTAGCAAACCTGCCGTGCTTATCTAGATGTAATCACCATCTAACAGTTATTTCTGGCAGTATCCTACAGTATCTTCTGTCACCTTTCCCCTGACAAAGCCTTTATTTCTTCTTATTACGTTACTTACAATGTGTGTTGCCAGCCCACCCAGCAGGCTTCTTAATTAATTATAAGTTGTAATATGTTCCTGGCAGCAGAGATAAAGAACTCTCCTGCTACCAGTGGGAGATTAGCAATCTCCTTAATTAGCAATTTTAAAGAATATTTTCTTTTTATTAATTGCATTTTTTATTACTGTTGTTATTATTATTTAACAGCAAGCTACATGCATCGGCACGTTTGAGATGGCAGGGCTTCCATTTTCATTGCGAGTCCTGCCATAAGAGCATTTCAATGATGGGTGAATCTCCCTGTACCTAATTCTATCTATTTAGATACTTAGAGGCACTCTTCACAGGGTGCTCTGAGCACTTAACAACCATATATTCTGTGAAAAGTACTTTATCACATCCAGAGAGATTCTTTCCCACATAGACTCCGATACGCACCCTGTTTTTTCTCTGTTTTGTTTATTTTGGTTTTATTGTTGCTTGTTTCCTGTATTTGCAAACTATTTGTTCCTTGGCAAATTCTAACAAAGACATGAGGTTTCATTTTTTTCCTATATTGTCACCCTTGGGGCCTGTGAAAGCGAAGGCTGGACTTCAGAAGGGCTTGTGGGGGAGAGATTGCTTTGCCTTCTGCTGTAATTACACACCACTGTCACTCAGGGCATTTCTTTCAGTCACAGGGGGTTTTTAGATCCCTGTCGGTTCTGGGGTCCAATTACCCATGCAGCTTCCAGGCATAATGAAAGGAATGACATGGAGGTAGGGAAAAGTGGCTGGGGTGGGATTATAGTCTCACAAACCGGTGCTGCCAGTATCAGAAACGGTGCGTGAGTGCTTGTTGCTTTGAGAACGGTGGCTTGCCTAAGCTGCTTCAGAAGGCTGAGACATTTATAAATATCTCCTCTTCTGGCTTCAGTATATTTTTACATGTAATGAAACAAGGAAGTAATTTTAAAAGATCTAATTTCTGTGTCCAAAGCAAGGTTTAACTCCTGCCCTCTGCTTCCTTGCCTTGTCCCACCATGGGCTGCGGCTCACGCCTACAAGCACACCATGGTGGCTGAGATGGCCACTGCCCTCTCTTGTCTGCCCCAGCCTCTTTTGCTAACATTTACCAGCACTGCAGGATGGCCCACCGAGCAATCCAGCTCACATTTTAGGATGCCAGATATCGTCATGATCCAAAATCACCCAGACCTGTGCCATTTAGCAGCACCTATAAATTTATCATTGCTTTGTCTCTTCAAAGGGGTTGGCAAACTGCGGCTGAGGTTTGAGGCAGGCGGTGAAGGTGGTCACTGTTTCGTTCAGGCCAGCTCAGTCTGCTGGCCTGAGTTAGAAGTGCGTGATGCTGATACAAACTCCCTGAAAGTACAGAAACATCCTGCTGATGCGACTTACAGGAAGAAAATAGCCTTCGTTCTGAGCTGGGATAACAACTGGTAGTAGTCACCCGCTGAGTCCGTACACAGTTGTAATTCACTCTCGGGGCTGATCACGCCATTTCTGAACCCAGGACTGTCATCAAGTCCTGGGGAGCAAATTGCAACCTTGTGTATGCAGTAAGCGGCCGTCTATTATTTCAGTGTCACAGGTTTGCTTCAGCTGCCAAATCTTGTCCTGCTCCTCAACAAAGACAGACCAAGGCAGAGCTGTTTAGAATTCCACAACGCTCGATCCCACCAATCGTCATCACAATTAGGCCCCATTTTCACAAATCCCCCTGCTGAACCCTGAAGTGACAGGGTCTATTAGAAGTAAGAGGCACGCTGACAGAGCTGGATACAGCATAACTGGGTCCTCCAGCTGGTCACGACATTTCTGATCCGGAAAGTCTCCCTACGCCCACCCACAGAAGCAGCCATACAGGCTACAGCTACACCTAGAAACATACGGAGTTTAGAACAGTAAAAAATGTCAGCGTGACTGTTGGCTGTTTTCATCCATTCTACAGTAGAGGATAATACCAATTCCAAATTGAATTTCCAGGAAACATAAGAAAATACAGATGCAATTATACAGAACAAAAACCTCATATGGATTATGACATACTGTAGCAATTCCTCACGTCTGAGAAAACCGAATTCAAACTGATACAGACAGTGCAATCAAGCTTTCTGCTTTAGTAAATGCAGCCTAGGCTTTGAAGGAGGAAACATTTAGGGTGGCAGATCTGCTGCTGCTCTCCTACATATCTGGATGGCTATGGCATCCAGCAAATTGGCTATTGCAAGGTTTCCAGATAGCCCTGTATTTCATCTCATACTGGCCTAACAATGTGCAGATTCTTGTCCTCTACACAGAGATATATTTTATTCTGGGTTTTGCTTCTAGGAGGAAGAATCTTGACTAAATCCATTTCAAAATACATTTGATTCTGAGCTTAGGGTAACCAAACCATCCCTCAGCTGAGAGACATCACTGTTACTCAAGACAGAAATTCTCCTTTTTTACCCACCTGCCACTTGTACTTGAAAGTATGACATCTTACTTCTTCACCTGACAGAAGTACATAAAGCAATTACACTTTCAATAGAATTCCCCTCAAAGCTTTTCAGAAGTGTTGGATACCAAGATGATAACGCCTGTACTGCCTAGAAAAGGATGTTTGATAGGTTATCTACAAATAGCCTCACAAGCCTCTTCCAATTTCTGAGAGATATATCTGTCTGTCCATCTCTATATATCTCTCTTTACATTATTCAATTGGATAAACTGAACCACAGTGTTTTGCCCAAAGGCAGAAAACCCATCCAAGGGATCAGAAGAACCTGTAATCTAGTTTCCAAGTTCTGAGCTTCATTAGCAGCAATTTCCTTCACTGTTAATAATATCGCTAATACACTATGGAATTTTACAACTTAATAAAATATGTTTGAGAACACAGAACTGCTTTGATTGATGAAGATGTAAATCACAATGTTCAACGGACTTTAAGGATCCTTTCACAACTATTAATGGGAACTCATTTATTATGGTCATGATTATGGCTCCTGGAGCTCTGGTCAGAGTGATCAGTATGGCTGTTCAGAGTAGGATGGGGTCTGAGATGAAGATTCCAAACACACACTCAGTGAAAAGAGTGGGGAAAATGTGATAGGAACAACCATATATGAGAACCAAAACACTGTGGATACATGAGCTGTGATGGATAACATCTAATCCCAGGGCAGTTGCCTTTGTAAAGGATTGTTCACCTGTTTATTTGCCACATTTTGATTCCATCATCTATCTTTGGTTGATTTTATGGTAGTAAGCACATGCCAGCAAACCCTCTGACACTGCACAGAGCTGTTTGCTATTCAGAAATTTGTATTCATGTCAACTTATTATTTTTTACCATAGACAGAGCACTTGGGAAAGGACAGCTTGTAATGTCTGCAATAACAGGGAAGGCACGTCCAATCCATCTCATTACTCCTCTTTGTTAAGGGTAACTCATGCAAAGCATTGGGTCAGTCTAGTGCCCATGAGCCTCTTAGTGAGGATCCAGGCGTAAGAGGCAGTAAGAGACTTAAGGGAATTTCTCCAAGCGAGGCTGTCAGATTTGCAAGGCTGCTCTATAGAAACAGTATTTCCCAACATTTTAAAGGAGGAAAGGAGGAAGAAAGGAGCAATTGGAAAACCTTAGCTGTGTGGTGATGCACACGGAAAAATGTTTCTCAGTTTAATTCTTTATATCATAATGTACTATTTCTCTGGTATTTAAAGTAGATTTTCAAATGCAGTGTCATCTACCTGCTGTACTATGGGAATCTTTCTCACTTTCTCTTTTTTTTCTGAGCAAAATCATATTAGCTTGCATGTAGCAATGACTCTGAACATACTCTGCTACTGAAAGAACCTTGATGTCTTTGGAGAGAAGAGAAAAGCTAATACGAAAAGAGAACATGGGACAGCCGCTTTTGGTAGCATAAGCCCAAGGCAACTTAAAGTGCAGGCAGCTGCTACCAAACCGAATTACAGTTTGAAAAATTTCAGAGATAGAAAAGAGTTAGAAAACCCCCTTCTTCCTAAAGCATTCACCATCGTCCAGATCTTTTTGACTATTTTAAGGACACCTTATAGATGCATCAATTATGCAAGCAAAGCTAAGGCATAATGACCAGCAAGCACCTTAGGGTAGGATAAGCACCTCACCAGCTATTGCAGGAGTTCCAGATGTCAGCTGTCTCCTGTAGGAACATTTCCACCTGCTGAGCAGTCTGGTAAGTCACCAGTCAGTCTCTCCTCAGTTTCCCCATCACCTGCAAAAACGGAGTGGTAACACCTGCTCACCACATACTGTGTATTTGCTTCTCTTTAGGATTTCATTAATCAGTTAATGGCTACAAAGCATACAGGAGATGTTAACAAATATTCACAGCAATTCCGAGGTGTAAATTAGTGTTTGCTAATAGAATTTTCTCACTGTGCAACACTTTGCTTACCAAAGTCTGTCACCTGATGCTATTACAGCTGATAATGGAGTCTGTCTCACCAGGAGTGTGTGAGTGTTTTGGACAGACTTCCCTCGGGAGCCTTTTTGTGCTGAAATACGTTATTCTGAATGTTTTTGGTGAGGTATTTTTTTAATCTTTTGTATTTCCTAGGTAATACTCAAATCGCTCTGAAAAGTCTGCTTTTAGCTTAAACCTGCGCTTTTGTGGAACAATAGGATTGAGTATCCAGAAATCCTTCACAAAGGACGGTAGCTGAACCTCAGACTAAACGCATGTTCAGAGGCACTTTTTTTTTTTTTTTTTTTTTTACTTTGTTTTTGCTCTCCATATGCTTAGACAATGTCTCCTAGATTAGGAATGCCCAATTCATGAATATTTTGAGTGCTTACATCGTAAACTGTCAAGTCTTGTCAAGACTTTATAGTTCATTACTGAAGTGAAATAAAGAACAGTTTGAAAAGGGTTCTAAAAATTTAAATTAGTTAAGTAAAGTCATGTTCTCATAATGCAAACTCTTTTGTATTATTTTGTATTGACAGTACAAGCTTAAAGTGCTACTGCTGTCACGTTAAAGTTCACCTTCTTGTCAGCTGAGCTGACACAGTTTAAGAGACCTCACTGTGAAGCAGAGAAAGGAGCTTATCTGGCTTTCTCCTGGAGAGAACACACAAGTAATATATTTTTGTAAGTCATATTAATTCCCCATTCTTTTTCATTGCATTTCCCTTCACACAGTTGCTTTGATACAAGTAGGAAGCAAAAAACCAGTGTTATTGATGAATACTTTGTCATACTGAACTATGGTCTAAATCTTTTTGGTGAAGCCAGTTTTATAAAACTTGCTCAAGATAGCTCAGATGCTCTTTATAGACCCCAAGAGTGGGAACCAAGCCTACTGATTCAAATGTCACACACTATTCTAATAATTGATCTAGTTTTCCCTCACATAAAACCATTTATAATATCACATTTATTGTGATTTAATTGCAAGTCTCATGCTACTCAGTGTTCTGAAAGCTCTCACTACTTACATTTTAGTCAAACAAATTTCTATACACCCAGTCCTCACTTCTGCAGACAAAAAAAAAAAAAAAAAGAAACCAAACCCCCAAAACCAGCAAACCAAGTTGAAACTAAAAAAGCAAACTGCTTTAGAAAGAACCCAAATATATATGCAACCACTATGGTCTGAGGACACCAAGGTCTGTCTTTGAGATGAATGAGATTTGCTTTACAGTGTCTTTGGTTTCTGATGTGTAGATTCAAAAACTTGGAACATTTCAAGTTGGCACTGGTTTATTAGAGCCACCAAAGTTTATGTTGTTTGGCAGCAGCTCAGAACTTCAAATATAAAGGCAAAACATTGCTTTTCAGACCTCCCCAATTATGCCTTCTGCAGCTCTGCAACACCCAGGGTCTATTCTAACCCTGATTCCACCCTCATCTTCTCTCCCCATCTTACCATTAAATATTTCATCCTTCTATTCACGGAATGAGTTTTCTGTTTTCTTTTAAACTTTTTCTTTCTCTTTATTATGAATTATATGTGTCCTTCTGGCAGTAAAAGTCCCTTTCCTCCAGTCACATGACCATAGCCATTAAAAATCATATGTACCCAAGGAGATAATGTACTTACATTGTTTTAGCGTGAAAATATCAATTGTACCTCAGGTACACAATGCAATCTGCTCAACAGTTTGAAGCCAAAAGACCTTGTTTTCAGGTATTCAGTGCTATTACACTGATTACCTTCTGCTTCTGCTGTTTATGTTGATCATCCTCATCTGTCTGAATTGCAGGTGTGGTTATAAAGTTCCTAGGAAAGCTTGTCCAGATCCCAGCACAGAATTTATTAACAGCTATTAAAAAGACTCTTCCTAGAAAATCTGAGGATATAGGTATGGGTTGAATTACTCAGTAGTGTATGCACACCTTTCACCATGTTCAATGTTCAGGACACCACTAAAGAGTCTCAGTGATTTAAAGTTGTCTGTAACCAGGGATAAAATAATAAGCAGAGGAGTTTGGCTAATATTGTTGGGTCTGGCTGGCATGGGGTTAATTTTCTTTACAGCAACCTGTACGGTGCTTTATGTTGGATTTGTGACTGAAAAAGTGTTGACAACACACACCAACGACTTGAGCGTTGCAAAGCAGTGCTTGCTCTCAGGATTTCTCTTTTTCTCACTGTGCTACCCCTGCAGCAAGTAAGCAGGGAGTGGGAAAAAGCTCAGAGAGGACACAGCCAGACAGCTGATCCAAAAGGATATTCCATGCCATGTAATGTAAAGCTCAGCAATAGAACAGGAGGGTGGGGGGAAGGGAGAGTTGTTTGGTGGGTCTCCATTGCTCAAAGACTGGGCATCAGTGTACTTGTGAGAGGTGGCAAGTGATTTTCTTTACATCTCTTCCACCCAGCCCCTGCCCTGCCTTCTTTCCTTCAATTATTAAATTGTCTTTATTTTGATCCAGAAATTCTTTCCCTTCTGCTCTTCCTATTCACTCCCCCAGTCCACTTGGTGGGAACTAAGCAAGCAGCTGCGTGGTGCTTAGCTGCTTGTTAGGGTCAATCCACCACAGTTATATTTAAGAGGCCAGGAAAAAAAAAAAAAAAGTTGAATTCAAGCTATTTTCAATCTTCATAAAACTATCAAATTATTTTTCCATATCCAGCATTGTTCACAAATGTCCATAGTGTCCTCAGCAGCACCCATTGCTGAGATCACTTCTAAAAGCGCTGAAAATTAACTCTCCAAGACTCTACATCCCCACACAAGGTGGCTGAAGTAAAGCAAATCTCAGTCCTCTGAAATCCAAGGAAGAGTTCCTCCTGTAGTTCAGTCCCTACTGATAAATGCTGACATTCTGAATTAAACCTCTTCTTTTTCATGTTCACAATAGTGAAGATTAAAGGATTTCTTCACCTTTCCCAGCCCACCCTGGGCAGCTCGGCATCTTCCTATTGCTCCTACCCTCATAGGAATCTAGTGCTCATCGGAGGAAGTCTGCCAGGAATGAGTCTTCTCCAGTGGCCTGAAATCCATCACTGTATTTCCTTGCCTGCCTTTATTTCTGTACGCTGTGACTGATCTACTTCAGCAGTATTCAGAGTTGCACACCGAAGGAACAGCTGTTTATCCCTGAGCTCTGTTCTTTTCTGTGGCTTTGGAAATCATTTGCACCTCAGACAGGTTGTTTGATAACTCAACAGCCTATTCAGCTGGCCTTGTAGGACTTGCTGAGCAACGAAATGTCACCAGAGAGAAGCCAGAAGAGGCAAAGGAAGACATCAGGAGATAAGCAGACCCAAGGCCCTAAAATCTCTTGTCCTCTTTTATCAAAGAAAGAGCACTCTTAGTATCACAGAACCTCAGAATTTATAATTTTTTTTTCATGTGTGAAACAGGGCAAACAGAGCAATCCAGAGTTATTAGTTACAAGAAAGATTTTTGCATTCAAGTCTCTCTTGTCTCGCAGAACGTCACACCGGGGTTTGTAGATGACCAGCTGCGTGGGAAGGATACCCTAGTATGCGCACATCAACGTTTAAATGGAACCGATCGAGTTTGATTGCTAAATACTTATTTGCATAATATGCTAGTTAATGGATACATAAACGCATACTCCATTAGTCTGCACAGCAGAATGGGCATCAGATTCTAATTTGACAGGAATAACCATCAGTTTAGACAAGCAAAACTGGAGACATCATCCAAAGAAAAGAGATCAACATGCCAGTATGTACAAGGCTGGACCGAACAGTAATTCGGCCTGAGAGCTTGCTTATTTGCAGGCTTGCCTACAGAGCTGCTCAGGTTTTACCTACTGTGCCCAAGAGTGAGCTAGGCCTGCTGCTCCACCATGGTGGTATCAGTCTTCTTTGACTTAGCATCTCCTCATGTGAGACCCTCATGGCTCAGCACTGCATTCCGGCATGTAGGATAAGACATGAAAACCTGTATTCATGTGGCCCTCTGAGTGTCTTCATATAAGCTAGAAGTGAAAAGAGTAGACAAAAGGGTATTGGTGTGTTGTATCCTATGAGAACATTCCAAGTGAAGTTTTATATTTCTGAATTTTATTTCTGAAGCCTCTGGGAGATTTCTGAGGCTTCATTTTCCCATAAATGAAATAAAACAACCCAAGGACTGCTCCCAAATCCTGTGGCAACATGCCATGGCTAGTCTCACAACCACACGGCTACGTTTTCCACACCCAGAACTAGGTGGCCCTATTCAAACCGCCCAGTAGGAGCAGCAACGGACACACGCTGTCCCATTAAATGACCCTGGTCGTGGTGGTTAGGATAACAGTTGACACAAGCCAAAACCATCCCAGGGAATCTGTGTAGGCAGTGATTAGGCAGTATTCAGGGCTTCAGGCCAACCACTTGGCCGTTCCTCGCTTACTAGTACTAGTAACAAGTCCATTACAGGACTTAAGGCCATTTAGGTTCTAGTTCCACTCTGAAACCCGAGGTACTTGAATAAGAGATTTCTAATTTGCCCTACAAACAAGATACAAGAGTACTGTTATCTGAAGAAATTATAATGCAAAATGCTACGCCTCCTGAGGAAGTGAGTTCCATAAACAGTTTTATAGCTTGTAAGTACTGTCTGTTGAGGTTTTGTTATATCACGTGGACATACAAGTTTGCAAATCTTGGGACAATTGATTAGACCTTCTCATCAACAGTTTACTGCACCTTTGGGGTTTTTTCCTCTTTTCTTGCTACTAGTCTTATTTTGGGAATCCCTTTTGTTTAATTAAAAAAAAAAAAAAAAAGAAAAGACTGAATTCAGCTTGTGCCAAAACAAATTTACAGCAGTGTAACTGCATTGATTTGAGTGGAGGCAGATAAGAATCAAGCCCAGGCAGTCAGTGTTCTGGTATCTAAATTACCCTGCTTGTTGTGTCGCTGTCAGTTTTCTTTTGCTTATTTATGTGACATTCCTTAACTTTCCACAATATTGAGAAATTTCTTGTTTGTGTGCAACTCACTATTGTATTAAAATATGGTTTCCTAAAAAGTAAGTGTGTGACTAATCCATTGAGGATGCTGCAATACTGTGGAATTAGATTGGATATTAGTACAAGGATATAGCAAGGACAGTTTAATGAATGTGTCACAGATGAAAAATGTCATATGCATATGGCTATGGTCAAAGCAAAGAAGAAACAGGAAAAACGCAGCTACATCCTTAAACACAGAGATCACACTGGGGCCCGGACACTCCCTTCTACAGGGAGAATTGCCCACCAGAAAGCTGAGGGTCTGTGGTATACATATGACACTTCTCAAGGTATTTTCCGCTGTTTCTCAAGAGAGCTGTACTGGCTTTTCTGATGCTGCAGGCAGACAATGCAGTATAGCTGCTCAGCCCGATTGTCTCACTCAGTAGTCATTACCTCTTTGTAAATAACCTAGGCTTTCCTCTGGGACAAGTTTCTCTAGAATTGGCCCTTCACTTTTGACAACATATGATTATATATTTACTATACAGACAAGAAATATGCCTTTGGTAATTGTAAAGTATCACATTATATTACATAAATATAATTCATTTAGCTGAGGATTCATGTGTCACTTTGACCAGAGCTCTGCACAAATCTGTTGACTTCTCCTTCTTGCTTTCTCATTATTGATGGTTTCTTTTTCCCCCCCTTAATTTACATCGGGTTTATGACTTGTTTATTTTACAAATGTGCCTTGTTCATTCATGTGGTGAATATTGACTGGTGACAGCAAAAAAAACGAAGCTGGGGAAGTTACATTGTCAAATGCTTTTGATTCAGCCCAGGATCGAGCAAGAAGGTGCTTCACTGCATCAGAATGGCTCCACTCAGAAAGACACAGGAGCACAGATTGCAGCACCAGGAGGGAAAAGAGCTGTCAGTTACAGCACAGGAGGTAAATGAAATGTTTCCCTTGTCTACTGCTAAGACAGTCTGCACGTATGGTTCTGGGATGAATAGAGCCTAATTGCAGACAAATTTGTTCTTACTATGCCCCTAGATTCACTCTGGATTTGGAGATTCTGCTCTGGTGAGACCCAATTCTCTAAAATGCTTGAAAGTGAGGGAAAGAGACAGAATTCCTCCATTAGGGCTATAGATACACTTTAATAAGTTTTTCTAGATCTGTTCATGACTTTTTGTATATAAATGTACATGCCTATTTACATCTGCTTACACGTGTGCATATGAGTTCAAGATCTTGGAAGATACTTTGAGTATTTGTACGCATGCTTGTGTTTTCACACTTTAGAAATTACCTACGAAACTTAGTTTTTCATCCTTTTCACTTGCTTTTTTAGTCTCTTGGAAACTTGTCTCCTATGAGACAACCAAAATCATCACTTTCTTCCCAGGACTGTGGCTCGTGATGTTGCAGACCATAATTCACCTCAGTCAACCTCCAAAAGTACAAGTAGACTGTGTTTCACAGTGCTACACATGTGCCCAGTATCCATTTGACTGCTTTCTCTGTTGCTCAGAGTAAAGGAACTTCTTTACATTCCCATTGTCCCTGTGGATTAATTTTCAGCATTTCAGCAGCTCTTTGAAAGATTCATCTATAGGTATGCACATCAATAACAGGTACCAACAAACATGACAAACGGACAGCCAGCTATCTCCATCCCTAGACATATGTCCCAGACACTTATGCCATTCAGATATTGAAAATAAAAAGGAAACAGTGCACAGTAAAATAGCCTGATCATACATACAACTAATGCAGCTTATCACTGGGGCTGAAGTTGTAGCCCCAGACCATGATTGCTGCCTCATCTGGCTGTAGGCTCTTTGCCACGTAGCGCAGCGGTGCCCGTCACCTACATGCTCCCCATCCTGCATGAATATATCTATCATATGCCCACCCAAATGTTGTTCATCCAGGAACATAAAGCTGTTTCACCCCTGTGCCTGAGCACCCCATAAACCGGCACAGCCAGGCAGTGTGCAGAGCAGCCGCCCAGGGCATGCACCGAGGCCTGCCAGGCCGGGCAGGCACATGTGCTTCACGGGCCAGCAAAGAGCTGCCGTTCTCACACTTCTGAAGGACTTTCTTCTCATTTCACAGCTCTGGCAAATGGGTTGCTGTGCCCATACTTTTAAATCTATTTATCTTATGCACACACTCTTTTAAAAGGTGCTGTGCAGATTCATGTGTCTTTCTCAGTGAATTCTTCATTTTCGTTTTTTTCACAATGCCTTTTTGATTGTTTGCTGTTCCTCAAAGGCCAAAATTCAATATGTAAAAATGTTTTTAAAAAGGTGAATCAATTTCTGATGTCAAATTCAATAAGCTCAGCTACCATGTTCACATCCCACTACTACATGAAAAGAAAAGGCAACAACGCTTCAAATTTCTACTATTTTCAGAGACGCTCAGAGTTGAAAATTAAGGATAAGTTATTGAAGTGCTTACAAACCAAATTGATATTCAGAAAATGGACCTCACTTAATGATTTTTCCATCCAGTTTATTTATTCTGAATCCAATAGCCATTAATACACTCTGAACTCCAGGGAATTGAAGGCACCACTATAGAGTTATCTTCCTTATCTTGTTTGCAGGGAAAAGCTGAATTTCAGGTCCGCAGAAAGTAGCATAATTAGTTATCGTAGAATTGTTCCTTCCAATAGCCTTGAAGTGTCATATGCCTGCAGACCTGGCACGGAGGGAGGGAAGCACCATCTCCAATAGGCAAAGCTCCTGCTCAGGTTCTTCACAGCTCAGAAGATGGCACCAGCAGCCCCAGCCCCCGGAGGACTGCAGCCCCGGCGGTGTCCCACTCCGGAGGTGGCTGGCTGTAATCCCCTTACAGGTGAACTGATCCATGCAGTCTCACTACGGCTACTCAGTCCCTGCCAGGAAACCTGGGCAAGCAAGGGGGAAAGAAAACCCCATAGGTCAGAGTGAACTGAAAAGGGTTGTAGGTAGAGAGGCTGAGGGAAAGGGTTTCCATGAAATGGAGATGGATTAATTGGAAGTTATTACAAATCATTGTTTCGTTTCCAGAGGTAATGAATTTGTTTAATTTTTCGTTTTATTTCAGAAAAAAAAAGATTGCTTTTTAAACAAACAAACAAACAAAAGGTCTGATCTTGAAAAGAAATGTCAACACTTCTTTTTGGTTTTACCTTGTGTTCTCCAAATGAAATTATTCAGGAAGGATTAAATCCCCTCCACTCTAGACATTAATAGATACGTGTTGAATCCTAAGCTTATAAACACGCTTATACTAGGACCAGGAGGATTTGTGAATAAAGCAAGTACTGTCTGCCAAAAAACAAAATTAATTCTTTTTAAATGTCAAAGGGCAGGATTTGTTTAAGTTGAAGCTAGTCTAGAGAAACAGACACTTGAGATACCTAATGTAGGAGGTAATGGGTTACTCCCCAGAGTTCCCTATTTTGTCCTTCAGTGTCTATAAAGGCAGCCTGGAGCGACCAGCTTACTCTCAAACATGGAGCTTTAAGACATCTATGTTAGGACAGGTGTTTTCCACTCCTCGAGATTTTAATACTCTCTTCCCTCTTTTTTTCAGGCACATATTATTTGCAGAATTTAAAGATTACTTTGCTCCCCAAAATCCCACCTGTACCATATTTCACTTCAGTCAAAACATTTCCTCTGCTGAGTTCATTTTCTCACCTGCTGCAGTGAAGCATTAAGCATCTGCTGAAGTCAAACCTTGTGAGTATTTCTACTCAAGGCCAAGAACTATGCTACATAATGTTTATATATGTAAGCTCTTTGCTGAATGATGGTCGTAGAATAGATCTTATGAAGAAATCAGTCCAGACAGTTCATATATTGTTTATATATGATTTATTCAGTTCTTGCCATGATGCTCTTTATTAATAATGCACCATGTGTAGCTTCTTTATGTGTACTGATCTTTCCAATAATGGGTATATATATATATATATATCAAGTGCCCGGAAGGAGGATAAAGGTTCGTTTGAGAATGAGTAATCCAAGCATGAGTTTTGAAAAAAAATATTCTGTTAACATTATCAGAAACTGGTTTTATTTTGCTCTCTCTGTATCCATGATACTCCTACTCTCAGTGGTGTGAGTTCTGAGCTGTACAAACATGAGGAGTATGAAAAGAATAAGATGTGAACTACTCTATGCTAGTACAGCAATTGAACTCATGTTTTACCATGAAAGAATCTCCATCAGTCATTTGAGGCTGTCCATTATATATATTCCTTCAACAATTTTTCAGACTGTTTATATGAAATCATCAGTGTCACAGAATTATGTCCAATCTTTGGGAAATTGCTATTTCTGTACCAGAATATTTGAGCTCAGGTAGAAAAAAAAAGCCCCACCTCCCCTTTTACACTGGATTTTAGTGTCTCAATAGAAGATGCCTTGATAAAGATAAAGAATAGTACACAGAAAGGTCGTTTGCTGTGGAGAACTCATACAATGCCAGTTTCATTGTTTAAGAGAACACAGACGAAGGCTGAGTAATTATGCAAAAGATAAATCATCTCTCATGTAATTAAGTCAGAATTACGATGACAATAAAGGTACAGATAAATTCTTATTGTTACATTAAAATTGTGAGAAATGTTAATATATTTAATTGGCATCTAACAAGATAGCTGTAGCAAGTTAATTAGATATCAATTTACATACTTCATAAATGTCAGCATTTTTAACAATTAAACCCACATTTAGAATACAATTCAGCCATGGGTATTCCCAGATACAATAGATGTGACTGGTAGAACTACCCGTATTTCATATTTCCCTTATATCATGGTCAAGATTAAATTAGTTAAAATGAAATTCCCTTTCCCCTTTCCTTCCCACTTCACATTAACTGTAAGTACTTAATGAATATAAAGCACTCAGTCCCCAGATCTGACAAGGTAGACATTGATTAGCTACTGGGCAACTTTAATATTAAATAACTTCTGTGCCTCACCTTCACATCTCTAAAATAACATTCAAGTTGATGGTTTATGAATTAAGCAGGTTTATATTCACCATGATTATAACTTGTCCTGGTAAAGTTGTGCACGGGTGATGCTACAAAGTACAAAGCATGGAAACAGAACCCAGAAGCTCTGTAAACCTTTAACCAACTACCGTACATAACAAAGCAAGAATTTTAAAAGTTCTGCACAATGACTTAGCAGAGTCGCTTTAAAAACTCAGTTGCAAGCAGAAAATGTCAAAATAGTTTGCTAAGTAAGTTTATAGCACTTCTTCATTTTCAATAGAGTTTCTTAATCATAGGGATATATAAAAACAGCTATGAAGATAAATGGATACGCTCTTCGCCTCCCCCTGCCACCCCCACCCCCGCCCCCCTTTTTTTACTTTTTTCTCCCAGACACTAAGATAAAAGAAAAGACTGGAAAGGTTTTTCATGATACCATTAAATGAAGAGTGATGATTGTTCTCTAAAATTTGCTTTGATGTAACACCTGGAATTACAGTGAGAAAGATAAAGACACTTGGGTGGGAAGAGCGGAAGATGGAACAGGAGACATGGAACAGAGGAAGCGAAGATGGGTGAAAATTCTTAATTAGTCACATGCATTTTCTTCTGATTTAGTCTCATGTGCCCTATTTGAAGACTGTTTTCTACCAGAGGTGTTCAATAGTAAGGGCAGGACCTCCAGAGCTGTAAGTAGCTTGATCCGTTTGAGATTTTAGTGAAAACATGCAAAGTAACGGTCTGCATGTTTCCCAAAAGAAAACCTTTTTATTTATTCTGATATTTTACCTAACACAATCAGAGCATCCTTTCACTACATTTGTCTGGTCTGCTTCTGGGAAGAGAGTGCTCT
Source organism: Falco peregrinus (assembly GCF_023634155.1). Lineage (NCBI taxonomy): Eukaryota > Metazoa > Chordata > Aves > Falconiformes > Falconidae > Falco > Falco peregrinus. Next base: position 62,979,260 of record NC_073721.1, read on the forward strand.
CCCACCCACAGGAGTGCACTGGGCTCCCACTGGGGTTTTCCAGGAGCTGGCCTCTGGCAGTCGTTGTCCTATTTGGGTAACAGTTACCACAGAGGATCCCTCAGGAATAGTGGGTTACACTGATTTACTTTGGGATGCAGGCGACCCACCTAAAACCTGCAGTAAAGCCCACATCTAGTAAGAATTTCAGTGGTTCCCACTGATTTTAAGCACACAGACTACCTTCACCTATTTGGCAACCAACACAAATTATGAGAGCAGTAAGAAAAAGCACCACACGTATAAACCAAAAAAACCCCATCATACTTAATAAAAAGTATGCATCCCAGTTGTACTTTTAACAGCAAGGAAAATCACAACATTCTACTGAAAGTTTCCCAAAGCTGTTTCAGTTTTGCAAGTGTTTCTACACTGAGATAAAACTCAAAAAGCAACATACTGGAAGTTAGTATGCTGACTATATTCTTATTTTTTACTTTTTCAGTCATATTTAAATCCCTAGTGGCTCAATGGCTATGTCACTGCTTCCTTTTAGAAAGCATTCTACACACACACAAATTCCAAGTTTAAGAAATTTCACCTGATATTTCTTGCACATCTTCCCACTGTTAGGTTTACTCAAATAAAAACGATGACTCAGTTTCTACTTGCAATATTTACTACACCCTTCCTCTACTAAACATTTAGAGACCAAAAATTTTAGCAAATAAGCATCACCCTTTCCAGCAGCTGGTGGTCTGTAATAATACCAACCATATTCATTTCTGTTAATCTTTCTTTAATTGTTTCTCCAGGCTCATAATAATTCTTTATGTCCTTTCCCTGTTTCCCCTATTTTTTCAGTATCATTTGGATATCAGAGAAATTATAGAAAGTATTATTAGTGTTTTAGAAAACAGAATAAACTCTACTTCTGCCTGGAAATCTATAAAGTAGAACAATAAGTCATTTGCTATTTGGCTACTGAAATATGTGCACTTACTCCAAATTAAATCCAATGTATTTGAGAGCAGAGCTGTCCCTTAAAACACAGCCTAAGTAATCCAGGAGTAAATATATTATATTTAGATTATTTTTGTGAACTACTCTACCAGTTTTATTTTCTAAGTCAAACTCAGAAGCAGTAAAAGTACTAACACTGAAATAAGCATAAAGTCGTCTTCCTCTTTTTTTTTTTTTTTTTTTTTTTCATAAGAAACACATAAAAATGACTAGAATAAAGAGAATTGTGTAGGGTCACTAAACATCGTTAATACATATTTACCATAAAAAATAGTACAGACACTGCAATTTGTACCTAATTCAGAAGAGTGGCATATACATTTGACCTTTCTAATCCATGGTTACACTTCAAAGGACCTGTAATCAGTGCAGACATCAATTAGACGATAATCTGCGTGGGGAATGGATACTTTCAGCCCCAGATTTTTCAGGCAGGCATGCTCATGTGCTGTGACCGTGGTACTTGAACAGGTCTAACACTTGCTGGAGGGAAAGTATTGAAACCTGAATGCACATATGATTCAACGGAGTCCTATCTCTTCTTAGAGTACTTCAGAAGTCATTGGCCATTTAAAATTTATGCAATAGTTGTAATTCCATGCATTAAAAAATCAATAAATAATAATAAAAAAGGCTGTATCTATAGGCCTGTATAGATACTTGACCTTTTTCAAAACCAGAAACTGATGATATTGTCACTGGACTTTCTTTTTCATTTACCTATATATTCCCCTGTACTTTAGGAATAATTGGTACATTTGATTACAGGGTTTTCTGTAAATACAGAGGCCAATAGGAAATACAAAATGTATACAGAGAGGACAGTTTGTGAGTGCACCCTGACCTTATCTGTTCACAAGAACTAAAATGCTTTCTGAAACAAGTCCTGGGATGATGGAAGTTATTAAAACTCTTCCTGTTCACCGTGCTAGAGCTGTAGGCTGACTGCACTCCGATCAGTAAGCGTGTTCAGGAATGCACTGCTCAGCTGCACAGGAAGCAAAATTATTGTGTTCTGTGGCTTGCGGCTGTGTGGGTTCGTGGCTGCCTAATAATACAGCTCTCATTTGACTGCTGCCTGCCAAACATGAGTTTTGGTTGACTGTCTTATAGCTAAAATCATCCAACAGACTCAAAAGTCACTAGGCCAGGGAAGACTGGCAGATGGACACACGGGCAACGATTTCAAAGGCTTCCTCTGCTTAGAGATATGAAGAGACAACATTTTTGCTCCTGGTCAGGTCTAAAAGAGCAGAAAATATACTTTCCTAGGGTACTTATTTAGGGCATTTGTTGAATATAAATGCTTCACAAGATCACACTGACTTTGAGGAAATTCTTCTTTAAACAGAGAGCTTGTTTACTTACTAGTTTTCTGTTAGCCTGTGTGGCAGAGAAAAGACATCCACATTACTCCCCAGGTGGTGTAGGCTTTCTGGCTAGTCAGTAGGGAAAGAGAAGCATCTTTAGAGTGAGTAACATCTTGGATAAGCAGATTCACTTGCTCAGGAGCTTTCCTCCATTAACAGTACAGGAAGCTAATAACCAACCACCATCTTAATTAAGTTTTTTCAGCTAAAAGACTAAAATGAGACAGGACAAGCCCAGAACAGAAAGCTGAGAAACCACCAGAGTCACGGCTTCCCAAAAGCTTATGCTACAAAAATCCTGGCTCCACTTCAGTTTTCCAGGTTCACAGCCCACAGGTCTAGGCAAAAAGCAAGTCATTCCACTTTGCAGCAACTCTTACTTTTCTTTCTAAAGCAGAATAATTAAACCTCCTCAGAATTCTCCCAAATTGCCAGTCATCATCCAGCAGCTACATCCCAGTCAGCTTGTAGTGGTGGTGTTCAGAAGGGTTATTGTTAAGGGCTGGTTGCAAGAAGCATCTAGTGTTCTGGGAGCTTCCAGAGGCTGCTGAAATTAGCCAGGGCTCTGATGTGATATGGTTATCATAACAACTTTCTCTAGTCTATATTTCCTCTCCGATAGCAAGCAATAACTACACAGAAACATTGAGAAGGCTTCCTCTGAACATATTACCCCAGAGAAGACTTTTCATTTTTTATTTGGTGACTGATTTGGTGGAGAAACCTGATTTTTTTTTTCCAACCAGGCTCCTGAATCACTGTTAGACAACCTCTGCATTTAGTTCAGAAAAGGGATTCTTGTGAGAGAGAGTAAAATGCCCGTTTTTCATGTTACTCTTGTACAGTTCAATTCAGTTCTTATGCTCTTCTAAGTTATACTATTTTTTTAAAAAATCTCTCTAGATATTTATTTAGAATTATTCTATTCACAACATATTAGTCAGTAGCAAGAATCACCCACTTTCCAACCCTAATTGGTGAGTGGAGTTTTTGATCTGGTTCCATCAGCATAACTTGAAACCAGGTGGTATTAAACCAATTAGATCTTTTTTTAATTGATTTTTGCATTTTATGCAGTAAGGGAAATTCATTGATGTTCATTTTAGAAATGAGGTAACAATGACTTTTGAAACATTGCCAGCTCACAAAATGTAAAGTCAATATCAATTCATTAGCAAATTAATGGGACTGATTTTATTGTAAATAGCTAATAACTGTGCAGCTGGCAGCCCTGAGTTAGCAGTCATTCAAAAAGCATCAGATGTAAGTTCTGAAAAGGGATGGAAGAGTTCAGAAACAGACATTTTAATCACAAGTTTTCTACTGTCCCTGCAAGCTACATATTTTTCACCCCCCCAAAAAGTGTATTGCAGTGACCTTATGATATAAGTATGAAAGAGTTTATATTAGACCTAGACTGGGTCTTTAAACACAGGCCTAAATATAGCTGAGTGAGCAACCATATTTTAAACTGTAAAAAACAAAATAGAAATCATTTCAGGCTGCTCTCAAATACTTTTTCTTCTCTTTTTTTTCCATACAGGAGGAAAAATCTCTTGAAATGAAATGTTCAAATGAACTGGCCTGTTTTTCTTTTCAAGTTGATAAATAATGGTTTAGTTCGAGCTTCTTTTGTTTGTCTTCTACAAACAAAGACCGTTCTGCTTATTAAATTGTGGTGTATTTTGAAAGGAAACAACATTTTGAAATGGCAAATGGAAACTCCTAACATTTTTTTCTGATTTTCCTCCTATTTTTGTAGCTGAAACACTGTAAAAAAAATCACAGTGAATCTGTGATTTTTTTTCAGGGAGATGCATTTTTCACTGAGAAAAGCTTTCCCTCAGCTACAGCCCTAATTAATGCTCTGCAGGTACCTTTGCCCACGAGAGCAGAGGCAATTGCACATTTCACAGATGTTCCTCAGGATCTAATCCCTCCAGAGCTGTCTTCAGAAGGAAATCCCGCTTTAGTCCTTAGAAAGCCCAGTGCATCATTCCATCATTGTGTCCAGCTACTGCGCTAGGGACTGAAACCAAGGCTCCATACTTTCCCTCGTGCTTCTTGCCCTTTTTTCTGTGGAACACATGAGTTGAACAAAATGCAGCAGAGCTATTCAGGCTCCAATCCTAAACTCTTGTCCATCCAGTAAGATATATCATTAAGAACCTGATTCTGTTGAAGTTCTCCCATATAAGCATTGAAAAGTAGTTGAAAACGAGAAAATTTGAAGGACTTCGAAGCAGAGCCCATCTTACTGCATTTCTTTTAATGCAATCTTCTATGGAGCCTCAGAACCTCTTTCCCATCCAAGCCTGGCCACTCTTGTAGCAAGCAGTACTGTACTTTGATGCACACCAGTCATTGTCTTTGAAATATTGTTTGGGTTCTTCCACATGTAACCTGTATCTCCCCTTTATTTCAGAGCATGTGCCCAAGTGAAGGCACATGGTTTCTGATCTTGCCTCACATGACAAAGTCTGGATACTCTTCTGCAGCATTACCAAATTTCTCATTATTCTAAAGAAAACATTTACAAAACTATATAAAACTTCTGGAAAAACTAAATGCATTGAAGCCACTCTCACCAACTACTATATTTGGATAAGGGTTATTTTTCTGATTCTTCCATACATCAGTATAATTGCTTTAGTCAAAAAAAACCCACATTGAAACGCTTGCAGGACTAACATGCTTTGATCTATAGGGATTTGGAAAAGGACAAAGCTGTCATTAATATTTTGCATTACTCCATTTACCAATTTTCAGTTCTTAAATATGAAAATGTATCGTATATCTAGATAGGTATCCATTTAGTGCCTAGTACCAAACCACCTTACTTGGAGGACCTTTACTACTAGGACCATAAAAAATAAATTTTTGTGCCTAAATTTCATTTAGTAGACTCTAGAAAGTCCACTAGGTCAGCTTAACCTTAAAACCGAATGTACAGCCCAGACCCTCAGAAGTATTTAGGTTCCTCTCTCGGATCAGTGTTGAATTATTTTAAAATATATGGGTCCATACACTCAATATCTTCACTGCTTTCTAAAGCAGAAAGTGAAACATGCTCTCTGCTTTATTTAGACAGTGTGTTACAGAGATGCATTGAAAGGGTTACTCCTGAAAGCTGACGGTTGATAGGCAATTCAAGATTTTTCAGGCACACCAAGAATATTGACTTTTTGAAGGTGACTAGATGATGTAGCTACTTTCAACAATTCAATCTACTCCATTCAGAGTACAGCCAGTTTATAAAGGCATGCAATCTGTAGAGGACTGTTTCAGGGTCACTGTGCTACAGCCCTCTTGACACAGCCAAAAGAAAGTCCTGAATAGAGGATGAGACGTCTGATTACTGATTAGCTTCAGCGTTATTTCAATCAGTTCCCAGAAGGAAGTTAGCAATCTGCCCAGCATCCAACAAAAGATTGCTATTAAAGGGCCATTATGATGTGAACACTCAACTCAGAAAGGTTTTGGGGTTTTTTTAGTTCTTGATAAATCTGGGTTTTGAGGAGCATTTTTGGTTGGTTGGGGTTTTTTTTGTATTTTGTTGGTTTGGGTTTTTTTAATCATCTCAAGTTCTATTTAAGGACTTCTTGATTGTAAGGCTCCTTTACTGAATGCCTGCAAAGTACCTTTGTTTCATTTATGCTTGCTGTGGCCAAGCTGCATGGATTATTTAAAACGTTAGACTCAAAAGAATTTTGTCAGAGGCAGTCGTCCCACAGATCAAGTGCTTCTAAATTCAGTGAATGAACATATTAGTGATTTCTTTTTAAGCTAAAAAGATCAAAAGGGTATTCCAGCCATTTTCGTAACAACACAAAACATCTTTAAGTAGACCTTGCCATCACAGTCCAGGCGTTCCTCGCTATCTAAATACACAAAGAAACAAAATCTTGCTTCACTGTGATTCAAAAAGATATATATTTTTTTAACATTAAAAAGATAATTTAAAAGAATGGGCTAAAAATCAGGCTACTAATATGGAACACAGGAGAGGAAGTAATTATCCTGCAACATATTTTCTGTTTAACCTTGAGAAAAATATTTAATATTGCAGCCTTGATTTTATTCCCCCAGAACAGGGAAGAGCTGTTACCTTCCTTCCCAGGAGTGTGAGGAAGATTAACACATTAATACATCAATACACCGAGGCATTCAGATGCTGTGCTAGTGTAAGAAATATAAATATCTTACATGATTACAAAGATTTACAACTTCAAAAGTAGTGGAAGAATGTCGTAAAAATGCAGATGAATTCAGTGTCTGCATAGTCTTAAATGTGTTAATTTGTACAGTTCAATATTCAATTCCTCCTAGTTACTCTTGGATCAGATTCACACATTTCAAAAGAAAAGCTGACCTTGCTAATTATCAGTGTTGCAGGGCTGGCCCGATGGCATCTGAATTGCTATCACACTGGTGATGAGTCTAAAATCACTACTAGTAGCGTAGACCCTCCAGGTAAAACACAGCTACTATTTCATCAAAGATGTCAATAGCAATTACAACAGGTGTAAAGGCTCTGAGATACAAGAAATTTTCCAAAATACTTTTTGCCAGTACAGAGGGTAACTCTGACTTGAAAACAGGGGAGCAAAATACATTAAGCTAAGCAGTGCTCTTTTTCTGTTAACTTCTCTGTTTCAATTTTTATTGCATTTAGCAAGAAGTAAAAATATATGGTCAAACAAGAAAAGTGAAGAGCACGCAGCATGGGGAAAAAGGAGTTTAAGGGCAGCTGCAGTATAAATGTTAATGTAATACAGAAGAGTTAGACTCATAATGAAGAATCACAAGGTATAAAGCCCATCGCTGAGCCTCGGTGCCTTTAGCAGCTTTTCGAGAGGAACACTGCCCGATGCAGAGGCTTGGCCAATTCGAGGTATGGTCAGAAGCGACTTTTGGGTGCTGAGCAAGTTTTACCAGTGGACAGGTAAGCACAACAAGATTTTAAGTGCTTCCAACACCAGGACAGCGTTTTGAGGACGTAAATTACTGAAGCGCCCAGAAAGGCTAGTGATCCTTAGGAGTAGCCTCTGCTTCTGCTCATGCAGTGCATGTGTTGATTTGCACGTAGGCTCTACCTGGAGCTTTTTTGGGGGAAATAGAAGTACAATTGCAATAATTTCACTAATACTGTGCCATATTGGCAATAGAGCCTTGACTTTGTCAAGCTAGCTCTAAAAACCTCTCTCTTCCAGTCTTTTCACCTATAATATAAGTAAAAAACAAGTATTACTGTAATACCATAATGAAGGTTGAGTCATTAATGTCTGCACAGACCGGTTAGCGGCTAAGAATAAAAGCACTAAAAATGTTTCAAAAATTTAGAGTGCATATAAAAAATATTTTACTAGAAACCTTTTACAAATTGTCTTCCATATTGTTATGGTAAAAGTATCTTAACAACCACATTTAACGGCTAGATGTTAGCTAAGAGAAAAATGTCTCCCTAAGGCTTGTCATATGTAGGTTTGTGACAAACCAACACAAAATGCAGATATCAAAGCTGTGGGATCTCTGGTTGCAGATGTGTGTGTTCAGAGACATTTCCCATCGAGAGCTTTGCATTATTAATGCTTACTCATCAGTAACCGCCACCAGTCTACTTATTGGGTGCATTATGAGAAAGTCAGCAAGGGAGAAGGCAAAAAGCTTTTCTTTGGTAATAGTTCAGATGAGTTAATTCCACTACAGGTAAAGGATTTGGGAAGGTATTGAAAGTTAATTGTGAATTATGCAGTAAATTAGGTAAAAATAAGAATAGAAACTCAACAGAAAGTGCAATGGAGAAGTATGTTAAAACTGAACAGCACAGAACTGGTTTAGCTACTGTCATTTGTGTTCCAATATAAGACAGTTTATGAAACAGGAAACCATCACAGTAGCCTTGGAATGTGCACTTGGATCAAAAAAAGTGTCACAGGTCGTGCGGAGGTGAGTGAGAGCTGCACCTTCTGTATCTTGCTGTTTCTGATTACACTTACGGCTATGCCACCACAGAATTAAACTGCTCAGTCTCTTCATTATAATTAACACATGGCTCTGGCGTGTGACAATCGCTTTCAGAGGAAGAACTTTTGAAACTGGGGAGTTTTACACTTGGAAAAGGGAATTACTATGCTGCTGTCTAGAATCGAGTACAGTGTAGCAAACAGAGGCAATAATTCTGCCAGTGCCCCAGAAGATCTCAGGGGTTACCTCTCTACTTTGAGAGAGCAGCAGGTCAAATCCTTTGTAAAGGCACTCTGTCATCCCTCTGGAGAAGGGTTTTAAAGATCAAGGTCACTCTTGTCACCCAGTCCTGGCATCCTTCCAGTAAGTTTCTTCTCGCCATCACCATCACCAACTCGCCATCTGAGTTCCACCACAAATCTCAATAGATCTGTGGAAATATACTCTACTGTCTCACCATACCTAACAGATCTTTGTGGGACATTAAAAGTCAAAGAAAAACACTTAAACCTGATGGCCAGGGTTGCATCATGCCTTCTGTGGTACCATGGAAGGTGTAATCTCCCCACTAGAGTGAAGACAATAGAGATAATTGAGATGATAAGGACTATGACTGCAGTTCTAATATGGAATATAACTTTTCTTTCCCAGTTAAAGAGGAAAATCTACGTCCTCAATGGGAAACATATTCTATCCCATTTCTCTATTTGTTTGACAACATATTCCATAATGAGAAGAAATATTTCTAAACAACTCTGACAAATAAAAGATTGTCTCCGCACTTGCTTATGAGGCAGCTTTCACCAAGGTAGAATCCAGCCAAGGGAAATTAAATCCGGATTAAATGTAATAAATTTAATTAAATAAATTTAAAAAAATGGAAAACTAGAATTCACCAAGAAGTGAGTTTTTCCCAAATTCCTATGTTTGTCTTCCAAAACTTAGTGAAAGAATCAAAAGGTTACTTCTGTGGAAGAAGATTTAAATAACTTATAGAAATAAGCTCTGTTTCCTTTATGCCAAGCATTGCTAAATTTTCAACAAGGAATTGTCATTGAATTCAAAGAGTTGCAAGTTCATAAGCTACCAGAATGCTCAGACCAAGACTGGGTATCTAATGGAACTACTTACAACTCAAGCTTTTATGCCACACAATTTCAATTTTCAAATGTTCACTATATGAAATCCACCTTGATATCTAAAGCAAGGGGTATTTTAGGCAGAAAGATAAAAACTGAATAATTTTTTTTCAAGTGAAACACTAAGATATTAAGTGATTTCCTTTCAGGTGGTTCTGTGTTTATTGAACATTTTGTTCTTCTAGGATTTCACACCTCAACTATTTTTGGAACAGAAACAAGAATGCTGAAATATTTAATTGTTAATTACTTTTGCTGTTTGTTGTTGCCAAAATTCATCTTAACTGAGAAACTGGATCACCTCCACAACAAAAAATGAGTATGAGGAAAATTTTAGGATGTGATATCACATCTAGTAACATTTCCTTATGAGTTTCTAAGGAAAACACCAAGAAAACACCATTGTGGAGAAAGCTGGTTTAAATTACATTGAAGAAGCTGTTGGCAACTCACTATTTAGAAGAACAAAACATTGAAGAAGCTGTTGGCAACTCACTATTTAGAAGAACAAAATAGTAATTAAAAGTTTTAGGGGAAACAATGGCCAAAAAGTTTTGTCTGAATCAGTTTTCTACATTGGTCAACTCTGTTTTACAATGGACAGAAGCGAAACTTTATATAGGCACTATTTCGTAGAGACGTAACTGCAGGCAGTATCATGCAGAAGACAGACAGGTAATGAAAAGAGCAAAATGACCAAGACTAAAAAGACAAAAGTGAGAGAAAGCAAAGGATAGGACTTGTTGGAACTGACATCTGGCAGGAAAGAAGCTTACAGCTGTGGGAAAAGTAACAGAATCCTGCTGGTTTATGGCTTCGGTATTTACAGCAACTGTATTTTATATGTTCTTTGAAAATAAACAGGATGATACCAGATAGATCCCTGCTCTATCACATTTTATTCTCCTGAAATAACCAATCTGCAAGATATCGACAGTTGTTTAGCCATTCTAGTCAAAAGGGTAAACAAATTTCATGTAGCCTTCTCATCCATCATAAATGCTTCATGCTCTAGCTTAATTCACGCAGATGACAATGTGTCCAACATTTCAAAAATGAGTTTTAATAAGAACATTTTAAATAAAAATATTTTGTTAATAAAAGTAATCAAACCTTACTATAAAAAAATGCTGTATCAGACATTTTTCCACAATTAACTATTGAAACTTCAGTAATAAAGCAAATTTGCCAACGTTATAAATTGAGACACTATCCCATTTGACAGAAAGTCAATATATAGATGACCAGAGGGCTTTCTTTATCTAACACCTGAGAAGCGTGTATGGACACTTGCGGTTAAGGGATAACTTATCTGTTCAGCAGTGTTTCCCTAGTATTCTTATTGAGAAACCATTATGTCTGTCAATGTTTTTCTTCATTGCTGAAAACGGGGATGTGAGCATTGAGTTGCCTTCATTAATTAATCAATAGCTTTCTCAGTTCCTTTTTGTTAGTTTCTTTATGTAGAAAACATAAGATGCCTACTCAGATTTGGATGTATTAATAGGACAAGTTGTTAAATTATATCCAAATACTGTGCTCAAGTCAATATGTGTTCCAAATACATTCTGGAAATCAAACTGTGCTTGTGCCCCTATCCATACCTTTAGCTTAAGTCAAGTGATAAAGAAGAAAAAAAAAAAAAAAAGGTCTTTTTTGTTTGTTTTACTTTTTTATAAAATATTCCTTTATTAATATTTATTGAGGTTAGTTACAAAGATCTGGATCTTCATAAGGTGTTTTAAATGCCCTTCAGATGGTATTCAGTTAAACACAAATAACTGGGAATGTCAAATGTTAGTCCTTAGTATAATTTGTTTTCCAGCCATTAAAATATTAATCTCACAAGAAAGCAAAAGTGCATTCCATGTAATTTAAGTGACAAATTGCACAGCTTACATAGTGACCATCCGAAGAACATATTTAATGAGTAACTGTCAATGCAGTATCAGTGAATATTCAGAAATTAAAAATGCATAGAAAAAATAGATTCATTTGTGAATAATTCATAAATAAAAAATGAGCAAAACAGAAAAAAATGTGATTTGTGTTAGTTCAGAAAGAACAATCTGCTAAACAGGAAAAAAAGGGAAATAGAAAGGAAGATTTGGGAACTACCAGGAGACTAGAGCAGGACTCAGTATCAACAAAGGTGGGCCCCTCAAGGCCAGAGGGACACTGAGGGGCTGGAGCGTGTCCAGAGCCGGGCGGGGGCTGGGGGGGCTCAGCCTGGAGAGGAGGGGGCTGGGGGGGCCTGGTCGCTCCCTGCAGCTGCCTGACAGGGGCTGTGGGCAGGGGGGGGTCGGTCTCTGCTCCCAGGGAACAAGCGACAGGACGAGGGGAAATGGCGTCAAGGTGCGCCAGGGCGGGTTTAGATTGGGCAGGGGGGAAATTTCTTCATGGGAAGGGTGGTCAGGCACTGGCACAGGCTGCCCAGGGATGCAGTGGAGTCACCATCCCTGGAGGTGTTTAAAAAACACACAGATATGGTGCTCGGGGACATGGGTTAGGAGTGGGCTTGGCAGTGCTGGGGTAACAGTTGGACTTGATGTTCTTAAGGTTCCTTTCCAACCTCAATGTTTCTATGATTCTATAAGTTGCTTTAATACAACTACTGTCATCTAGTAGGATTACACAGTAAGTAATGACGGGAGAGGGAGAGATGATTTTACTGGATACTAAGTTTCCTTTAAGTGAGGAAAAGTCTGCTTTACGTACAAAGAATTTATGAAGCATCAGTGCTCCGTTGCGTATCCAGTTGGCCATGAACACCCATCTAGGGACTTGCGTCCTTCGGTAGGGATGTATTTGAATCCAGCCGTTACCGCTCATTGCAAGGAACTGTTCGTAAAGCCAGCTTAGAAGATTGACTACACTGTTACACTGCTATGCCAGGGCAATAACAGCGGGTACTGTACAGATTGTGCACTATCCTTGATGTCTCCCTCTCACAGGTAAAATGAAAAATTATGAAACGGCTCTATGTCACCACAGGGAAACAGAAGTGCTAATTCTGACATCTACTATTCTAATAAAACCAAAACAAATATTCTCATGACTATTTAAGTATTCAAAAGCAAACTCCTGCAGCAGATTTTCTCATTTCCACATCTATTTCAGTGTTACCTTTGTGTAAATAAAATTAAAACAAGCAGTGTTATAATCATTTTATACCTCTGATAACCAAGTCCCTGAATTAAAGCAATTTGCACTATTTTTTCCCTGGTTTGCCTATGTGATATACCGAGCTTATTCCAAAGATTCACGTTCTGTTTCTTCTTTTGCAAACACTGGCCTCTCTTGACACATAAACCAGACCTATTATTCCTAAATATATTTTATCAGTGTGCAACCTGGAGTTCTATTTATAGTGTGCTATTAACACCCTGCTCTGATGACAGAATTTTAAATCTCTTCACAGATTTCTTTCTAGTGCGCCCTAGAAGCTTCCTAAGTTTTAGCTGATCTCCAACTACTCTGGAGGACAGCAGGAGAGTGCATCTCTGCATGCGCATACTCTGCAGGAGCCTGCACTTGTGTCCTGGCCTTGGCTTGCCCAGCGCAATGATTCACTGATGACACATATTTACAGTATCTGATGATGACCTGTTTGATAATGACTTTCTTCTCCTCTCTGCTCCCAGATCTTACATCAACCAAATAGAGGTCTGGAACCAAAGCCAGGGAAAGAAACCTTCACCACTCATAGCAAGAGCAAAAAATTGTTCTTCTGCCCATTTCCACCCTTCTGCTGCATCTCCATGGGGTTCAGAAACAGCCTTCTCAGCCTGCCTTTCAGCGGTGGCTTGCATCATTGGCTATTCAAATCACAAAATGGAGCAGACCCGCCTTCAGTTTATATTCCAGATCTTTCCCAGATGGTAAGACCAACTCAAAGGTAGTGACAGCCTAATATCTGGGCTCCCAGAATTTCAACAGAAATCAGTTAGGGATCATCCAAAGGGTGCAGACTCATATACTATACCGTGTAAACATTACCACCAATTTTGTTTTATAGGTGAAGACCCAAAATTAAATAAATAAATAAATGAATAAATAAGTGTACTCGATAGGTTTTAAACTTCATTTTTTTGGTGTACATGACAGTATATGTCACTTTATATGTGAGAAGTACTATTGATTTTGGAGTGCATTTCTGACAGTTCAGCTCTAAATCTGTTTGAACTCCCAGAAACTTCATAACGTGCCACAGAAAATCCCTGAGTAAAAACATACTATTTATTTAAGCACCCTTCACAGTGGCAGGACGGTTGAGGCAGGACAGTCCTCTGCTGCTTTCATTGTGGGATGCTCTTCGCCATCCCTTATCTCAGGGTCACCAAAGCAGGTGGGTCCCAGCCACAGTCCAAATGTCTACTGAATGTGTAGGGAGTGCTGGGAAAAGCAAAGGGTGGGTTTTTAGAGGGTCTGATGTTGCAAGCAGATTTTTGGATTTGAGGGAGAAGCCATTTGGGCATAACTCATCATTTGAGAAAAGGAATAAAGAGGAAAAGAATCCAATTTTGGCATGAGACTGACACAGAAAGCAGCAGCATAGTTGTAACTAATCCTTCTAAGAGCCTTGGAAAGAAAAGCAACGCCTGGAAAGCACTGAATAAAAATAGTAGTTATTTTTTTGCCAGAGATATTAGGCAACTTGTGCAAAGTATACAGAAGCTTCCCTCACCCTTCCCTCCAAATACTCTACCTTAAAGTTATAGCTCTATAGTTACATTAAGATGTAACTTATAAGTTATATATAACTTATGTATAAGCTCCATTTCAGAGATGTCAGTAACAACCCCTCAAGAACACTACAGCTGGCAGGCAGGAATCTTTAGACCCACTGTTAAAGTGGCAGGTTGCCAGGGGATTTGTATTTATTTTTATTTCAGAAGAAGTACAGAACAAGTTAAGACACAGAAAAGATAAAGTTCAGAGTACTCAGCAAGACATTCCATACTGGGTTGGAAACAGTATATTACTTTCTCACAGGTATTTGGGGTGATACACAAGGATGTGGATTCATTCATAAGTTGGCACCACCCACACTTAGTCTCCACTCTGACTTTTCACCTGTTTTACAACCTAATCACATTATACATTGGAAATCCAGAGCAGTTTTTCTTCCAAACAGGAAAAAAAAAAAAAAAAAAAAGTCAGCAAAATACAACCATGTGATTCACTGTTCTGGTTTTCTGCCCATAACGCCCAAGGAATGGCAGGTAGATGGGTTACTGTGTTCAGGGGCACCCGCAGCTCTCTGCTTTGCACCAACTGAACCCCAAACTTTTGTGTACCTGTGGAAGACCTGCACCAACCTGTTCCTCTCCCTCCCCAACCTGATGTGCTCAGTCAGCATCTGCTGCACTCCTGCTTCTGTATTGTACTTCTCCGTGATAAAGCACTTGTAAAGCAGCAGGTTAAACGCTGCTCTTGCAAGCATCTCTACAGGTAACTCTGCAGGTAGCAGAAGGCTTCCCTTAAAGATGCTTCAAGATCCAATGAGTCAGTGAAGAATATCATGTATAATTCAAGCCTAACAAACAATTAGGGAGGCAAAGTTTAACTAGTTATATGATAACTTAGGAGGTAACCTGTTACCATTGAGACAAATGTCTCGGGATCTTCTAAAACCATACGCTGGCTCATTTTGATTTTTTTTTTAAATATATATATATTTATTTATTTATTTTTGTTAAACTATAGAGGACAACTCTGCAGAGGGAAGTGCAGAGGAAATTCCCTCTGCAGAAAAAATACAGAACTACAGAAAGGAAAAATGGAACACGTACATTAAAACAGAATGAAATAGTCATAAGGAAATATTTTATCTATTAAGTCCTTTGTTACTCTTTCCTATTTGTGAACATCGTTCAAGTATTTGCCATGCTTAATGTGGCTGTCTGGTGACGTCAGAAAGACCTAACACCTTTGACAGATTGGCAGACTTAGAAAACACTAATATCTTTAAAATGGTATAGTGGTTTTTTTTCTACTTCTGTTTCAGCAACTTCAAACTGTCTTTTCTATCATGAATCATTATGTTCTTCAGTGATACTTGAGAAATATTTGAGAATATTTAAGATTTCATCTAGGAAATGTTTACATAGCTTTACTGAGTGACTCTGTCAAATGATCAGAAGCATTAAAAGGTTTCCTTTGGTATGACCTTTTCATATTCACAAACCTCAATCCATTTCTTGTGTTAACACATGACAACTCAGGTCAGCTTTAATGCATTTCGTAGGACTTGCAGTCAAACTATCTCAGTCAGCATACTTTTTCCTGACAGCTAAAGGAAATGGCCAGGCACTAACTTCAGTGCAAACAGTATATGTGATTATTTTAATTCTCACCACAACCACAGTAAACTATAATCAGCAGGGATGTAAAAAGCATAGAGCAGGCCATCTCTTGACCTGTGACATTTCCTTTTAATACATCAAATGCTTCTCCCAGCACTGCTGTGTGCTTTTATGACTTGGGAGGAAAGCTTGAATTTAAGTTAAACTGTTCTGTTTCAGTCAGAAAAGATTCAGCATGCAAATACTTTGATGCAAAAGAGAAAGAAATCGTTTTGTCTAAACTGCTGTTTTCAATTTTTGTTCTTTCCTTCCTTTTAACAAAGTTTATCTATAATTGGCAATTAACCTTCCAAACCCCTCTGGGTTGACACTTTCTGTCCCATGGTGCTACCTCTGGAAGAGTGAAGAGTTAATCACAGCCAGGAAGAAGGAAGGGTGGAAATGCCCTCTCTGTGAGGCTATTGAAACCATTCACTGTGTGAGTAATTAAAATTTCTAATAATGCACCTATATTAAGACTGGCTCAGTGCAAGGTGTCAGAAAAACATCAGGGCAGATGGGATCTCTTTCTCCAGTGTGTCACCTGCAGAGCTTGGGTAAGGTCACTGACTTTCTCAGTCATTCTCTATCTACATGCTGGAATCGGCAAAGTTGATTAAAGCCACTACAGAGTTCAAGTCTCCAGCAAAATCACCAGGGTATGACACGATTTATTAGAAAAGGTCAAAAGCCAAACAAAAAAGGAGTGACCAGACCATAACAATCCAACTAGGAGAATGTAGTATAGATGGCATCTATATTATTCCAGTTAAAGATGTTACAGTCTGTTCAAGAAGTCTGAGCGTGTCCTGGTACATCATGTATTCACTGAGACAAGAAGCAAAAAATGGAACTAGTAAGTCACAGTTCCTCCCACATTTTTCCTCTATCTGCCTGGTCTTATTGAGTTAATCCCACAGTGTTGTGGACTGATTTTTCAGTCAATCAGCAATTCTGGTAAATAAGAAAAAAAAAATATCAAAATTTGGAAAAAAACTTGCCCCTGAATGTGAACAGGACAGCACATTAAAAAGAATTTATGTCAAACCACAAATACTTTGGTTTATACACAGCCTTGCTCAAGTTTCTTTTAACAGAACTGAAGGACATTTTGAAACAAAGTCAGTTTGAATTTTAAAAACAAACAAACAAACAAAATGTTTCAATTAGCAAATTATATGGGAAAAAAACCCAAACAACCCAAAACAAAAAAGTCTCTCTTTTTTTTTTTTTCCCTGTACGTAGTAACTTGGAAAATCTACAGTGAACTTAGAATATATTTTAGTTCTGAAGAGTCCAACAGCAAACAGTTCTAATAATCTCTACTTTCTATATCTTCACTGAGAAAACTAGCATTAATGTTGGCTTCGATATGGATATTCACCTACATTTGGCCACAAAACTGCATGAAAACATGTAATCATTCTTTCTTACCCAAGAGATTATTATGTCTTTAGAAAAACTTTTGTGTGTTCTTTATCTAGTTGTCTATATATCTGCACTAACATGATGGTACAAGATCAGGTTTAGAGAGTCAAAACGTAAGAGCTGCAGAAGAAAACCTATGACATCTCTTAGCGACCACACAGGAATCAGAATATTACGAATGTTTAGGTCACTACAGACGGCTGGACTCGAGCAAGGCGCCGTGTGTGAAGCTGCCTGCTCCCTGCCCCGTGCAGTGCGTCACCCCACAGGGACCTGACACCTGGTTTCCTCACGGCTTGCCTTGCAGTTCACTGACGGCCCCAAAGCTGCTCTGAGAACAAGGTCATTCCCACATATTCCAGAATACACGTGAGAGAAACATGATCTTACAGAAGCGAAATTTCTGGCATTCACCTTACTATATACCAAAAAATCCATATGGGGGGACAACGACCTTGCAGTAAACCCTGACCAGTGTTTACCCAGCAGTTGAGGTATTTATTGTATTTTCTTTATTTTCCCACCCCTGCATCAATTCTCTATTGTCCAATAAAGGCTGAGGGGTTTTGTCTTACTGTAAGCACTAAGAAGCTCTCTTCCCTCTCTGCAGACACGTTTTCATGAGGTACAGGAAAGCAGTGTTCTAGGACTGACAGCCCTGTGTCTGACCCAACTGAAACAAAGAGGTTCCAGATTTAATTGTGTGAGGCTGAGAGTCATACACACAAATACAGAAATACATTCCTTCTGTGTGGTATCTTAAATGCTGTTTCCATAGAAAAAATGCCGCAGAGGCTGAATGAAGCGACTGAGAGTATATCAGGATGAATGACCTTAAGGTGTAGAGAACAAGAGAAATATTAATTTAATATGTAGCTCATTGAAGAGCTATTGACGTCACAAAAATAGTCTTTTACAGACTGCCACCAGCACAGGTGAAAACACAGACTACAGAACATTGATTTCAATTCCCTGATTTAACAATTGTGCAAGAGAAAAGAATCAGGCCCCACTATGAGTTCCCTCATAGCCCATCTGACCATTAATTACAGCAAAACGACGTAACTAAAACGCAAGAGGCAAGGAATGTTCTCCACACCACACAGACTAAAAGGGAAGCTCACTAAGACACGATCAGCTAACGGAGCTGTGCCACTGCGCACCAGGATCTTGCTCACGCTCTTTGCACAACCCCTGCATTTGCACAGCAGGTCCTTCTGGGAACGCCGCTCGCCTTTACAGCTCACAGCAAGGGAAATGTCATTAGTCCCACCCTGTCACCAAGACTGATTAGTATCTCTGAATATTCTCTGCACTGCACATTGGGAATTACACATATTCATCTCCTGGCAAATATTTACCAAACCCATACAACATACGTTTGTAAACATTTGTCTCCTTTCCGTTGGAAAGGTAACCCCTTGCATATGGTAATAGCATCCCTGGAATTAATCTTCCATGAAGAAAAATGATTTACAATTATTTGAAACTTTAATTATGCCAAGCTCCCTGCAAACTTGCACATGGGTGAAGACTGGCTCAGGGGGTTCACTAGAGTGGAACCCCCTGTACCACTGCTGTATACTAATTGGGCTCCTGAAAAGTTCAGAGAAATTATTCTGTATGCTGGCATTCATCTGCCAAGTAACAATTAAGCGTCCCAGTAGGGAGCAAAAATGCTACCAAACACAGCAAATACACAGATAGGTTCACACACAGTAGCAACAGGACAAGGATCACAAGGAGGAAACAAGCCAAAGAATACACTAATGGATGAAATGAGAAAACCACTTTACAGAAACAGAGTTAAGGGAACAACGACACTAAGGGAAAATGCTGAGCCAAACCTCAGCTGACCTACAGCAACCGGCCACTGGAGACACAGACTTTTGCATCCTTTATCACAGAGCCAATTATTTGAGCACAAGTTAAAAATGTTTGCCTCTACCTATTACAGTCCATGGGTGGCTAGTGGCCCCCATCCCCCAAGCCTGAGGGTGTGACTGAAACTTTCAGCAATCCAATTAATTGAATCAGGCTGCTAAATTGCAGCAACAAAGGTTTGGATTTTTTAACCCAAGATCCAATTTGATTTTCTATGAAACCAGCTGTCTCATTTTTTACCTCTACAGGTAATACGTGTTTGGCTTTGAGTGGCTTCTTTCACACATGCCCAAACAGAGTCTCAACCCAATCTAATTTATCGTATCTCAGGACAATTCATGCTCCTTCAGCATGTTTCTTCCCAGTACTTTCATCAGTCCTTCACTGCCCTTGCATGGCTTCCCTCATTCACAATGGATCC
This sequence comes from Falco peregrinus, assembly GCF_023634155.1. Taxonomy (NCBI): domain Eukaryota; kingdom Metazoa; phylum Chordata; class Aves; order Falconiformes; family Falconidae; genus Falco; species Falco peregrinus. Next base: position 62,998,818 of record NC_073721.1, read on the forward strand.
TGTAAAAGCTTTTCATCCTTGATGTTCAGACTATCAAAGCACTTGAGCAGATGCATGAAGGTAAGCACCAGAGCTGCCCCGCCCCCTCCTGCAGGACTGCCCACCACAAGAAAGTTGCTCACACGCCTGTCTGACTGGAGGGGTGAATTCTAATGCCTTTCAGCGAGGACCTTGTGTGTGCTTGCAGCTATTAAGTGTGTAGTGTAAGCTTTATTACCACCAGTTGTACTACCTGACCTATCCGAGTAGTTGGAGCCAGAAGGATACAAATGACGGAGCGTCACCACCTAAAAACCTCAGGAAAAAAAAATCCCACCTCTTCCAGGAGTAGCTCTTTTATCACTGTCTCTCCTAATGGCTTCTCTGTCTCTCTCATTTTTGAGATGATATGGAAGAACAGTAATGCAATGGTTAATGCTTTGATGGATTTTGCTGAGTGAGGAGCATACTGTTAGAAAGACCAGAGAGTGCTGAAGGCAGCAGTGAAGTAGGCAAGGCTCCGCTTGATCTGTTCTTTACTTCCTTGTTTACCATCAGCAGTTTTGCTGCCACCAGCACTAACCGTACAATGCCCAGACACAGCCATAAAAAATCAGGTCCCTTTGCCCATTAATCTTTCCTTTACCCACCTTCTCCTTACCTTCCCCAGATTCCATGCTGAAGACAAAACAGTTTAAACCTGTTGGGTGTCTGCTTTGTGTATCAAAGGCCACAGCTAGCCCTTGAATTAAATAATCCCATGCTTTGCTTCATTGGAAGGACTGAAATGGAACATTAGCCAAATACTGCAAACAGCCATAACTACAGTGGACTAGGATACAATCTGCACAGTATCTTAATATTAATAATTTTAAAAACCTTGTTCTAATTACTAAACATTAATTTAAAAAAAAATATCTTCCTCATTTGCCTAGAAGAACACTGTTTTAATGTGCTTATCAGAGTAGTTTATTCTTAATGCATGGTAATTATTTCCCAATTACCGCAGAACTAAATTCACATCTGCTATTAATTTTCTGATGAGTTCATCAGGTTGGACTGGTTCCAGTGACAGAGCTATAGCCATACTTCAGCTACCTCTGCTCATCCACTGACAGTTAGCAAACCACCCCAGATGTGTCAATAACAAATGACATTTCAGTTTTCTGCTGTATTTAAAAAGCTTTTTCCACGGTCACTTGAGCTTAGGACAGTTAAATGAGCTCTCCAACATAGGAAGTACAAAATAAGCTTATTAAATCTCATATTAAAATGTCTCATCAAAAAATCTTTTTCACCCAGGACATAATTGTTGGTCATCCACATCATCTTGTTCTCTCTGGATTTCTTTTTTTTTTTCTCTTTAAAAAAAAAAAATTAATTGTTACCATAAACTAAAATGATAGTTTAATACCCATTCCTTTGCTTTTCTTTGGATACAGTGCTGCCTAGAATAAAGAGTCATAACAAACAAAATCATTAATGCTGATACTTAGCATCTATATATGATTTAATATTCTTTAATTCTACCGCAAATTTTAACGAAGTCTTAACTAACTGCTGTAGTATGACCATGCATAATTAATCGAGGTCCACAAGGTAGGTGTACTTTCAACAGTTGCTGTAGGAGCAGCTATAAGCACCTTGTACTTTTTAAGGCTTACTGCTCTTCCAGGTGTCCTGGGCTGCTACATGTTGACAGGAACAACCATGGACACATGCAAAAGCTCGTGTCAACAAATCGGTAGAGGTAGGGTTGTAGGGTTGTCTGCAATTTCTTATCTACTCTGGAAGGTAGGCTGTTTGCTGTTTTGCTCCACGTGCAGAGGCTAAATATGATCACAAAGCACCTAAATATTCAATAGTGACAAGATACGAACAGGATTATTGAAATTAAATCAACTAATTGTGGTTAACAAGAAAAAGTGATTTCTGTCTCTGCATTTCTCTCATGCTAGATACAGAGTGGCTTCTCCAATTAATATTACCACAGCTCCTCTGGGGTATTGAGTGATTGGGGGTTTCATTATTATTTGTTTGAGGGATTTTTTGCAACTGCTTCTAGGCTTCATGTCCTGTTACTTCTGGTTTTTCAGACAGCTGTCAATGCTGCACTGATGTCCTCCTTAATATCAGAGTATTTAATTCTGTCCCTGATTTGCTTGCCACTGGGAGGGCTTGCCTGAAAAATCTCCTCGGGTGGCAAATTGCTCCTTTCCTTGAAGCCTATAGAAAACCATTTCCTTCTGATATTAGAACCTGAATAATGTAAATAGCGTTCTGCTCTCCATCCACTCTTAGTGGATCATCACTGGTAGTTAGGTGAAAGCAGACCGGCTGATGGGTAACTAGAGAGCCTGTCCCAAGGAAGCGTAGTCATTTTCTCTTGAAAAATTCCATTTTAGGTAACCTGGCATTTATTAAAGAGTCATGCTAATGGAGAGGGGTTTAAAAACGGATGTGACATGCTCCAAATACCATCAAACTGTTAAAATGTACATGTCCTAAGCCAAGATAGAATCTTTATTTCCCATATACATCTATATATTTCTGTGTGTGGTTTCCAAAAGCTGCACTCACATACTGTCACTTTTTTTACTCAAAAGACTCAGCCTTGCCTCGGTTGTCTTCTCAGATGTACCTCAGGACACAAGGCAGGACAACACAAAAATAAGGGGATCAAGAAGAATCTGTGATTTCTGTGTTTACCAGTCACTATGAGTAATGAAGTTCAACACAATTACACAAAACATGTGGTATATGGGAATCAGTTACCACTTCAGGGAGCAATTATGTGAAACAGGAAAATGTCTTTGTTCCTTGATTTTGTTAATGGGCTGTGCAGAACAACAAGAATGGCTGGTCATTACTTGCCATAGTATAGTCTTGGATTGACAATATGCCAAGGTTGAATGGAAATCTGTAAATCTTTGCAGGAAACTATGGTTTCCAGGCTTGGGCATCAGGAGAAAGCAGGATTCTGCCTATCCATGTGGGAGAATTTGTTTCCAGCACACACAAAGTGTCCACGTGCACATACGTGCATAAGAAAGAACAGTCACAGAATAAGACACAGAGAAAACAAATGCAAGACTACAATCTGAACAGCAAAGCAAAGGAACAGAGGATGGAGAAAGGAATTAATGAGGAAATGGATGAAAATAGTAAGCTGCCCTAGTTTGAAATTAGTTATCTAGGACTTGAAGTTTCCCAGCCATTGCCTCCTTCACACAGGGCAATGTAAAGACTCTACCGCTTGGTTTTGAGCTACCTCTATGCTAGGAGAAGGCAAGTGGGAACAATTTAGCTTCCCACATTTTCTTTCTTTTCCTCCTCTCTTTTTTCCTCTGTGTTACAAGAACCACGCAATATATGACATGTATTAGAAACCGCAACATGCCACTTGGCAATGAATAGGGTTACTTTTAAAGCAATGAAATTCTATGAGACAGAATTTATTTCCAATAATATTGATACAAAAAAAAGGAAAAATCCTCAAGTTTTAAGACTGAATATTGTCTTTACCCCTCTGTAGCCTTTACCTCTTTATGTATACAACGTCACTGGGAAAAATACACAGCATATACTCAGCCAAGGAACACTTAAAGTGGGTACACCACACAGAAATAAAAAAAAAAAAATTGCACACTCACTTTCTCTAACTTTTTGAGCTCTGAGAGATAGGGTCTTTCTCTGCCTGTGAAGCTGTTGAGCTTTAGAAATACAAGAGGGATTTAAGTTCTTACTGCTTTTTCAGACATCAAAATCCAGTTTTATTGTGCCACTCGTATTTTGAAGCCTGCCTGGTGATCACATTCCTGGGTGCCAAAAGTGGAATTATCAGTATCGCAGGGAAACAGAAAGGCAATGGAATACTCAAATTTGTTCAACCTCCTGTCCCTTTTGGTACTTTTCCTGCTGAGAAGACAGTGAGCTTAATTAAACACCATCCAATCCTTCTTACTTTTCCACTGTCTTCAAGCTACTACTTAAAGATCAATACTAGTTGTTTATAGATTCAGTTACCTGGGAGTGGAACTTGGAAATGATACAGAAATGGTCAGATTTTTTCACCAATATTCTTAGCAGAGATGTTCTTGTTGCCTGCACTTACTTTCAAATTGTCTCTTCCATTACAAACCTACAGAGTGTACTTTTTTCTATGAAATTGTCCTTTCAGCTCTAAGGCAGCAATGGAAAGGTAACATAATTGCTCATAATTCTCTAAGCATTTATATTGTTTCACATTTTTAGCTGTCTTTTTTCACAGATTATTAAAACAAAACAATTTGAAAGCTTTCTGTCAGACTTCTCCATTTGAAAACATTCCTCTGCAACACAGAGTGCTTGTTATATAATTGCTTTTTCTCCTGAAAACTAACAATTTTGGATTTGTAACACTTTTTCTTACCTCAAACGTGCACTGATGCTTAGCAAACACTTTTTAGGGTAGCAAAAAGTGCTTTCTTTTGAACAGTTACAAAGTGTTTTTCACTAAAACAATGTTGGAGGACCAAAACAGTTGTCCGTTCAAATATTTTATATTGCTTCATTTTTTCAAGGAAAAAGTTATAAATGCTCCATGTTAAGAGGACTTTTTTTCTGAAGAATAATAATACATCAGTTGTAAAAATATTTAAATATAAAATCTCCCATTTCTTTCAGTTAGCCAACAAGAAGTCTCACAGTGAGAAAGAAATATTGGAGTTCCAAAATGCGGGTATACAACCTTGCTGAAATAGAATTTCATTTATCTTTAAAAACTATGAGACAGTAGTTGCTGGTGACATGACAAAGTTGAAGTGAAAAGTCAGGTCCTTTTCAGAAGATCCTGGCCAGAATAGTTTTAGCATTTCAGACCACTGGGGTTTTGGGAGCGAACCTAAAAAGCTGGTGGAGTTTAAACTGCCTTAACATTGATGAAACTATCTTTTTCTTAAAGTCATAAAATAAACTTCCAAGACCCTATGATCTGGCCATGTTTGAATGCTGTGTCAGCAGCAGGTAGTGAGCTGAAAGCTGTGCTTTAACATGTTTGCCCTGCACTACCTGTGATTAAATTGGGGAATTCCATCTCCAGGACCCACCGGCTCATACTTTAACAGACCTAAACCAACCTACAAATGTTGAACAAAACAGGGAAGAAAAGGAAATGCAGCAATTCAGATCAACTGATACAAAATCGCTTTAGTTCAACACAGTTCACGGCTTTCATTGCCTTTCTTACCTCTCAATAAATCTCAGTAAAGTAGGTATTTATGCTAGATGTAAATAAACAAAGTCTATTTAATTTCATCTCAAAGAGAAATAAATTTAAAGGTGAGTAGATTAGGTCATTTTCTCAATTAAAGAAAAAAAAAAAAGTAGATAGTTTTTTTAGAAGCTCCATGTAGGAGAGCCGTAAAAACATCATTGGCTCTCTTTATAGAAAACATGTATCATCAGCATAAGAGTGAAAGGGCTGGATTTGTTATTTTGGAAAGACCATAAAGAAGAAAACTGTTTCTTAGTCAGATGAAGACAACCACTGCATCTCCTAGGTTTACTACGGACAAAATCCTTAAGTTCTTGCTGAACTCAATGGTCCTTTGCTGTCATGACTAAATAAATCTGACAGCTAACTCACCCTGAGACAGCACATTTATTATAAGGTTTAAACAACCTATAGCAGCTCCTCCTGTCCCACAGTTAGCACAACTAATGCATCAGATGTTCAGCAGCTGCTGTGTGAAACTAATGACATTCATCATGATAACACATAAGACTTCATCTTTTCACTTATTATGCTCACAAAAGGTAACAGCTTCAGAGCAAGCAGCATGCCACATGCCGTAATGGGTAAGACGGCATATGTCCTCTGAAGTGAATGGGTGTTCCACGGAATTGCTGAGAATCATCTGAGAGCAATAAACTTTGACTTTAAGCAAAGTTGCCAGACAATGTCTTCTGGGGGAGCTTTTTTGTTGTTACTGGAGGAGGGGGATTTTTTCTTCTTCCTGGCTTCTGAGGGGTGTGTTTCTTTGGGTTTGTGGTTTTTGGTGGTTTTTGGTTTGTTGGGGTTTGGTTTTGGTTGGTTTTTTTTTTTTTTTTTTTTCCTATACTGGAATTAGGTCTTTTATCTCATTAGAATTTTACTTGGGTCTTCAGTCTCTTTCTGAAGTGCCTGCAAACAGCTACCAGATCACTGCAGGTTTTGATGACCTTTCAGTTGGCTAAAGTAATGACCAAGCAGAAGGAACATTGCTTATTTTGTTGTCTGTGCCTCTCCACTGGTCAGCTTCTAGAAAGTTGCCATTGCAAAACTGATTTGTCCTGGATCTCCCTGTAGTTAGGAACTACTATTATAGAACTTCCAGGTTTATAGCTTTATAAAGTCAAAAAACCCCCAAGACCCATTATGGTTAATAAAATGTTGTGCCTGAAACTCCTTATTCCAAAAGCTAAATATTTACGTTTCAAAGTGGTCTTCGGTTTCTAAAATGGGGGTTGGAAGCTGTAGAGGTTTTCCATGTTGTTTTTTATTTCACTGCACTCCTGTCAACATGGGCATTCATTAACACTGCATTCCTATGAATGAGCAGAAATCACACATAGTTCGTTAACATTTTTGAAAGGCCGTATGTGGGGTGACTTGCTCCAAAACCACAAATGACCATCTCAGGTGACTAGATTAATCTACGACCAGTGTCCTATTTAAGACCTAAACAACTGCTTAAAACCTAGGCCAAGTTAAAAGGCGGTGACATTTTAAGCTGTTCATTATGGTTTGTGAAGCTCTAACCAACAGACTGTGAACAAGTTTCTGTCTAGTAAAAGTGCCCTAATTAATTAGTACCTGTCATCTTTACTCCTTCTTTACCTACTTCAGTCAATTCTAGGAGAAAGAGCAACAGCTTTGTAGGTAAGGAGTCACAGCACGGCATTCTCAGGCTAGAAGCAATCTTTCCAGATCAAACACCAAGACGACTGGAGCAATAATATTGCATAAGGTGATGATGTGAACATATACACAAGGGAAGGCTGCATTTAAAGCACACGGCTTTTGTTTCCAAGGCAGAGAGTTGTTAACTTTTCAAAAGTAACATGGTCTTCAGAGCTGTTGAGTTCCTACAATTCCTGTAAAATTCAGCTTGAAACCTTTAGAACTGGACTATAAATACAATATAAAGTACTCAGCACCTGAAGCTAAGACAAGAGACATATTACCCAGCTGCAAAACTCCTTTTACTGACCTTTTAGAATGCATTTCCTTTGGCATTTTAAGTTATCTTTCCAAGTACAACAAAAACTATTGTGAATTAGAATTTCTCATTTCATCTAATAAAAAAAAAAACTGACTGGATTTCTCACCACCCCCCCAAAATTCTAAATGAAATTATGCAGCAATTCCTAACCTGAACAAAGCCACTCAATGACAACACTCGAATTCCCCATCATCCCTGATTTATAAAATAGTAATTTTAGAAAATGATTGCATCAAGACAATTAAACAGACAGTAATGCTCTCAGTAGTCACTTTTGATTCATGCATTTCAAAGCAAATAAAAGAATAATACGTAGTTTTATGCTGCAGGTTGGAAAAGAAATAAAGAAAGGCAATGTGACACACCAAAGAGCACTAAACCACTCACTAACAAGGCAGGAATAACACTGAGGTCACCTGGGCAGTACTGTAGCATGCTCGTCTGCTAGGCTATCCTTCCTCTCTCTCCCACGTACATATGCCAGTATTAGTTTTTATGAAAGAAAAACAGCTTTCATAAAGCCTTAAATGTCCTTTTATCTAATTAGGTACATCCCGGCTTTACTGCCATTGAGACCAGGAATAATCCTATAAGAAATAATAGAGTTTAAAGAGCTGTTGTGAAGGCACATGAAATCCTTATGAAGGGCATTGGTAAACCTGTCCTGTCATCCTCTTTTAACCCTGTTTCTCTAACAGAACAAGAGATCATTTCAGGTTTAAAAGAGGATACTCATGAAACAAGCAAAAAGCATGTTTCACTTGACATAACATAGTGCAGGAGGTAATTTAACAGATTCAGCAAAGTTCACAATGCCTTTATAACAAAAAAAACCTCAACCAAACACAAAAAGATACTGAGATAGTGCAAATAAGGATCAATTTCAGCAAAGTTTATGGGCTGGGATGAATGTGAACTAGATCAGAGCTCAATATGCATGTTAAAAGCTCATGATTCAGGACCAGTTCTAGCTGGGGTAACAGGAAAAAAATGCTTCGAATGGAATGTTTTCCGAACTGGAAGACAGCAATATTCATACAGGGAAGTAATTCACCATCCTCTGAAATACCGAGTAACAGCCCCTGATGCATATAGTGATAGATTAGTGTCAAATACTATGTCCTTTGCTAGCGTAAAGTACTTTAAACTAGAAAACTAACTACTGTAGCAAAAAAAGTTTCACTCATTTTCTTCATTCATATTCAGCTGAAATAAGCTGCTGAGGTCTCAGGAAGGGAGAGAAGGAAGGGGGAATTAAATCCACTCAAATTAACTCAGCTAATGCACTTTGGACAGCTCCAGATTATTAGGAAGTGTTACTGTATTGTCTGTTCCCTCTTAACCGGTGAGATTTCATAAAACCCAGGTTAAGAGTATTCTCAGTCTTTCCCCTATCTTCTGCTCAAATGTCAATTTACAAACTATCACATATGCATAAAATGGCATGCAGAAAAATTGGGTGCGGCCAGACTAATACAAAAAGGTAGAAAATGTGAGTCTTTGCTGTTTCCTTACTGGGAAATAATACAACAGTTCTAAGTACATTTTTGTATATTGAAATTGATTTGTCCTTTACTGAGGATGCATATCTGGAAAAAAAATGATGCTTCTCATATTTTTTTCCCCATTTGATATTGGTTGTTGCATCTAGATGATCTATCAGTGGCAAGTATGAGCTCATGCTGATGTGCTTCGCACTTGGGGAAACTCAAGAAAAAGACTCAAATGGGAGTTACCATGGATAACTTTGCAGAAATATCCGCTCAAGGTGAAGCAGGGAAGAAGTAAACAGAATATGAAATAAAAGAGAACCACAAAGCAATAGATAAAACACTGTAGACAGACATCGTGAGTAACAGGGCACCCAGTCACATCACCTTTAAAAAAGAAGGAATAGAATTAGAAATAAAACAAGTAATAAAGATGACTGGGGGCATTAGAATTTACATGTATCTATTTTCCTGTGACTTGACAGAACTTGCTAGAAAATGCCTAGTGCTTTTGCTCAACCTCAGAAGAAATTAGAGAAAAAGACTACATAGCTAAAAAAAAATGTAGTTTCCCTGGCATGATCTTCCCTTGCTCCTGAAATGAAAATCTCTTCATATGCCCAAGTTGATAGCTAACATTTCATTTCTTGCATTGCTGGAACCTTTCCATTCTTCCAGTCTACCTTTCAGACTGTTACACTGGAGTAACTGGAGTCAAGGTGCAATGCATTCTCCGCATTCCTGCCATTGTCATCTGTCTGCTGAAGATAGAAAGGAACAATGGTCTTCTAAATCCCAAAGAAGCCAGTCGACTGAAAAGGACACAAAGAGGTATCACTAATCCTTCAGTCCCCTTTACCAACAGACAGACCTCACTAAAGTTAATCACAAGGGGCCAGTCTTCAGTTAAAGTCAAATGGAATGGTTTTCTGTAAAACTTCTTCCTCTCTCCTCAGGCTCACTGGCATGAGTGTGTGCAACATGTCTTATTTTGTATTTCTTGATATTTTTTCACCATATTCTCTGATCACTTCTTTTTCTCTAAGCCTTTAGCACTACATCTGCGACATACAGGCAGGCACGTCTTAACATACAGGCTTGTGCAAAGTGGATGCATATATGGGTTTAAGAGCCTCCCCAGTTGCTTCTTTCAAGAAGAAAAAAAAAAAAAAAAGGAAAGATTATGTCACAATCTTTGAGTCACATCTTTTTAGTCACAGTTACTACAAGTTATTTAATAATACTTCAACATTTGTATGGTGTGTTATACTCAATATTCAGTGCCTCCCTCTTTGGAATGCATTATTAAGCGTAAAGTAAACCTTAACGTGGCCTTTTCTGAACTATTCTTTCATTTCTTTCTCTAAGCTCTATCATCACAGAAAAACACTCTAGCCTTCAATGCACAAATAAAACTCACTCCATTCTTTGTCAATCGTTATTTCCTCTTCAGAATTTGTAAAAATGCATGGTGATTTAAAAAAGGGTTCACTCTGAACAGCAGCCACAGTGTTAACCTGGCTTATCAAAAAGCTGTTCATTCAAGCAACTTTCAGATACTGGATGTTTGAGCTGAAAAAGATCCATCTATGTGAGCAGACTTCCTAAACTGTTACCCCTTCAGTCCATTGTACACTACTGAGCAGAAATCCCAATAAAATAGCAAACACTGAAATGCATAAGATTAGAGAGGTTTTATTATTTATTTAAACATCATCACTCTTGCCCTTGCAGCACTAAATATGTACTTTTTCAAGAAATTAAGAGTCACAGTCTTGAGCATGTAGTCTTTATTTACACACAAATCACCAGGACTACTGACAGCATCTCTGGAAACTGTCCGGCTCTTCCCAAAAGTGCTGAGGAAGCATCTTTTGGGAGGAAAAGAATCACTTATAAACACCACAGTTCTAGTAACAGGAACCTCTTGGAAAGATTGCCCAGAACAGTTTGTGTGTCTCTAATGTTTATTTTTGTTTTAGCCAAAAATTTTAGGAGAGTATGCTAAACGTCCTTCAAAATTAATTATTTTTCAGGTGAAATATTCTAAGCAAAGAAATTTTAAATTAAAAATCATCAGCTGGAAGTCCCCTTCAAGAAAAACAAAGTCTTAATGGAAGTTTTTAAGTCAGCTCTTTATATTTCTTTTCCATTTAAGACAGTAAGTTTTCTGGAGTATAGGCTTTCTCCCGCATTGTGTTTGTGCTGCACGAAACACATTGAAATATTATTTTGAGATTCCTGGTGCTTTTGGAAAAAAAAAACATTCCTATTGTGCCTACTGTAAGGCCAGAGAACTGCACCCATGTCTGAACTGGAGCCGCTCGCTAACCACTCAAGGCATGTGGAGTTTGGTTTGCACCAGCAGAACAACTGTTTTCAAAGTCATGCAAGTGCCATGAGAATGGCATCCTTGCCGAGTTGCTGGGAGGTTTTTTGTTGTGGTTAGTTATATATAAATATAACAATCATTAGATTTATATATATCATTATATATTTATATATGAATATATAATATTGATATATATCATTATATATATAATATAAAGATCATTAGAGAAGCTAAAAGCAAGTCTGATGTACAGAATGAATAAGTGCACTTATGTTTTAGAAATGATAGGATTTTCTTCCCCTCCCCCCCCCCCCCTTGTGGTAACATTTCCCTGTATTTGATCCTTAACAAGGGTAAATACATAAACAAATCCTCTGCAGAATCTCTTACAGGTGTCACTCCTCCTTTCCTCAGTATCCTCTCTTTCTCCTTCTTACTAGCTTTCAGGAAGCTTGCGTTTGGGATAGAGAGAAATACTGACCTTTTCCAACTGTTCTTGCTATCAAAGAGCTTGGCCACTTCTTAGAGCAAAAGGTCCCAGCATGAAATGATGTTTTGTTTTGCTAAAATAGTACATGATATTATCCAAATTACCATTTACTAGCAGAACTGCCTCCTAAGTCTGGCAATTTCTTTAATCCAAGATATGTCTAATTATTTTGTGTCTCCTACCCATCAGCTCATATACTTGTGCCAGGGAACATTATGAATTTGGTCTTGGGACCAAAACAGGAGTTTTGATACCATTCAAATAAACCCTAAATAATACTAAGACAAATTACTTTCTGGGCTTATTAATTGTGCGATATCAGAAAATATTTCCCAAGCACAAATGGCACTCTTTTAAGACCTGGAATACTATCCCATCTCAAATTTTGCTGAGTTCAAGTTCTACAGAATAGACATGGGGTGAAGGTATGACAGAACAGTGAGAAGGAAAGCCTTCTGATGCAAAAGTCATGCAGTGAAAAAAGGAGAAAGGAAATTCAAGGTGAATGCAAGGAGAGGAAGGATGAAGACTAGGGGGTAAAGTCAAGTGATAAAATGAACAAATACACTTGCTCAGACTTGAGTGACAGAAGTAGCTCCGTTATTCTGTGCTGGGTGTACACAAGAAAATAACAGATTTCATAGAAGATTTTAAATTCTCTACCATGGCATAATTGTAAATTTGGCTTGCTAAATGACATGGAAGTATGCAGATTAGTTGAATATCTCACAAATATATTTCCATACCTACAGCTTTTCATGCCAAACTACTGTTTCATTAAATGCACTCATTTAAGGACTCAGTTAAAGAACTGTCTAAACAAACAAAACCCCAGTTACCCAGAGGCAACTAAGCCAAGACTAAATCTACAGATATTCCCATACAAATTCGATAAACCTGACATTAATCTTGCAAACAATGGTGCTGTTTAGGAGAAGCAGCAGCTGGCTATGGCACAAGGGGAGGGGAACTGAGGGTGAGAACAAGGCAGAGGCAGCCCACAGCACTCCAGCAAGGGGAGAAGAGCCAGACCAGTTTCAGCCACAGTCCAGCAATCACCAGATTAAAGCAAAGTCCAAGGTCAAGCCAGGAAGTCAGTAAGGCAAGCAAAAGGTCTATCAAATTATACCTAAGACAAGCCAAAAAATGTTGTCAAGCAGCCTAACAACATAGAAAAAAAATTAACAGAATTCAAAACCAGGATTTTAAAGGAGTCCTTAAGCATATAGGCTAGGATGGCATAACCTGGGTTTTCTAAAAGCTCTGACAATTTCCCTGGCCAAGCACTCCTAAAGAACTTGTAGATCATGGGACACGAGAGGTCTGCCAATAAGTGCATCACTGAATAAAATAGGTTAAGACTAAATAAACAACTTCACACAACCCAATAGATAATGCTGATGTTCTACTGTACAATTTAACATTTTACAAATTATTGAGAAAAGCACTTAATAAAATGTCACAATCTGTAGATTACATAAAATTATTTAGAATAATAAAAACTACAGCTGTCAGATAGCTGGTGAGAATCTCCTAATGCTAACGGACAGGTCAACAAAATGGCAAATTAAATTCAAAGTTGATGAACCCACAGTATATTGGGAAACTAACTATATGTGTACAATAGTGGCCTCCAAAATATCTATTATTCTCAATTGAGAAAAATATATTTAATTTAATAATGACAGCTCTCGTTCCTCCATTGTACAAGTCGGTCCATAAACTCAAAACAGCGGACAGTTTTGGCCCTCACCTGCTTATTGAGGCATCATTGTCCGTGGCAGTGGGCAGCTGAATACCAACCCAAGCAATTCTGTTGGGAAAACAACAGAATTTATAATTAACAGTGAGCAAAATATTGATTGCATCCCTGACAGGGCTAAGCCCCACTAGACTGACCACCATTTAGAAGTGTCTACTACCTGTTACTATACAGAAATAATAATAAAGGCAAACGAGATAGCTCTCACAGAACCCTGCCCCCAGACAACTCTCATCAGAGTGAATCACTTGAGATCTGTTTGAAGACTGGATGTCTTCTACAAGGGTAGGATAGCCCAGGTTACAGATTTTGGACTTGAATCCAACAAGGAGAAAGGGACGGAGGGAAAGCAATCTACATAGCAAGTGTATGAAAGCAAACAATCTACGGGGGGGGGGGGGGGAATATTTATAGCAAGTAGCAGAAAGATCATATGCATGGGGCTTCTTCAGAACTAGATGCACTTCTATTGAAAAATAAGTTTACAAAATCTACTTAACTGTACAAAGCTGTACTTTTCTACATATTTTACAATTTTTAATTGACCTGGTAATAAAGTAAAATATTCTTCAAATGTACATTTTCAGCTAAATGAGAGAAAGTTTATTCTGAGGTTTGAAGGAAAAGTCCTCACAAAAAAAACCCCCACAACAAAAAACCAAACCAAACAAAAGACCTAATTCATAAGTAACTTGCATCTTTGAACAAGTATATTTGAAAATGTGTAGATAATAGTATTTTATACCCAGCATTCTGCAGTGGGCTTACAAGCAGTAATGATATGTTTTTCATGTGAACTGAAAATCCACCTACTCAGTAACTTTTAATAAGAAAATAAAAACCTGATCCTCACATTTGCTTCCTGGGCCATGACATAAAAGGTGCTGCCTCTTCCCTAAATGGCCCTCTTGAACGGCATCTTAATTTCAGAAGTTAGAAGTGGGATAGCCTAAAAAAGTAGTCTGTATCCCAAAGACAGTACAGATTTTTGAACCCACTGAACCTGAAGCGCCAGGGCATAATTAACAAAAAACCCTGTTACTTTTAAGATGACAAAGAGCTTTATTCTCCCCTGCTGGTCATTAAAGTGAACAAAAAGGAATGTTTTAATGTTTGACAACGGAATGAAGATCTACAGGCATTAAAAACCAAAAGGCAGCTACAAGGAACATCAGCTGCCAGAAAAAAATCTGTACAGGGCAGATGAATGGGATTTCACTAGAGACAAGATACCCTGTATTTAAGTGATATTTAATCTCTTCACCCCCACACTAAGGAGAATTTTATGTTTTCAAAAGCAGCAGGATGTTATGTTTTACATGATATTCAGGATGGTGTACAAATAAAAGCAGTCCTGCCTGTAATAAAGGTTTAGTTACAGTCACTTAATAATTTCGTCCTTGTCAGAGTTAATGCACAAGCATTCACTTTACTGCTTACAAGCAAGCGTTAACACATTATGAAACTGGAGTACGGGCTTGAAACCTAAATAAATAAAGCAAAACTGCAGCTTTTATGGAGAAAGAGATGGTACTATGTGTCAGTCGAATGATGCCAGTGCACACTGGTAGGCAATAAAAATCCAAGTACTTCACTGTTGGGTCATTTCTCACATATTGTTACTGCCCAGCTTCCAGGCTCAGGGGTCTGGCAATGAGGAGGAAGGCTGTGAGATGAACTGTTTCTTTTGTGAAAGCTCAGTATGAAAATAATTTTTTAAAAAAATTCATTTGGGTGTGCTTCTTAAGAAGTTTGACTGCAATTAAAATCTGAAGTGAAGTTTAGCCCACTGACTTACAGACTCAATGTCTGGAAAATAACTTCGGAATGGGAATGGATTGCTATACCCTGAAAATTATTTTCCCATCCATCATCAGAATCAAACTGAGGTGGGTCAATTCCTCTCGTGGAAAAGCAGACAATATTCCTGTTCCAGTTACTGCGCAGTCTCTGCATACAACAGAAGAGCTCAAATTTCTCAGCCTTCAGCTTTTATGCGATGAAAAATGTTTCTTAGTCTCTCGTCTTTACATATAACCGAAGTGGAAAATAAATTCTTTTCAGAAAATTTCTGAGTACTTGAATATGAAATTGTCCTCTAATTCTCTTCAAACTTCCTCACTTGGTCTGTTGAGCTGTGCCCTGTACTCAGTAAGATTTAATCTGGACTCATTCAAAAGCCATTTACTTCAAAAACCAGCCTGGATAACTGGCTGGAAAATCAGCTCCAGACTGATCTAAAATCCAAACTAAGTTTTTTGGAAAACTCCAGTTAGATTCTACCAGAATACAGCTGATGTTTTCTTCCAATTCTGATTAGATTTGACCTGATCAGAGGTCAATCAATTCTATTTAGGTCAAAGTACTGGTAATACCTTTTCAAAGGCTATCAGAAGGTATTAAAGATGAAGAGAAACTTATAAACAGGAAAGTTAAATACTACTGGTGCATCTCAAGTAGATACCCCCACGTGTTGGCCTCCTTTCAGGGAGGATTTGAAAGAACTTACTGCCTGTACATTATGTAAATGTGAGCTCACTGTTTAAATTACCTATGGCAATCTTCAGCCAACAGTGAATAAAATCTTGTAATTATATCATATTGATATGCACCCTCCAAGAGCAAGAGTTATTTTCAAAGGTTAATTATTTACATAACCCCTCTCTCTTCATCTTTCATATTCACACAAACTCAGCCTCTGCAAACAATACACGGAATAAGGTTTTCTTTTTTGTACCAGTAAAGTTACTCCATCAAAGAATACAAGGGCTGCATTCCATAAAATGAGTACCAAAACCCTAAGGATGACTGTTGCACATGCATGAAATATTTTCAAAATAATGCAGGCAGGAACAGTAGTCAAATCTGCACGTAGTCCAGTAACATAAGATACTGAAATTATCTGATTTTTTAATGTACCAAGTACTGTATCTGTGAATGCATGTCCAGTTTTGCATGTACTTTTCTGACACTATTCTGAAATTGTATTTAGAAAAGTGAAGACAGGAAAGCTGCTGTTTAGGAACCTAGAATTCAGAATTTATTTCAGACAAATATCAGAATTTTATTTCTGCAAATGAAGGCTTAATATTCTCTATTTTCAGTCCAGATTGTACTTATTCTTATGAATTAATGTTCTTGTGAGGGTTCTGCTTTTTAGCATATAAAAATCACAGAATCATAGAATGGCTTGAATTGGAAGGGACATTTAGAGGTCATCCAGTCCAACCCCCTGCCAAAAGCAGGGACATCTTCAACTGGCTCAGTTTGCTCAGAGCTCCGTCCAGCCTGGCCTGGGACACTGCCAGGGATGGGGCACCCACAGCTGCTCTGGGCAGCCTCTGCCAGTGCCTCGCCACGCTCATCATAAAAAATTCCTTCCTTATGTATTGTCTGAATCTGCCTTCTTTTAGTTTAAAACCATTGCCCCTTGTCCTAACACAACAGGCCCTACTAAAAATTCTGTCCCCATCTTTCTATTAAGCCCCCTTTAAATACTGAAAGGCCACAACAAGGTCTCCCTGGAGCCTTTTCTTCCCCAGGCTGAAAAACCCCAATTCTCTCAGCCTTTCCTCATAGGAGAGGTTCTCCAGCCCTCTGATCATTCTTGTGGCCTCCTCTGGACTTGCTCCAACAGGTCCATGTCTCTCCTGCACTGAGGACCCCTGAGCTGTGCACAGAACTGCAGGGGGTCTCATTAGAGCAGCACAAGAGGGAGAGTGTCACCTCCCTTGCCCTGCTGCCCATGCTGCTTTTGACGCAGCCCAGGATACCTTTGGCTTTCTGGCTTTTGCACGGGCATGTACATTGTAGGCTCATGTCCGGCTTTTCACTCACTACTACCTCCAAGTTCTTCTCCTCAGGGCTGCTCTCAATCTCTTCATCCCCCAGCCAGTGTTGATACCAGGGGCTGCCCCAACCCAGGTGCGGGTCCTTGCAATATAGTTACATATGGCTCATAGAAGTGGATGAAATATGAAAGACTGAAGACAACGAGGGAGGAAGAAGGAAGTTTGGAAAGATTTTGGACCTATCTCCATGATATCCAGGGAATGGATTAACAAGAAATTTGCTTTTCATGAAGAGAACAGATATACTAGGTTTCTATATAAACTGTACATACCTTCCTCCACTTTCAGAGAAGGAAGAAAAAAATAGGGCTTTAATTCCCAGAATCTAAGAAGTTGAATTAAACCATTCACAATCTTTTTTGCTTCTGTTCCCAAAGGCTTACAAGAGTGAATCTGTCAGTTGTTCCAGGGGAAATAAACCTTTTTTTCTCTCTCTTTTGAGGCCAGCAGATTGAAAGTCAAAGTTTCTTTTCTATCACTCCATATCTTTCTCTGTCAATTTGGGAGGAGTCAGAAGAATAGCTCTTCAGGACTTTTTCTCTTGGCTCAGCATGGTTCCAAAGTTCTTTAATATCTTTTTACAATTACTTTTCAAAGGAGATTAAGTTTAAAATACAGTCTTTGCCTTACAAGTATGTTGACAAAAATGAGCTGAGGGATTCTGAAACTGAACTCCATGCTACAATTTCAAAGACAGGAGTAGCCTTTAGAAACTTCACTTTCATTGAAAGTCCATAGGCGTTAGTTACCCAAGTGCCATTTGAACGTCCATCCTGAAATCTTAATAGAAAGAAACTACAGCATGCAACCTGCCTGCTCTTTCTGATCATGCAGATCATTTTTCTTCCACATCATTAAATTTAAACCTTGGAAGTAGTACAGATGAACACGGATGTATACTTTAAAACCTGTGCTGCCTTTTTTAAATTTCACACTGGATTTTGAAATGTTTTAATAATTTCAAGTGCAGCAAAATGCAAATAAGAGCACTGATATTTTATAAATTCTTTCTGAAGAATCTCCTAATTATTGTAAGTCCAATAAAAATGAATTGACTTTCAGTTTTAGGAGCCATTGAGTATAGTTTACATGTCAGCCATTTAAAAATGTACATTTCTTATCAGCAAAGTTATCTGATAGAAATGCCGATTGGAAGGAACCTCCGTAAACGTCTCACCCAACCTTCTGCTCCAAGTGTGACTACTGCCAACACTAGAAGAGATCAGATGTCGCCTTCTCTAGCCAGGTCTAGAAAAGCCTTGAGGACTGAGGCTCCTCCATCCTCTTTCAGGGACCCGTTCCAGCGCTGCACTACTTTGACTCTAAAAAGGAATTTGGCTCCATCAACTTTTGCACATTCAGATACTTCTAGATACTGTAGACTTCTCTTTGCCATATTAAACAAGCCCATTTGCCTCCTGATTTGCCATATTCCCATAGTTTTTACTGCCTTAGTAGGCTTCTGCTGAAACCTGGCCAGTTTTTCAATATTTTTCTTGAACTCAGGAACCAAACACTTGCTAGGCTGTCCTAGATGTGACCTCGCTACCTCTGGTGATCACATCTCTACTAACATTTCCACAGCTGTGGTTGCCTTAGTCATGGTGGAAGCACACTGTTGGTTTAACTTTGTGTCCACCTTAACACTTGGGTCCTTTTCTCTGGGCTGCTACTCAGTCAGCTGCATCCCAACTGGTACCATCAACACATGGATTTCTTTTCTGCCCCACGTACAGAACTTTTCACTTTCTTGAACTTTATGGATTTTCTGCTGGCCTAATCCCCTAGTGTCTCAAGATCTCTCTGGTCTGAAGCTCTGCCCTTTGGTGTGTCAGCCACTGCCCCCAATTCGGTACGATGAGGAAATGTGTTGAGGTGCAGTCTGTCATTACACAGGTCACTGATGAAGATGTTAAGAAATAAGGGGCCCGTGGCTTGTACCTTTCATTAGCAATCCGCAACTGGACACGGCTTGCACTTCAAACTGTGCGGCATTTTCTGCTGTTTGCTATGGTTATTACATGTCTTGCCAAACTCAAATATCTTTCTTCTGTTCTTCTCCCTGTTTGAAGCTGATGGAGATCACCTAGACTTCTGGCAGAAAGACTATAGGTATTATTCAAATTTCTCAGAGGACTCCCTTCTTTCTGAGTAAATGCTTCCATTTTTCTAGTTATGGGCATGAAGGTTAGCTAGCCAAGTAATACTCTTAAGAAATTTCATTTGTTTTTCTTTCTAAGCAGATTAATCAGTGAGCAACATGACCTTCCATCTCCCATATAATCAGCACTTGTTTTTACTCACCAAGGCACCAAATACAAAAGTCCGAGAACCTCTGAACTTCCTTAAAGCTGATCTAATGTATTGAAGAAATATAAAGCTCGATATTATGATTTCCAGAAACCTAATGAACTCTGCTTCATCAATTCAACCTGATTTTCTAGAGAAAGAAGCTGTCTGATGGGCGTAAAGCCTCCAGGATGATTGATTCTAACTGTAACTGGTGATCTTTTTGATGATGTGATGAGTTATGTGGCTTAGGAAGAAAATTGGTAATAAATAGTTTTTAAAAGCTCATTTTTGTTCCTGAGTAGTTGCATAGGGGAGAGCTCAAAATGTGAACAGAGTACATCCTCATCCAGAGGTGAGGATTTAAAAAAGCAATTTAGGCCAATACTGGTTCATTTTCCTTAATTAGACAGAGCACAGATTATGCAGAGGTTTGCCAGGACACAGTTACGGAAACTACCAAAATGAAGTATAATAGTTTTGATTTTCAAAGAGATAAAAGCTTCACCATTTAGTGTCTCAGGACCAAAGCCAGAACTCGAAGGGCACTGAATTCACCCTATAATGGCACCTGCAACTAATAATGAAACCCTTACTACCAAGGCAGATCCTGGTGCCAGAAAACTAAATGAGAAGAACTGTCTCTGAACTTCAGTAATTATGGTAAAAGCATATAAAAGCTTTATTAAGAGGCCTTTAGCCCAAAGAAATAAAAGAATGTTTGTGAAAAGCTTTTTCTGTTGGTGGATTCTGGAAATATTACTGCCTCTGAATTTGCAAAGCAGAAGAAGGTTACCAGAATAATTTACTAATTATTAGCTTCTACAGAATTAAATAAAGTTACAGAAGATCTATTTAACATATGTTCTGTTATCACGACCTTTAAATTTCAAGGATTCAAGCTTCTACTCATAAAAATTAAGAAACTTCTTTGGTAGAACTGAAAGTCAGTTACTCACATAAGCACCTGAATCCCAGCAATAAGGTTTAAGAATCTCGATTGCAACATCATGTTAGGGCCAGTTCTGCACAAGCAAACCTGTACTCAAGATCCAGGGCTTATCTCACCTTGGATCAAATACTGATCTCTAAGTAAGTTGTGCAAATACTCCTGCACGTATATTAAGTCCATTCATGCTGCAAGTGACATTCAATGTTTTAATAACATGCCTCCCCTTGCCACCCACCCTCTCAGTAATCTGCTGACCATTTTGTCTTCTGAGCTTTTAAAACTGGGGCAAATGGGATGTATTCAATATAGAATTACTGTTTTAAAATAACCTTATTATTTAATCTCATGAGAGAGCGCCACGCCACTGCCTGTGCCAGGCCTGTCCAGCATTTTCTTTGTTAGAAATGGAGTGGAGGCAGTCTGATTGACTTTACATTAACAAAATATAGTCACGGATGCTGATATTTCTGACTTAAGTCTTACTTTATATTACCATGTCACTACATACCATATTTCAGATCTTACCTGATTTGGAATAATGTTCCTGGAAGAACAATGCTCAAGGACAAGATGTGACTGATGTGGTGCTAAGACAACCAGGAAAATATAAAGCATGACTATTGTAGCTATGTAACCGAAGGAATACTGAGTGCCCAGAGAATAAAGTAATGAGTAAAGTATTTGCAGTCCCACTGTAGAATAATAAGTGATTACCAAAGACATCTGTGGAATTGTACGGAGAAAAAGAAAACACCCAAAATAGCTCTAAAAGCCACTTAGCTTTAACTAGAGTGATGTTCATGGCCACAATTTGCATACGTGCTTGATAAAAGGACAAAGATAATGCATGAACTAAATGCATCATTGATAAATGGTACCCATCAGGAGAACTCGTGATACAATAGATGCAGAACAGATGGGCAACCACAGTAAGGAGTAAGACTGCAGAGCAGATGTGGGCTCTTAGGTAACTGTTAGACTCTGACACACTTGATACTTATCTGAGGAACAGAACAAAGAACGGTATTGGAAAATGCTGATTAAAACCAAAAGAATAGTTAGAAAAGATGAGCAAGACTAGTTCCTGAAGGTCGCAAAACCTGTCCAGGGAGCAGTGAGCCAGGAGACAAAGTCTACAGCTCCAGGCGGAGGCAGAGCTGCAAAAGGCCAAAAAACAAGAGTGGGCTGCATCGGGAATTCTTTCCTGACAGCTGCTTCCTCAAGGGTATGGAAGGAAATCTCAGGCTAAGTTCTGGCCTACCCTCAGGCGTAGCTTTGGGTTAGGCCTAAGGGACAGAGAGAGACAAAGCCTGGAGCTCTGGGTACAGTAAGACTGAAAAAGGCATGCCAGAAGAAGGGTGACCTATACCAAGAACGCTCCCAACAACTTCATCCTCCAGGTTCTGGGAGAGGGATTTGGGGTAAGCCTCAGCTCACCTGAATTCTCAGGGTTTACCATTAGTAGAGAGACAAAGCCAAAAGCTTTAAACACAGTGGGGTTGCACGGCAGCTGCCAATGGAAGAATTAAACTGCATCAAGGACTCTCCCCAGCAACGTCTCCTGGGTCATGCCATGTCTTGTGGCCAAAATCTCAGTGCTCAGCTAAGTTTGAGATAAGGCTTAGGAGGGAGACCAAGCCTAGAATGCCAGGTGGAGCGAGGCTGCAAAGGGACTGCTAGAGGGGCAGTTAGGTAGCACAAAATTCTCCACTGACAACTTGCTTCACTAGGAAATCGCTCAGGTTAGGTTTAAAGTTCGGTTTATAGCTAGGAGCAAGACCAGTCTAGAGCTTCAAGTGCAGCAGAGCTGGAAAAGTGCTGGCAGAACGCCTACACTGGCTTGACTTCCGCTGTGGACTCGCTTGGGCTTTACCGTGCAGTTCATCACACTGGTTTCCACCACCAGGTGGGTGCCCCCCCTCGCCTGCTGGTCCACCATGGGCCTGGGGCCAGGCTGCCAGGGCCACTGCCCCTGCCTGCCTTGTCATTGCACTTGGCTTCTGGTCCCTTCAGCTTAACGAGCTGCTGCTCAGGGCAGCTCCATGAGTGTTTTGAGGTTGAGCTCAAGGGCAAAAAAAGGGAATCTATGAACAAGTTCTTTTCAAACACTGATTTTAGCATTCATTGTGGAGCCTACTCCCTCCCTTGGGAGTTGTTCTGCTTCCCCACTCCATCTAGAGCAGGAGACTGTGTTTCTACCTCCCAGTATTGCCCTCAGGCGTGTAGCTATAGCCCCCCGTTCCAGTAATGGCCGTGGCACCACACTGGGAATTTGCCATTGGGACCAAAAGAGAGTTTGCCCTAGATTGTCCGGGCACACTAACCAGTTCTACTCCATTCATGGCTGAAAACTTTGGCCTCCTACGAAGGCATACAGACAAGGAACAAACCAACCATTGCGACTTCTGAAAGCAAAGTGTTACTGGACTCACTGGAGGAAGAAGTGGTCTCCTCTGCCCTTTGTTTCTCCTCATTTCTCATTAAGACCTAAGAAGTAGAACAGCAAAGGAAGAGTCACACAGAGCACTCCACTAAGCTTAAACAAGGCATGGGGAAGAATCCAGGAGGGGATAACCAAGTGATTTGTGAGCTCCCCTGAGGTGCCCAGTGATAGATGGGAGGTTTATGGTTATCGGAGTAGGGCAGGCCTTGTGTCCTGAATATCGATCCCCACTTGCTTGAGAATTAAGTGTGCTATAAATCCACAGCTCCTCTTCCTTCTGCATGCTCAGCAAAGGCACGCTTTGAGGAGAGCAAGAACAAGCGAACAGGACAGGTGAAGCTTGGAAGGAGAATGAAGCATCTGAATTGAAAAATCTGTTTGGAAATAAGTTCAAGCAGCTTCGCCATCCTCCCCTCTAAACATTTTAACTGTATTAATGTAGTAATTAACAGCAGGGAAGGAGTAGAATGTTCCCAAGGCACATAAGACAAACCATTCACATTACAGAAGAGACTCAGGAAGAAAAGGTGCTGTACCATGCATTTAAATAGCCTTTGTGTTGCTGCTTGCTGCCCACTTATGCTTACTTTTATTTTTTCTCTCCCCCAGCCTCCAAACTACCTAAATAAGGTGCCTTTCAGACCAATATTTATTTTGCATCAAAGCCTTTATAAAGGTTAGCTTTAGTCTCCGTTTGCAAACTGTTTCAGGTAAGAAAAGTTTTATTTCTATGTGGGGTACTGCCATGGTTTGTGTTTCTTTTCTCAAGAAGAAGCTTGGTAAGAGAGGCAATACACATGTGAAATTAATAGACTTTTGAGCTGTCTATGACACATTATTATCTGTGCTGTGGGTACGCATGACTTTGCATTTGCCATTGAGCTCTTCCAATCAAATAACTGAATGAGAATATCACAACTGTGTTCACAGGAAAATAATCCACATTTAAAGGCTAGAGAGAAATCTTTGAAGCTCAATAAGCAAAATGCTTAATCTTGGGGTCCACATCCAAGCAGGAATTCATTTAACAGGGTAGTATTTTTCCAAGATAATTAGAAATTCACTTAAAAATGCAACAGAAAGATTTTGCAGAAGACTTAGATTAAAAAAAACTAAACAGAAATAAACTGTGTGGCAGAACTGAACAGGTACCTCGCTTGAACAGTAAATATGGAAAAGCAAAGGTCCTTCCCTTTATAAGCAACTCATTGGCAAGCTAATGGCATACATCACAAATTGAGGAACATTACCAGATTACAAATAAATAAAAACTGTGATAAACTCACCAAAAAACCCCCAACCTGCAAATATAATATCAGCAATTTGGGCATAGACAAATGTTGCAGCACTATCAAACTAGTAGGCTGCAACAAAGCTTTTACCATCAAATACCAGGTTAACTTCAGCAAGTAGCTCCCCTGTCTTAACCCAACACAACCACCAATCCCCCCAAGGTTTCAACAGCTCATCTACTCTTTGTGCTATTCCTTCATCCTCTTCAGGCCACCCCACCCTGCTTCTTGCCTCTGCTGCATCCTTCTCCTTGTCTCTCCTACCTCCAGGACACTCTTTCCCTCCTCCCTCTGCTTCTTCCAGCCTCCCTTCATCTACTTCTCCTCTTACCCCGCCCCTCAGAGCCATTTAACTACTCAGCAAGAACCAGCCACAGCTGCACCTTATCCACATCAGCCAAACCACCGCCCCTGAAGCCAGCCCACAGCTGTATATTATCAACGTTAATTGACCTGCCTTCATTCCTCTATAATTCTTCTACAGACAAACTTCCATACTACAGCCAACAGGGTTGAAAGCTGCCCCACACGTTTTCTTCTGTCAGTCCAACCCTGCTTCTCTCAAGATATTTCAAACAAGTGGCGGATGGAAGCACCCCTTACCCTGCCTTTGGTCCCAACGTGCTGCATTAGCACAGCCCTGTTATCATTAAACTAATCAATATCACAGCCGGTCGAGATCATTCACAGCCTGGCACTACAGCACCAAGCTCCTGCAGGGGCAGGCACAGCCCTAGGGAAGCAGTGCTGGGACAGCAAATATGCTCCAGGGACAGGAACTTTTTATAGCTTCTGGTATTATTCTTTTGTAAAGGATAATGCCAACTCTAGGCTTAATTTCATCCATCCTAGGCATAATTTCACCTACTGAATCTACACCACAGCTCCCTCCCATGATAAAATTTTACTGGATGTCTCAGCCAGTCAGATTGAATTCACAAGCCACAGAGACCAACTCACGCAGCACCTCTTCTCTCTTACTCACTTTTGAAGAAAAAATTTTTTAGGAGAAGTACAAGTACTTCTTTCTCATCATGTTTAAGCACCTGATTCCTAGGCAATACTCATTCTGACATTTTCTAACGAAAGCATTTTTATTTTCATGATTCTTTAAAATGATGATTTCATTCAGAGTACTAAATGTGTAACAGAAAAAAACCCCAACCAAACCAAAAATAAAAGCCAGAGGTTCATTTTCCAACCCTAAAAACATGTCAAAAAGAATTCTGAGGACCAAAGGGGAGGGGAAAGGAGAAAAGCAGTAGTCATTTTGGCTAGTAAATTGAATGAAGCATTATATATTAAATAAGCATAACTAGGATAAGGCAAGACATCGCACTATCTTGGCAGTCTAATATAATTTTGGGGAAAATTGAGATACTAATAAACTTAATGTTAAAAAAATCAAGAAGTCCAGCTGCCACAGTGTCCCACTCATGGAGTAAAATTTTTAACACCTTCTAGAGGAACTTGAAGTACAAAGATCTGACATTGCTTTTTAGAATACCCTATACTTAATGGGTAAAATCCTAGGACAATGCTTTAGGTTCTTTCAAAAGCTGGACTAGAGGAATTTGTTTCTTGACATTAAAACCATTCTGCTTTCCAGAGTATTTCCAAGCTCTTATTTCTGTTTGATTCAAACAGTTTTTCCTATCAGTCAGTATCAGTAGCTAATCAAAGCTTTTCTAATGCAGTAAGAGTCGAGTTATTCTAGGACAATATTTGGAGAGAATAGAAAAGTGAAATGCAGTAATTTTCATTTCTAAGGCACCAGAGACTGGTAGATATTCATGGATTTTATTTATTTATTTATTGTGACAGCACTTAATATATTCATTGGTTCATTGTGTGAAAATCCTCCAGGCCCCTGTACTTTTAAAAGATGTTTCTTTTCATTGATTTCCTGCAGTCAGCTATAAGACAAATTCTGTGATTCCTAATAATATACACACTGAGAAAACTTGGGCAATAAAAGTGTTTATTATGTTGTAGCATGAGGAATGAGAGTAAAAGGATCTCAATTCAATTGTAAGTCTATTCCCAACACAACAGCTATGGTAAATCCAGAGAGGAAATGAAAGATTAATTCATGGAGAGAGATGGCAGTTTGGCAGCAGCATGTTACTGTCAGATTGTTATTTTTGCAATAATATTTTTTCTTTATGATTCTGCACACGGTTTGGCATTTGCATGAGGTTTCTGCATGGCAAACACACTCCCTCTTCTTCTATCTATGTGTTTACCAGAGGTTTCCTCTCATACAAGATTAATACTGGTAATAATAATAATAACAATAATAGTAATACATTAAATTTATATTACTGCTTTCATACAGAAAGTTCCCAAGATACCTTTCACCACTAGTGTGGAATGGTTTAGAAAATTAATACATCTTTCTGTACAGAAACACAGAATAATTTATGTTGGAAGGGGCCTCTGGAGGTCACCTAGTCCAAATCCCTGCTCAGAACAGATCTAACAAATCAAGGTCTTGTCCAGTCAAATCTTGAACATCTCCAAGGCCAGAAAGTCTGCAACATTCCTGGGAAATTTTTGTTCCAGTATTACCGGCCTGCTCAGGAGGCACCAGCTTCCAGCCTCCTCCACTGCAGGAGCTCCCTCCCCTACACTGCCCAAGAGACCAGGACCTCCAGCATCCCTCCTCCTTCTGCAGGGCTGAGGCACCCTGTGGCTGTGGAAACCATCTCTGGGTAGCCCCGTGCAGCCCTGCACAGAGAAGATGGGCCCACGGGGCTCTGCCTGTCACCAGGAGCTCAGAAGGTCCAGAGCAGGAGCTCTGCAAGTTCAGACCGGCACACCAGCAGTCTGCATCACCCTGCATCGTCCCACCTCTGGTGGGGTAACCTTGGCTGGACACCAGGTCCCCACAGCTGTTCTATCACTCCCCTCCTCAGCAGAACAGAGTGAGAGAAAATAAGATAAGAAAACTTGTGGGACAAAATAAAGGCTGTTTAAGGAAGCAAAAGCAAAGGTTGCATGTGGAAGCAAAGGAGAACAAAAGATGTTATTCCCTACTTCCCATCAGCAGGCGATGTCCGTCTGCTTCCCAGGAAGCAGGGCTTCAGTACGCATAGAGGTTGCTCCAGAACACAAACATCATAAATAACGAATGCCCCCACCCTTCTTCCTCCTCTCTCTTAGCTCTTATCTCTGAGCAGGTGTCATATGGTATGGATACCCCTTTGGTCACTTTGGGCCAGCTGTCCTGGCTGTGTCCCCTCCCAGGAGCTTCCCCCCCACACACCCAAGCCTGCTGGTGATGGGCAGTGTTGGAGGGGCAGCCGCGGTGCTGTGCCAGCGCTGCTCAGCAGTAGCCGAAGTGCTGGTGCGGTACCAGCACCTTTCCAGCCA
Source organism: Falco peregrinus (assembly GCF_023634155.1). Taxonomy (NCBI): domain Eukaryota; kingdom Metazoa; phylum Chordata; class Aves; order Falconiformes; family Falconidae; genus Falco; species Falco peregrinus. The sequence continues at coordinate 63,026,317 of NC_073721.1, forward strand.
CCAATACACAGCCCAGCGCTAGGAGGGCTGCGGTGGGGCTCAGCCAGCCCCAACACACCACCACCACATCCTACCCTCTGCAGAAAACCTTCCTGGGAGGCAGCTCAGGCTCGGTGCCAGCACAGCAGTCTTATCGGTGGGTGTGCATTCTCCATAGCATTTAGTACAAAGCTGGGCTGTCCACCTTAGCTTCTGGGGGTTTCAGCTTCACGGCACTACTACGTTCAGGCTCTGTCAGCCTCCAGCTGCTCTAACTCTTCCCTGTGGCCCTGCTGAGCACAGCTCATGAACAAGGAGCTCGGAAGCAGACCAGGAGTTCAGATGGGACAGCTGGAGTAGGTCAGGAGTACGTGAGGCATTGGCAGAGCAAGGTATGTGGGGATACTCCTGACTTTCACCTCCTCCTACTCACTTCCACTCCTATCTTCTTACCCAGCTCAGTCATGCCATGTTCCAGGTAGCTGAGGTGAGCTTCCAAACAGTAGGAACCAATGGTGGAAATGAAAATAGGGCAGGGATTATCCAAACCCCAGCATGTGCTTGGATGCAGAAGGAGGCCAAGAGCACCATGGAGAGGCCTTGACCATGGTGATAATCCATGCGGCACCATGCAAGATGCAAAAATCGGAGTCTAGAATTTTGCAACAAAAATGCATCCGCAGATTTAATGTGAATACCTCTTTCCCTGACATATGGGAAGGAGGGGAAAAGCAGCTGCTCCTCAGTGACCTCCTCCATTTCTTCCCTTCTGTCATTTTATAGATAGAGGAGGAACTGGAGGATCGTAGGTGTAGGACAGCAGGGATGGATGGAGCAAAGAAACACCCTCCCACATTCACGGGTGGAAGAAATATGTGAGTAGGGACAGAAAAATGGGTGGAGCAAAGGCACAGATGAGCATTGACAGTGATGGGGCAGTTTCAGGCAGAGCAGAGGTGCAATCAGAAGTACCACTCTAATTCTGGGAGGAGAAGACAGAGAACGGTAGAAAAGCAGAAGAGTACTGCTTCACACGCCACGCAGCCGTGGAGAGCTACCAGGGGATGTAAGGAACCAAAAGAAGGGCTGCTCGTGTGAGCTCTGCTGCCATGAATGGAGGATTAGAGGTGGAGAGTTACAGTAAATTATGTGCCATAAATGCTCTACATGCTGTAGTCTATCTCAAGACATCCTCGCACAGAGAAAGTTACAAATTCTGAGCTACAAAGCATTGCATCTGGTCTCAGGGGGTTTTTTTCTTGGTTTGTTTTTGGGTGTGGTTTGTTTGTGGTTTTTTTTTTTAACGATTCCATTAGGAAGAGAGTCAGGAAACAGTCCTTGGTCTGATGCAAAGCTTGATACTCAACACACTTGACAGAAGTGTCGGCAACTTTCTGGCCTTAACATTTCTTTAGCGTTGCAAAGTTTTGGGGCTTTTTATACAGAAGGGACAATATGATTCATCCTGTCTAAAGCCTAGAGGTGCCTTTTTGCTTATTGTTAGAATTCCTAAGCCAGCCGGGGCATTTGCTGTGGGATAGGCTTGTAAAATAAACCAAGACAGATAGACCTCCCTAAAAGTCACAAACTGTGCTTTTCTTTAAATGGCCCTGCAAACCTCCCGGAGTGTTAGTGTGTATCAAGGAATGTGTAGAACTGATAAACAGCTAGAGGTAAAAGCATAATTAAAAGATTCAAAGTTAAAGGTACAGATATTCAGCCTTTGAACTCCTGCTGGTTGAGGAGATTACTGGCATCGTGTATTACATTTCAGAAGTATTTCTGAGGTAGAAGATTAGTGGAAGCACTACTCATTTTCTTTCTTTCCAATTATTTAGCTGCACAAAAAGAACCATTCTGTTTCTTTAGGTGGTACTGTAGCTGCTTCTGTCAGAAACGCTAGATGCAACAGCAGCAGTAGCTAGTCCTTGGCTTTCCTAGTAAATAACATATTTCATTCTTTTTGATCTTTAATCATTTCTTCTTTCCTCATCATGACTCTGAGCTTGATTCAACAGTGCTTTTAAGCCTTCTCACTCCTGGAAGAGTGAGACTGAGTGCAAAGATCTTTCTTCGATTTGGAGTTTTTCCTTATGGTCTTTACAGATCTGATACAGGTGGCAATTCAGGATGAGGCTTCAAAATGCCCTTCTTATTAACTAAAAACTTAATTTTACCTGACATATATAAATTGGTGTACTGGATTTTGGCCTGTTTGGATCGGTAGCAGCAAAAGTCTCTGCATTTTGTGAATTTTGAAATAAATTTACTGGTATTTAATATATATTTTGTGAAGTCAAGTGAGAGACAAAATACATTACTTCCAGGCATTATAGAGCTCCTTAATTTTTCTTTTTTTTTTTTTTTTTATTATACAAAGGCACCCTATACCATAATGACGTAGAAACACCTCTACTGTCCATTATATGTCCATTGATGATGCCCAAGCTATCTTTGCCAAGAAGTGCATTTTGCTGAGATAATATTTTCAAGAACCTAGGTGTTTCATTTTGTATTCAGAACTCACTGACAAAACTGGTTATTAAAAGACGTATGTGAAACCTTGAGACAACCTTCAGAAAAAGACATTACTGATGGAAACGTGCTCACCAAGTGTTGGTACAATGTAGGTAACAAAGCAATTTTAAACAAATCTCTGTCAGATAGAAACCTATACCATCAGTGCTTTAGCACAGGGGATAGAAAGGACTATATCGTTGGAAAAGCACAGTATGAACTGTCACTTATCCTGTTGATACCTTAAGGAGGACCAGAAATGTAAGGGCAATCTGCTGTTTTCTTGAGACTCTCAACATTTCAGTGCATTTTGAGGATGGGTGGGTAGTCCTTTTACCATCCCATGGGCATTTCTGAGATTTCAAGTGTTCATGATAGCTTGTATATCAGTGATCACTAAATACCGGATCTGTGTTTTGCTGCATCACTTGTCTGCAAAAACGTGATGTGCCTCTATCAGGTGTAGGCAGAGAACAGCATCGCTTTTGAATCAGCCAGGATCAAAGGATTTTAGGCCAATTTTGCAATGGCTATAGGAGGTCAGATGACCCTATGCAGGTTCACTTTCATGTGGCACTAGGAAAGTTAAAATCTGGATTTACTGTACCACTAATTACAGCATAGGGTTCATGGGAAAAAAAAGTCTTCACTGAGAAAGCCATGCTGCAGAATTGCTTATAGTGATTATACTACTTAGTTCAGCACAAATTCTAGCTCTTTTATGCCTGGTGTTGAACAAGGATTTGATTCATGTTTCCACACAAACAAGCTGAATACATTACCTTCCAACACATTTGTTATTATGAAACAGTTTTTTCAATCCCCTCTGCTAGTTGCTTCATCTTGTATAAATATTGATTAATTGAGCCCAAGAGAGTAAGAAAAGAAGGGTGCAAAATTGCTTATATATCCTAGTGATTATAGTACCAGGGATTATGGAGAGTCATGGTTCAAGCCTTTGTTTCAGCAGACACTTGATTATTCAATATGAAGTGAAAACATTTCAGTATTTCTTGGAAATTTCCAGCCAGTTCTCATTTAGATTACTATTTCTGCTCTCTATAGTATAACAATACTCCATAAGACTAAAATCCATGCATTCTTTTTTAAAATAAACCCCCTATCTACATCGCTTATAATGTGAATTGCTAACACGTAACAATTTGTTAAAAAATCTGGTTTTCTCTCATGTTATTACTGATTATGCTGCACAAGTGTCTGTGAGAGGGAAGATGTCTGTTGTGTAAGGCTACAACAGGATTTTGAAGATGCACATTCAACCCCTGGAACTGTCAAGCCCCTGCCTCAATGTGCTCATATTCTGGACCTCAAAAGTGGAATCTTAAAATCTTGCTGCTCACTTAGGCTGTGTGCAGGTGCATTATGAAAAAAATCCAGTCAAATTAGGCCACCATGGAAACAATCCCAAGTTAGCCAGCAGGAACTACTCAAATGTGTGTGAAATTGTGTTCCTCTGGGAGGTTTTAAGGACTGTGAGATACAAAACCTAAACCTCCTCAATAGCAGTACATTCCCACAGTAATTCTTTCATATGCAGAGGCTTTCCCCCTCAGCCCAGAAAGTGAGGGACTAGGTTCAGACCTATCCTGAAAGATGTGAAGCCTACAGAAAACTTATGTTAGTGTATCTGCTCCCCAAAGAACATCCATGTGATGAGCAACTGAAGAAAGGGTGCAGGTATATTAATCCACTAAACCATCCTACCACGAGCGCTACTCACAGGATGCTGTCAGAGTCTTTGCCCACTTTCAAACTGCCAGCTAAGTTACTCTACAACTCCCTCCCATGCTTTCCCTTCTTTCTGACCTAGAATCTCCAGTTTTTCCTGTGCTGAGATTGATTCTCCAGATTACAACCTCTAACACCCTAGAACTGGATTTTCTTCCCACAGCTAAATAAAATTAAATGAAATAATGTGTTACAGCAAGGAGTAGGAGGAGCACTGCCGCATGCCTATACTCACCTATCTTACCTCTCCTTTCTTCTGAAAAAAGCCAGCCTCCTGCTGCCCCAAATATCCCATACTCAGCACACTCCTAGAGTCAGGATACTTCATTTGCTTAGTGCACTGCTGTAAATCCAAGACTTCTACCTGTTTTTTTACTGAGCGTCCTAGCAGGGAATTCAAAATTACAGGCATCATTAGAAAAAAATTACAGAGGATTGTTAAAACAGTGGAAGCAATCCCTTCCCCCAACACTATGACCTGAAAATAGTAAATACAGGGCTGCCCTACTCAGAACTGCTCAGGCTGTTTGGGATATATACAGCAACAGAATTCCAGGTTTATAAGGCTTTCAAATAGTGCTTCATGAGTTTATCCTTCCTGACTTTGATGGCAGGTAAGTAGAGAAACGTGATCGTAGCTCTAGATTTTGTTTCTTCAATATGAGCAGCCCTGTTGCATTTCAGCTCTTAAACTCTTTCTCTGTGTCTCAAGTCAACCTAGACAAAAATAAAGATATAACAATAAAATATAGTTGGAAGAAAATATTGTTCTGGCCTTAAAACTATTGTGGAGGTCACAATAGACTGAAATCGGGGCCCTTCTGTATGGAAAAGCACGAATACATAAAATAATGACATTACCTGCTCCATGGCAGTGCTTGTCAAAGGGAAAAAAAGAATACAATTAAGAGAGAGATACACAGAAATACAAAGATGTACTTAAGGTCAGAGAAGAAATCAGATTTTGATCTCCTGAAAGGTCATGATCATAGTGTTGTTAAATGTCACAGACACCACAGGACAAGTATGGACTACCATAGGGTACCAGGATACACATACCCTGTACCTGTGACACAGAAGGTGGTGGGGAGTGAGCTGTATTCCCCAGCAAGGATATCCTGTATTAGGCAACGTTAACCGGGAGATTACAGGGCAGCAAGCCCTGTCTTGGTAAATCCTGAAGACATCTTGTGCAAAGCTCTAATTAGACATCCGAACGCAAACATCATTGCTTTCCTTTCCGTAGAGTTAGAGGTTTACGTTCCGACTTTTTTCCAACCAGCAAAATGAAATAGAAGCTTTGTTGACAACCCCATATCATTTCCCAGGAACTCAATTAATATTATAGTGTATTTGTGACCTGCAAATGCATTGCTGCTTATTTTTAAAGCATAAAAGAGTTATAGTTTGGGGGGGGTGGGGGGGCGGGGCAGGGATTTGTGTGACATGAAAACATCTTAAATTGGTCCAAGGTCTGTAAAAATGTGTTTATACAACACACACGTCTCAGGCTAAATTTGCTCTTTTCACTGAAATCGTTAGTTTTAATCCCTCAGCTTTGAATTCATTGTTGGTTTCCTTCCAGGACTGCATTCTTCCATTATAGACTGGTAATAATAATGCTTGGTATTTATAGAGCATTTTACATTCTCAAATCTCTGTGTAAGCATTCATTACTTCATCACTATAGATTTAGAATAATTCAGTCCTATTTTAGAGGAGTGAAATGGAAGGCATTGAAACACAGAGAATTTCAGTCTCAAAAGAAGTCAGTGACAGAAACAGTGTGAAAATCAGAAACCTCTGATTTCTGGAATCATGGTACTTATTAATTCGTAGCACTTATCAAAATAGTTACTAAAATTAATCAAAGAAAAGAACCCTAAACATTAAGCAACTTACAAAAGCCAATGTGTCGCACACTAACCCACACCATTATTATAGAGAGCTCAGCATAATAATGGATTTGGAAAGTTTGTGGTATTTATTTTAGATAAAGGTGAAAATACAAGTTGTGATTCTGAAAGACACTCATTCAATACTGGTTTGAGTCACATTTTTGAGAAATATTTTCATTAAATAATTTCATCACTTTTTTCCAGGATGAGGAACATTTTTTTCCAAATAAATTTGTTTAGTTTGTCCTCCCCTCTTTTTTTTCCTCCCCTCTTTTTTTTCCCAGTTGTAGAATAAATATGGTTTCACATGGATTAGACCACCAGAGTAGTTTTTACCCAGTCTGTAGCCTGAAGTTGTAATAGTCAATGCATGAAAAACAGGAAAAATATAATATACAAAGCTAATGTTGGATTGTGTTCCAAGGACTATGTACTTCTGTAGAGGTCATTTCCAATAGTAGATTTTTGTGAAATAAAATCAATCTGTTGACATTTCATTGTCTCGGGGAATTGAGTTGAATCTGAGCATTACAAAGCACTCAAAATTACGCAATAAATCTGGAAAGTTAAATGCTACCCCTTCTCTCTGTCTTTCTCATTAGAAGACAATGAGACACTAGAAGGTAGTTAACCCTCTGAAAGTCAAAAAACTTTAGGAAAAATACCAACAATTACAAATAACCAAGTTACCAATGTCTTAACAAATTACATTTTCTGAGCTGAGTCTTCCTAATTGATTCTTTACACACCCCTACACCTCTGCAATGGCAAAGTCATTTACTTCATATTTGGGCCAGAAGCAGATAGATGCAATGGTCTACCTGAAGTGCTGAATCCTTCACAACAGTGGTTGCTTGTATGTCAGCACCTGTGCCCTAAGGACCCCCAGCACGTCCTCCCCCCTCCTGGGGGTTTGCCTGCCCGAGCTCAGAGCAGGCCAGACACTGCAGCTGGGGCAGCCCCTCTTCCTTCTGGTGACTTGGGGAGAGGCTCCCCGGCAGCTCGATGGGGAGCCTTGCGCAAGGGCTGACCCATGGGGGCTGAGTTCAGGGAAAAGCTCTTGCGCTTGGCCCCTGCCTAAGCTACAGCTTCAGTCACAGCCGTGCCTGTTCCTGGCCGCAGACCCTCTGATCCAGGCACTAACCCGTGGATGGACTTTCCAGCTGAATGTCAGTTGTGCCTTGTCATCATGAACTTGCCTGATGACCTGGGCTGGGGCATCCTTTCTCTTTGTACAGTAAACAGTACAATAGAGCTCTGTATTTTTAGGTACAGCATTTTATGATGTTTAAAAACACATTGGACAGTAAGATGTGATCCAGAAGGAGTTCCAACTGATTGTACTTTGTACTGCTGGTCATGAGTGAACTGAAAATGTTTTCAGTACTGTAAAAGAGAAAGAACTCCATTTATTCCAAGTATTGGTTCAGTCCTAGAGTCATTAGCATTGGCCTTCAGCTGCTGTTCTGCAAAGCGCGTGTTGCTCCGTCATAGGTGCCTTGTTGCATTTGCTGTATGAATGTTGCAGGTGCCTTGAATGCCCCTACATGTGCCCTTTGAATCTCTCAAATACACCTAAAAGGCTTCATGTAAACAACTCAAAGGAGCCCAAATAAAACAAAGCACACCAGACTACTTTCACTGAATGGCTTCATTTCAGTATTGTCATTTTTTTCACTTATTTGCAGTTCAGCACCCATGTGGATACAAATGAACATGATCCATAGAGTCAGCAGCTCTGGTTTCCTTTTCAGCTGTATGAACATATTTAGTAACATAGTATATGGCACAATTCACTGTATCACTGTCAAAAAAGTTTTGGTCTCAATGTGTTTATGATCGATTACCTTTCAGCGTTCCCTATACTTTATACAATAGTGTGCAACCGTACATCTAAGTCACATGGTTTTGTTCCTATCTCTCAATTAGATGATTAAAATAATACAATGGCAAGTAATAAATATTCATGTTTATTGCTGAATATGAAATTAAAGTTACTTTCCCTACATCAAAGTGAGCAAATACCTGCTTGATGAATGTTTCTAGTCATCATCAGAAAGCGTATATGAATATAGCTGAATTGAATAGTAATTCAGGCTGGAAAAGAGGTTTGAGTGGATGGTGTTGTGTATTTGAGAGATTTCCCTGCCCCACCCCCTTCCAAAAGTGATCCCTACAATGTTTCAGATGGTCTGTCATGGAATCTGTGGAGGAAACCCTGCAATGGTAAGGCATATTATTAGCAGTCTCTGGAATTTTGTAGGTCAGATATGCATTCTCATCATTCACAGAAACATCTGTCTCCCTTTCCCGTATTTATGACATATCACAATCCCCCAGTTGTTTTAACTTTGAAGACAATTCCAAGCAAAATGAGCAGCACAATAGCAGGGAAGGTGGACAGGTTCAAAGGTAAAGCCCCTGTCTGGTGGTTTGAAGGTCTCTGCGGAGCTCCAGCTCGCCGACCTGGATCAGGTGTTAGGCTCAACTCAGCCTCTGACAGACTGCAGTGCACTGGGCAAGATGCTTGCTGTGCTGCTTGACATGCATCTGGGGCTTTCTGCGAGAAGAAAAGGACTCTAAACTGGAATTAGCTTTCTAGCTGGAGAAATCTGTTGGTATAGAAAAGAGCTGCCTCCATGCCTGTGTCCCTGGCTTTGCTGGAAGACTCCGGCACAGCCTGTCACCTACCATAAAGGCTTGCTGAGAAATCTGCACACTGCAACCACTCGCATATGTGGCTGAATGTTCAGCATTGAAATCCTGTGATGTGGAGGCAATCTGAGGGTCAGGCTGGCTTTTATTAGACAGTAACTGATTTATTACCTTGGTAGAAGCTAGTACCACATATGAACCTGAATGAAATGCTACGGTCGCTCTGCTGAGGAGCTTTGGTTGCTGGTGTCTATGCCCCTGCAGCAGAGACTGATGCTTGCAGTGACAGAGGGGAAAGCAGCATCTCGGCGTGTAAGTATTTCTCATCATCATCCTTCACCTGTGGTTCCCCTGGAGCAGGGCAGATGAGTTTTCAAAGAGGAATATCCCCTCAGACGCCTCAGCAGGGATAGCCAAGCATTGATTAATTTGCACCAGCGCCATCAACAAAGCACGAACACCTTGCTGTTGGGTCTCAACTGGAAGCCAGTATCTAATAACTGAAGAGGCGGCCGGAGCATCTGCCGAACTCTGTCTCTCAGCTGTAAATGGCTTGACAAGCACCTCCTGTCTGTTACACTGGCAAGCAGGTGAGGTTAAGCCATTTCCAGCTCTGCCAGTTTGGCTTTGCGCTGAGCCGTACTGGGAATGCTCACACAGCCGAGAGCAGCCGAGAGGGGCAATTCCTCAAGGCTGTGCCAAAGACTGAAGCCCTGGTCCTCTCACTCTGCGTTCACATATGTTAAGAAGCAAGTCCAGTTTCACGATGTGAGTTCTCGCCCAGGCCATCTTTTACGCTGCCCAAATGTGCTTTATTTTGCGTAGATTTGAAAACACACGTGAAAGCAAGATTTCTTGGCTGCAAACGCTATCCCAGAATCTGAATAAACTGCCTGTGCAGATTTATTCTTGGAGAGCACATCTAAAGCAAGTCACTTTCACCCCATGAGCTGTTTAATAACTTGCTCTGTGCCACATCATGAGATAGCTTTCAGTGTTTGTGGCTATGCCAAGTGGAAGATTATTCTGGAGAGTGTGTTTCTTCTCTGGGGAAAAGGAAAGAAATTCTTCCAGCTACAGGAGGGGAAATGTTGTCATATTCTCTTCCACTAAAACATGGAAATCTTCTGCTCTTAAGTAAGTGTTTGCCAGGAGATTCTGAACGACTGCAATAGCACAGCAGTAAAATGTTATACGGGGTCACACAGAAAATATTTCTAAGAATATCCTAGAAAAAGCTAGCATGCCCACAAAACCTTGTACCCGAGGAAGAACTGCAATAACTAACACTTGGTTTTTAACCAAATCCACCATTATTTAAAAACAAACAAAAAGACAAAAAAAACCCCAAGCTGTTTTTAACTGGCTTATCCCCTAACAATATCTTTCACAGAATCAACTGTAGTGCTCTTTCTTGATGATGAAAAGACTCCACAGCAGGAATCCGTGTCACCTTTGAGCAAAACTTACTCTTTGAAGTAAGAATGCCAAAAAAACAACTCTCTAATTAGGTTTTAATAACTACTCAGCGTTTCAGGACAAGCAATGATCATGCCCATGAACAGTCAAAAGAAACTAAGGACACACCTTTTGACCCGTGCACTTAAGCCAAACACACTACCAGAGAACACACAGTCTGTGTTGTGGTATCCTATCTATCTATACATTTCCTTTACCGAGGCAAAATTAAGAGAATTTAGCTGAAATAATCCTGCTGCAGAATTCACAGCCCTGCAGATTAAAGCTTTAAATAGCTGTATAGTGCTGTGAATCTCCTGCTTGTAATCTGCCTCTTTTTCTTTCCTTCATTTTGACCTCTCTCAAGGAAATGTCAAAGAACATAAAAAGCCTCAAACTTTTCCAAATATTGAAAGCAAACTTAATTCTAAACTTTTTGTACTAAAATGTGGTGTTCTACTTCTGAATTTTACCACAAGCAGGAACCAAGCAATAAAATTCTTAGCAAAAGCTGCTTTCATTTTTTCCACCTGGAAGTGGAAGAACCCAGTATCTCATAATCATTTCCCAAATCAGGTTGGCTGACTGAAGATACTTGAGTAGCTACAGCACAGGTCTGTGAATTTTGAGGAAAACTTTGATACTGACCCATGTTACAGGAATAAAAGTCTTAACAAAATTGTTATACTGACTTCTGTTTGAGGTTCTCATTGGGCACCCATTAATGAAACAAGTCCCGCTGCTGCAAAGATCTGATTTTCCTTTACTGGTCCAACCAACCCAAAAATGATCAAAGTGTAGGAGTTTCATGCTCCCTTACACTGAGCTCTGAGTATTTCCTGCAAATGAGCCAGTACTTTGAAATCACGCAGAGTTGTGGACATTCAAAAACCTTGCAGCCTTAGGCTTGTATTTATTACTAATTCCACTGTAATGACCTATAATCTGAGATGTAAATGGCAAAGCGACTTCTCTGCAAGCATCAGCGACAGACACCAGAGTCCTGATCCCCACATTTTTTAGACTATACTTAGGGTTTAATTTGTGTAAATTGAGGTCAGATATGGAACACAAATGAAGCAAGAGCTACAGTGTGTTCCCTCATAGTGTGGTAAAGCTTATGCTTCTCAGTATTCACAATTAGATAGCTCTCTTCAGCTTTAATAACTCTCCTTCCTCCTTAATTGTTTTTGATCAACATCTTCCCAAGCATAGATGAGTCAATTCTATCTAGTGTAAGAAAGGGGTCCTCTTTGGCAACAGCGGCTCTGTGACTGGCATAAGTGTTAATAAAATAAAATAAAATAATAAAAAAAAAAAATAGAAAAAAGGCAAGCCTGCTAATTGTGAATGATTTGCTTTCTCATCCCAAGCTGATGGAGGAATAATTTTGACGAAGGATTCAGAGTCAGGGATCATCAAGTGAGTTCACTCCAGATTAATTTCCCGTTTCAAAAGCAAAAAATGGTTGCTGCTGGCGTATGGAGCTGCATTTTATCTGTCCCATCCAGGGTGGGGTGAGTAGGCTGTATCTTTGTCAGCCATTTAATTCGATCAATGCAATTTAATTACGTTTCCATGCAAAACCACCTGTGACCTTCCATCTGCTAACAAAATTCACCCATCCCTGCACATACACACACAGTCCAAACAAAAGAAGAGTGTATTCCTGGAGGTATAAAGGAAATAAGGCGTCTGACTACTGCAGCTGGAAGCATCTGCTACTATGGTCTTTGCAGAGAGCTGGTGGACAGCAGCTTGCCACCTGGGTTGCCTTTGAAGGGACGGAGTTGAGAAACATCCATTCGGAGCTAATTGCAAGTGCCTAGGTAAGCTGACAGAAGCCAAAACGATATATTGCAAATCATCCTGTGTAGGAGAAGAAATGTATAAAATGTGGCTTCAGGAACATAACTTTTTTTACCTATAGAAACTTGATAAAATGCTAAGGGAAAAAAAAAATCTTGTATGGTTTTGGATTTTTTTAGTGCGAAAAAATGATGAAAGGAATCAAGGTGTGTTAGATGTTTGGGGGGAGAGAGGTTGTTACACATGTCTGTCTATTTGCTGTTAGGTATAGCTTTATGCGTCATGAACTTATCTCACTTACTGTTTGTCTGTACATCCCTACCTCCTAACAGAGACCAGCAGAATAATTTCTTGCTAAACCAAAGTATACATACACTAATTGCTATCAGGCCACACCAGACAGGCAACGCATGGGACCGACGGACTAAAATCTCTAGCCCAGAGTGAAATTGGATTCTCAAGTGCCTTGTCAGGTTTCTCTTTCACTATGAAAAGTAGTTCCCAGCAATATTTAGAAATAGTATTTAAAATTTAAAATATAGAATTTCATTTCTGTAGAAGATGTCAAGATTTCAAAGCCATTTCCTGTTCCAATCCAAACAAAAGTTTGGATGGAACAGAAAGTAGTGCATATCTCATACTGGTGATCGCCAAAGCAAAATATTGTTACTTCTGATACCAATAAATGATTTGACAGTTTTAAAAGACATTTCTCATCAGTCAGCGTAATTACAGGGTTCTTTGCAATTAGTGTTTTCCTGTATCAAATTCTGGTTTCATTAAAAGTATTTCCTAATTTCCTTACCTGCTTTTATTAACATCACTCCTCCCAGAATCTCAAAGTAATGTAACAGTTTGGTAAGTATGATGGTGTCATTTTTTTTTCAGGAGATTGCAATATAAGGAGGTAACTAAGATCTCAGAAATTTCTGTGACCAAGCTGAGAAGAAAATCTGAGTTTCCTGTGAGCCAGTCCTGGTACACGCAGCCAATGATTCTAAATCTGGAGCAGAAGCTAAAATGAGGATTGGGATCTCAAATAATATTCCTTTCCCCAGTATTAAATAGGAAGGAAGTCCAGGCTCCTCTGGGTGTAGACTGAAAGGGCTTTTTATTACTGAAACAGAGTTGTGCTAGACTGTAGTTCCTTTTCAACAAGGTGTATGCAGAACTCTGCCAATTAAAGAAAGTCTTTTCTTATTTCCAAGTTGGTAAAAGAGTTACTATTTTTTTTTCTTCAGCAAATAAGAAGTGGAAGTACTCCATCGCCAGTTCCTATTGTACATCTCTTCAGGCATATGATTGCCTCTTTCAACTAAAGAAACTGGAAGTTCTTTCAAAAGTATGTGTAAGTCACAAAAAAAGGAAAGAAATCTCCATGTTTTCAACACAGAGGTTTATAAATATCAGCTTCTCTTGATAAAAGAAATGGAGCTTTGGAAGTGAGTGAAGCATGGAAACTAAATGACGGTTTGTTCTTTTACTCTCTCACACTTGCTCTTTTTTGTTTGTTTTTTTTAGTGTTCTCCATACTTAGAAAGAACCCATTACTAAGAAATGGGGGGGGGGGGGGGGGGGGGGGGGGGCGGCGGGGAAGAGGATAAGCCTGTCTAGATGAATGGGAAGAGATAAAAATATTAAAAAGATTTTTTAGTGACAAATAACAAGATGAAGTGTTGTATCAACTTTGTAATTTTTTGAATAGTCTCTATTTCTAGGTTTTGTGTTGGATGAAGAATAGGTTTCGTTTGTGAGATAAAAAAGACAAATTCATCTGGAGCTGTGTTCCCCTGCAGCTTATATATTTTCATATACTGTTGTAATTTGAAGTTACAGTGTAATCATAATTCAGTTCCTGTTTTTGGTAAAAGCATGTGCCTCTAATTTGCAATCAATTTCTGCACTTGACACATGGAAATAATGAATGTCCTCATCTACAGCTGGAGAGAAAGGGAGAAAGGAGTGTGCAGCACTTCACAAGCTGGACTCTTTGGGCATTTCACTCCCCTAGACTCTGGAGCCTGGGCATCCAAATCGTGCTAATACTGTGCTATAAACATTGCATGACTAATGATTCTCTGTTTAAAACTTTCCCTCTTCTCTATTTAAAACATTCCCTCATCGCCTTTGAACATACAACTTGAATAACTGTGTAACGTAAGTGAGAATTTGATGGCACCACCTCATGATGTGGGGTTTGCCACAGTGTAAAGTACATCAGGTTTATCTCACTGGGGTTTTTTTAATGAAATTTTGTGCAGTTTCCAAAAGCTGATATTGGTGGACATATTCATCTCTACACATGTGTCAGAGCTACAACTATTTTTCTCTGATAACATTTTTGTTGCTGAAAAAAAACTTGAAAAAGAAACAGTATCTGGAAACATTCATTGTCAAGAATAAATATGTAGTTTAAAATCCCTCACATTTCAAGAAGTCTCATGCCTGCTTTTCAAGGCACAGCTGTAAAACTAATTTCCCAGCATGCAGAGATTTTGGTGAAGGTTTTCTATGCTAAACCACCAAATACAGGAAGACTACATGATGCTGCATCATAAAGAAGTCATCTTAGGTTAGTGTTACATCCCCTGTTTTGGATGGAATGAGACTTGCTTAAGTATCTATCATGGCTTTTTAAAATCTAATTTATTGTAGTAGTGGCTGAGATCTTTAGATATGATCAGCATCCCCTTATGCTAAGCAAAATATAAACACAGAATACAATAATGGGCTTTCCTTGAAAGACTTTTAGCTAAGTATATCAGGAGAACAAATAAATGATGGAGGAAACGGATGAACAGAACGCAATGCAGCAGCAACAATTCCACACTAGAAATCACTACCAATAGGAAAATATCTTCAATTCTGTGATGAGAGGATCTGTTTTCTCACTTGCAGTTGTGAAGGTCCAAATAGCTGCTGAAGAGAGGAAAGACAAAGATGGTACTTATCTATCATTTCACCTGTCACTAATGAAATCCCTGCTAGGTTGGAACATGGAACCTGCTTGACAGCAACACGGGATGATAACAATGAAAAAGAGAAGAGAAATGCTGCAAGGCACCGACACTGCAAACACAATTTAATAACAAAACCTGCATCTAGGTCCACTAAAATGTCACCAACTCACTCCACCTGATATCTCTATACTTGTGGGCTTAGGATTTCCTCTAATCAATACAACAATACAACAGTAGTTACATATTGGTACACATCAAGAATTTTCTGTAGTCAAAGAACTAGTCAATAGCAAGGGTATTAAAAAGAATATTTTTGCAGCTAGTACAATGTCATGGCAATTTAGACTTCAACAAAGAAGGTTTAAGACTATAATAAATATTCAAAAAGAGTTTAGTAAGAAGAATCCTTAGGCTTTTCTGGATCATTTTTTCCTATTGTGATGTAAATAATCTCGTAATTATCCCCCCTATGAAATATGTATATGTTAATTAAGCAAAAGCTTACAGCTCGCTATAAATACATATTTTTTTTACTTCTCCTTAATAAACAAGGTTACTAGCTGGGGCTGAATTCTATGGGAAATAATTAATAGTTATAGAAGTCACTTCCAACAAAAATCTGTTGAGAGAAAGGGAGCATAACTGCTCGTAATGATGATGTATTGTAACATTAATCAAGAAACTAGATGCTGTATAAAACCAAAAGGTCAGCTACTGAGAAAAGTAGGGGAGAAGAGTGGATATAGAAGGTTAACATTTAAGACACTTTGACAGTGCACTACCTTTCAAGTAAAAAGTTCCTGAAAGTCTTTACGAAAAGCATGATTGGTGTTCACCCAATTTAGGAAATTAGTCAGCTTTAGAATGGAACAAGATCGACATACTGTACCAGCACTAAGGAAAGGTGGGTCCCTTTTGTTAATCTTCTGCTTGCAGGGAGGACTTTATTAGTAACGAGCAAATAATTTTCATTTACATGCAAGTAAAGAATGTATACTGGTTTTTGTTCATAAATACTTCCATTACGTGAGAATTTGGGTCTTATTTCTTCAAAGAACAAGAAATGCTGCTAATAGGAAAGGCAGCATTAACAACATCGGACAAGAAGTGTGAATCAAGGAGAAGTTGGGGTGTAATTATGTACTCACAATTACTGATTTGCAGCCACTGCTGACTAGCTGTTTATGGGATAGGAGGAATGCAGCAGGAAAACCCCGTTCCTTCCGTCTTTCTCTTTCACATGGCTTACAAAGATTTCTTACTATATTTGAACACAACACTGGGAAGTTGCAGCATCTTCAACACTGGTGATTATAGGCAATAGTTCAACAGAAAATAAAAATAAAATCCTTTTTATGTCAGCTAATTCTGTGTTTCTCGGTCACAACATCTTGAAATTTACAGACCTCATTTTGAAGAGTAAACCCTGCAAAAAAACAATTTCATCATGCCTTCATGCATTGTCTCTCCTGCTCTGTTCTACCTTAGACTTTCCACTCTCTGCATGCCTACTCTGACTGCTCCTCTCAGCTTCTGTCTCTGAATCTGTATTCAGTTTTGTGCTTCCACACTCTTTATATCACTATCTTATATTTCCTTGGATTAATCTTCTATCTGCTACCTCATGTCCCTTCACAACAAACCCATTTTCACTGCTGAGACACTTGCTTCCATCTTCTTGGCATACCTATTCCACACAGTTTCTACCTCATGCATTCCATGTCAGTCGTGACTTTTGAAGGTGACAGTAATACTCCAAATCAAAACGTAGGAGGTGCTTCAGCAATGCCAGCCAGGGAGGCAATCTTCCCTTGACTATGCAAGATCCGTGAAAAGCCCTCCCTGTTCTTCAATATTAACTTGCAGTCCCACAAAATGCTTGAAATGTATCATTAGCAGTTTTTTTCTTCTTATTTATTTCCCCGTGTTTCTCTATTTATTTACTTATTTACTGGCACCAAGTAATTCCACCTAACCTTCAGGGATTTTTGTTTGCTATCATTTCAGACAGGGGGAAAGAGAGAGAAGTTTAAAAATGCATATGTTGTCCTTACTGTGCTGTAACAAGATTGGCATGGTACCAGTGATGTCTGAATTTCTCTCTTAGGAAGACTAAGATAGTTCAACCAGCTGCACTGAAATTGCATCGAAAATGGATACTTTGCAAATTCTCCCCATAAATGAAAGTTTAAATTACAAAAAGCCGTCTGACCGGTTATCTCTTAGTAAAGTGTTTTACAATTTGCATATAAACTTCATTTCTTTTTCTAATTACACAGAGTAAAATGCATTCATTTTGCTTTTGATTACAAGCTGGTCTTGCCAAACACCTGTGACTGCCACAAATTCTAATTTGTTATTTATTTACTTCAAAGCAATCTTATTATCTAAATGATTCAAAGCATCAAAGACCTTAATTATTGATAGTCAATTCGATAGGGTTATACTTTCCACGTCCTTGGGCTGAAGACACTTGTCTGCATTCTCCTGCTCAAGTACACACTTGGCTGAGCAAGAGGACATATGAGTCTGATATTAAGTGTATTGGAAACCACATCCTTACTTAATTGCAAGTAGATTTAGACAATACCAAAGAGCCAAGACTGACAGCTACAATCTGCTGGCTAATGGAACTAAAAAAAAAAAATCAAAATTACCCTCCTTTCTACTTTGAAAAAATACTGCATGTGTAGCACATGTATTCTGTAAGTCTCATCCTAGTCTCCACAACACTAATGCTGCGCAAGTACTTTTCATTTATTCCAGGCAGTAATGCTCCAAATTTACATTACTGCAAGAAATGTGCACATGATGTGTCCTGTGGCCATGATGAAACTTTTATGTATTCTGACAACTTAACTAGAACATTTAAGTGGGTTACAAATGCTCCTATATATGTTGGAAGTGAAAAGATGAAGAAGGTCCTCAATACAAGCAAGACATATTTACCAAATATGCACGGTTTAGGGTGCCGATGTGCGTATTTCTAGTGTATACATGTGCATGACTATCACAATGTAAACTTCCAGGCACTAAGAACATACAAAAATCTGCCTTTGTCTGCAAACCATATCTTTTACAGTGTCTTGAACCATCAAAGCTATCACACTCTTATAATGCCTTGAAGGTGTGGTATGTTAGACTCATGTCTAGGAGTTGAGGACACTCATAGCTTCATTCAGGTCTTTTTTAATCACACCATTCTCCATTACAACTTTCTGCCCTTAAGACCTTCAGCTAGAAGAAGGGTCATATTCAGTCTGAGACTTTCATAAAACTGATCAGGGACCCTACAGAGCACACAGATGTCTGCCTAACTTTCTTATCTGCATTTGTGTTCTTTTACTCTTAGACAACTATTTCAATTACAGATTTCCTAGGCATAGCACAGTTCTCTGGTGTCACTGTTCTTCTAAATATATTCATAGGTTGTCTTGCGATCTGACTGCAAGTATTCCTTTTTCCCACCTCATTCCTTTTAGACTGGGCTGGCATCCACTGTTTGACTGGTAAAACAAAGGCTGTCCAGTCTGAATGTTCGTAGTAATATACATTCCACTTAGGTACCTTCGGTTTGGTGTTGCATGATGTAATTAGGATCAGCAGAGAGTCCTGCTCCATAGGAATCAAGGAGTAAATAAAGGAGGAAATGCACTGCACAATATCCTATACAAGACAAATACATGGATGTCATACATAGAAACTCCATACAGATACACACATACACGGTACATGAACCCCTGCAATAGGTTATATTTTTGGGTGTATAAACCAGATCAGTTCCAGTGGCTGAGGAGTGAAGCAAATCTGTGAATGGATTATGTGTGCCCCAGACATAATATGATGTGTCTTCAGAATCTGTTCTTTTGTATGTGCAAAGTTGATGTTTTAAAAGACCTTTTACATATTCCTTAAACGATTTGTTAATCCCTTAATTCAAGGCTCACCTTCTTCTCTAATATGAGATGCTAGTGGAAACACTTTCACATCTAGACTTACATGTTTTTTGTTTTCTTTTTTTCACATCACTGCCTACTGCAAAAGAACCATCAAACCATCTGTTCTGCTCTTGGCAATTTAAAGGGAACTGATTTTCAAGAATTCCACTGCAGTAAATAAATATGCAATATCTTAAATTACATATCTTAATACTGACTGCATATTTACAATTACTATGTTTTTATTTTCTTTTTTAAAAACCCAAACCCAAAACATTTGATATTGCAACGCCAGGACTAAGATCTACATACCAACATTTTGCACAACTGGGAAAATACTGAACAATAATAAACTTCCTGGAGACACAAAAAAATTAAAAGTATATGATCTGCAGATGCTCTCAACAATAGAAAGAGACTAAAAATTACTCAGAAACTGTAATACATTTCACTGTTCCACTAACTCTTGACCTCCTATGCAGCACCATCACTGGATGGTAGTATTTTAACATTATTGATGTCTTGTAACACTAAAGAGAGTATCACAACCATAATGATGTGATAAGCCCACAGAGATCCTCTCATTACATCATGATTTCTGAAGTTTGGATATCTCATTAACAATGGAACACAGCACCACACAAATTGTAAGGTCAAGGTGCAAATTATGGAGCAAAGTTGTGCCTGTTGTTTTTAGGGCTTAATCAGGAGCAATACATGAAACACTGGATAGAGTACGTGAATCTTCAAGTTAAGTAAGACTGATCAGAGGCAAACATCAACCAGGATAATTAACATATTCCTTTAAGATCCTAAATTGAAATTTTCATTCAGCCAACAAAACATGATATTGCAATTCCATTATGAATAAAAATAAGGTTTTCAAGATTATATATATATATATATAATATATATATATATATATACATAATCTGCTAAAAAGCAATGTCTCCAGCGTTTTGAAATATACAGGTCTGAAAGCCTGAGCTGAGGAAAGGGAAAATGTTAGTCAGGTTTCCCTGCTGAAGTTAACATTCACAAGCAAACAGCATGGATAATGAAAAGCATATTAGGCTCTTAAATGATTTTCATCTTAACAACCTAATGTGTTATTGTTAACCGAAGGAAATAAAATTATTTAACTCCACTGCTTTCCACTTCTTTAAATCACTAGTTAATTGGATTTTCTAGGTAATTGGCAAAAGGATAGTTCCAGTCTCTCTCTTTCTCTCTCTCATTACCCCATCTATGGCTTTTCAAATACTGCAGCAGTACTGCTTTGACTGAAAGTAAACATCTGATGCAAAGCTCCCTGAAGTCAGTATAAAGATTTCCACTAATTGTGCTGGGATTTGGATCAAGCCCTAAGTAAGCTGCATAAAATCTCTACCTTCATAACGGAGCACTGCAAGCAAGAGAAATAGTTGGATGGCCAGTGGTTAGGATTCCCATCCAATCTGCAAATAGTTTTCTTAATTGACGTCTACAGTCTTTGCTGTTTGCTTTTTTATTAGTAGTATTATTTTACTTTGTGACCCTCTGTTTTTGAGTCTTTGTGTATTACCAGTGTTACAGGACTTTCATTTTATGGTAGCACCCAGCAACCCCAAGATGAATTGTACTACATGAACACAAACTCCTCTCCACCACCTTTCCTCCGTTGGAAAATTTACCATGAAATTGAGCCTATTTCCTTCTTCTGAACCATCTTATATCATCAGTGACTTTCCACTCTGATCAGCATGATCCAAATCCACCTTACAATACCTCTCTGAAGAGTGACATGGATTGACTATGAAAATATACAAAGTAGTAGAATGGCATTTGGACACCCTGCACTAACTCAGAGCGTGCTGCCCAAAATTCTGTACTTCATTCACTTCAGAGGAGCACCTCACAGTGGAAAACAGATTGACTGGGTTTTCTATGCTAGTTCAGCTCTGATAGAGAAAAGAGTTTGGTTGGGAGAGTCCCTAGTGAAGTGGTACCCTTTTTCCCTGTGCAATTTACCCTGTCTCATTGTAGCATTCTACTTTTTTTTAAAAAAAAAAAGAGAAAGCCTATTTTTTAATGATCATATATCAGTAGACGCTGGACCACAGAAAGGATGCTACACAGACTATCTGAGCGCAAGTCATTCTCAGTGCCACTGTATCAGGTTTCCTCCAGAGGCAGCTGTCAGAGTGCATCCTAGTCTACATTCGCCCACTTACTTGTGAAATCACTTTAAGATACAGCAGGATTCACAGTAAAACTCTCAGGAGACAGGCCTCCAAGCAGAATAATCAGTGTAGTGGTTGAAATTGCATCACTTTTCTGTCCCAACAGGGAATAAGAGAGAGCAAAAGAATTCACTGCCAGCACATTAACGGAGTGAAGAGGTAAGGAGGCCTGCCTTTAGCCTGCAGTAACAGCCCGCAGCTTCCCCAATTGATCTCTTAAAGTGCATGAGTGGTAAAATCATTCTGGAAGGACTCGGAATGGCAAAGAAATAGATTACACTATGTTTATGTTTGCAGTGGCTGGCACATGATCTGCCACAGGTCCACCCACAGTCATTCCACGATCAATGAAAGACTATTTATGCTCAGAACTATTACTTGTTAGTGGTGAGCTCTTGTTGTGTGTCTCAGAACACACATAACATGAACACAATGTGGCACTCTATTAAGTACACATGTCAATCAAAGGACCTCAGCATCAGTGGAGACCTCTTTGTCAGCGACATTGCTCCCTGCCCTAGGTAGAGTCCTTTCATTAAAGCTGCTTACTATATGTTTGCTCATTCTGTATATCTTTTGGACTGGCTTTGTAGTCGGAAACAAAGGCAGGAAGGGAACCTACAAGTTTCATTGTCCCATATATGCCTTAAAGGCTTCACATTTTTCAGGTTCTTTTTGTCCCCAGAATGTTTCATCAAATACTTGGAAACAATGGGGGCTGACAGCCCTCCAGCTTAGAGTGAGCTCAAGTTCCTTTCCTCATCCCTTCACTTCCTACCTCCAGCCTTTGTTGGTGGGCTCAGCAGGGAGGCCAGAGGGGCTGAGACATCACCAGCTGGGTACCACAAGGACAAAAGTGCTCGCCAGTCACCTCTGCTACATCTCTTCATTAGCTTCTCTGAAGATTTCAGCCTTTACAAACATACGATACTTTTCAGTCCAATTATTTTCAGGAAAACTTCTAAGGAAATATTCTACTTTTGCTCTTCACAGTTTCAGCTTGGAAATGGCAGAGGATTCACATCAGTGCTTTGCCGCATTAAAAACAGCCATGAAACTCTCTTCAGGATATGAAGTATCATGCAGGCAGCTGGGCACATAGCAATGTCAAGATGTACTCACACAACATGATGCAGTTCAAACTCAGAAATGAGGTTTTAATTTGCTGCAAAATTTAACACTATTAAACAGGAATTAAGACTGAGGCAATTAAAGTGCATTCAGAAAAGCTTGTAAAGCTCCTGCTTATGAGGTGGGAAGGGGTGAATTAACTTTAGGCAAACACCAGGGAGCTTTGAGACAATAAAAGAAAATAGCGGCACAGGAGAGAATATAAGAGATGCAGAATCTCTTCCTGCATAGGTAAACCCTCTTGACTACACAAGCCTCAAAGAAACATTTTGGAAATCATTCTACACAAATACAGCAATACTGAAATTCTGCTAGCCCGTAAGTCAGATGCAAAGGAGTAATTTTTTGACATTTCTGCAAAAGCTGCAGCTTGAGATGTTTTACTCCTTCACTTAAAAGATCATCTACAAGAACAGCCAGTGAAATAACTTTTGAGGGTTTGGATTTTTGTCTGAAGGGCTACTTTAAGAACCTACCGGTACATGTCTTTATTCATCTATTAGTATTCTTGTGAGAAATTATTGAAACATTTTTTGTTTAACTACCATTATTTTAAACCTCCTGTGTCCTGCAGACCGTAGCTCCTTAATACCTGTCTTAACATCTGGCTTTCCTTCCCTACCTTTCTACCCACTTTTGGCTTTGTACTCTCTGTTAGCTGCCACTCCTTGCCACTGTCTTTATTGTTTTCCACAAACCTTAGATTTTTCTTCTCCTTCTTTCTTTTAATCATGTTCTTACACTCTTTTCACTGATCTTGACGTCCTAAATTTCCTAATCTTTTAAATCTAGGTGATGATTCCATACAAAAACAATGGAAGGCTTGCATCTTTGGCATGCTACTTCTTTACCACAAATAAATTAATTTCTCTTTTAGCTATGGGAATACGATTCCATTGTTGGTTATGGCAATGATTTTAAATGTTCTTGAAGATATTCAGATCTACTCTCTTCTGTGGCAAACGAATAGCTTTCATATGCTACCCTGTCAGTAAGCAATCCTCATGCAACATTATTTGTACATCTGTGTGGTACAGAGATCCAGAGGAATACTACTGGCAAATTATTAGGCCTCTAAAAGGCTAGAGAAGCCATCTTAGGTTGGTTTTAATAGTCAGAGGAGAGAGAGACCTTTAGAAGGCACTGCCAAAGATCTGAATTTACATAGAGTGATCCAGAGGAAATGCCCAAGACCACTATCAGCCTACTTAAGTTTGCAGGGATGAAATCAGGTCTTAAGTCTTTCAGTCAACTCAGTGATGTCCAAAAACTGGGCCAGACACTCCTCATTTTTGTATTCTTTCTTCTCTATCCTTTAGTCCTAAAGATATGCCTGAAGTATATCTATATCTGTTTTATCTTAAGGGGCGTTACTGACTTCTGTGTTAACGTCTAAATACTCAGCACTGTGCTTTGTGCAAGATAACTTGCATAGCTAATCTAGTTCTTCCATAGCTTTATATTCTGCTGGATACAAATACATCACAGAAAGTGGCACAGGAGAATCCAAGGAAGAAAGCAGGATCTCACTGACAAATGAAAAACACTAGACCATAAAAAATTTAAAGCACCCTTCAGAAGGAAAGAGCTCGTACTGAGGGTCACTGAAATGAGGATGGGTACGGAGGGAAAGACATCAAGGCATACAGGCTCCGCATTACTGAAGGGACAGAGTTTCACTAAAGGAACAAATAGTAGAGAACTGGGAGACAGTACCAAGTCTCCACTGAAAAAGAAAGGCAGGCAGATGAAGTTTACTTTGTGGCAAGGGCATTTCAGGGCCAGGAGACCATTTTCCTCTCCTAGGTGTTCAGCCGCCTGAGCCCAAGGTTAGCTCTCTGCTCTGGGGCAGCTGGCTAAATTTGGTTCAGACTGTGGTGAAGAAGGAACTGTTTAAGAGCTATAAGAAGCCTCTGCAGGCTTATAGTAATGTTTTGCTCAGAAGTTGCCTTTAAGTTGAGACTCCTGCCCTCAGTCCCTGTCTGTTTGTATTCTAAACCAGTATCCTTACCAGCCTCCAGGCTTTGCTTCTGTCTGTTGCAGAAATCACATGGCTCCATTTATTTGATGGGGGAAATTGCAGTTAATCAATTAGTCTAATTCTACCAATGCTGTAGCACAAATTGAACCCTTTGTTTTTCATTGTACATATGGTGAGAGTGCAGGTTAAAGGAGATGGAAAGTCTTTGCATTAATGAAAATGGAATACACTTCAGCCTGGCCTCCTCTCTAACAGCTTTTCTATTTCTCTGAAATCAATTCCTGTTTTCTCTTTGCAAAATAAGCTAAAATTCTGCAGCAAAACCTGCAATATAATAAATTTCCTTTATGGAATGCTGGTCTTTCTCTGGCTGAAAAGGTTTTCAGGCTAATAGATGGAGAATGCATTTCTCAAGCTAACATGATAGTGGCAAGTAGGTGCAGTGATAGCAGAATTCACTTAAAGGGACACTAAAAAGACCACGCTTCCTTTTAATTTGTGCACCCTGCAGTGTTTGCTTGGAAATCACCCAAAAAATTGACTTTTCACTAAGATTTCACAAATGAAAAATACCTGCATAATTTTTTATTGCTATTTTTCATAATTAAAATAAGTTTCGAATAGTGCTGTGCCCAGCGTCACGGAAAACAGATTGGTCAACTGATGCAGAGCAGCTCGCCATTTGCAGCCTTTCCCTCTGGGTAGCACTAGAGGCAGGAAAACCTGTCCAAGTCCCAACTCAAAGATAAAACTGTGATGTCCCTCAGTAACTCCGATAGTAACACCAGCAGAAGCATTCCATAAACAGATTCTGAAGATACAGCATGAAGTAAAGGAAGAAGTGTCCTTCTTCCTTCAATTAAAAAAAAAAAAGAAAAAGAGAAAAAAAAGGTGTTCTTAAAGCAATACACACTGATTGTTAATGTCCTGTGACTGGCATGTCTTACAATGACAGTGTTTCTGTGGAAACACGGATTAAGCCTGTGGAGAACATAATTACCTCAGTCTGAGCCCAGGGAACTTTGTTCAAAATCTATAGACCCTGTATGATCTTCATGATTTAAATCCCTTGCTGTCACTTTCAAGTCACAGAGGGCTTGTTCGGATAGTTCCCTGGATCCCTCTAAATGAAGTTTCCTGAATGAGAAGAGCAGATACAAGGGTAGCAAAAAGAGGATTATTGTGCTCTAGTTTCACAGGACATGTCTTTCCATGACAACCAAACATTTCAAAATATCAAAAATATTTTCCTCTCAGAGTAGGATGAACACTAGCAATTGCAAAAATGTTCAAGACTGAAAAGACATTTTCAAATGCTTTGGGGCTGCAGAAGAATGCTTATTCCAGCAATCACAAAAGGCATCATTTTAATTGCAACAGTTTTAAAAGATGCAAAGTTTTCTTCATTTTCTTAACAAAAGTAATTTAAAACCGGAAAATTGTGTTGTTTTTTTTTAAAAAAAATCTAAACATGATACTGAAACTCATTTCAAAACTCTTTCCAAAACAACCGCTGGGTTAAGATAAGTGCTGATACCAGCCTTTTGCCCCAAGACTTGCTTCAGTAAATCAACAGATTTAGTGAAAAACAAGTTATTGCAAAAATCTGCCCAGCTATATTTCCTGTTACTGCATTCTGAAATAGGCTCAGCTGCCATATAATTTGCTTTTAACCTTCCACTCTTAACCTATTTGAACTTGCCTTCATTTTCAAAATCCTAAACATTGACCTTCCTATAGGGATAGTTTCCTTTTCTGCTTTCTCACAGATACCTCCAGCACCTTTTCTAGCATCCCAACTTTATACTGAAAAAAAATCAATAAATGCAAGTATGCGCAGATGTAAATTCTCCAGCACTTCCTAAAAGGAAACTTTCTTCCTCTTTCTTTCTCATTATATAGCAAGTATAAAAATTCAAAGCTCCAGTTGCTCTTTCCCCTGAGGATTTTCATCCTATATCATTTAACTTTTCCTGACATCTTTCTTCCCTCCCTTTTATATTACAAATTTCCCCTAAGCAATGAGAACCTGTATTTGCATCTTTGACAGCAAAGGGGAGACTGACGGATGGAAGCAATGCTCTTTGAATAATGCAAGATGTTGTGACACTGACAGTAATAAGGAGTCCTAAATAATAGGTCCTTCTTGATACAATTTAAAAATCTGCAGCCTATTGTCTCAGCCACTAGCAAACCAGCTCATAACTAGTGCCTCAATAGTAAAGCTGAGTTCCATCCATCTCAGTGACAGCTGACAACAGGAGACTAATCTGTCTTAAAAATATTTCCCAATCGCTTTTTTCTGTAATTAAATCAACACAGTGTTCAACCACACACAAGTGCAGGAAAAGGGCTCTCTGTTTTATAACATTTCAGAGTGAGGAACATGCTTAAGTTTTACTCATCACTGCCCTGGGGGAAGTCGGTGCCAATTAGGGTTGTCTACATCACCTAATCCCAGTCAAGACCCTGGGTTTTTTTGTATTTTCATTATTTTTTTCCAGTGTTGGCTGCAGATATTAACAAACAGGAAAGAGATGGTGACAGAATGGTAAAGCTTAGAAGCTTAAATCACCCACAGGCATAAAAGTATCTGAATCCTGTAGCACTGATACCACTGGCTGTGAATCTCATCCTCGGACTTTTATCTCAGAGTCTTTACTCAGTGTCTATCACTTATTTGGTACATTATTTGTCACATTAAAAAAAGTCTGAAGGGACTTGGAAGATGTTCAACAGGTGAAAAATTATTTAGTCTCAGTTGTACTTTTAATTATGCTTATAAATTGATACAACTTAGACCATTAGAGAGGTTTTATTAACTTGTATAGATTTTGAACTACAGGTTCAGTGACACAATTTGGTAATTAGTGTAGTCTTTCATTAATGGCTTTCTGGAAAATTCTGTCAGAATTAGAAAGAAAGAGGTAAAGATACAAAATCAACAAACTGTTTGAGAATATGGTTAACTTTGTATAGAGACTTTGGCCCTATAACAGGCAATGAGACTTACATATAGGCTAATAGTTACCTGTGCTCAGGTTCAGAGTTCTATGGAAGATTTTGTGTGTAATAAAAGTTTAAAACACAAAACCACCTACAGTGATCTAACAAGAAAACTTTGCAGAATTACAGCCAGGGAGAATACACCATATACTTTTACATATCTTTGGCTCAGTGTGGTCCTGGAATATCTGAGCCAGCATGCCCAGAATGCCTACAGATCAGACTTAAGCACATTATAGGCACCCGTACTAAGCGGTACAAGTTACCGTGCAGCCATAGCAAAATGAAATTCAGCATGAGATTTGCTAAACCCTATACTCACTAAGCTACAGAGCATCTGATTAAAGCCTGCTTCCACGTCACTCTATAACATTGCCATTGACAGTGCAGATTGAAAGTTATAGCTGCATTTCTAATCCTGTCTTTGGCTGGTGTTGCCGAGAAAAACTGCATGCCACCTGCACTGAACAGATCCTTTCTGAGCCACAGCCATGGCTTCTATGGCCATACCTTTTCACATCAGTCTTATTAGCTGATGCACAAAGACTGACACAGCAGTGAAGACGTCATCTTAATATTATCTTCCGTTGAAAAGAAACAATATTACCAATTACAAATTTCTGTACTGTGGCTTCACGAACTTTCTCCATTGCAACTGTTTCCCTGATGCATTGCAAATTGTGGTAGGTAGAGATATGCAAAATAAATATAGCCAGCTGGCTAAAGCAGTTTTGCATTTTCAAAGGAATATGAAAAATATTCAAGTTTCCTTTTATTTCTAAGAAATTAGTGTGAATTAAAATACCAAGGGTATATTTTTCCTCCTATAGGAAACCAAACACCTACTTGGGATGTTAAAGTGGTATCTTTTCTTGAGTTTATGACAGAAGTGGAGATACAAGACTTATTTCAACTCTTAAGAGTTTGCCAAAATTGCCCGAAACTGTACCACATTCACTTTAAAACAATGACTCTGTGTATACATACTACACAACCTTGTGAATACAAGTGGGGAAAAACCTTAGAATAATAGGATTGAAGAAGGCAAATAGAGGCAAAATAAAACGTCATACAATTGTACTCCTGGGGAATATCTGCCTATGGTGCAGGAGTTTGCATGCCTTCATCTGAAATTGTAGAGAAGAAAGGTTCAGAAATAACCTTACAGCTGTCTTCTACTGTCTCTGCAGTGCTCGTTGGCAAAGATATGGTTCAATATAAAGTCATTCTCTTAGGAGAGGTCTGGACTTCTGACTTCTATTAATCATCTGTGTTGCGCCTAGAGATACCAGGCAAATTCTCCATGGGTTTTAAAAGATTCTTCAACATGGAGATCAAAGCAACTCTTCCTACTGATTGAAAGCCTCATTCCAAGGTCAAGGGAGAGCTGGCGACACATCTCTGTCTAACATGAGAGCAGATCACCATCTTCTTCTTGCCCTTGCCTTTCAGAAGCCCTGGAGATAAGTGACACTGTATGCCTAAGGTCATTCCAGCTTTCCTGTATTATATGATATCTCAGTAAATTCTGCTATTCAAGTCTAATGGACTTACGAAACTGCCTTAGGAAACAAGGTAAAGTAAAAGCCTAAGTTTCCCCTTATACTACACATAAATGTTACAGCAGGGCTGATGAAAAAGGATCTGCACCGTCTTCTATTTATTCAGGTTTTTCCATAAACATCTGGCAGGCAGTGTCTTACTCCATCTGCCTGTCAAAGGGCAGCAACATCAGTATTGAAAATAATAAGAAATAACAGAAAAACAAATCTAAAAAATCTATAAAAATCCCAACTCTGACAGGATGAAAAAAAATATATCAAAGTGATAAGACCTTGCCATTTAAGAAAAATAGAAAACTTTGTTTTCCATTAAAAAACAGAGAAAAGACCTGTTTGCACATCTGTCTCTGATTTTCCAATGTTTATTTATTTCTAATACTCACATCACACTCAAAGTGACCCTGACAGATGTTTGATAATGAATCTGCTTTGAAACTCATCCAAAGAAGCAAAATCTTTTCAGGGAATCCAGTGCTATAGCTCAAAGGGAATAAATTTAGATCAGCCTGGAGCCAGTTAATACAATTACACTTGTACAGTTCTTTACTTGGAACATTTACTAAGTGTTGCAAGACAATAAATGAACAAGAATTGGCTAACCATAACTTTAAACCCATCTCCTGCCTGCCTGTGAGGTACAGTGTAACATGATTTGCACCCTCTGAGGAGAGTGGAGATTTGTGAGAAAAGATTTGTAACTTTAAAGGGATACTTGTTTGAACTAAAATTTCAATTTCAAATTGCAACAGCTGCCTATGACTGAACATTCTAACTCGTCCACTGAGACACTTCTCTTTCTTTTCTATATTCACTTGATGAAATATCTCCCAGTTTTCTGTAAGGTTTATTCACCACCACCCCACCAGATATGAGGTCACACAGTGGATCCACTTGGAGGTTTGCCCACTTCCAAGCACTGAAGGAAATGTTACAGGGGTTTGGGAGGCCTCATATCTTCACCCCTTTGAGGCAACATGCTATCATCCTATTATGGAACTGCCTGAACAAGACCCAAACAAGGAAACAACAACAAAAAACCCCCCTTTAACGTTCATGAGTAGAAGACATGATTTTTTGTATTTATGGAACTTCTTTTTCATGTTAGAAGTCACATTCACGAAGCAGAAAATTCCTGGTCTGCTTTTGTCCCAGAGGAGAGAGAGGAAGAACTACATTTTACTTTTCTTAACATTAACGGTTTTGTAATTCACAATTCTAACTAGGCCTCAATCCCATCTGATAGGGACTTAACCAAAAGCACTGAGAAGCACTTCTCCCCACAGTCACGTTCATGTTACTGCAATGTCCAGACAGCCTTTGCATGCAAACTTCCCCACCTTACTAACAAGCACGACACAATCCTCCTCGTCTGGTATGGCAGCCAAAACCCATTTCTTGTCACTCCATATCAAAGAAAAAGCAGTATGGAATTAAATGTGGCTGCTGAGCTGGCTGGACTCTATGAGAGCGGAGACAGTCTTCCTTTGAGATCTTCAATGGAAAAGACAGGAGGAATTTAATCAGCTTTTCAACATATACTTCTGAAGTAACAGGACAGCATTTTGAATAGGATAATTTTATTTATAAAGACAGTGCAGTTTGCTGTGTTTGTTTAGAGTAAAACATTTTAGCTCAGCTCCAATAATGAGATTCCTCAGGGATTGCGCAAGAAGCATATACAATACACAGTAGAGCAGGCGCAATGGAATTGGAGTACAGATCTTTGGATGAGTTACCAGTTCTGCTTTGATAGCTGATAAGAGCCTAGCAGCATGTTGTATGTTTTTCTGACTACATGTGTTTGGAACTTGAAAGCCTGAGATTAGCAAGCAGGTAGGGCAATAGTTAGATACAGAAGAACAGTGTTTGTAGAGCAATTTGGAATTCAGGAAATATATTTATAACCGATTATACATTCTCCTAAAGAATCATCCTTCTCGCACTATTTTACTATCCGTATTTTAACCTCTCAGCAATTTTCTGACGCCCTAGAACTCAAGGAGATTGTCAGAGCAATAATGGCAACCTGGGAAGAAGCTTACTTTTTTCACAAAACTGTTTTGAGGGTAGGCTAAAGGCCATCAATGTGCCTTTTGATGAAGGTCAGAGTAGGCAGCTCCCTTCTGGTAGAGAATAAAATTCTTAGGAAGAATAGAAAGGAGATTCTCAGTGGGGAAGGTCTGACAATGGGAGGATCCATTGGTTACATGGTTTGGAATTATTTTAAACAGTTTGTGTTACCTGGTACCTGACCAGCCAAAATGACTGCATGACAGGCTGGTTTTATCCATCTCTCAGGATTATTGATAAGGAGGTGATAACAAAGCCATATACCACAGGAAAAATAAACAACACATAATTTGTCTAAAATATGTAGCACTAGGAGAGGAGGAAGGGTGTTACATTATACACCAGACATCATGCCTGAAGGAGCAAGGTTTATAAAAATTTTAATGCCTTCATTTCATAATTTGTTTTGATTCAATCTCTGAATCTGTATACTGCATGAAAAGGCACAGGACACCACGTAAATTCTTAAAATAACAGAAAACCAAGTTTCAGACAAGCCATCTACCCCCTTTTGACAAGAGATGTGTGATTAATAAAATATTTAATTAGTGGCTGAAAAAAAAAAGAAAAAAATTGTTAAAATGAAAGAGTATTACTGAAAAATTTTGGTTAAACAGAAAGTCAAAAGGTTTTCATTACATATTCAGTTAAGAATTTTGTTTATCCTTAAAAAGGAAAAATAAATTACACTTGAATTCCAGGATTAAAAGAATGAAAATACATGAAAGAGAATTTCAAATAAATAAAAATTCTTTTTCAAAGCATTGAGACATACTGAAATTGTCACCGTTTCTTCTTTCTGGTATGATACACTCAATAAAACCTAAAGAAGTTCATAATGCTTCATATATTCTAGAATCTGTTCTTTTAGGGGAAAAAAATAACCAAACTCTTCTTTCTTATTCTAATTTGTATTATGTGGCTTAAGAAAAAATGTAGACAGAGCTTAAAAAAAAGGGGGAAAAAAAAAAGAAGGAAAATAAAGACTACTAGATCAGCTTGTACTTCACTTTTAGGTTCCCTTTCCTTTGTTGGTGTCATGGACACTGGGGTTGAGTGCAGCCTTACCAGTTTGGCGACAACACCAGGCTGGGTGGTGTCGTCGACACGCTGGAGGGAAGGGATGCCATCCAGAGGGACCTGGACAGGCGTGAGAGGTGGGCCTATGTGAACCTCATGGAGTTCAACAAGGCCAAGCACAAGGTCCTGCACATGGTCGGGGCAATCCCAAGCACAAATCCAGGCTGGTTGGGGAATGGATTGAGAGCAGCCCAGAGGAGAAGGACTTGGGGGTGTTGGTTGATGAGAAGCTCAATATGACCCGGCAATGTGCACTTGCAGCCCAGAAAGCCAGCCAGATCCTGGGCTGCATCAAAAGTAGGGTGGCCAGTAGGCTGAGGGAGCTGATTCTCCCTCTCTGCTCCGCTCTCATGAGACGCCCGCTGCAGTGCTGTCTCCAGCTCTGGGGCCCCCAACATAAGAAGGACATGGACCTGTTGGAGTGGGTCCAGAGGAGACCACAAAGATGCTCAGAGGGCTGAAGAATCTCTCCTATGCAGACAGGTTGGGAGAGCTGGGGTGGTTCAGCCTGGGGAAGAGAAGTTTCCAGGGAGACTTTATAGCGGCCTTTCAATACTTAATGGGGGGATTATAAGAAAGATGGGGACAGACTTTTTAGTAGGACCTGAAGTGATAGGACAAGGGGCAATGGTTTTAAAGTGAAAGAGGGCAGATTCAGATTATCTATTAGGAAGAAATTCTTTACTGTAAGGGTGAGGCACTGGCACAGGCTGCCCAGAGCAGCTGTGGATGCCCCATCCCTGGCAGTGTCCCAGGCCAGGCTGGACGGGGCTGGGGGCAACCTGGGCTGGTGGGAGGGGTCCCGGCCTGTAGCAGGGGGTGGAACTAGACGATCTTTAATGTTTCCTTCCAACCAAAACCATTTTATGGTTCTATGAATCTATGATTCTTTCTCCACCTCTTCCTCAGCCTTCATACAGACAAATATCTTACATTGATACTGACAGGCCAGACAAATTCACTTAATTTCCGAACCAATGACAATAATAAGGCCAGTCAATTATGAATGATAATAAAGTGGTTTAGTTCAAAATGCCATAGAGATACAGTTTTTTCATGTAATACAAATATGTAATACCAATATATAAATTCTAGATCAAAATATTTTCTTTCAGTTTTGAATCTACAAGAAAACATTGCCCTAGGTCATAGGCAGTGATTATTTTATACAATATTTTAAACAGTTTTAGATAAAACCATAGTTCAGAACGATATGCATCAGGTTTCTTCTGTGGAAAAGGAGTTGGTTGCCACTGAAAGATTTATGGTATTTGTTGTATTTATCAAGGGCAATCAGGCTATCGACCTTAGGTTTCTTAATTTTCTAAAACTGAAGCCACACCTAAAGCTGGACTCAGGGTCAAAGTAGTCTAGCTCTTCTGTCCATCAGTATTTTGTCCTAAAATGGCGTGCAGTTTCTGAAAACATTATTACCAAGCCCTCTAAAAAATCATAGTGCTTATTTATGGTGCAAACCTACTGGCATTTTCACTCAACACTGCTGCTCCCCTAG
Source organism: Falco peregrinus (assembly GCF_023634155.1). Lineage (NCBI taxonomy): Eukaryota > Metazoa > Chordata > Aves > Falconiformes > Falconidae > Falco > Falco peregrinus. The sequence goes on from NC_073721.1 coordinate 63,059,845, forward strand.
CCCCATTACTTGCTACTTTTCCTTATTACTGTTCTCTCATCGGTAACCATTTCGCTGTCATTTTGTACTTGCAGTTCACTAGCAATCAATACTCCCTGTCAGAACTCAGTTAAGTCATCTGGTGGAAAAGCCACGTCCCTCAGCAGCTTCAGGGAAGAAGCAATGCTCTATGAAGTCCTACATTGTTCTCACCAGAACTAAAACCAGGGCTTCAACTCATTTTTAAATCTTAGAGTTTTAAATCAAGAAGAACTCTGTGTTCTAACTAGCATACAAATATCTGGCCATTCAGCTTTTCTTCATTTCCCACTGGTTTAAATAAAGACAAATAAACGAAAGCTGTGGTTCTGACCATGCCACACCATTCAGAACGGGTTCCACGGACAGGAGGAGCAGGGGCAGATGGGTGCTTTCTCTGGCTCGCAGGGGAACATCCAAGATGGGATTGAGCACCCAATTGTGCCCAGGCACAGGCCTGACAGCATCAGCATCCCCACTGACACTCGGAACAGTATCTATGTGGCTTTGACCACAGGCAGACACTTTTGTCTCTGCAAGATGTGTAGACATTTCTCCAGATGTATGATAACACCTGATCCTATAGTAGAGCTACATTGTTGGTTGAGTCTAGACATTGCTAGAGGCACAGAAAAAAAAGGAAACAAAACCAGATTATTTTAAAAGATATGACTGCTGCCAGAGAATAAGGATCCCTCTCTTGGAGAATATTTTCAAAGGGAGATTCAGGAAAGTAAGTCAGCTTTGTCTGACAAAAGTCAAACTGCAGGCAGCATGTGACAGACAGGAGTATGAGCAGGTAGGGTGGCCAGCCTGCCTTTAAGAGGTTGTATTCTATTTCTTTCACTGATTCTGTAGGTACCTTTCTGTTCCCTATTTCAAGAGACATCCATTATTACGTTCCCTGAGTAAAAGGAAAGCTGCGTCAATCAGTCAAACAAGTAATGTAACTGTTGATTAAATCTTGTTCTCAGTGTACGTTTCAGCCAAGAGAACCCTTTCTTCTATTAAAAAAAAAAAAATAAATAGCAGTAGTTGGCATTTATACAACAGCTTTAAAACCAAAACTTCCTAATCATTTTACAAACTTCAGATGATATGACTCAAACCAATAACAAAATGCAAAAAGAATCAATCAGTCCTTCCCAAAGGAACTGCAACTAAGATTACACTATATATGCTTACTATCTATATGATGATTTTCTTAACATCTAAAGGAAAATTCATCCATTGTATTTATTAGGAAATAAATATCATCCGTATCAGCTATAACACCAGCATCTCTTGGTCTGCTGTGAGTACAGAAAAGAAAGGATCATCCTGATCTAAACTTGATTCTTGACTGATGGATTCTGAATTTTGTTTAGATACATCCAAGACACATATTGATTGGTTTTATGCTAGTCGATCAAGTCAAGGCTCACTCCCCAAAGGGAAGAAAGAACTTTTCAGATGGGTAGCTTAAAAAATGTTAAGTCATTCCTGAGGATAGAAACAGTTACAATGTATATGTAACTATAGGTGGTGATTACAGCAGAAAGAGCAAAAATGTAACATTTTTACCTATAGCCATTCATATAGTTCACTTGGTTGTGACAGAAAATGAAAGTGTTTTTTTCATTATTTCCCCATAGCTAAGTTCATAGTAGATAAAAGTTTTGTGTTTTGTAAATCATGTATCAGCTTCTTTTTTGAGTCAGAAAATAATTAGCAGGGAAATAAGACTTTGCAATTGTTCTCTCTACATCTCCCTTCTGTAGGCCTCGGAAAGTGGTTTTTCTACAACTTGCACCATGATAGCAGAGAGGTTAATATTCCTCCCGTAGAAAAAGCTGCTGCGTGACTTTTACAGCTGTATGTTCTGTCTGGCCATTTAGCTCATCAGACAATATATGCAATGCAATATATGCCAGTCCATCAGCACAAATGCAAGCCAAAAATCAGGGGTTTTTTTTTTCCCTAACACTTATCCCTATCTATTGCTTGTAGGGGGATTTTGACAGCACTGGGAAAGGGGCAAGGAAGAAACTGAGAGTGTTGTGGTGAGGGACTGTGTAGGATATAGAACGCAAATCCTTCTGACTTTCAATTTCATTAATTTCACTGTCCATAAAACAGTTTGCACTCTGCAGCCACTAATACTTGAAAACCATGCAAATACCAACATTATCTGATTGAACTCATTTCAGCTTATGTTCAAAAAAGCACTGTGAGTTTATAGGAATAAAGCATAAAAATTATACTACTCTCAAACAGTTCGATCCATCATTATTTGCAGCAGATATTATTAATTTCCATTTTGGAATATAGTCTTCTATGTACAAATGAATCAAGTATGACAATAAAAAGGTAAATTTCCTCACTCAAATACTGCATAATAGAGAAATATATGATACAAAAGAGGTCATCATTTGATTTTAAAGGCTGTAAATGAAATGTTTTCCAGCACTTCTCTTCATTTGTCAAAACAGTTTCAGAGTTACAAGAATTTCATTATGTCAGCACTTAATTCATGAAAATGCTGACGCTTGGCCATGCAGGATAATTATATAGTGATCTTGTTTTGAGACTATCTTGATATGTTTGCTAGCTAACAGAAACTATTTTTACACTAATTTTTAAGATTTTTAAGTATGAAAATGATAGGGAAAGACTAGCATTTTTAGTGACTGAATACTTGTTATATTTCTCACAACACATATTTTCTTTTTCTGAAACAGTCAGAATTACAAAATCTGATCTTGACACAGACTGCAAAAGCCTGTTAAATATTGGGTGTCTGCAGATTAGACATGAAATTGTGACTAATTTAGAGTGCACACATAAAAGTTTTGCAAACAGATTAAAAAAAAAAAGATGTAGTAAAATAGGAAAAAGATGTAGTAAAATAGCATAATGGGAGTATTTTTAAACATTTCACTGCAATTAATTATAAATTTCCATTTGAGAGGAACTGGAGGACACATAGCAGAAAATACATGCCAGGGTTGGGACAGTGGTTTTTCCAGAAAGATTCTTCACGTAGAGTGTGGTTTTATAATTCCATTTGAGAAAGTTGTTCACTACATGAACAGTAGAAGGGGAGTTACAGCACTTTGTGTCAATGATGCATGGTCTACATCTAGATTTCACTTGTGTAACCCTTTTGGGAAAATTTGGCTGTTTGTGCTGAACTTCCAAGAAAAAACAAAAACAAAAACAACAAAAAAAACCAGCTCTGATTTCAACTGCACACACTACACTATTTTGGATGCTTCCAAAATAGTAGTAATAGTAGTGGTAGTAGTACTCCTAGTAGCAACATATTCGCTGGTACTGGATAATAGGATGCTAAACAAGGCTATTCAAAGTCACAGTAGGCAACATGTTTAATACACAACACTGAACAAGACAAGGTGATCCTAGAAGTTAGGTTGCTTAACCACTATCTCATCTAGTGTGTAAACTTATAAAATTTTAAAGCCAGCATGAGACAGTCAACCTTATATTTTCCCTGTATAAAGAGGACCCATCTGCTCTGAATCAATAGTTACTTCTACTTTATGGTTTAAAAAACCCCAAAACAACAATGAACATGGGTAAGAACTCTTGGAAAAACTGCAGCACATCTGAGAAAAAGAAAAAAAAAGAAAAAAAAGAACACCCACACACAAAACCTCCCACTTTTTTCTGAACTTGCAGTTTCTAGGTACAAACAACATGGACTGTCATGGAATCACAGTCATAAAATGGTTTGGACTGGAAGGGATCTTAAAGCTCATCTAGTTCCAATCCCCTGCCATGGGCAGGTGCACTTTCCACTAGATCAAGTTGCTCCCGGCCCCGTCCAGCCTGGCCTGGGACACTGCCAGGGATGGAGCATCCACAGCTGCCCTGGGCAACCTGTGCCAGTGCCTCACAATCACAGTAAACAATTTCTTCTTAATATCTAATCTGAATCTACCCTCTTTCAGTTTAAAGCCATCACTCCTTGTACTGAATGCAGCACTGCAGAGGGGGGCGTCTCACAAGAGCGGAGCAGAGAGGGAGAATCAGCTCCCTCAGCCTACTGGCCACCCTACTTTTGATGCAGCCCAGGATCTGGCTGGCTTTCTGGGCTGCAAGTGCACATTGCCGGGTCATATTGAGCTTCTCATCAACCAACACCCCCAAGTCCTTCTCCTCTGGGCTGCTCTCAATCCATTCCCCAACCAGCCTGGATTTGTGCTTGGGATTGCCCCGACCATGTGCAGGACCTTGTGCTTGGCCTTGTTGAACTCCATGAGGTTCACATGGGCCCACCTCTCACGCCTGTCCAGGTCCCTCTGGATGGCATCCCTTCCCTCCAGCGTGTCGACGACACCACCCAGCCTGGTGTTGTCGCCAAACTGGTAAGGCTGCACTCAACCCCAGTGTCCATGACACCAACAAAGATGTTAAATGGCACCAGTCCCGCTACGGTCCCCTGAGGAACACTACTCATTACTGGTCTATACTTAGACATTCAGCCATTAACTGCAAGTCTTTGAGTGTGACCATCCAGCCAATTCCTTATCCACCAAGTGGTCAATCCATCACATCCACATCTTTCCAATTTAGAGACAAGGATGTCATGTGAGACAGTGTCAAATGTTTTGCACAAGTCCAGGTAGATGACATCAATTGCTCTTTCCTTATCCACCAACGCTGTAACCCCACCACAGAAGGCCACCAAATCTGTCAGGCACAATTTGCGCTTGGTGAAGCCATGTTGGCCATCACCAATCACCTCCTTATTTTCCATGTGCCCTAGCATCGTTTCCAGAACAATAGCTCTTATGAAAGCTTCAGTAAGTGTAAGAAGGAAAGTCCTACCTTTGAAAACACAATATTAAATAGATTTTTTCCAGAACATCATCATTCAGTAATCTTTTCAATGCTGCTACATTTCAGCACAGGAAAGTTTAGTAGATAGAAAAATCCTTCAAACATGTATCTGTGGTTTTTATTTGGTTTGCAAAGCTGCTTGAGATATTTCAACAACAAAAATACTTCAATGACCTTAGAAACCACTTCTGTTTTTATTTTTTTTACATTTGGGGTTTCTTTATGTTAAAAATTAAAACCAGTCTTCAAAATGTGTGCAGAATGCATTCCTAGCTTTTCACCAGTAGATTATTTTTTTTTTAATGGTATGAAGATCTTATGGCTACTTCTCTTTCTGGGAAAAAGTTATTCTTACAGACCACTTCCAGGAAAATATGAAATCATCTGTCCCTGTCTACAAAGTCACCTAAGTGAGAACTCCATGGGGCTCCCAGATCAGTACTCGGTCTCCCTCTAGATCATACTGTAATATGGCTTGCTGGGTCAGTGCATGTCCCAGGTAAACGTCTCTTGCATTTTACAGCATCATATGTCAATTAGTTGAGCAGCAATATACCTGTCTCAGAAACTTTTCCGGTTTATACCCAATTGCTCCTAAAACTTAACAGAGATAACAACACTGCAAAACCCCCAACTGGCATCAGGACTTCGGGTTTGAAACTTAAGATTTGGCTTTATCCTTTCCTGTTTCAGGTGCAATCTGGATATTCATATTTTCCTCTCAGTGTGCTTTTTCCATGCACCACCACCCTGAATTTGACCTGCATGCTCTTCTAATCTTAAACACTCATGATGAAACTCCTTCAGAATACTTCTGGTTTAACCTGCTATGCCATTTCAGCCAGTCTGTACATGGTAGTGATTAATGGAGAAAGATTGGAAATTGCAAGTTCATCATTTGTGATTATATTTTCAGCAGTGAAAGCCCAGCGTGCCCTCCTCTGGCCTCTGTCACCTAATGTGTTAAAAGCCACTGGATGTGCCCTATTTGCAAACTGAAAACACTGCTTGCATTAATGAACACTGAGGTCTGTATGTAAGGCTGTACATTTAGTACATTTAGGGGCTTTAATGCCTTTAAAACACTGGGAGCTCTGGAGGCTGCTAGCTTCTGTCCATCTCCTACCACCCCAACAACATGCCCAGTGGTACTGCATCTGGGCTATTCAGACCATGGCGATTTGATGAAGACTGTCAGAGGAAACTCAGTTATTAACAAGATCACGTTTCCTCTGCCAGAGACATCCCAATATCATGACCAACAGCACTGCTGAGGAACTGCTTTGCGCATCATCGAAGAACACTGTCAAAAAGCAGTTGGATTTATATTTAAGCCTCAAGATCCAGGAAGATGTCCTGAGCAGATAAATCTTTAGAAAACCTGCCTTTTCCTTCCCAGCAGATGGGGGAAACAATAGGAGTCAGTTCAGCAACTGAGTTACACAACAGTGAACAGACACGCGAAGTGTAAAAAGAAAAGAAAGTTTTAGAACAAACACTGTCTCTAAATGAAACACAAATTTAATTAAATAAATTAAGGAGCTGTTAGAGCCAGATATAGTCTGTGTGTGAAGGTGGAAGGCACAGTGGGCAGGGTAGGGAGAGAGAAAGAAACAAAGAGTAGGAAAAGATTCTTTGTGAAATATATAAACACCTTCACATGGTCATATGCACTGTCTGAAGTTTTTGTTTTTCTTGCTCCACTGCACTGATGAATTTTGACAGGATATTTTGTTCTGCCTCCAGGGTTTTTAGGGAAAAGGGGCTCATAGGTTATTACTGTTCCAGTGAAGAGTTTTGACTGAAATGTTTTGGCTCATTTGCTTGAGCTATGCATTAGCCAGATGGTTTGATGCATGTACCATGCCACCCTGTTTGATCCTGCTGTTGGACTTTAGCTCCTGTTCCACTGTCAAAGGGAACGATTATTATGAATGTTTTCATTAATATTCACACTGAAGAGTGATCTGACTGCCACTTCACTCATACTGCAGGTTAAGTGAAGGTGCCCTGTCAAAACAGAGAAAAGTTTTTAGGCTTTCTAATGCAAACCAGCCTGAGAGAGGGCTTCAGCAGAACATTAGATTCCAGTACTCAGGGTTTCCATCTTCTCTGACACAGATTTACTATGTTGTAGTGGGTCTGGGGGCCCGGTGCTGTTGTGGGGTGAGGGTGTGCCGTGCGCGGCGCTGCCCGGAGCTGCCCCGTGCCCCAGGAGCCCAGGCCAGCGGCTCCCAGCCGGGGCCAGCGCTGGCCACGGCCCAGCCCGGCAGCCGCGGGGGCAGCCGCGGGGGGCGGCTCTGAGGAGGGGACAAGTGCCCGTGCGACGGCCACGGCGGGCGGAGCGAGGGGGGGCGGCTGTGCGGGCCCCGGCCCGCGGGCCCCGGGGCCGGGCGCTGTGAGGAGCCCCGGCCCTGCGCGGGAAGGGGCGGCGGGGGCGGCCCGGCGGGGACTGCCCGCAGCCCCGGCCCGGCCCTGCGGCCCGCGGGGCGGGGAAGGCGGTTTCCGAGCCGGCCGTAGCTCCCCCGGCCCCGCCGCCACGGCAGCGGCACCAACTGCGGCTGATTCCCCCGGTGCGGCCCGTGCTGCGGGCGGGGGTCACTGCTGAGCGCCCCCGGCCCCTGGCTCGGCCCCCGGCCCCTGGCTCGGCCCCCGGCCTGGCGGGACATTCCCCGCCCGGCTGAGGGGGCAGCGGCCGAGGGGGCACCCGCCGCCCCGCCACGGCAGCCCACCACATGCCAAAACCTTTTCTTTGTTACTAAATAAGGAGAATAATATCTGAGTCTTTCAGAAGGGAGGAAAAAAAAATTATCTGACAAGGTTTTGTGATAAAATACTTGCACAAAATCTTATAAAACTGTTAACTTACTAGCAACATGACTAACTTTGACGCAGCACTTAAAATCCCTGCTCATGGACAGGACCTCAGTATGTGATACATCACATAAACCAAAAATTCCCTGCGAATGGCTGTGGCCAAAGGAGAGGGGAAAGGAGCAGAGGAGGCTGGAGCCCGCTGCCCACCCAGCCCTGAGGGAGGGAACCAAGCGGCAGGACACCCTGAGGCAGGGCGGGCAGCTCTCCACAGGTGCCCGGCCACCTCAGGGAAAGAGATCTGCTGGGTGCCGCCAACTTGAGAGAAAAGATGAGGCCACGAATAGAAATTTTGAGAACATAGTTTTAAACACTGTGGAAATTAGGATTATGCAAGCATCTTAAGTATCTGCTGTATTTCTTAACCGCTCATTTCCACTATCCACTGATTAATAACATCAACCTACACTAACTCCAAATTGATGATATGCTAACATATTTTTTTCATATTAGCAATACTATGTTCCATTCTCAAAATGGCTTTCCAGGATGACTTATTTCTGCTAAAGAACACATTGAACAATCCAGACTATACTATGACTGGTCTCAGTGGAGTATGTTACTGGTGTATGAAGCTCCTGAGAGAGAAGACTGCCTCTGTCAGCCCACAAAACGCAGCATTTAAAAATTCCCCCACTGTATTAAATTTGCTGAATTCCTGTGACACTGAATTCTAGGGGTTGACCACGAACCAAGGAAAAGAAGTGATGAGAAGGGAGGTCAAACTCTTAAGAAACTTTCCCACCATGACTGAAAGGGAAAAGAATTATGATTTTGGTAAAGGATCTACAACTTGTGTAGCCTCTATTTGGCTTCTGTACAGGAATGATGTCCTTCTTGAATTTTACTATTAATCTCAGCAGAAAAAAACCCTATTCTTTCTTGCTGTGTGAGACAGGATGCCAGATTCATACTTATGGCATAGTCCCCAAGTGCAATATAAATTAACCTTTAGTTTTTTCTCATGTAGCTGTGTATTATATATCCACAATGCATTAGTTTCTGTTTACTGTAGACACAGCTACAACAATGGAACAGATCCATGAACCTGCTATGTGCCAACAGATATAAAAAAAGCAGTGTCACTTTGAGCAATTATCAGCAAATTTGTGTTTATCCCAAGATCAACAAAAATCCATCTGGCAGAAAGTATACTATCTTATTAGACAGAAGTTGCTGCAGCAAAACTAGCTTGTCTTTGAAATAACACCTTGCATAAGTACCTGGTGAAGTAACAGGAAGGTAACACCCTGAAAAGGATCTAGCTCTGGACAAGAACTTAAGCATGCAAGTGTAAATACCATAAAGATGCCAAAACTCAAAATATACCTTCAAATACTCAATTCAATTGCAGCCTGACAGAATAAATGACTGCTACAGATAGGCCAAGAACTTTTTCGTAAGTGGTCTGCCCTGTGTCTTGGTAATTGCCACAGCTTCTCCGGGCTGGCAGAACAAGCTGTGTTCTGATCCCTCAGCCACTGTCATTTCCACAGTGACATATAACTGCAAGGTGACCTCCATTGACCTAAACTAATAAACTGAACTGTCAGATGTACACATGAGGCTGACACACATATATTCTTCTGCTCCATTTTTTTCTGGCCAGGACGGACTGAAAGCTGAAGGCAGCAAATTGTTCATACCAGTTTAACAGATTGAGTCTTGGTCAACTCCTTAGTCCATACAGTCTTAGACAACTTGGTGCTGAACTCCCGTTTAAGCCCCTTTGGAAGTCACAAAGTAAACATTTCCCTGAGTCTCCTCCCTAAGAAAATCCTCCACTCTTTTTGTTCTCTCCCAGCCCACCTCTCAGAAAACAGTGGTCAAAGCAGATCCTATGCAGGAGTTTGCATGGAGGGGGGGGGGGGGGGGGGGGGGGGAGGGATGTGAAAACCACAGTAAGGTCACAGCAGACCTTCTCAAATGCAAGAACATGGTCCCTGAGGACACATGATGTTTTTCTATACCTTCTATTTTCTGTTGGCTGGTCTAGGAAGCCCTTTACTCAAAGCTGTTTGATGTTCGGTTAACAATTTTCCCACATATATTATAAAAGAAACTGAACTAGTGCTGAACAATCATGAACCTTACAGTCAAAATGTGACTTTGAGCCTTGGATACTTAGGATTTTGCCTGTCCTGAAAAATTAGTTTCACTGAGTAGTAAGTGTTTGTAAAAATAAATTCTTCTACCAATAAAGTATATAGAATTTTAAAGCTTCAACGGTGTTTGAGCAATCCTGAATTCTGACAGTCTTAAAATGGCTTTGTTTTTAATATGAAAAATACAATAGGTAGTGATTTCTATAACAGAATTTAAAATGGGCCTGTTTGTTTGAGTTTGTAGGGACTTGGACAGGGAGGTTCTTGTGTTTGTTTGTTTGTTTGTTTTTTTCTAATGAGAGAGCTGACAGGGTTGGATTGTAATTAGAGAAAAATAGCAGACAGAAGACTCCTCCTTGGAGATATTTGCAGTTTGGAACATGCTACAGAAGTTCATGTTTATTCATATAGTTTACAGGGGTAGCCCTTGCTTCAAAAGGCTGTGTCATTATTTTAGTTCAAGCCTTAGATATTTTAGGACATGTCTAGAGTTTGAGTCAGCCAGATTGTGTCAGACACAGGTTGGTAAAAACACAGTATATTGTTCTCAGAAAGTTTTTCTTGACATTAAGCCAAAATTTTGCCATAGTTCCCGCCCATTACTCTTTGATGATTACCTCCTTCAAAATTACATTAAGTGACAACGACACATTAGCTATAAAAAGCAGGCACAGTTTTTAAACAGCTGGGTTCCTAGAGCAAGATAAGAAGGCAGAAAGAGACTCTGCTAGGTCTACCTCTACCAGAGACACAGCCAGCACAAAGCCAGCAAAGAGCTGAACGTGTAGCGATGAGAGGTGAGTTCAATGTCAATGGCTCATTCAGTCTTTTTGCCTCTCTGCCAATGCTTCCAGCAAGTGCCCAATTAGCAGTGACAGCAGTGGTGGTGTTTATGAGAAACTAGCCTGAGACTGTCATTTCTTTAAATTTGAAACTGCAGAGCAGACACAGGGTGGTAAAGCTTTTAAGTCCCTATTGACATGCACCAGAATCTGACCTTGAACTGGTGCCTTAGAGGTGAAAGTCTTCATTTGCGAAGTCAGTTTGTCTCCCATGGAGTGAACTTGTAATGCACTTCTCATTCCAGCTTACTTTATTTCTCTTGAGACAGAGGCAGCCCTCCCCTGTGCAACAGCTAGAACAGCACCACCCTAATTCCCTCCCTCACCAAGGAAAATTGAGGTTTTGTAGTCACTCCGGTCTATGGTGAACAAATGAGTTGGTGCATCCAGCACTGATAAGTGAACAGTACAAGGATTGCAACAAACACAAGTGTAAAGTTCTGAGTTTTAAACGCAATGGGTTGTCACAGGAGGAATTACCCAGAGCTGATAATGAATGTGGTATTTCAGGAAACTACATTCAAACGTTAGTAAAAGGGATATGAAAGAGAGAGGAGAAAAAAGAACAATATGCATGGAAGACTTTGGAAAGGCTGAAGCAAACACAAAAATCAGAAATTACTGGAATGTCCCCCTAAAAGACTGTCTGCTAATCTGTTGGCATGTCTTGCCTGTTGTAAACGTCAGCATGTGCTGATGGGCTATTCAGTAAATACCAGTGCATTAATTTTAAGCACATGGGCTAAAATGCGACCATAGTTCTTGGTTGTCAAATGTCTTAGAAATGTCTTTCAAAGTTTGGATCCCACTGCCTTAGAATTGAAGAAAAGATCTGACTCCCCTGTGACGTCTGAACACCCAGCGTGAAGGTTTTTGATTTATCTCAGTATGAGAATTCAGGGTTTGATTCTTTATTGGGGAGTTTGCTGCTTTGAACACCTGAGCAAATTATTGGTATTTGCATCTCCTTTTTCTTCCTCTTTTCTAATGTTTCTACTACTGTCTGCTGTAATAAGATGAATCCAGGAATAGACATGGTAAAGCCTTTCTTCCCTAAGTGTAGAGAGCCAGTCCCTTTTGTTATTAAAGGCATACAGCCTTCTGAACTGACGTTAATGGCTGCTTCATAATCTCTTTCCACAGGTGTAAAAGACAAAGCAGATTACAAAATGCTGGGGAACAGGACTTGCACAGTGGGCCTGAATTGTGGACCCAAGGCTATTATTTTTATTTTTCTCCTTTTCCTAGCTTAGCTATGTGGCAGACAGCCACTTAGCCATCTACAGGCTTATTCCTTTCCAGCTCCTGATCTCCTGATAATAAAGGACATGTCGAGAGGTGACATTGCTGAGCTACTGCCAGCCAAGGCTGGCATAATGGTGCCTTTCCGAGCTAACATGTATCAGAGCAACCCACAAAGATAATCTCACATATTCTGGGATTAAGATAGCCTTGGAGATTAGACCATCACAAATATTATAAAACTGTTCAAAATTCTGTGTTTAATTGAGCAACATTTTGCAAGGCTAAAGACTTGTGCCTTGCACTTGGAGACCCATGAAACTTTGAATTAAGAGAACTAAGCACCCATAATAAAACCCCTCCTTATCTTTTTCCTGTTTTTTAATATGAAATTGCTGGAAAGTAAAGCGTAATAGGGGCAAGATAGGTGCTGCACACTTCTGTGCCTCATTCATCTGTACCTGTGTGGTTGTATCTCCTATCTGCGAGGCCCTGAAGGCTTGGGTCCCACTATAAGTTTTCTCTGCTGTTTCACTAAGCTCAGTTTGAAAGGTCCAGCTGTGTTGTCTTCCTTTCAGAGACTCAATCTCATACCCTGTGTGACCACAATGCTAAAAAAAAAAAAGTTTTCTAATATTCAGATTTAGCTGTTTCCTTCAACTAATTCATCCTGCCATATTTGCAAATGCCATAAAAAATTTCCCTCTTTTATGTACAAACCGCTTCCAGATTATTACAAAAGTCTGTTATTTGCTCTAGTGTGTCTTTATATTCACAATACAAAATTTCTGGAAGGCAGAACACTATTGTGTTTATTTCTGCTTTTCTCCACAACAAAAAATTTGGTGTGTTTACATTTAACCACACTGGAGAAAAATGATTACTGGGTTGTTTCTTCTTGTTGTCATAATACTTTGAAGTTTAATAATCATATTCAAAACAAAATTCTTCTTTTGACTTCTATGTACATACGTATTTTCAGTTATACTCAGCTAATTAATCACGAATGTTTGAACAATCCCATGTTATCATTAGCTAAAAGCACATCTTACCTCATTAACCATAACTGAGGGGGAAAAGAGAGACATCCACCGCAGTGGCATTGGTCCTAATTATAGTGATTTTACAAACTTAAATCCCTGTTTTAATTATTTGGCTTTAGCACTTTCTTTGTTACTTAATAGTCTTCCAGGGAGGCTGCAGAATGCTTTCTTTGTCCTTGTTGAAAAGAATTATTAAAATTGATTTGATGAAATATCATCTGCCTTGACACTCAATCATGTGAGCAACTGTGCTGGGGTTTGGATTCTCATTTGCACTCAGAGTAATAATACAAGCTGGAAGGTGCATGGGGTTGAGCTTTCTGCCTGTTTTTTTGAGATGGAAAACATCTGAACAAGCCAGTGCAGGCTGCAGAAAAGAATGCATCAGGTGGCCTTCACAAATAAAATAGGCTGTAAAGGAGACATCCTTTACATTGTTCCTATGCTTGCAGATATGTAGATATCTGAAACAGGTCAAATACAAACCAAAAATTGTCTATTTCTTTTCTCTGCAGATGGAATCTAAGGTGACTAATTCCAACAGGGAGATCTATGCTGCAAATTGCCTGAAGTCAGATGACATAAAATATGCTCTTGAAGTCTGAAGTTTGGAGACTGGCATTAAACTAGCTGGTTAATTAATTTGTAAAGTAACACCCAAAATATTTTGTTCCTGAAAGCAAAATAACATTTACTGTATGTATTATGCCCCAGTAGAAAACGGGTAAATCATCCTTTAGGAGAAGTCCCGGTCCACTGTTTTCTGCATCCTGAGTGTAACATGCTGAACGCCTGACAGGAGTGTTCTTGATTTTGTTTTGTTTTATTTTTTTATTGTGTTTTTTGTTTGATTGTTGGTTTGGTTTGAGAATAATTTAGTTTGCCTCATGCTCTCCTTTCTTAAGAGCTAGCTGCATAAAGAAAACATCAACGAATTCCAACAGGGGATTATATACCACTGCTAGCACCTCATGCAAGGAGAGGCTTTGCACATAGCCTGTGCTCTGACCAGCTGCCACTCTGCCCATGCAGAAGTCCACAGGTGGCCTGTGGCCAGAGACAGTAAGCATGCTGATATGAAGCTACCCCTAAACCTTGCTTAGCTATCATCAGTCCCATGGGACACTGAAGTCTTCAAAAGAAACTTCTGAATGTATCCAGAGCTGTGCTTGTAGCTTCTCTTGTTGAATGGAAACTGAATCTAGACCTATAGGCAGCTTTAGGACGCCTCTCAAAATATCACATGCAAGTAGCAATGGTTGATTTTCACTTTCTGAGGTTCAAATGCTTCTCCCTACCACCTTTTTAAACCACTAAGTCACCAATCTGGTCACTTACCATCTACGTTCTTCCACTTTGCTATGCATCTTAATCTCAGTTCCTCGCCTCCAGAAAAGCTCGTTGCAGATCATCGTTGTATCACTGGACGGCTCTTCAACCAGACTTCATTACTGGGGGGGAAAAAAGATGAATACCCACACATGAGGCTTCACATTTTCAGGATGAATGTTCGAGACATCCTTCAAGCATTTCCAGAAAATTCAAGAATTATGTACAAACCACAAACTGTAGCCCTGGACTGAAAATTCCTAAATCTTTGATTAATATTTTAAGTACCCTAAAATGTCATTATACAGGCAAGAGAGACAGGTGCTGCAGCTTTATGCTTTTCCTTAATACTACCCTTGAGAACAAGAAAAGTTTCTTCTTGAGTGGAGGGACAGAGAAGACAGCAATTCCAAAAAAAGAGTAGTTGCCTGAGGAAACAGCAGGACTAATGGGAACTGAACGTCTGTGGAGGAGATCTGTATGGGGAAGAGAAACATGGAACATCCAGCTTTGGAGTCATGAAAGGTTCAAACAAACAAGCAAACAAGCAAATCCACAGAGATACCCAATCTCTCAAATGCTAATTCAGAGGAACTGCTCAGTCTCCCATGGTGCTCTCCTTGCCACCTCAGAGCATCACATTGATGATAATTTCCTCTCTGAGAGCTGCAACAAGCCTCAGCTCCCAGCTCCCGAGGGCTTCTACTGTTCCAAAGACAGAAAAAAACCACCCTCAAAACACAGAGCATTTGGCTTTTGTATGACTGTCATAAGCAGTGAAAAGTGGCATGAGCTTTTTAGTGTAGGAAAAAACCCACACCAACAATGCACATCTTGCATCTCAGTAGGCTTTTGGGGGACTGTAAACTAAATACATTTGCTTTTATAGATAAAAGTGGCAGTCACTGGGCTTCACAAGTTGGTTGTTTTTAAAACTTTTATTATTGCATTTTTATATTTATCATATTTTTTTATTTTTAATAGGATTGTAAAAATAAAGCTGCCAGATATCACCTCCCACTTTATTTCTTTAAATATCTTGTGCTGTCCCATGTTCTCTGCAGAAAACACTCGAGATTTGTGGCAAAATGTCCTGACATCTGTCAGCTCTCCTCAGGCAAACGCAGGTAGTCACTCTTTTCAGCAAGGCTCCTGGCTGCTGGAGGTTGGAGCTGAACCTTGCAACAGACCACAGCTGTCACTGAGCGACCTCACCATCTATGAGACAGCAAATTGCTACACAGCACCATGAATGCCACAGGAATTGGACTCTGGGGGCCATGAAAACAAATACACATGGTGGAGCCCTGTAATAATCTCTTCTTTTGCAGGGGCTCTTTTATCAAGAATATATTTGACCCACAAGGTGTGCTCTGCTCTCTGAAACATAGAAAAATGGACCTGGTACACTTTCCCTACTTTCTCCCTCTCTCTTTCCTTTCCGATGGACATTGGGAAAGCTGGGATAAATGGAAAATGCTCACAGCTTATACAACTGCTATAATAGCAGCAGCTATAGAAGACTACAAGTAATGATTTACATCAGGCCATCTCCTTTCAGTGGAGCAGGCCACATTTTCTCTTCATTTTTCATCAAGATTAGGCAGCAATAGAAGAGGCCCATCTCCCACTTGCACCCACTAGCTCAATTCAGATGAGGATTTCCTTTCAGGTTTTTCTTCTATGCATCACTGCTAGCACCTCCGCACACTGGCTGTTTCATCTAATTGAAGCTGGGGATGTTGCACTTTGCCTAATCTTTGGGATTTCCCAGATGACACAGAAGAATGCATTTTGGAAATTATATCAAGCAAAGGCATGTCGAAGCTACTGTTTGATGTACAAACCCAGTCCTTTGTCTGTGTTCCACTATGCCTGAAAATTTCTAGTTCCCTTAATATACCCAAGGCTTTCCAAGGGCATGCGCAGATCATAACCAATAGTTTTAAGAAGAACTCTTCTAGTGATGATAGATGCCTTAACGTCAGCCACTTGCGGCTTTAGAGTTGATTTATAGACGTCAAAATGACCAACTTACCCAAATGCCATATGAAGGGCCATTTGAATATGAAATGTGACTGCCTTGAAGGGGCCAGAACCTTTCCAATGATTCCATCTCATCTCAAATAAAAGCACTTCAAAGACTCTTGGTATGGCAGCTGCTGCCTGATAGACTGGTGTGGCAGAAATAAATTTTAAAATGTTACAAAAATAAACCAAGAGTATGATTCCATTAACTAAATGGGACTCAGGAAGTGGCTACCATTACTCATTATTACTACCCTTTTGAAATAGAGGAAGACTAATTATGAATGGATTTGTTTGTGTCTATAATCCCTTCATTTACGGACTTTTGCCTCTAAAAGAATAATTGCAAACTCAAAGTAGGTCTTCTTGAAATGCATTACTCACAACGACAAAATCAGTCCAGAATTCCAGCTAATGACAAAATGTTCCTCAGAATTAAAAATTGAGTTAATGGGCTCACAGTTATTTGTCTCGGATTATTGATTAATATTACATTTAGTTTTACTTCCCTTGGTGAAATCAATCCCATTCCTCAAACCAGACAGCTTACGCCTTGTCACTTCAATGTAATGAAATCAGCTATTAGATTCCGCACACTCCAACCTGGTACGGATTTATTGATGGCTCAATCGGTTACCCTTGGTCCGGAGCCTCAGGACTTAGGAGGGCAGTGACATCTGGAGGGAGGCAGTGGCCCTACAACTATCTTTAGCAATCACCGAGCAAGGGAATCCTTATTAATGTGGTGTACTTGTAAAAAATAGCAGTAGGAACAAAGCTTTGTTGGTGCCTTCTAACCTACAACCTATTCTGAGGCATGCGAACATGCTGCAAGAGACGCTAATTTTGCTTTCCTGCATCTGAGCCACAAATCCTCTCCTAGCTATTTTGAGATGGGTGTTTAGGGTTCACATTATTTTTTACACCAATAGAGACAGCGTGTCTTTTGCCAGAGTCATCAGTGAGAAAACAGGATGAGAAATGGAAAATGTTAATAAAAGCCATGGAGGCAGCTGTGTGAAGTGCAGGGTGCAGCCGCCAGGAGTGGCTCCAGCTGCTACTGCATTGAGAAAGCAGGAAATAATCCAAGAAGTAGATACAAAAAAGGGGATGTAATTCTGGGAGCTGCACACATTTCCGTGACAGATTCCCAACAGAATGAAAATCCTGAGCTCAGTTAAAATTGTCTCAAAGTTCAGGGATATGCTGCTGAAAGAGTACAATTAACAGTTGCATCGTTACTGGCTGGGTGATTTAGTTAAGGACATTGAGTACTGGTGCATCCTGCCAGGTAGGATGAATGACACCGAACTATATCGAAGAGTGTGTCATGCACGGTCCTGCAAAGGCATGTGAAAATGGCATGAAAAGTAAACTGTATCCTGCATAGGATGTAGGTGAATTCCTGACCAAAACAGAGACCTTTCTAACTCTGGATCTAAATCTAAACTATCTACAAATCCTATTATTATTATTATTATTATTCTATTATTCCTGATATTATTTTATCCTAGTATTATTTGTAAAAATTTACTCAAGAAATTGGGATAGTCAGATCCCGTGACTTTTACCCACTTCAAGTTGTACATGTTTTATCAAACAGAAGATAGGAGAAATACTTAAAAGCATAAGACGCTACCCACTGTGGCTGAATACATCCCAAGCACCTTGTCCCATAGATTCAGGTGAAGACAGCTGCAGTTGTCACTCAGAAAAAAAAGAAGTGATGGATTTTATTTGAAAGTAATTATGTATTTGCCTTCCCTTTTCTCTTCCCCCTGTGCCTTTGCCGCCTGCCACTAGGGAACAAGTTGTTGATCACAAATTTATCACGGATCACTGACTCCCTCAGTGTGCAGCTACAAGCATGTGCACATTTAGTAATATTTTGAGTATTTGTAACCTCTAGCCCAGTCATGGTTTTAGCTTTTTAACTTTCTACTCCTTGTACTCTCATATGCCAAACACGGTCTAGCTTCTACTTTCTACCTGCCAGATCCCCTTTTTCTGCAGGAAAACACACTGCTGTGGCTTTTGCTTTTAGTGGCAGCTGGTGTGCGGTGCAGATGGCAGATATTCTGTGGACCATTCTGGGCCCGTGCCTAAATGGATTGCAAGCTACAGATAATGACATTCTGATTCAGCTGGTTCCTTGTAGCTGTGGACTCCCATGTTCCTGCGCTAATCCAGAAGGGAATAAATGGCTCAAAACTTAAAAGGAAAAGAATAAATATGAAAATTTGTTCAAAAGTTTAAATGTAGATGCAATTTTTGGTGGTGCAAGTTCAGCTACATCATTCAGCCTGGTTCTGCTCATAACATCGTATTTATATTGGTGTCACCAAGATCAGATCATGACTTTAAAGTTTACGTATTTCCTACAGATACTTCTTTTATAAACAGGTAGGTGGAGGCGACTTTCACAGGCAGCAAAGTACCTGAAATAAAAGGAGGGAGAAAATACAGTTTCACACAGAACTGCTACTAGGTGAGGAGTCTGGATGATCTGAACACCTGGAATAATGCTGCAGCCATCCCCTCAGGGAAGTTCCTTCCACGCTCGCTACAGAAAGCTACAGAGCACTACATGCTGTAACAGCTTGCCACTGATCATGGTGCCAAATCTTTCCCTGAGGTAACCTGGGCAGTTCCAGAGGATTTACTGTAGCGGTGAAATGGGCTCCCAAAAGAATAGAAACCAGCTTAGAGACAGAAGCAGCAAAGCGGAGTGAGAAAGAAGCATAACCCTTCATCTACAAACGATCATCACGTGGGACCTAGTAGGATCGGTTTTCATGCCTGAGCTTTGCCCCTTGTAAAATGCCATTTCTGCTCCCTCCACGCTGCCCCAGTGCTGCTGGGTGACACTGGGTATAACCCACCCAGGCGGTGACACCAGGAGCCCCTCAGTCTCAGAGCAAGTTTGGGCCAGTTCCTGCTCCTGCCTCAGGTCAGCTGGGCTCCCACTGCAGCTGGGAGCACGCGGCAAGGACAGCAGCACTGGAAGCACTGCTGTCACCGCTGCGCAGTGTCATGCCTCTTCTACTTAAGCCTCCGGAGAGTATCTGCTGCTCCGAGCTGCGGTGGCTGCAGGCAGGGTGCTGGCTGCCCTCCCCACCCAGAGCCACGGCGGGCCCGGGGCAGGTCCCTGTCCTGTGTCCCAGAGACACAGCGGGCCCTGGGCTGTGCAAACAGGTCCTGGGGGGGCAGCCATGGAATCTGACATCCCCTTTTTGCCCAGGCTACTTGTCAGGAAGAATAACTGCCTGGCTTCCTAGGTGGCGTGAGCGTTTTCAAACCTTTTGTGACTACAGCAACTATTCCAATGTCATATAATTTCATGGCAGCCATCTTGAACATGGTTTTAAAACTCTGATCTTCCCCAGGAAAAGCTGCAATATTACAAAGCAGTACCAGAAAGCAAGCAGCCCAAAGAATTCAGGATAATTAGTTACAGCATTGCTGCAAATTAGTTTATCTGTTTGACATACTAAGTTCGGCTGCTTCGCAGGAGGCATTCAGCTACATTTTGAGATATGGGATGAATTTTACTGATTTTTATTTTATATTATATTGAATTTGGCACTGAAACAATCATTATATCTTAACATCTCAGCAGGACATGCTGCTGCCTGCGGCACTGTTGTAGTAAATCAAGCTTCGACCTGACAATTAGCTGGGCTCCTTGTTTAGCTGTGCAAGAGCGTGGGAGGGGGGAGTCACAAGTTACAGCATCTTGAAACTAATAGGAGTGATCTCCTCCCAGCACCATACAAATTGACCAAGACTTAAACTATATGTCATATTTTGTTACTTTTCTTCCCTCACAAAGATGTAACTAATGAGAACTACAGCCACCTAAACAAGGATACTTCGTTGATACAACTCTTTCACAAGTTGTTCTGAAGTACAATGAAAGGGGAGAGAGAAGAGAAGAGAATCAGTTGCTGACATAATTTTCCTTTATTTTCCTTTGCTTTCCAATGAACACTCCGGGGTCACTGCGAGCCCAAAGTATTAATTATATTGTTTCCCTTGGGTAATTCTGAAAAGGGCACAGAATGTCAGTAATCATCCCCTTTATGTCTTAGTGGCAAGTTTATGATTGAAGGATTACCTTGCTAATACATGTTTAAATGAGGCTCTGGCAATGTTAGTGGTATTTAAAAGAGCTCTGGCATTTGAAACAGTTGACAACAAGAGATTGTTCTGATAAACAGAACTGGATTCATGTTAGCCTGGCTCTCAAACTGAAGCTTTAACATGAGCTTTGTTCTGACACTTTGCTTTTTTAATCCATAGCAAAACTGTTTAGCATCAAATGCTGAACACAACATCACAAAAGCTGAAAACGATGGGGAAATTAAAATACGGTGCCAAAGGAAAAACCGTATAAAACGAGCTTATACTTAGCAGCTGGCATTATTTTTTATTATTATTATTATTGTATATCAAAGATTAAAATTTTTTAATAGGAATTCTTTTAAATGAGCAGGAAGAAGTACAGAATGCACACGGTGCAGTATCTAGTATTTTCATTTACATTTTTGACAATTCTAAGTGTGACAAATATTTTGCTCAATTAATAAGTACTGGGCAGGATAATACAAGTCATGGCTACCTGCACTAGAAAGGTCTTTCTATGCTCAGCTGGATTCCCCTAGATTGTTGGGTTTGGTGTTCTGGGTTTTTTTCTTTTTTAATTGTAGAAAAGAAGAAAAAATGGTTTTCTTAGAAGTTTTTTAACACTGTCCTTTCAGACTATTAAAATTTAGTCCATTATTTGTGAAGTCCTTTTCAGAGTCTCAGCTGGAATGCAGTGTTTAAATGCTGGGCATAATTCCTTGAAGCTTCATGGTGAGCATGTAGGTGATTTACAAACAACATGACTTCTTTGGAAAGAATTTTTTTTAAATTAACTGTCAAATCAAGCCTTTCACCTTTCTTTCCTACTGCCTTTGCTATCTTTCTTCTTCCTTCACTGCTGAAAATCCCACTTCTCCCTTTTTAAGTGGGTTCACCTCTTTGTATGATGCTTGACTTTTCTCTGTCTTTTTCTCACTTTTTACTAAATAGCCTATTTATAAAACTGTAAGTAGTAACTTCAAAAGCTACATTTCTCTCCATCGCTACAAGGAGACTCTGGGATAAAATTTAATCAAGTCAGAAATTTGAATCAGTCTCCATTCTGGTTTCCTCAATTCTTGGATCATCAGAAGTGCACGAGCACTCCAATGTGTAAACGACACCTTGACGAGAGCAAAAGTCAGGTCCAGAGATAGCCATACATTAACTAAACCATGAATTTATTAGTCATAAGCAGCTCTTTTTTTTTTTTTTTCCCAAAGCATCAGAAAAGGCAGGCCAAATTTGTCCTTTGGGAATTTTGGGCTGTCCAACAGAAACTGAGGGAATGATAGTGTCATGGTTGTATCACAGCATGCTGTGTAGACCAAAACAGTTAGCCAAGTTTGGAATCCGAAAGTTATAGGTTATAGCACAAAAGAAGCAGAACTAAATCTAGTATGAAAAGAGGAGGTTCAATACTGGATAATTTCTCGTTTGATTTTATCATCAAGATCATTTTTCTATTCTGGGTGAGAATCCTGTAGTTAGACAAGTCAACAGAGCTGAGAAAGTGTTTACATGACCAGATACCATCAGAATACAGATAAGCGGTTTCAGATTCCAAAATGTGTGTAGACCCTTGAGATTTCTTGGAGCAAGAGTTTATAAAGGAGTTATACAGTATTTTCTATCAGATTGTCAATTAGTTTCCATTTGACAGACTTGACAGTAGCTTCTGAAAAAAATGCAACCTCAGAAGTGCAATAGGTGAGCTATCTATTTTTAATAGTTTTTGGGTTGCAAGCAGAATGTCACTCAAAGACTGATTTGGCCAAGATCTTGCATGACAGTAACTTTCTTAAAATGGTTTAATATCTTTAAGGTGATTTAACGTGGTCAAAAGGTTAAATGTTTTTCATTTTACTAGATGGAAGAAAAAAAAAACCCCGAAGTTTCCCCTTTACTACAACTTTTGAATGAAAAGTATTCAAAATCGTGCATTTATCACTGCTTAATGGCTTGAGGTATATACGCCCCATGGAGGCATGAAACATGTACTGCCAAAGTACATGTACCTAGATTTTGTTTCAAGATATGGAGTACGCTTCTGCTTTAAGCTACCCACTCTGTCATTCTTTCCATCCTAGGAGGGTTTCAAAGGTAAATGGAATGAAATGCTTCTGGAGATAACTATCTCTGTTCACTAACTATGAAGGAAATCTAAAACTTAACATCTGGATGGCTAAAGTTAAACTGAACTAATCTGATGCATATGTTGCTTTAAATCTGATGCATATGTTACTTTAAATCTTACATCTCTCTGGCGGTATTAGTCACCCAGCCTTACATCTCCTGTAACTTAAATCTTGCCATTACAAGCATGGGTAAAGAAACAGAGGTGAAAGGAGTTGACTATGGTCATGCAGAACACCTACAAACAGAGCTAAGAACTGAATGAAGAAGACTAAGTTTACTCTCTCGTAACATTAAACAAGGGATCACCAGTCTAATGTGTATGCCAATGTATTTTCCTTCCCCACATCAGAGGTTAAATGTGTGGTTAGAAATTTGCTGGGATCAAGAACGTTGTTTCACAAGACTGCCACTGTGAATGCTATCCCACCTCTGCCAGGGCTGGACCTTACCATGTCCTTCCACATCTGGAATTCAGTGTGAGCCAAACATCAGGAACAGCCTCTCCCAAACCTCTCTCTCAAGAATGTACAGCTAAACCCTCCTCGGGGCAGTGCCTCCCCTTCCCACACAAAACTGGAGGGTGTATTGCCCGGGCCAGCCATACCACAAGCTGTGTCTCCTTTGCGAGTGGTACCCTTCCACTCCAGAGCCATAAGCTCTTCTCCAACCACATTCACAACGATTACAATTTCAGCTACTGTTCCCTAAGAACAAGTAACCTTGTCAAACCAAAGACTACCCTTGTTTTGTTTTATTTTTCTTAAAGCAATGCCAACTGTAATTTTCCATATGTGTTGAGGGCACAAATGAAACCATATCCCTCTTGCCTTTGTCTCCTATTAAACCTAATTAATTTTCCTGCACCTATTTCAGTTAGTAAGTAGCAAACACTACTTGCTTTTCTGAATTAAAAGGGCAGGAGCAAAATGTCAAGACTGCAGATGACACATAATGATTTCACCGTAGACTCCTGACGATGAGGAAATTACAGGGTTAGGGAACAAAAATAAAATAATTATATCTTTTTAAATACTTTATGAACAAAAGCATTTATTTAACTGGATTTCTCTGCTGAGTTTAAATGCTTCACAATAAATTTATTATGAAATTAATTGCAGAATTTTAGGTTATTTTTTAAAGCAGCAAGCAGAAAGCAAAAGCAGGATCTTTTTCTTGTAATAAATCTTCCACTTGTACAACTTTCACACATGAGCAGGTTTTCCAACCGAGTACTGTTTGAAAAACCGCATTTCTGAATGTGGCACTCTCTCCCAAGGTAATATTAAGGGAACAGTAGCTCAAGAAAGTAAAATGCAGGATACAGGCAGCAGCCCTAAGAAGGCAAATTATAGATACTTGATGATGCAAATAACTGAAGCTACCATTCCGTGCTGAACAAATCCTCACTGGTTTAGGCTAAGGAAGCTGAGATGGCAAAGTTCAAAAATGCTATACCCATGAAGTGGCAAAGGCAAATACTGCTTAAAGATGACACATGTTTGACCAGTTCTTACATTCTCTACAAATTAGAGACAAGACACTAATTGAGATGGATCTTAGAGATAACTCGTAACAAGAATGACTGTATGCTTTAGCTGCCCTGTTTGCTTATCTCTTAATTCTAAAGCCATTTAAATTTAAGTGAAGATATTATTGATATTAAATAGCTCAAGATGAAATTTTGTGACAGCAAAGTTGTCAGAGCTGGTTTTGTTAAAAAAAGCCCTTATCTTTGATTTTTCTCTGAAAGTTCCAAATATAAATGATGCAAATTAATTAAATTATATTTTCAGTGTCTAGTGTATATACGTTACTTTCACCACTTGAAAAAAATATAGGCCATAGTACAGCAGTCCAGAATAACTGAAGCATGTGTGGCAGTGTTTAGTTCTAGCCTACCTTCTCAGTGTTAAATGACATATGGCGATGTTAACTAAAATTCCCTGTATCCCTGTATTTCTATTACATAACAAAGTTAGCATCAGGACGCCACGTTGAAAATGTAAAAAAAAAGTAAGAATTTTTACCAGTTGAAGAATAGTATTTTGGTTAAGTTGAGGAGTATACAGGATCTAAAATTACTGAAAAACTCCCTTATGCTGGCTTCAAAGGTAATAAGTTTGTATCGCTTGCCCAAAATCAGTGTCATGTTCAAGGGACCCAGTACTTTCAAAAACCCTTGCACACTCATTAGAAAGTCTAAAGCTGAATTCCAGCCCTGAACTTTAACCAGCTCACAACAGTAATGCTACAAGGGAACCTGGGATCTTGGAATAGTGGGTTTTTGGGTTTTTTTTCATGAGGAGCTTTAGGACCCTCCATATAGAAGACACTAGCAAAAGTGAAAATATTGCAAAAAATCCTACCGACCTATGAAATTCATGTTTAGTCCTTGCTAACATTTATTTAGCGATCAGAAAGAGAATCTTTGAACCTAGTATCTTGAACTAAATTTCTTTCTTTATTTCTCTTCTGTTAATGCCCCCATACTTTGGCTTTCTGAACAATTATCCTTCAAATATAAGATCAGCTGACTAAGAAAAATTAATGGGATAATCCTCTTTTCCAAAGAAATAACCAAGACTTCTAGACTAACAATGAAACAGTTTTTGTTATCTTACATACAAATCAATAGCTAGAAACACAGAAGTATGGTTCTACAAAAGAGATCTATAAACACATAATCCTTCCCCCAGTCTTACTCTCTTTTCTGCTGAACTGGAAATCTCCTGAAAACAATGATGCAGTTTTCAGTGATTTAAACTTTCTATTAGATCCTGCCACGCCTGTATTTAGATGCATCAGTTCCAGACAAAGCATAAACACACAGAGGTGAGTGAAAATGCAAAAGTAAGGCATATAAAAAATTAAATCAGTGTCTCTAAGCATGAAATCGCTTCAGATAAAGCTTAGTTCTCAAAGAACAAAAAAAAAAAATATCTTTGTGAAAGCAAGATGGATCTCAGTGCTCCTCCAAGCTGAAAACAGTGAAATCTGCTTGAGCCGCACACGTGCTTCTCAAGGGCACTTCTCAGAGAGCTCTGTGGGTCTCTGAACAGGCTGGGAATTTGAAAAATGAAGTGCCCCTCAAGTCCTGCTGCTTCTCCTTTTCATTCAAAGCCCCCAAGTGGCAGTTGCATGTCACACATGGTCCCTACGGTTGGAAGAGCTCCTTGGTTAAACCAGCAGCCTTAAACAGCACATGGGAGAGTTGTGGGCAAATCTGCTTGACCCAGGTTTAGTTTCTGCGTAGGTCAGTATATCCAGTTGGCCATGGCAGAATTCAACTTAGTCTGTACAGGTTTTTAATCACAATATGTTTGAATTTAATTTTTGACCACCCTGAAGGCAGCTACTCTTAAGCCTTATGTTTTTTGTCTCATTTCACCTTTTCAAGAACCTACCCCTATCTCCCACGCTTTCCCTTCTCCTGAAATACCCATTAAAAACTTTGTGATAAATCTGAAGTAGTGCAGCGCATAAAAATGCCTAGAGAGGACACTTTCAAAGCTTTTTCTTAAGAAAAACAAGCAACTAAATTTCCCCTACATAAAAGTATTTTTTTGCAAATTCAACTGTTTTTCCAACTACGAATAATTGAACTGAACATCTTTGGCACCTAAAGTCTTTTCCTTTTTGCTTTGGTCTTTTCCATTTTCTTATATGCTAATTGTGTTCCCATTTTCCCCTTCCTTTTTATACCTCTTACAGTCAACATCATTTTAATAAAATTAAGAACGCTCAGGCAGATGAGAGCAGGAACAGCTCATTACTGCTGATATGGATCATTATTGACTCACTGCATTCTTTAGCAAGGATGAGTGTCCTCCGTACCATTTCACCTTTCAGCCTGGTGTTTAAAATAACATTTCAATGACATATCCACAGTGCAAACAGGGGAGAAGAGCTTGGGGTAAAGGTCAGCAACTTTTTTTCTTTTTTTAATGTCAGCGGAAAAGCTGAATGTTGGATGCCAATACAGGGCCTTATTAACTGCTTTAAGTTATTAAGACTGTGATTCTTCTTTTCATTGCTGTTCCCTAGCCAAGCAAAGGTGCCAGAACAAAGGTGATCAGCTGGAGGTGCAAGTTCTTGCCCATCTACCACTCTTGTGTATGGAAAAAGAGGGGTGCCCATCACCCTGTGTGGCAAACAACAATATATGCAACAAACAATATAGTTTCAGAGAGAATCATCTATCCTATTTAACGTTTTCTCTGCTCCACTGTTTTTATCTGTGTTTTTCCTGAGAAGTGAGAACTGTAGGTGTGTGGCATTGCCTCAACTGCAATATTGCTGTCCTGAATACAAGGCAATCACTTAATTCACGTAGGCCTGTGGGGTGTAGGAAAGAGCCTGCCAGGTGCAATTTCCTCAGAGAAATTCCTGTTGGGCTTAGGTGCCACCCACTGTCTTCTGAACTGGATTTTGCTTTTTCTCTGTCAACATCAACTCAAAGTAATTCATGTGAACTATGCGATTGCATGAGCTAAGGGATGGGATACTACATCTGAAAGTCATTCTTCATAGCTTCTCACTAATCCATCTGAGAAAATGCCATCAGTTAGTCTTTTTGTACAAGTGCAGCATTTCAAGGCAATCAGGGGAGTGGGAGAAAAAGTAAATGGAAGCAGTTTGAAGTGTCATCTACATACACATGAAAGGCAAGGAAATGAAGTAGATGTGAACTTTTCTTGGAAGATCCTATTAACTAACTCATCTTTCCTGAAGTAGTTAATGCATTCTATTCTTTTGTTTATCACAGTGTATTACAAACACCTCCCCAGGAACCCTCTGATTCTTTTCCTGGAAACGGGGATTGGCACCAAAAGAAAATTCAAAGTGCCTCAGAAGCATAAGATGTAAGAACTGAGGAAGACCTTTGGGACAGAACCATACACAGGCTGATTAAAGTTGCATTACCTTCACCCTGAGGAGCCGAGACAGACTTGTAAGCCAGGCTTAGTGTTGTCAGCCTCAAGAGGAGATGGGTTACAAGTGCTGTCACTTTGTCACTGGGCCTGCTTTCACAGGCCAGTTCCTATTTCCTGACAAAGAAAAGGCAACATCTTGTCCTTCGTGTGTACATCTGGGTACAAAGCTGCTTCTAAAAAAAAAAAAAAAATCAAAATAAATCTACAGAACATCAATAAAAAGAGTAGCATGAACTCCACTCCCCTTTTTCCCTGTGTTGCTCACATTTAAGCAGAAACAGAAAGATTCTTTGAGCCAGATTCATGCTCTTTGTAATAAACCACTGAGGTCAAGCTGGTTATCGTCAAGCTGGAGGATGAGCGTAACCCATTGGGTTTGTTTTCTGTATGAAAGCAGAAAGCCCCTCACTGCCTGGTGCAATTATCTAGTTAGATTTGCTTTGCTTTCCGATGCTGCCCTATGCAAAAGACATATCTCTGGAAAAGGCTGCATACATATCTCCCCCGGTCACCGGCAGAATAAGATGAATAGGACTTGATCGCAATCCAGCGTCAGACTCTATCTCCCGCACACACACTATGTATCATGATGGCACTCCTGACTGGAGGGGAAAATAAACTCAGCTCACCTCAGCCAGTATAGCATGCCTGTACAGGAGGTTTAGAAAGAGTTGGGCAGGGTATTCTTACAACACGCCTTTTATCCTAGGCAAAAACAGCGCGTTCACACAGGCTACATGCGAGTACTTTCAGCCTCTGGGTTTGGCAGATGCTGACTGCTCCTTTGAGGAAGGTGTTTTGCTCTGTCATGGGGGTACATCACATATTTATTACATCGGTCAAGGAAGGGCGAGTTGAACAGTGGTAAGTGGGTGTGATTGAGTCTAAGTGAGTGTGAAGGAGTCTAAAGCTGGCTCGTCTTACTTGGCCAAGGTGCAGGTTAATATAGGAGACTTCTTTAATTTACACCTTCACACTTTCTCACATCCTCTTGTGTGTTGCAAAAAAGCAGCTTCTGCAACTCTTTTTAACTCACACCCTCTCTGTGATTGTGTAATTCACACTAGTTTACACACTGCGTCTGGGTCCTGCAATCTGCAGACACGGGGCAGAGCCAGGCCAGGCAGCTGTTCCCAGATCACCAGTAACAGCTCCCACACAGCCTACTCCAGCTCCCCATTAACAGCAGACTATTAAGAACACAAGGTGTAACATTGCATTTGTTTCTCTTACACATTCCTTGTAAGCCACAGCGCTTGGCAGCTGACTCAGAGCACAACTTTACAAACAGCAGCTGGAAAAGCAGCCGCCTGTGATTCTGCTTGCAGGTATGTGAAGGTGAGCATTAAGATGATGGTGAAGTGACAGTTTACTCTGATGTCTGGTAAAACTCTTGAGTTAATAAATTTCCTCCTCCACATCCCTATTTCTGCTTTTTATTCTTTCCACACTAGCTGAGTCAAACTCCCACCCTGATAACCACAGGCCAGTACGTCTGGTTTATTGTGTTTCCATGACATGAATGGCATCTGATTAATAAAATATCTTGTCACAGAAATCTGCTGTGACTTTTGATAGGTTCACGGATGGGAGATTGTTTAGGGTGGTTATATTTTAATTGTCTTTTATAATTTTTAGGTATGCTTTGTTTTGGACAGTTTACCACAAGGTGGAAAAGATAAGCAGGCACAGAAAGCCTCTGCCTCACTCCACTGGCTACTTTGCCACGATATCAAGTGGCTTTATCTTACCAAGCAGTGTCTTAAATTCACAGGACACTAGAAACATTTTCTAACATGTTAATTACAGAAACAGCACAACTGTAGGGAAAGAAGGGGTAAAGCAGGGGAAATACTAAACTGGAAAATACCCTAAATACAATTATTTCATTTTGAAAGGTGGTTGCTTTTTCCTGATACTAAATAAGCATAATTACAGCTCTCTCTAACTCTTAAAAAAGTACTGACTTTTATTGGGATACTAATAATTTGAACTTACTGCACCTTTCATACCAGAATCTCAAGGCACTTAATAAACACAAAATGAACATGCCTAACGCACCCGGTTTGAGGTGGTTAAGCTCTACTGTTCTTCTCTGTAGATAAACCGAAGCACAAAATTATTATAGACTTTGCCCAATCATACATCAAGTGAGTCCTAGATCTTGGAATAGGATGTCTTGCCATTGTGTAACTACTAGATTTTATTCATTTTCAAAAAGCCAAAAGAAAGAAAAAATATAGCACAATCACATTCTGAATCATATTTCAGCAAATTCAGTAATAAAGGGCTGATGATGAATAGAAGATTTTTTTCCTTGCCTTACTGAATTATTTTCAGTGTTTGCTCCATTTGTACTTCTTCTATAATTCTGACAGCACGTTCTTTAGCAAGCAATCACTTTTATCCAATTTACATCATTCATTTGATGTATCTTTCTTTGTCCATCAAATCTGTGCCTTCTGATTCACCGCCTCACTCACTGCAGTTCCACGCTGGTGTCACTCAATTGAAATCTATTTTGTCTGGGTGGGATTTTACTGCTTTTCAGTGAAAAGCTGCATTTACTTGCCCAAAATAGAGTCTAAGGAGAGATGGGGGTCAGGGGGCACGGGAAAAGAGGGGGAAAAGAAGAGAAAGGTCCTTGAATCAGATTCAGGGATCTTCAATAAATTGTTAACATGGAATTATTTGTAGATGAGAATTTGGTTGCTCTGAGGAGCTGACTTCAAATTCAGGTCAGGCTAAGTTCAAAACTGACTTGACACACACCTTGGAAAGATGATTATTTGCATTACACAAGTACAGAAGCCTCAAGAATGGGTGATTCCTGCTACCACATAGCAGGCAGTCTCTGTCTCCAGGAGTCTGATCCCAAGAGTAGGGCACAGAAAAAAGATAGGAAACCTCTGTTGAGGTTTGCACCCCAGTTTAGAAATCGCTTATAGTTTTGACAAATAGATGAAAAAGAAAGCATAGAACATAGCATCTCACACTGAAGACTGAGAACTAGAAGAATTTTGCTTTTTCTAAAGGTTACCCAGGACATGCATTTCAAAACATGGATCACCTGAAGTCAAGTGTGCTAACCTGACTCCAAGACTGCCCTAGAACTTTGTCCAGTTCCTACATCAACTCTCTTCCTCGGAACTCCATGGTTACCTTCAAATAAGAGCATACTAGGTGCAAATAATGGCATCCAAACTGGTGAGAAACCTGTGCAGCCCACGGGCCTACCCCCACTCTGCTCCTTTCTCCAGCTACATTCAAATTCTGCTGCAGATAATGAATACTCCTGCTCTAGCTGAGTCCACAGCGATAACAAATTCAGCTAGCAAGAAAACACATAACCCTGCTCTCTTTATCTTCCCCAGGTCTTCCTTTCAAAGGTCAGCAGCTACGGAAGTCCAGCCCCTGCACTTGCCAAAGGTCCATTTGGAAGGAATGACCTCCAGCTTTGAACGGGGGTCCTGCTGTTGCTCACAGTGTACAAGTGAAAGGAGGATGAATGGCTGGTGGCAAGGGCCTTCCTCACTGGTCATTCCACTGCTGAGCCTCAGTACTCCTCTTAAAACTAAAGCCAGCCTGGTCCTTTGCAGTGGCACTGGGAAGGGAGCCCACCACCTCCTCTCAGCCCCGACTTCAAATCTGAACTTTTCTGCATTGGCAGAATTTGCCTGTGACCTTGTTTCATGTCCCCACAAAATAACCCCCTGAAGCCAGTTAGTTCTGAACATTGCTTTCTAGTTCCATCCAAGGTTGTCTCAGTAGGGATGGGCTCGTTTTTAAACTTAATAAATCTGCGAAGGCCCAGGAAACTCAGACAGGACAGAGCTGAGATATCTTCAGACATACAGACCTTTGGTAAAGAAAGTCCTTCCTTTCTGTCTTTGCAAGAAATTTATTTTATTTAAATAAATAGGTTTAAGGAGAGATTTGAAATTGTTAGTTCCAGGTATGGGTGGTATTAATACCTGTATCTCATTTACACTGCTTTGATTCTTCCCTAACTTAAAAAAAAAAATCTACATCAGTGGGAGTTAGCTTGAACCATCCACAGAAAAAAACTTCCTAATCCCACTCCACCAAACTTTAATCCTACACACTTTCTAACCTGGTGTTCAAGTTCATGCTTATAATACCCATTTTGTAATAAGACTGCAAGCAAAGCTGCTCAAATCCTGTGCACTAGTGCTTTCCCGTGCTTACCTCAGAAGGAAAGTAAGTCTTGCAAAAAATAACAAGTGAAAAAAATCCCTAAGAGAGTCAGGAAATACTCTTTGAGACACATGTCTGTGCAGAGGTGAGAATGAACGTGCAAATGGACGAGCACATTGCCCACCACAGATGTGAGGTTCTCAGATTAAACTGTAACATGAAGCCTTGCTGGAACGAGCACGAGCGCCCTTAGTACTGAAAGCACAAAATAAAGAGCCTTTTGTCTAAGTGGGGGGAAAAAAAAACCAGATCATATGTTACCATCCAAAAAATTCCAAAATCGAACATAAGGTTGGCACAGTAGAGTATTAAGGAAAACTGAAAAGTTTTGCAAATATTTTCACAGAAGATTAGGATCTCTGCTACCACCGTGATGTTAGTAACAGTGAAATACAGGATTAGTTTGCAGTGGGTCAGTCATATCAGCGGTCACAGAAAACATTAAAAAATGCCTGTTGGGTATTGATGGAAATATTCCCAGGCTCTAGATTCAGCATGACTTCCAGCATCAGTGTTTGTTAATCCACAATTTCAAATTAGAAGTACATGATGCGCTGATTTTGTTGACGTTATTCAATACACTACAGATAAGGCACCATGAAACGTGGATGGCGATTGGCAGCAGTAGCGACAAGAATTTCAGTGGGTTTGTTCCTAAGCAAACGGCAAAATTTTAATCAAATATTTAGCACTTCCTATCAAGTCAATATTATTTATAATGATTATTTATCATCATTGTGCTGTTTTAACCATACACCCAAAGAACAGAAATATCACATACCCTACTACTTAAGAACTGAGACCAGTTAAAATGAATCATTCAAAGGCAATGCATCTCAAAACATTTTTAAAGTTTACATAAGCAGTTCCAAATTAAAGACAAGCAAAACACCTACTGACAATAACCATTATTATGATGTCTTCAGTGACTTTTTTCAGTACTGAATAGTCATCAAAAGTTTGAGGATCTTTATCAATGTATATGTTCTTTTAAAAATAAGTGAAGAAATCTCTAACTGCTGCAACGGCACTTAACCCAGTGGTTGCAGGAAGGTTTTCCCATACTGTAAAACCTGGCAGGGCGTTTTCTGTGGCATTTCCTGGAAACAGCTCTCCACCATGGTTTGAGCAATCTAAATTTTGTAATATTGCAATAACACTGCGAAGGCATGACTTGGGGAGGAATTCTGCAGGGGGTAATGTGATGAAGGCAATTGTAAGGAGCGTCTACATGGGGATGGCTGTCTTATTTTCTGTTGAAATGGATACTTGTGTTGCCAATAAAATTTTAGTTCCTGTTTCCCAAAAGATAATCTCAGAAAGGTGTCTCTTAGCATTTCAAATCTAAATAAAGAAAACTAACAGCATATCAAGAATAAAGACTCTACAGGGCACAGAATGAGTAATATATTTTTGCAAATGGACCAGACGTTTACAGGTCTCAGATTTGTGCAAATACACTTGGGTTTCTAAATCTTCCCATGTATTCTGGGGGCTCAGTATTCATAAGCAGTAGGAATATGTCAAGTACATCAAGCTTAACTCTGATGTTGTTAATCACACAAAAGTTCAGTGTCAGCATTCCCACAATTAGAGCAAAGCAGGAGCAGAGAAGCAGTTTCTTATATGCTTTTATCATTAGAAGGCACTTCACAATGATAGAAGATTTCTTGGGGTTTACTCTGCTTTCTGAAACTTGACCAGGTTAGTAGAGATAAACTGAGTGAGAAGTAAACAGAAAAAAAACAAAAGAAAAAACGTCTAGTGCATGTTATCCTGTAGCTTGCCTATATGACCCAGTCAGCCTGAGATACTAGGTAGCTTGAAAGTATCTCCATTATACTAAATTAACTATGCAGATTTATAAGCAATTAAGTTATTTGTAGTACAAAGTGCCTCTTGCTAGCTAGCAAGATAACTTTGTGCCTATCGGCCCAACTGCGATTGCCCGATCGCCCGTTTGCACTGTGACCTTGCCCGTTTCCTGCATCCTCCCCAAAATTACCTCAGGAATTACCTGCATCTGTTTTGCTGTTCACAGGAGGAAAATTAATAGCAACTCAATTGCCCCCCACTATTATCGTGTTTTAGCAGCACTCCATTAGAAAGTGCCAACGATATGCTTGCCTGCAGGGCACAAATCTTGTGCATGTGTTCAGGTAACCAGCTGGTATTTCCAAACTGGAGTCCTGATGACGTGATATCTGATAACAGGGAAGCATCCTTAGCAGCTGCCAATGGAAACTGCCCTTAACAGTCTGTCCCTGCATTGTGGTTTCCTTCTGGATAGAAGTCCATCACACCTGTCTCCTGTGGCATTAAAAGAGGAGGCAAAAATGTGATAACTATGACTATATCCCTCCTCACTCAAGTACCTGGCAAAGTCATCAGGGCTATTGAGACTGTGACCACAGAAGTGTCTCTATGTGAAAAAAACCCCAACTTCTCTGTTCTTGATACCTTATAAAACAGAAACTGCAAGATTGAGGGGATTGTGCAGGATGTCCTTCTGCCAGCTGGACACTCAGAAAAAGAAAAGAAGTAGTAATGGGCTACGGAAGATTTGAGTTAAGGGACTTGAATAAAACATGCAGGTACTACATGGAACAGGCAAAAATAGCATATCATTTAGGAGCAGCTTTCAAGTGCAGAAACCATGGAAGTCAAGTTCTGCAGCTTGCAAACCCGCCCACCACCTCCATGTGTTTTTTAATAACATTCCATTTTTTTTATTATTATTATTATTTCATTTTTTAGCCTGTCTCCATCCACTTTTGAGTGCTCCAGAAATAATATCTGAAGACAGTTGGTTAGCTGTTTCATAGTTTAGGAATGATCTACAAGGTTTTCCATTATGTTTCAGAGAAGCAAAATAAGGTCAGATCCAGAAAATATGAACAGACAAGCATCACCAGGGACTGAGAAGGCAGAAATTGTTGGTTCTGTATTTTATCCTCATCAGCTGCTGTGAAATAAACAACTAAAGACTTAACAAAGAAGGCACTGAAGTAAATCTCGGTACCGTGGTAAAGCAGAAATCTTCTTCTTTTAAAGTGCTGCGATTACCTAGCAGTGAGGTCAAGAGAAATGTAGCACTGAAAAAATTGAAAAATCCCTTTCTAAAGTCAGCAAATACTGCCATCCTTTGTGGCTTGAGCTTTAGGTGAAAGGCTATTTTGGGCTGGGATTACACTATGGGGAGGAAAAGAGCAGGTCTGATCTCCAAAGCAGCTGACACCTAGATAAAACTCAGTAAAAAAAAAAAATTCAGATGTTCTTAAGGAAAAGACTTAATCTCTGTGTATAATGGTTTGTAGGTAAGTGGGTATATAAAAGGTAATAAGATCACTACCACAAACAGAGGAAATCAGCTTGTTACGTGTTTGCTTATTTGATTATTTTCTTCAAATATCTATTTCTCTTGGCCCTTAAAATTATTTGTTTCCTTTCAGCATTAGCAGTTCTGAAACTAGTGTTTCACACTAATGGCTCATACACAGATTCTGATAAACAGTAGCAGTGGAAATTTACACTCCTCCGCTAAATTTCAGGGTACAACAGATTATTGCAAACAGCACATAAAAAAAAAAAAATATTCTGTTCTATGGATGCAGAACTAAGGCACGAGGGTTGCTTCCACATTGTGCCTGTCCTCCAGTGAAATATTGTTTGGTGTCTCTGAAAACTGAGCTTGGCTTATTGTAGCCAAGATAGGAAGTATGAAAAAGCAGGCAGTTTGTATCGCTGATTAGCACTGTACTTTTTGGCTGCGTCATTTCTCAATAGCTCTAAGTTTTTACCTCCAGCTCAGCCCCAGGGCTGATAACCGTGGGCTGCATTATCTTCTTTGGGCTCTAAAATAAACCCTACTTTCTGTGCTCACTGCTCAGAAGTTCCACTGCTTTCAGGAAGCTGGTGTGAGAGCAGATTAGTCACCTACCAGATTAAAAGAGCTGGTGCTGAGATCATGCCTCATTTTTTTCCTCTAGAGCTTCCACTTGCACTCATCCAGCGTGAATAATCTGTGAAAACATGAGAAGGCAGAAACAGGTCATTAATTCTAGCTGGTGTTCAGGACATATCCAGCACAAAACAACTCAACAAGTCACATTTACCGTACACCCTTAGCTGTACACATGAAGAAACTGGATCCAGATCTCCTGCAAAAATAAAGGTCCAGGGCCAAGAGGCAGTGGTAACTGGGCCAGGTTCTGAAGAAATTAATCTTTTTTTATTCATCCTTCATTATGCTTCCTTTCCCACTGAAATCAGAGGAGGTCTTCCTGTGAAAGCATTAGCTGACTAGATAAGCCTTGGAGTGCTCAGCCCCAAGGCTCTTTGGCCACCATCTCATTTCTCTCCTCGCCATCTGTCTGCTTCAGGGGCATGAGCTGACCAGAGAGATCAAACAGCTCACCTAGCCAGCCCAGGAAAGTTATCCCAGCACTAAATGTCTTCCTCTCTCCTAGCCAAGCTACAAAGGCTTTGAATCCCTACAGATTTTTTTTTTTTTTTCTGCATATTCCTACACAGAAAGTAGTGCAGAAGAGGAGGCTGTTTCCCTATGAAGCATCAGATGACTCACGAGAAGGGCAAGCAGCAGGCCCAGAACTCTCAGCAGCGCTCTCAGCTGTTAAAACCATTTGCAGGAGGTGGGGAGAGCCTTGCCGAAAGAGCTGTCTCCAGCTCTCCCCTCGCCAGACAGACACGAAGCCATCGGCTTTCTGGGAGCGTCAACGGGAGCCAACCTAGGACCTTGCCATGGCAGCGACAAGGAGGTGATAGAAGTGGATAGGAAGTTAATATAAATCGGTTACAAAATCAAGGAGGGCTTCAGAGACCCCATGGATGATCAGGGGAGGTTCAGAGTGTCCCAGGATTTGTTTTACTGTCACTTTTGAAGGATTTTTAAGCATCCATGGATTTCAGAGATGGCCCAGCCAGCCAATTAAAGTTATGATTCATCGCCACGAAGCTTATCATCATGAGTCTGTAGTATCGTTCAGTGAATGCCTCCGAACTAAGAGGATACACTGATTGGCCATAATTAGTACTGCACCATAAATTCATGTAGGGCTTTAAAAACATTAAGAAACAGTATGTCTCCTCCCCAGAGAACGGCAGCCTATAACTAAGCCATTTTCTCAGACACAGCACAAGCATGATTAATTTAGCTAATAGCCAACAAGGACATGCTAATTACTTCTCTCTGACTGAGCGTGACCCATGTGTCTGTGAGAAAATGCAGTTTCGAAGGCAGAGTGAGAAGACAGATGCAAGCTTGGAATCTGCAGGTTGCATTGCAGTCGCTAAACAGAGAGCATGCATCAGCGTCACCTGCAGAGGAAACT
Organism: Falco peregrinus; assembly: GCF_023634155.1. Classification (NCBI taxonomy): domain Eukaryota; kingdom Metazoa; phylum Chordata; class Aves; order Falconiformes; family Falconidae; genus Falco; species Falco peregrinus. The sequence continues at coordinate 63,096,938 of NC_073721.1, forward strand.
CCATTAGCTGTATTAGGTTATTTGCCATGGGACATCCAAATGAATGATGTCAAAGACAGAAAATGTTGGCCAGCTTATATTATTTAGGCTTATATTATAAGAAAAAATAATTATGGTATGTTACAGGTGAGGGAGGGAGGCAAAAGAATTTCTAAGTGTAACTATTCTCTAGATACACTGTATACACAGTTATAGAATTTAAAAAAAAAACCAACCACAACAAACCAAAACTCACACACGTGTTCCATTTTGCTAGAATATAATCCAGAAAACCCACAGTAACTTCTGTCTTTTATCAACTGCTTCCTCTTACTAATTATTTTTTTTTAGCTTGATACTACCACAACACAGCCTTTCTAATCTAAGATAATGGTTTGCCTCTCTCTTATTTCCTAGTCCGGTATGGTTTCCTGGAAAAGATGTTTCCATCCCAATTACTGTTCTCACAACAGCTGATCCTGCCACTCATTAGCTTATACGTCACTGCTTGGCTGAATTCCAGTTCTACCTTACCCATCCATTGCAAGACAACTAGGTCAAATTAAATTTCCTCGCAAAAATAACTAATCCTTGCTCAAATTCAGGGCTGCAGAAGTCCTAGAGCAAAGCCCGGGGGAACTGGGTATAGGAGACATTCTTCACTTTTAGAGATGTTTCTGTCTTCCTCAGTTCTCTGCTTTCTGTCAGAGGTGATTGGCTTTTAGCTTAGTGAGTAGGCTCTTGCAGTTCAGAGTTGAAGGGTCGGAGCAGCTCTGTTCTTTGCTATATGCTTGAGCCTCCTGGGTGCCTGAGGCAGCTTGTGCTGAAAGCAGACTACAAAGATGGAGACCCATGGTTTATCTGCTCTCTCTCTCACTTCTTTTTGAAATGGGATTTAGCAGGAGATCCCACACATAACTACTACTGTGACTTAAGAGCTGAAGAAGAGATGCCTTTTATCTGCAGTAAGAGACAAGCACTGAACACCAGAAAGCTTCTGCAAGCTGGAATTTGGCTGGAAGAAATTGCATCTCTGTCAACGTAACTAGAGGCTCAGCAGTTTTCTGATTATTAATGTGCCTCAGAAATCTGCTGGGGCTGATTACACATAACCAACGGAACACCAGTGGTCTACTCAGCTTTCAGTTTCTTGGAAGACGAGACATCCTTTACCTCGGGAGCCATCCAGCCTTCAGCACTTGGTGAAAGCAAAAGAAATGCAGGCTGCATACAGCCATAATAACCGCACGGCAAGATTGTGCCCCTGCAAACTACCCCACCCCACACTCAGATGCGACCAACCCTCATGTTTGCTGAAGGCAGAACAACTGCATTTTGCAAGCTTTGTTGAATGCTAAGGTTGCTGGAGTGTGAGAAACTTCCTGCCAGGATTTTTTTTTAATGAAATCACATTGACTTTTTTTTTCTTATTTAAAAATAATAAAAAAAAAAATCATAGCCTCTCCAACTGACTGTGGCTCCATCATCCTCCTTTCTTCAGAGCTCAGAAGTCCAGGCTCTGGGTCTTTTGCCTTTAAACACAGAAAACAAATTCCACAGCAGAGTTTAGAGGCCTCTCTGGGCTTTCCCTTTGCTAATTAAGCCTAAATTACTTGACAACAGGTCTCCATTGGTAGGAGACAGGCCCATAGTTTTCCTTAATTGCAGTTGCAGGGGTTTAATCCCACAGAATCTGTGCATTACAGAGCCAACTGGTTTCTGAGCAGTTATTTTATTTAGCTTCATAACACTGAGTCCTCAGCAGTGTTTAGCCCTTCAAGTCTCAAGTCTTGCTGGCTGAGGAACATCTGCTTTCTCTAAATCACTTCAGGAGGGTGTTTAGCAGAGTGGTCAGTAATCTCGGGCTTCTCTACTCTTACCTGCTAATGGACAGTCTGGTTATGTGTTTGCCCATATTGGGCAAACCAGTAGAGCAACCCAGTAATAAACTTAACTATATTTTCAGGCATTATTCTCTATTTTCTTATTTATACATTTTAGGAATAAAAGCCTCTGATACAAAATTCAGAGACACTAGGCAATCTCACCTCCCAGGATGAGCGAGAACAAGAAATGCAAAGTACCAGTATGGAACTGGATGCAGATGGCTCAGAGGTGCTGGCAAATGCCCCACCATGAGTAAATGAACAGCCAAGGCTGATCTCTCACATGATTCTTTTTTCAATTGCAATGATCATTAAGCAGGGAATGAATTAATAAAAAGCAATGTCATGTGTGGCAATGGCCCACCAACAGGGAAAAAATGAACTACATTTTTTTTCAGTCTCTTTACTTCCAAGCAGCACTTGAAACCCACTGTGATCACACAGAAAGGACATTGTTTCAGTAGCAGCGGACTGAAAACGTACCGAGTAGAAGAGGCAACCCTTACATATTAATCCAAAGGAGATCAGCCTTCAGATATTACAAATTTAAAAACTCAGCAACACACTCAGCAGTCGTTAGGCTTTTCTGTAGAGGCCACGGTTATCACAAAAACTAACCATTTCTGTTGGGGTTTTTTTTTTTTTTTTTTAAACATACTTAGTTAACACTGTGCTTTATCTTCAATACATAAGGATTAGGGTGAGCAGAGAAGGTTGAGAGAAAATCTGAAGGATCATAAAGCTAAGTTTTTACCACGGGATAATTTAGGTTAATTTTCTCAATGAGATTTCCATCAGAAACAACCATCCCAAGAAGATGACAAACATCTACCAGGCTAAATTTTCTTATGGTATAAGATCATACAAAAATATAAAGAAAATCCCCAAAGAACCTCGAAAGGGATTGTATACATTTTCTTCCCCCTCAAGAACTCTCCCATGTTGAAAGAAGATTGGAAAAAATTAGGTGTTTCTCAGCTTTTGAAAGCCCAGTGTCCCAAGAGGTTGTTAACTGGTGGGGCAGCACTTTGAATTGGAGTGAAAAAGTAACTCTCTAACTAACTTTTGTTAGAAGTCAAATGCAAGGTATTTTTAAGTTCAGAATAATTAAAATCTTCATTGATTGAACCAGTTGCCTGATTCAGGAAGTTTCTTATTTTTATTAAACCAAGTCCTTGGCTGTTATAAATTAATGTAGCTCTGCTTACTGTCATGGAGCTGGATGAACAGGGACCACTGTAAATATTCACTGGGCCACAGTGTAAAGCTGGGGAATCTCATGGCAAATTATCTGCTCCAGAAGAGCATTTCTTAGAGTAAAACCAAACAGGCACAATTTTTTTCTTAACAGTCTTTACACTTCCCCTGTCTTACTGATTGATTGGAGAGCAAATCAAATCCAAATTAGAGCATTGATCAAATAAGGCTGGACTATATAATGTTCCTGTGACCAGGTATGAGCAAAATTTAACTTGTTTCCAAGCCTGTGCCTTCATTCTAGCTATGCACTGCAGATTAAAGGCTGTGGGGGAAAAAATTTTTCCATACACCAGAATATAGCATGCTTTTAAAACTCTCAGTTTAAAAATTAAGTGATTCTGAAGCCTACAGCTACACTGGTGTTTCATGGGCTGGATGTTAACAGAAGCCCTTAATCACAGATTTCAGTGCAGTTCAAGAAACCCTTTGCAGGGACTGAATCACTTACAGACCCCTATGGGGATAGAGCGGAAAGGCTGGGTCCAGACCTGTCACATCACAGTAAGCGCTCTGATTGCAGAAGATAAAAGGTCGGTTATTGAAACCAATATACCACAAGCAACAGTCTCAGCCTGCTCCTAAAGCTCAGTTGTGTGAAAATATTAGGAGGGAAAAATTTTTGGTTTACCTGCAGCAGATGGGGAGAAAAGAGACACTAGGCAATACAAAGTTGACTCTACATTCCTAGAAAATTGTCTTCGTGCGATTTACATATCCTTATAACTTACTTCCCCAAACTATCAGTTTAATTTTCTTTCTCTCTTTGCTGTTTTTTTATTCCCTTTTTCCTCCTCAGCTTTAATTTGAAAATTTATCTCTGACAGATTTTTATTTTGTAAAAGATGAGTAAATGAAAGGTCATTACTCCTTTACACCAAAGCTTACTTCTCACACAGTGAAATTCTGTCACACTACAAATTTACTAATCAGTAAATTTACTAATCTACTAAGAGATTGTGCAGCTCTTGTGAGGAGGGAGAGATGGAAAAGGGAAGAAAGCAAAAAACGCTCAGTGATGGATCAAAATACCACAGGAAAATACATTTCATTCAGAATCCTGCACCCGGCTTCAGTGGAAGCCCTTCCTATACATTCCTGTCTTCCACGCTGCATTTAGATTGGGCATAAACCATACAGAACTGTGACCTGATTAAAAAGGAACTGTGATTTATTTGTACACCATGGGTGAAGTAATGGGGCACAAGTTACATTTAGACTCATTCAGGCACTGTCACTAGCACTGTCCTGAGATATAGGTCAAGGTAGAAAAGATTAGTGTCTCATCAGTAGAAGGAAATACTGGGGTGAATCCATTGAAGACAGACAGCCAGGACTAAGAACCAGTCACTTATCAGCCAGGAAGGGCATCACCCAGGACCTGCAGACTATATGGGAACAGCTGGGATTCACTTGCCATCAGGAATCAGGGCTCCACTAATCTTACACCCACCAGGGAATACATCATAATAATTCTAATAGAGGAAACCAGAAACTTTTAACTGTGAAAAACAGCTACTGAATTGTAGGGATTTGATAAGGACCTGTGGAAAGACCTAAGGTGGGGTGCTAGGAGAAAATACTAGTACTGCAGGATTTAAAGCTTGTTCTGAGGGCTTTATTTGATAGGTACCTGTCTCATGACAACCTAGGCAAAATCATCAAACTGACAGCTGCTTGGTATGGCGAGGTAGGGATACCCAGAGAGTGGTTATGCATGAAGCACTTCCTGAGACAAAAAAAACCCCTTGTTAAATCATAGGTTGTTCATCCCTCTGCAAAAGCCTGCCTTTGATTAGAAAGAAGGATAAGTGCATAATAACGGAAGAAAAAAGCTCATGTTTTTTTCTGACAGATCTGACCTTACAGCTTCGCTTACATCAACCACGAGCTGCAATGACGGCACCTGCTGCACTGCACTAACCCACTGCTGTACTTCATTTACCCGGCCGAAGGCAGTAATGCCATGAAGACTGCTAGACTCCCGTGCGGTTTTATGCCTCTTTTCTTCTTTTTGTCTTTTTAGTTAAACGTGTCGAATTAACATATCAAAGCTAGGGGTTAAATTCAGGCACACGTGTGTGAAGCAAGTGACGTGAAACCTCCACACACTGATCTGCCAGTGCTCTTCAGCCTTGATCTTAGTGCCCAGTCCCCTGCTGTCCCACACCTGCCCATCTCCTACTGCTCCTCTCCACAGACATCTGACTACACACCATGTGCTGCTGCTTCACCTCCCTCCCAAATCTCCAGCTGCCATCTAAATCCTTCCTCCTCCCTTTACTTCTCACACAAATTATTCCCAGCCAGCACGTGACCCTTCTTTGCACCAATTTCTCATCCCTCCCTCTTGCCAACATGATAAAACCACAGTTTAACAGAAGTCAGTGGAATCAAAAATGTAGAGCAAAGGTTTGTTTTGCAATATTCCGTTATTAAATAGTAAAGATAAAAATTTGGGAAATGCAGACAACATTTTTTATAAAGCATGGTTTTGGGCTTAATACATGACAAAAAAAAAGGAATGTGGCATTAATTAAAAGCAAAATGAGATAAGAACAGAATAGTCTTAATTTCTAAAGAAAGGATGAAACAAAAATTTAAAAGATGAAGAGTTATTATTAAAGTAAAAATCTCACTGGTCTGATAACCCCTGGGATATCAGACCCGAATAAACAGCAAAGTAACAGAAAGGGTCACCAAAAGTTTAGAGACAAAAATATGGCCAGGCCTTTTTCTGAATATTTTTTTTTTCATTACCAGGCCTACAAAAGAGAAAACCTTTCAGATTTATATCAGACTCACAAAAAAAAAAAAAAAAAAAAAGTTCTCCAGACATTTTCTTATCTGTCTTTAGAAAATCTCTCAAATGAGAGTTTGAAAAGTTACTAACACTTTGATTTAGAGACAAGCAGCTGAGACATTTTAAGGGGACAGAGGCAGGTTACGGAGATCGCTTCACTGGATTCTAGATAACTTGAATGCCTCTTAACATGTCAGAAGTGTAGGCTATTGCTAGCTTACCTTTGGATTTTGGGGGATTCTTTCTAAGTTTAGGGCAATCTCCTAATGTCTTGGGACCAATCCCTTGGCTGTTTAGACTCACACCACCTCACTCGCCATTTCCATTATGGCACACTGTGAACGCTCACACTATTGACAAAGTGCAGTCTATACATTTTGCATGGACGTGATGTCCAAGCAAAGTTCTAGATAAAGATGGTTTTACCACTTTCCCTTTCTTCAGCTCACTGATTTCAGCCCCCTTACGTCACTTCTTGCTTCTGCGTAAGCACCTCTAATGCTGACTCAGTACACAACTACTAGTTTCAACTTTGGTTGCTGCCAGCTGAGAGACCCAAATTCAGTAACAAATGTGAAATCAATTGCAGTTAAGGGCACATTTTGCAAAGATGAATAAACAGAGCAGGAGTTCAGCAGCATCAAGGGGTATGCAAACAGAAGTACATGCAGGAGGTATGAGCTGGGGTTTGCTCACTTTGATGTAAAGCAGGAGTAAGTCTCTGGGTGAGTGGAAATTCTATAAAAGCAAGATCTGAATCAGCCCCTTCATTTCAGGGAGGCAGGCATGTAAGATGCCGGTGACTGATGGAATAGTTACCAAGCTTTCAGTTATGATAAAGGTGAGTAATGATTTTTATGTCATTCTTCACAGACTTTCTTCATATCTTCCTCCACCCTGTCAAAACAAGAGACCTGCTTTTCCACACAGCACCCAAATGCCTCGGTGCTTTAGTAATAAAGTAATATGAACTTATGCCACTCTTCTGTCAGGATGTGAAAAGTTGGCTCCAGAGCATGTGTGGGTTTCTGCAGTAGAGGCTTTTGGCCACTGTTTATAACAGGAGCAGGAAGCCCCGAGTGCCATGTTCTGTCAACAGTGGGCCCCTTAATCACCGCCAAGGGTTTGTACCCCTCCCCTCCCCCACTGGATCTTATGTGGACCGACAGGAAGAAATCACCTCTTTCACCTTCCCTCGCAGCCTAAGTAGAAATGAGTGATAAAATAGTCATGAAAAGGGGAGAGGAAGAAAAGGGAAAAAAATCTAAAGTTATAATAATGTTAATAAAACAGTCGAAAGGAAATAAATCAGGGAAGGCAGAGATAACGGCATGTACCTTATCTCAGCTGCCTCCTGGCATGTCCACATGAATGTACAGAGTGATGGAGACTGAAAGAACAGCGCTAAGTACAGCCAAGCACTGCGTCACAGGGTATTAAACAGGACCAAAACACTGGGTCAGCGATACTGCCTCTGATGCTGTTTCCAGCCCACGCTCGCACCTCTTACAGAGGAGATGCCCTGTGACAATTTGCTAGATGACAAAATGTTGCAGTTACATGTTTGAAAAAGTTCCAGTTGTTAAAGCTGCTCTGTGTGAAATGGTGCACTGAAATTTGTTAGCACGGTGATAATGTGATGTAATCCTCCAGTTTATAGAATGACCTTAGATGAAAAGTTGTTTCAAAATCCCAGTTAGAAGGTAAATAAGTGATATATGTAGCAAGGTAAACCTCCCCATCCTCAGTCAGTAAATTGGTGTTAACATCAGTGCTACATCGAAGTTAATAAGTACACTGAAAGATTAGGTGTCCTGCATGTGTTATGTGCGTTGATTTAAATTCCTTCATTTACATAAATTTTACAGATTAATACATTAGTTTTTCATAAATCAGCTGCATAAGACTTATAGATCTTTGCTTTACATGTAGTCTATGAATAATTGCTCCTTAGAGTCTGACATAAAATTACAGCGGGATCTCTGCCTTTTTGAAAAGGCTTGAAACTTGGCACTGAGATACGGGCAGAGGTGCTGACACAACTGCAGCGGAGGTTTTTGCCAGGAAACCCACCGTAACGGTACAACAGCGAAGCCTATAGTTCAATACGCATTTGTTAGGAATTTGGTGGCAAAATCTCCCAAGTTCTCCTGCGCAGCGAGCATGCTCTGTCAGCTCCCAGCTGCATCACTGCCAACAGCAGGGAGAAGCGCACACGTTCAGAGCAGCCCAAGCCTGTCCCAGGGGTGAGCAGCAGTCCTCCCGGAATCGTGTTTCCGTGCTGTTAGAAGCTGTTATGATGTGAGGTGCTGGAGTTGAAAGCCAGAACACTTTCAACCCCCCCCCCCCATTATTTCCACCCCTGAAGCCCATGAAGAGAGGAGGAAAAAAGAAGTAATGGAATTAGACTGTGAGAGCTGTGGTACCTTACATGGACTGGAAGGTGGAGGAAAGGCAAAGAGAAGGAGGTTACTGGAGGAACTGGGGACTGAAGAGCTCAGGCTTGGAAAGGGAAAAGCAGAGCCTTTGTAACTATTCAGCCCCTCAGCAGCGCTGTGCTGTCAGCAACAGCTTTGAAATCCACACTCAGAATGGGCCTCAGAGATGAGAAAACCACAAAGCCAACAACACTGGATACCAGCAGATACAGAAGAGGTCCATGCCACGAATGTGAAGGATCTAGTTGGACACTACTGTTTTGTTTTCCCAACAAAGCCCAATTTGTGGAATTGAATCTTTCATACGAACAGGACTTGCTTTCAGAGGGTTCTCACAAAGCAACAAGTTTGGAGGAAAAAAAAAAAAAGCTTCAAAATGGTAGATGCCCGCACTGACCTTTTCAAAATTGAAAATCTTGGGTTTATGGCATGTAACAAGCTTTCATTTGAAAATGCAAGCTAACTGTGATTAAGAGACTAAAATGGTCATAAATAAAATGAATCACTTCAAAATAATATAGAAGGCTGCTTCAATTGAATAGGAATCATGCATTTAGCTTCCAGCTTATGAAAAATGTGACATTTCAACTTCCAAGCCCTATTTGTAGTGAATATTTTCTTTTAATTGGGACAATTTTCTTAAGTGGGAAAAAAACATCTGTTTCCCCCTCCTTCCAGCTGCAGCCCTGCTCTTTCTCATTTTGGTGCTTCAGATCTATATGCACTGGGTAGCATTTCAATGGGAAGTAAGGGAGGGTGGAATTCAAGGGCTTCACTTGCTTTTTTAGCAGGAAAATCCCTCTGTTCAATATTATGGTCATAAAATCAGGGGCCCATCATACATAAAATGCCAGAATTTGGATGTCCTTTCAGCTTTAACTCAGCCATCTTCTGCTTATACACTACAATGCAGTTTTTCCTTTTATGATCACCTGCTTCTTTCCCCAGAGCCTCATACCACATAAATAGTATTTTCTGAGTAAGCTTTTCTTATGTGCTATCACCATTGTTTAACATGTTTGCTTTGACACTTTGTCTGGACTGGTGCCCTAAGGTCCTATTTAAGTAGTCCTTCCTTTGAAAGATGGCTATTTGCTGTTTGTACCCTCTTTAGGATTCCAAAATCAAAAGGTATTCTGAAAGAGTATGTTTGCAATCTATGGTCATCAGATTTACTTTTGAGCTCTGATATCTGAATTGCAGACACTGATCCAGCTGCTTATATTTTCATCTCATGCCATTAAAGGTACAAGCCAACTAATTAAGTAACTGTAATAAAAGAGGCTTGATTTTGGCTGCAAAAGTAGATGGCCACAAAATTATTTTGTTCTGCAAACCTTCAGGACAGCCGTCTAAGCTGAGCCTTAGCTGTGGCAGTTGCAGTCAGCATCAGAATAGTTTTGCTTTGAACTTCTTTTTCCTTTGCTTGGCCAGTAGTGTCAGGAAATCTACCTTCCTTTTATACTCCAAAGGGATGAAATATCCAAGAAGAAATCCATAAAATGCACATCCAAGAGAAGCAAACAGACATTACAAGTAATAAACCAGGGCGTTTCAAACAAAAGAATCAAAATACAGAGAAATATGTGTCCTGATGGTGGGAAACATTTTACATAGCATTCTCACAACGCACATATATAGCTATGTATATATAACCACCTCCTCCTTTGCCAGTTCCTTTCTCCAAAGCTAAGCTGTATTTTGTTCGGGTTGTCTTGGAGGTTTCCAGATAATGCCGCCCACAAATCCATCTGCATTTGGAATGCAGTGGTTCACGAATGACCTTTTCGTTATGTTCACTAAGCAGGATCTCGATCCAAGCAGATTCTTTGGCTTGGGCTCACTCTGCCCTCCCCTGTGCTCTGAACAAAGCACTTCCCCAGGCTCTGAGGGCCATAACTTCGGTTGTTTGAAAAACTCATTTAACACAATTGATTGTAACATTCTCTCTCTTTCCCCCACCCCCCGTCATAACTTCCTGATTGCTGTTCATCTGTACCAGATGTGTGCTTTACATTTCCAAACTACATAAACATATTACCCCAAATCGTTCTCTTTTCCCATCTGTTGTAGATTTCTATTTACAGTAGCAAGCTAACTTGTATACTGCAGCATACATTTAACTACAGGTCTGGAAAAGTAATGGGGAATTCCTCTCTTAGAGGTGCAGGTTTTGCCATCTGTAGCCATATCAGTCCTGTCTTCAGAAACGTCTGACTACATAAGCTACACAAGACAGCCTTACACAGAGCAGCCTCAAAGGAAAATTTGAGGTCCTATAGAGAGTAATAGTACTGACTAAGCAGATGGCACCCTTTGCTCTGAATCAGTCCTATAGCCATACCCTGGTGCAAGGGTGACAGTGGCCTCCTGGGTGACATTCTTCTAATGAGATAAACAGCACTGACAGTTGAGTATTTTTAGTGCGATCTGCTGCTCAGATAGAACTGGGAGTTTAAGTGGACTTGTGTGTGTGTGTGCATGTCTACTTCCTAAACCGTTTCGCTTGAGAAATAATAACTAGGAGCCAAAAATATTCAGTCATTTAACAAAAATAAGAACTAATTCTGCAGAAGCCACCTTCTTCAGCTTTTCCAATCTAGTAAAAAGGGAATGGTGACTACTTTCCTCATCAAGAGTAAGATTTTCATGCATTTGCATGTGCAGAAAAGTGATTGCCTGCCAATCAAGACACTGCCTGTGATGCACAAAGACCCCATATAAGTACAAGGACATCTTTTTCCATTATGTAGGCTTTAGAACTTATCCTTAGATTCATTCCAGCATTTTTTACAAGTGTAAAGGAAAATTCCCGTTTGCATTCATACCTTTGATCCCTGCACATACACAGATGGAATTTCCATCAGGTTGGAAGTTATTTTAGATTAAAAAAAGAGCAGATATTTCCCTTTGACAGAGGGTATGTTGTGTCTGCAATTGCCAGATCTATCGGTTTTAATGTGCATCTAGTGTTCTCAAAATTCTAGGTCCTGGATTTATGGGATTACGCTAAATGCTAAACTAAAGCATAGCAACATGTATCTCATGTGCAATTTCCCTCTTTTGCATGATTCAGAGACGTAGTGTATCACCTGGAACCAACACGATAAATTATGATGCTTCATCAACTTGACTTATTGCTGACAAAGAGCAGTAGCATTGCAGGGTCCTGACAAGCCCAGCCACATTTCCAGCCTGGAGGGAAGAGCAGGGTAACGTACATTTTTCACTGAGACAGTTTTTTCCTGAGAACACCTGCTCTAAGCTGCAGTTCCCCCACCACTGGTCTCTCTTTTTTTAGTTTTGTGCCTTTTAATTTTTATAAAGGTAGGAAAAAACATCCCATTCCCAATTCAGAACCGAAACCAAAAATAACTGTTTCTGCTTAGAACTGCTTAACAAAATAAGCAGCTTTTCTCCAACAAAAAGGTTTCCAAAAGCATTTAGTGTATTTGTTCTGCAAAAAAAGCCCTTGCATTTCAGTTTCCAGTTAAATTACATCCCTGATTTTGTTATTTTTCTGTTGTGCAACTTAAAGCATTTTCAGTCTTGGCATAAGTGCTGTTTTTGTTATAGGATTAAATATGCTGAGGTACCATCTCAAAACCCAGTGCTTCAACATATTAAAGTAAGCGGGCTATGGTAAGTCTTTTCACTTTCTAGGCCCATATATTCCATCAAAATGCACACAGTATTGTGTGTGCCTCCCTGTGTGTCCATAATTCTATGTCTTCATCTCTTGAATCCCTAAGTTGTTTGGATGTAGAAGCAGAACAGCAGCTGCAGGAAAAGGTAGATTGTGGGAAGAGAAAAAACTTCTACATACAAAAGACCAAATCTTAGAAAAGTTGTATTAACTCACAACCATTCTGTGCTTTTGACTGGATTCCTATCACCTCTCCTCCATGACTGCCACAGAGTTTTACATGCTGTTTTTAAGTAGGTGCCTTATGTCATTATGGATGATGCATTTTAGTAGTAGGTAAAAAGGCTGCCACAGAAATCAAATAATTTGCAAACTTGCCGCATTCCCTACCCGTAAGCAAAGTGAAGGGGCATGCATAGCTTCTTCATTTTGTTAAAGTATTTATTGAAGCAATACCAGAAAATGAAAAATGTGTGGGGACAGGGATGGGACGGGACCACCTGGTTAGCTTAATGGAGATTTCTGTTGTCAAGGAATTGTATCATAAACCACAGACCAAAGATTAATTGCTGAAGCCATCTGAATGTGAGGTAACTATAAACTTCTCACCAACAGTACCCAAATAACAGAAGAGTGACCTTTGATGAGATCTAAATGCAAACCGTACGCCATTACAATGCATACAAAACATATATGCACCCAAAGATGCTCGCAGAAGAAACTACGGTTCATTGGGACATTTCCTCTAGGAAAAGGAGCTAAAAGAGGGAGAAACCAGAACACAGATATCTCCCAGAGACATGTTCAGGTTTGTGTGCTTAGAACTACACACTGTAGATATTCTGCTGGCCATGTGGCTCAGCGAGAAATTCTACCAGCTTCTACACACCCTTCTGCATGCTCTTGAAAGTAAGTTTTCAGCCAGTTAGGACACTTATTAGGAAGTGGAGATGTTCAGCACTAATAAAGCCCTGCCTGTAAGCTCTACAAATCTGCCTTTTATGCCCATCTGCATTCTTCCTTGTTAGACATCAATTAGCATATTATCAGGAGCATGGAAGGAGAGCTCCGAGCGTGCGGCTCGTAATAGCTTGTATGTGTCACATTGCTGGACAGCTGAATTTGTTGGAGCTCCCTGCAGATAATGCAAAACCTTCATTTATGTATAGCAGTATTCTATTTAGATTACGATACAGACTTTATCCCCGTAAGGCTAAGCACTTTAATGAACAAACTCCTAATTTCCCTTCCCCCAGAGGATTTATTCTCATCTTATGTATTCAAGGGTGTAAATAGGTGAACACATAAATCAAATTGTCTTACATGGCTTAAAATTTAAACAAAATCAAAACAGAAATTTGCTGTTCTGACTGACCTGTGTACATTGTACTGCATTAAGAAAACAGCTCTTTTACCAAGTTTGGGAAATGGATGTTATAGTTCTTATTCTCATTTTGCATGTAGAAAAAACAAAGGAGTGATTCTCAGACCACATTAGCCATCATTTTTGAAATAGGGCAGTAAAGAATGTGTTAACACTCTATTCAGCTAAAAAAAAAAGGGGGGGGGGGGGGAAAGATTTTTTAAATTTCTTTTTTCCCAAAAAATGAAGAATGATGTGTTTCCTTACAGGTAACTCTTGCAAGTTCACTTTTGCATACCATCACGTTTCTGTATCCAAATGTTCCCATAGGATCTCATTGAAACGCATTTGGAAATGTCAAACAGCCTTAAGACTAATCTGAGCTTCTCGTCTGCTCCTGCTGTCCGTTCAAAGCCGTAACCCCTGCTTCCCACCAGCCTGACTTCTGTTCTGAATCACTCTCCACTCAAACTGTTTTTTTCTCTCTCTCACCACCTATGACAGAAGGGTCCTGAAAAAACTTGGGATTTAGGCCTATGTCCAAGTTTGGGCACTATGTCTGACTGGGGATGCTAGTGGGGTGGATGAGGGCAGAAGATGACTTAGCTGTTATTTTCCATGTCTCTTGATACACATTTGTGCCCCTCTGAATGTCAGAAGGCAGAGTTCAAAAGAACAACATTATTTTTCTCAGCTTCTCGAGGGAAGCCTGAAGTTATTTTTAACTACTAGTGATTTTTATTTTAACTATTAGTGTTTATTTTTTTCATAGTCCAAGATTCCACAGCACTGATAAAAGACAGAAGCTAAACACTCTCCTGTGTCCTTCTCTTTATACGTTCACTCTTCAGCAGTATAAAACATCTGTATACTCCGTATGCAGAGCTGAGCAATAATTTATTCAAAGTACTTCACCTCCTCTTCTATTTCTGAACCAACTGTGAGTAACTTAGCATTCAAGTGTCTTTGGAAAATAAATCTGGCAATCATTTCATGGAGAAACTAGTGCAAGTGTGGAATCTTTGAAAAGTGAAAGTGTTAATGCTGTGCCGATGTCACTGAAGGGGCGCACGATCTGAGTCCCTTCATTTTAGCTCTTCTAGCATTGTTTATGAGCAAAAGTATACAAAAAATGAGACAGACCTTAATCAGCAAAGAATTAGAGAGAGGTAGAATATGCAACATTTGTCAACAAGTTTCATTGGAAACCAGTGAAAAAGAAAGACTGGAGTGAGAGGACACTTCTTTGGTTACCAAATATAAATGCAGAGATACTGAATTATATAACATGCAAGGGGATTGACAGTACAGCGTGGAATTCTAATTTAAAATCTTATGATATCCACCATCAGCAGAGCACACAGTCAGCACATTAATAATTAGCTTAGTAACATATCTAAACATAACTGGTTAATAGAGAATTCTCATCAAATGCAGTATCAGCGTGCCCAGTGGGCCTCTCTTGAGGTTGTTATCAAGCCAGATTCAATGCAACTTTTTATTGATTACCTAGAAGAAACATGAAGCTCTTGACTAAATTTTCAGATGACACAATGATAGGCACATCAAGGAACAATGAGAAGACATTTATATCATGCACTAAAAGCTGGATACTAATAGAATGGACTATAGAAAATCTGAAGTCTATATGGATTGACAGAATATGCCTTAAAGGCATTAGGAAATCAGCTGTAGTATTTACTCTTTAAATGTCCAGTTTTGAAGAAGAGATCTAAATTAGCCGTTTCTACTCAGAGAAGAACAAGTTCACATAATCTGCCTGGTTTTGCAAGGAAGGTCCTAAAGTACACGAGAACTGAAAAATTACTTAGAGCTGTTTCACTGAATCCCAGAATCCCAGACTGGTCATGGTTGGAAGGGACCCCGACCCCCAGGCAAGCCCCCAGCCCCATCCCCCCGCACAGGCTGCACAGAGCCACCTCTAGGTGGGTGGGAATGGCCCTGCAGAAGGAGCCTCCCCAGCCGCTCTGGGCAGCCCGGCCCAGCGCCCCCCCCACCCGCCAGGGACACACGTTCTCCCTCCTGCTCAGAGGGAACCGGCCGTGTGGCGGTTTGTGCCCGGTGCCCCTCGTCCCGCCGCTGGGCACCGCTGGGAAGAGCCTGGCCCCGTCCCCTGGGCACCCGCCCTGGGATACCTGCAGCCATGGGTGACATCCCCTCTCGGCTGCTCCTCTCCAGGCTGAACAGCCCCCGCCCGCTCAGCCCTTCCTCCCCGGGGAGATGCTCCAGCCCCTCACCCCCTTCGCAGCCCCCGCCGGCCCCTCCCCAGCAGCTCCCTGTCCCTCTGGAACTGGGGAGCCCAGCACTGGGCCCAGCGCTCCAGATGCGCCTCCCCAGGGCAGAGCAGAGGGGGAGGACCCCCCCTCCACCTGCTGGCCACACGCCTCCTCGTGCCCCCTGGGGTCCCACTGGCCCCTTGGCCAATTTCTATTTATACCTTTGCTTTTTTCTATTGCATAATTACTCTTTCTACCTGGCCTTATTACTGCTGCTGAATGATTGTGGTTCTTGAAATTAAATTTGCTGTACAAATACCTGCCACTTCAAAATTAGTTTGCCCTCCTTGAATAAAACAGTTTTAGGAGAGGGCATTTCCTGCAACTGAAATTTTGCTAAAGGTCAAAATGCTATTTAAATGCCTAAGCAGTCTGTCCACATCTTCTATGTTCCAATAAAGTTATTTAATTCCATATTTTTTTCCATCAAAATGGCACTTAAAAAAATTGGGTAAGTACTTTTTTTTTCTTTACTATTTTTTTTTTTAATTTCCTGGAATGGTTCTGACCTGAAAGGCACTAAAATTGAAAGGAAATTGTCAAAAAATTGCAGAAAATGTTCCTGCTTCATTAAAAAACTCCAAATTAATAACATATCTCTGCAACTATTGGTTTAAGCACTTTGTTACAATATTACATTGGTTTGTATGAGTGGGAAATAAATGCTTCTGTGTCATTTTTTTTAGTGCTCTCAAGTGATCCTTTAGTATTTATTGCAGTTTACTGGCCTTTCAAGGACTGTAATGGAATTTAAAGCTTATTGGCATGGTTCAAATAAGCTGTTTGCTCTTCTTCCATAACCTGGAGACTTTCTGCTACTGGCTATATATTGCAGAAATAAATGGCAATTTCACTTTACTATTATTCATAGGGTCATAACACTCAAGGTTAATGCATGCTATGATGGCTTATTCATGAAAAATGTTCGCAAATCTTGAAAGTTTCATAAATTTTAACACATATAATTTGTCCAAAAATTCCTACCAGGAAGCATGGTTATTCCTTATTCATTCTTCATCACTCATTTCTCTTTTAAAATCTTCCATTCTGCCAGGGAGGAAACACACATTACAACATTTGCCAAAAGTGGTTGGTCACATGTTTATGACTAGGTAAGAAGTTAAACTGTTCTATAACTCTATCAATTAATATTTCCCACGCCCTAAAAAACTAGGATAAACATTTGCAAGTTATTATTTAGCAGCTCGGGTCACTTTGCAAATGATTCTACAAGAAAAAAGTCTAAGTGTATCATACTGTTTATTCCAAGCAAATAAACAGGTGATTCTATTTCCCATATCTCAAGGAGTAGATTGTGGGTAGGTGAAAATATGCATTAAATGTAATACTGCAGTCACGGGAGCTGTAACTCTTACAGAGCACAGCTACTTAGTTTTTGCAATACAAAGGACCTAACAGAACTGATAGTCATATGAATTTGCTGTATAAACCGATACATCCCAAATATGCTTTTCCCTCTTAATCAACGCAGTCAATGATGATATTGCCTTACTACTGGAGAAATTTCTCAGTTGCATTCACAAAGCTCTCTAAGCTTTGTTCTTGCTGTTTCCTGAAATGAAATGTTAATAGACAGGTTTTGAATGTTTTCCCTCGCCTTAAGGTTTTGACTGGGGTGTTAAGTGGAAGCTAAGGATTCCTGAGGCATTATTCAAAGTGAGATAATTTCAGATTCTCAGCTAGATGCTTCTGTGACTCTCCTCTTTTTTCTTATATATCTACAGATGTTGCAAAACTGCTATAAGGCAGAAAATTATTCTTCATTTGCCTATGCAAATGCTGTGCCACCAGAATCAGAGTCTTTTATTTTAGGAAGTTAGAGGTACGTTTATTTTGAGTAGTGTCAGCCACACTGATTTCAGTACACCCAGACAGTGAAGAACTTCTGTGAGAGCCAAACACTTAATGCATATATCTGCTATTTATTCAGGTTCATTTAAGGTACTAGAGTTACTGTTTCTTCTTTTCATTTAGTTGGTGTCTGTCATGGCAGAGCCTTTTGCTCACACAGCAGTGCCTATGCATGAGCACGTCTATAAGGACCTGTAGATCACACAACTTAAAATGGGTTAGCCTTTGTCTCCTTCCTCTCCCGTTAAAGTCAATGATGAATGCTTTCAAAAATACCCGCCCACCAGTTCAGTGTGCTTTCCATTCCTCTAATTAGCAATCTAATAATAAAGTCAACGTTCTGCTGTATCCACCTAATGCAGTCCGCTACTCTTTTAAACCAAGTGGCAGAAGCCTCAGCTCTGTTGTTTAAGGTCCTAGGTTGAGTTGCCTCCAAATTACTTATTACGAGGCTCATTAGTTACAGGGTTTATTTTTCTGAGGTGGAGGCAAAATAAAACGTATCTATTCAAACACATTATCTCAATTATGTTCTTAGAGAATTGTACTTTTGCAGATGAACTGTGAGAAAGTAAGGTCTGCAAGAAGCTAGACCCCTTGTTTTTAAATGAGCAAGGCAGTTCTGAAATTGCCCCACCAGAGCTCTCCTGACAGAAGTTACCTCAGCCAGTGAAGGAAACCATAGACAGGTACCTTATCTTTGAGATATCAAGACATACATTATTTTTGAGAATCAAGAGAACTATCCTCATGGACCTTCCTTCCCAAAAGGCAATAAGGAAAATCTGGTCTATTAGTACCAACTACCAGATTTCTCAGTGCCACAGAAACCTGCCTACATTTCTGTATAATATGTATTTGCTGATTATGAGACTTTTAAAAATATTTTTATAGCAAAAACACTGTGCAAAACCAGAACAATCAATTACTGACATAACTTTATCACATACAAATGCTGATTGCCCCCTCCCCACCACTCTTTGACTTCTTTTCAACCCTCACTGCTTTTTCACGCTGCAATTGCATGCCTATGTGCAAGGTTTCATTCAGCCTGGGTGCTGTCGGGCCAACATGATTTTCCTGTGGGAAGTCATTGAGCCACATCAGGCTGGTACCTCCTGCATGGTGGCTGACTTTGAAATCTGTTACTATAGACAAGGTATGGTATACAGTACTAGAATTCTTTGTTCAGAAGACTGCCAAATTTGTAGTAATAATGAGTTTAACAAGAGCTGTGTCACTCAAGACCCTGAAGAACTAGTCCACATGATTAAAAGCACCATAGAAACATGTCATGCAACACTATTTCTTACATATCTGTAGAAATTCTTTCTGCTGTGCCAATTTTTTGTATAATAAATGCTTATCTTTATTGATGGCATCTCAAAGGATTCTTTCACTAAAGGACAATAATAAATTACGTTCCAATTGTATTTTAAAAGGGTTTAAATTTAGAAAAACACCTAGATATCATAGGTAATGATGTAATGTAATAATATCCATTTGCCAATTTGTTTGCAGGCAAAGAGTGTTCACCTTGGAAATACATGAAATCAGAAGTTCCATTTCCATCAGGAAACATGCATAGAATCTATGCACATGGGCATACAAATACCACTGCAAGATACTAAAAAATATAAAAAGCAGACACATTTTTAAGAACAGGTTTGCACAGAAGGGAAAGTATTAAGTGGTAATTTTTTCTGCAGTTCTTGGTTACTGTTGACATATGAGTATGTTCTTTACTTCCTCCGTAACTTTGTTGTGCAACATAAATGTGCCAAGGTGTGAGCCCATGTGATTGTAATGTTTAATCTTTTCCTCCTCACTCTTCCCATTCATCTTTCTCATAATAACATCAGTATTCAACGGAATGAAGCAGAAACCCATAGTCTAAAAATCCATGCAGTTACTTACAGCTTGGCACTTCAGCATCTGCCTCCTGCAGCACTAGCAGATGGATTCATTTACCAAGATCATATTTGGTTTCAGTTCTCAGCCTGTCTGTCTAAACATGTTCACCTTTGTGGAAAGCCAAGTCTGCATAATATATTTTGTTCATGTACCTAGAAGACAGGGCACTTACCATTCTCTCACTAAAATCCAACTGGTTGTTCCCCACTAACAATCACAGCGATGTGGAATATTATATAGCACCACCCCTTCTTGTCCAGCTTACCTATGGCTCACACGTCAAAGAGAAGTGGGTGCTGCAGTTCCTGGGAGACCTCCCCCATTTAGTCCTCTACCCACATAACCTTACACATGTTTGAGTCTGGGAGGGTGGCACAGAGAGTTCAGTGTCTGCAGGCTCTCTGGGAGGCAGAGGTGGCTCAAAAGCAAGGTCACCAGGCTAGCAACCTGCAGAAACACCTGTCCCTCCACTACACTATCCTCTGCTATCCAATATTATATCAAATATAATGTATAAAGGATAAATTGGAAGCCAGAAGCAAACTATTCATGACTAAGTGGTCTGTCCTACCCGATTTTATTGCAGTGTTGGAAGAGAATGTCACAGAATGCCTACAAAAGAACAAAAAGCTTTTCTCTCGTATTACAAGAGGAGTTTTGTTGTTGTTTTTGTCTAACTTGCTTCAGGGATGGAGGGAGATTAATCATCGTTAATATAAAATCATGGAAGTAGGAGCAATTAAACTGTATGTAATTACAGTTACTGATAAAACCCTTACTTGCTGTCCATTATGGACATTCTGTTAGATAAGTTAATAATTTTATATCACTTCAAGTTTCTGCCTCAGCTTCAGAAAACTTCACCATGTCTCTGTATTTTAAGTTGTCTGTGCATGAGGTTTTCTCAGAAGTTTTACCAGATTGTATTTGTTCTCTTGCCCTTATTTGCTATGATCAGATCAACAGGAAAAGAATATACCGTTTATCCCAAGGAATATCTTTGAGGCAGGGTGAAAAAAAAAATAAAAAGAAAAGTAACGTTCACCATAGCATCAGAAGAAGAACAAGATGATAACAGATATTAAACCTCTAAAGCTGTGAATATTGAGCCAAGAAATGTGGAAAATACGAATAG
Organism: Falco peregrinus; assembly: GCF_023634155.1. NCBI lineage: Eukaryota > Metazoa > Chordata > Aves > Falconiformes > Falconidae > Falco > Falco peregrinus. Next base: position 63,117,528 of record NC_073721.1, read on the forward strand.
AGGGATAATATTCTCAATATATGCCAAGTTTATGATCCACTTGGCATAAAAAAGACTTGATGGGATAATCCATATGACTGGAAAATTAATACAAAGTGAAAAAGCTTGTTCAAGAAATGCAGGCAGGGGAATAAAGGATGATGATCACTAATGCATACATTTGCTCTAGGTCAACACCTTAAATGAAGACATCTCTGCTCAAAAACTAAGCAATGATGAAAACATAAAAAGCTGTGCACTGCTATCGTTATAGAGGTCTAACATAAACCAGCAAACCAAGATCATGTGGATAAAGGAATTGGCAGATTTAGCCAGGGAAGAAAGCCCATGATAATGAGGGGTATTAGCTGTGCAGACAGTTCGAGGAATAGAGATGAATTTAGTCTGTCCAGCCAGCTCTTAGAATCCATTGACCGCAATTGATTTAGATGTAGGAAAGAAGATGTTTTGCATGTTTTACTCAAACTGTGAGGAAAGAACTGGCTGAGAATACCATTCTTAGAAGGCAGCCCTGAGTAGCTATGAGATTATAATATTAGTGATTTTTAAAATGAGATAATAATTAATAAATGGCACGGCCATCAGGAAAGCAGTCTGTACTAAACTACATAACTAGTAAATAAGCTGTCATAAGGAGTTTGGTTTGAGAAAAAAAGGAGTTAAGAAGAGCTGGATGTTCTGTAAAGAAAAAATACTGAAGCCACAGTTGGACAATAAATTTCTCTTATTGCAAGTGAGACACCAAAATCATAACACAACCCCCTGAAAAAAATTACAAGTTCTTCATTGACTTGAGAACAAGAGACAAAAATGCACTAAATATTAGATGAGGTTACAAAGGAAGAGTACAAAACATAGCAGAAGCACATAGGGGCAAATTCGGAAAGGTCAAAACAGATCAATCTTACTACCAAGGAACACTAAAAGTAACAAGAAATCCCTGTATAGGTGCATTAGTATCAAAAGGAAGGCCTAGGAAGGGATTAGTCCACTTACTCTGCAGACAATTTTTAATGATTCTTTTCCTCCCATGTATAACAAGGTATCTGTCACAATATCCAGGATAAAAGGGTAGCATCTCAAACTAAAATATGCAAAGGAACAGCTTAGAAAGTAGTTAGATATGTTAGAAATTCTCATATAAATTGGGCTGAAAAATCGATGCAAAGATACATTAATGAGATTTCTAAAACATTACCAATTATCTATGGAAAATCTTGAAGGGTGTGTGATCTTTCAGAACCCTAGAAAATGGCCAATTCAGTTAATTTGGGCTTTTTAAATGACAAAAAGTAGGAAGCCAGAGATTTATAGTCAGCTCAGTTCTGACTCTCAGGACTATTTTCAGAACAAAGCTAAAAACTCCTGAGTATGTAGTTGATAATAAGCAAAGGGTTAAAGGACAATGTGGATTTGTCAGGAGTAAATTATGTGTAGGGAATCTAATTTTCTTTCCCAAGCATAAAGCTAAACTCCCACTACTTAAGAAACACTGCATAGGATGACCCCCGGCAGTCTTTTCTAGCCCTTTGATACTATGATTCAGAGCAAAATGTCTATTTTTTTGAACAGAAAAATCAGTTTCCTGGCAAAGGGATGTAAAAGCAGCAAACAACAAGGAGGGAAATGCCCATTTAGTGTATCAAAAGTCAGATTTTGGAATTATTATTGCAGATTAAGGAAATGGTCCACATAGTAGCATTTTTTAAAGTTCTGAACAATAGTTCATTCAGTTATTCCTAATAGAGTTGTTATGTACCTTTAATTCTTCCCTAATTCTCTCAATGCAACCTTTAATTCTCTGTACTTTTCCCAGCTGCATCCTTCTTTTCAATGTGGAGAAGGGAAGAACAGAAATGCGTGTAAGGTGTTTAAGATTCAGTTGTACCACAGGGCTGTTCAGCAGCATAATAATGTTCTTTGTTCCGTTTTCTTTTCCTCTATTTCTTTCCTAATAGTTTCTTAAACTCTGATTGCTTTTCTGAACACACCAAGCTGATGTTTCTGGAGATCTATCTATTAAAATCCCAAGACCCCCTGACTAAGTAATAGTGGTTAACTCCAAGACCAACACCCAAAATGTTAAGGAATTTTTTTTCCTTATTACATCACTTTATATAACTACATTGATATTCATTATTCATTTGCTATTTATTGACTCTTTTTACACAGTAGCTAAGATACATCTGCCTTTCTTCACAGCCCATATCTTTGCTACCCTGGATATAAATTCTTAAATAATTTATATTGTCAGCAGATAACACCACCTCAGTAGTTACAAACTTCTTGATATCATTTAAGTATGTGTTGAACACCACCATTTCCAGAGAGATCTCTTTTGGATGTCACTGTTGAGCTCTCACCAATATGAATGAAAATCATCTATTCCTTATCTCTGGTGAGAAATCAGTACAAATAGAAGTGGCAAAATAAGGTCCTTTATTATTTAATTTTACCTGATTCAGAAACAAGCATGTACCTTGTTTCTTGCAAGGTAGGTTATCGTATGAGATGTCTACCAAATGAAAACATTTTATGCTTTTGGGAACCAAGTCTGTAAAGTCTCATTGTGCTTAACTAGCCTTTGAGAAAATGAAATCCCATTCTTCATGACTGTAGAAATGTAATCCTAGATATAATAGTGGTGGTGTGTTCCTTCTTAATTTTTATAGGAGTAACCTTACCATAAGAAGTGACATCCTTACAAAGGACTGAGTTACTAAGCACAGAACAGCCGAGGAAAGCTGCAGAAGCTCTGAGCGATCCAAATGCCTGACAATACATGTAGCCAACCAGCAAATGAAGTTTCTGCTGCAGCCTTAAGTACGGATGAACAAGTGGAGAGAGCCGAGATACATCTCTCCACAACAGGTAAACCTAACAGGACCAAATTTGTCAGTGAAAACCTGAACATCTTCAGACTAAAAGCATGTTTAATTCTATAGGTAAAAGTTCTGAGTCATAGGGAAAAAAACCTGCTAAATCACACATAAACAAACTCAGCAGAGATATACTGGTATGAAATGAATGAATGTCAAAAGAAAGAAACCAGACTGTAGCCAAAAGAGAGAGATGCAACACCTATGAATTCAAAATGTATTAAACAGGATATAGTTGATATCAACTTGCCTTGAACCCAGTTATAAATGAACAAAATAGCGTAACTGTTAACTGTATGCACTTATCCAGTAACAGTGCGACGGCACTATCAGACACAGTGTATAAACATCGTTCCAAGTGTGCGAGCAATGTGGTCACCAAAGGGATAAGGATGGGTGTAGTTGTACTAGGAGCCATACAAGTAACAAACGGTTGCCAGACAGGGAATAAGTGGCTGCGAACAGGCAGAACATCCTCCAGAACACACAAGAAAAGGATACAAGCAGAAGCAAGAGCAGAGCAAACCCCCTTATTTGTGAGGAGGCAACAGCATTAAAATACCAGGGAAGGAAAAAGATGTAAAAAGGCCATTTCACTTCAGCTTTGACTAGTCTTATAGATGAGCTCTCACACTGAGCTGGTCCCTTTCCCTTTCATCTAGGAGCCACCAAGGGCATAGCTATCAATGCTAACTGTACAGCATCAGCCCCATGGCACTAGATACTTATCTCTTAGCTTCTAAATTAGCTGTAACAGTTTTGTATACATAGTGATGATCAATATTGTGTGAGATTTAACCGTTAGCACGAAGTGTGTTGTTAATGAACAAATTTAGTTAATTTTAAACTAAATTTTAAGTTTAAAATTGACCTGACTTGTCAGTTTCAAATATTTCCATCCCAATGATTTCTGATTCTCTGAATATAGATAGATATAAAGATACATATATACATATTTATGCATTTTCAGTAAGATCCAGCTACTCCCTATTCAACCACATTATTAAGGAGACTGTAGTATCTGTTAATGTCAATTAGAACAGAGTATGCTTCAATGTTAATTTCTCTCCATTTATACCTGTGGCATTTTTGCAAATGCTTCACCACTGTTTGCCAGCCTACAGTGTAGAAAAAAGGTTTGTGCCACTTTGTAAATACACAGGAAAGCATCACATTTGCCTCCATCTCCAGCTGAACTATCAGTTCCAGTCTGTGCTCATCATTACCCCTAGAAGCTGTGACTGACGGGCTGGGCTGATATTTGGCAGAGAGGTTATAATGAAACCAGGCAGCTTGATATACAGGGTGGAAGCTCTCCACATGACAATTTCTCAGATGGTCAGGTCTGCACGTTCTCTCTGAAGATAGGTAGAGTTAAAAAAACCTCTCAACCAAACAAGAACACCTCTGAGGATCCACTTCATGTACAGCTCCAACCCCATCAAAGGGCAATACCTCCCGTCAGATTATCACATTCCGTCTCATTAGCTTGTCACTGACAGAGGAGCTCAGCAGCAATATACGATCTGTACCTGCTGCGTGTGTTTATTTTCCTTTTGTTTGAACAATGAGAGGATATACATTACCTCAAGTCTTGAGTTTGTAGTGCTGCTAAATCACACTTGAGGGAACAATGAAAACAGTGCCTATTTAATAAATATACGTTGATATTTCATATCTAATTGCTTCCGATGGGATCCTAAATGTATCCCATGGAGAGAAGGGAGTACATAAGTCACAAAAGGTAGAGAACATCTGAGTGATGCATATATTTCTCACGAGTCATAGATAAAGCTCTAGAGCAACAGTTCTTTTTGTCACTTTGCTGCTGCCAGATGGATGAGGGAGTGAAAAGAACAAGGCACAAGCCCAGGGAGCAAATGGCAAAAAAGCACCACTAGGAATTAACATAATACAAATTAAAGTATAAAGGATATTTACATTTCTAAAGCACTTGATAAATAACTCTTTGATAGACATATATGGACAGAAAGGGTAATAAATACCACACTTGTTACAGGAACACATCTTGCTCATGCTAGTTCCACCTATGACTTATTTATCTCTTATTTACCTACCTACAGACACCTATTTATAAACTCTCAGATTCTCTATCTACACACTACAGACAATACTATATCACAGGCTTCTGTGAACGCACTGAGTCCCAGGAGTCTGGTCTTATTTCAAGGCTAATGCATTCATTTTTTTCAGTTTAATGTCATTTGTCTTTCTCCATCACAATTTCTGAGAACTCTGCTAGTTTCCCCATTTCTAAGATAACTGATATGAACTGAATCTTACACTGTTCCTCACAAAAGTGTTAAATATAAGCCCCTCACTAACCCCTGGTTCCAGCAGCTATACAAAATAGGTTTGTATTGGAAGCTGAATATGCGAGTTAGGAGGATCCAGATCTCTAGGTGAAGCCAAATATTTCTGGAAAGCTTAAGTAACCACAAGTTCTCAGGTTCTGCAAAAAGACCCTGATAGACAGAACAATTCAGTAAGAAATATTGATTTCATTGTGAGCTCTCAATCACAAGATGCCACACAAATCTGTCTCGTTCACTCGCAGAACAATCACTGAAATGAAAGCTGCTTTCTTTACACCTGGGTCACAGAAATATGCTTAGTATTTTAAAGGGAAAGCCAGTCACATCCATTTTGAATTCTTTCAGGTATGGCCTGCTTCAGCCATAAAAAGGTAAACCAGGCTTCAGTCTCCCATTTGCAGCAGAAGTCTCTTTTCTCCAAGGGAAAACAGCTGGATACAGGCAATGAGGTTGACTGGAGGCAGACTGGGCTACACAGGGCTGAGATATTTACCATAACTGGGTTCATCTGTAAGCTAAAGCCAAGAACAAAGGTGATATATATATAAATATATATATACACTCCTGATATGCTGCATGGTCCTGTATAAGCATGCTGGATTCTAGGAGAGTCCTGTTACAGCTTGGCTGTCATATTTCTAGAGAAAGACTCATGCTGCAGATAGAAATGCTCAGGTACCATGAGCGTGAGGCTTATTCTAATTCTGAAACCCCCCATGAAAGAATTTAAATGCTAAAGACAGGCAACCTTATCATACAAATTTGCTGCCTTTCTGAGGCAGAGAAGAAAGGAAATCCCATCATCGAAAGAAAACTGTAATACCAGTATTTCCAGTTTGGAGAATTCCTTTTTTCTTATCTTCTAGCAAGGACTTCAGACTATTTTAGGACTATAAAAGTGGTCAGACCTAAGTCGTTACTTTTTTCTGTTATTGTTTTCATTCCCTTCCTCACCTAACATAGGCCACTTGCCAAGCTGAATTAATGACCACAGGGCCAGCAACTAAACTTCTTCACCAGGAGGTTTTGTTCTCAAGACCTCTCAAATCAAGTAACACAGACTGGCTTTTGTTGAGTAAATATATAATCTGGTGCCCCATTTATCTTCATTTGGTAACATTTACATTCTAGCAAAGGAATACAACATTACACTAATCAGTAAGAATGATGCTATCATTATGTTGTTCCAGTGGCTACAAGATAATTAATGTTTGGTGATAGACACATTCAAAATAACATTAATTATGTTATTAATGATTTTAATTAACTTCAAATGCTTCTGTGTTTTCCAATAAGTTCCCTATATCTAGGAATAAAGCTGCACACATTTGCCAACTGTGTGCAGTTAGTCTCTTCCTGCTGTTTGTTTACTACAAAGATTTAGCCTGAGCTCTGAAAAGGGACCTCTGGAAGTCAACTTGACTTCTTTCTATTAACTGTTTGATTCTGGCTTTTGGTTTTCCTCCCATTTTTACTATGTAACAGTAAAATTTTAATAACAAAGTAATTTGATGCATTTGTTTCAGTATGTTTCACCATATGTCTTGTCTGCTGCATGAAATCAGCCTTGAACACAGTTCTTTCACCATGACCAGAGAATGAAGCTAAATGCTGCCTCTCTAATCACTTTAAAAAGTCATTTAACAGTCTTCTGGAGATATTTTTTTTTCCCCTAGTGTTGCAAGAATCAAGCTGAAGCTGTTATAGTCTATTATTTGCCTTTGGGAAAGAAACTAGAGACAATTTTTCTTCTTGTCTTCCCACCACTTCTCATTTAAAAGTACTTTTCCTTCTAAGCAGAAATTTGTGTTGATGAAAATGGCTTTGCTGACAGTACCATGGAGGTTCTTTATTGATGCACAAAGGAGAACAGAGCTCCTAAGTAGTCCAAGCTCCTTTAAAACATACGACTCAAACATGAGAGCCTTACAGAAAGGGAGAAAAGCGCTGTTGCTGTCTTCTGATTATGGCTTCTCTTGTAGAATCTATCTCAAAACAAAGTTTATTTAGGAGCAATTAAGGAGATACTTAAGTCACTGTGGTAATGGTGACAGAGGAAGTGTTTTCGCAACATTACAGTCAGACCTGTCAAAATACACAAACAGCTAAATGTATTGTTCCTTAAGACCAGTTCTAAGCTGAATTCTAAATTATAAAGACTTCCTTTTCTGCTGCTACTCATCCTCTCTTTTTCAGCTAATAAGCTAAAAAAAAAAAAAAATAGTCCTGATGTTTTATGTGACCCCGGGACTCACCGAAGATGGTCATACCTTGTTTGAAATTGATAGGGCATGGAGGTCAGTTGCAAGATAGTACTGGCTTTAGTAACAGTCCTATGCATTGCTATTTTATTTCTACACAGTAAAAAAGGAAGAGCTAAATATCTGAGGTGCAAATTCAAAAGATCCAGAGCATTCTGACTAAAAAGTAATCTAAATTTAACAGACACAGAACACAGAGATATCATCAATTTGCCCTTCTCACCCTTACTCAAGTGAGTTTTCAGGATTTTAGTAAAGCATCTGTCTGCACACAGAATCCAAGATCTAGAATGTTACCCCACCTAAAATGTGCTATTATTTATACGGATTAACATGGTGTCAGCAGCAAAGATGAAGGGTACTTGTACACAAAGTAGACTAAAACTGATGGTGAAAGATGTCAGAGAGAGGCTTACTGTAAGGAGTGACAATGCTCTGGAAGGGCTCTGGACCACATCCCACAGTTATTTTGATTATGCAGGCAGTCACAAACTCAGCACAAAGAAAGAGCCACCTGGAACCCTGATTCCCCAACTAGAAAAAATCTGAAATCTAGATGAAGCCTAGATCAGTGGCTGGTTTCTCAGTCTCAGTTAGGCCCAGGTATATAATAATATCACCGGCTGCTTTGTTTGTCAAAAGAGCAAAAAGAAGCAAGACTTTCAAGGGGCATAGGAGTTTTAAAATCACCATCTATAGTACACGTAAGACATAAGCACATCCTAGGGGAGACAGACCTTTGTAAGCCCAAATTTGGGATAGGGTACCTAATTTGGAACAGGATGCCTTTACAGGGTAAATGCAGTGCCCATGTCCTTCATCAAATCCCTTGAAAGGATAAAAGTTAGGTTCATTTAGGTATCAAGCTAAAGCTCCCCAAAATAAATTCTGTTTTATTAAGGAACAATTCCCAAGTACTAATTTCAAACTAGACAAGAGAAATAGTGGAAGCTATCCCCAAAGTGACAGAACTGCACTGGTGGGGACCTGAACTATTTTCCATCTTTCTTTGAGATGTGTATGAAGTCACAGCGAATAGAGAAAAGTTCAGCAGCACACAGAATGTCACACAAGCCAAGTGAGGATTCTTCCTTCCGCATTCTTGTTCTGACAGACTACAAAGCCAGGCTTTACCCAGGTTCAGGATCTATTATCTCTTTTGGAAGAGAGAATGGAAGCTCTTGAGATAAGGAGCCACTTCCTTTTTTTGTGTTGATAAGTGATCAGAGCATGTGGCAGGAAGAATGTAAATGAAAACTAAACTGCTGACACCCAAAAGCAGTTCAGTGCTCACAAGTACAGAGGCACTAGAAATATCACTACTTGCTTTTTATCCCCAACTCCCCAAACTCAAGTAGGATACCACTTTCCCCTTGTGTCTAACTAAATGTGAAAAACATATAAGTATACCTGCCTCATATCACCTTGATCATTTTGGATGAGAGGTACACACAAGTGTTCTTTCAAACCCAGTCCAGGGTCAAATCAATGCCCTGGAGGTCCCTTTCTTCTCCCTGCAGAACAATTCAACAAGCCTTAGAAGGAAGTACTTCTTGTTTCAGTGATCCTAGATATGTAGGAGAGAACTGCATCAAAAATCCCAAGAGGAAAACGTAAGATGTGAAAGATACCATCTTTGAGTATTTTGTGGTGATACTCCTTTGTGCTCCAGCAGAACCTTAATTTTTTTCTACTCTGCACAGCTAACAGCTGTGTTAGGGAAGCTTAAAACTATACTACTTTCCTTAGTGGCTCTTTTCCTTCTCATTGGTTTTCATACCCACTCCTCATGTTTTCTCTTAAATCAAGTCCTGATTCCTCAGCTTGTCCCCTGCACTGAATTCCCTGCATAGTGGTTTAACCCCAGCTGGTAATTAAGTACCACGATTAAGCCACTGGATCACTCCTGCCTCACCCAGAAGGATAGGGAGGAGAGTTGGAAACTTGAGGGTTGATATAAGAACAACTTAATAGCTGAAACAGAATAAAAATGAAAGAACAATAATAGCAATGATGGCGATAACAGTTATAATCAAAAGGGGAAGGGAAAGAATAACATCCAGAGGGAAAGGAAGAAAGGAGCACGTGGTGCACAATGCAACTGCTCACCACCCTCTGACTGATGCCCAGACAGTCCCCGAGCAATGATCTGCCTGCCCCAGCCAACCGCCCAGATATATATACCAGGCACGACGCTCTATGGTATGGAATGCTGCTTTGGCTAGTTCGGATCAGCTGCCCTGGCTGTGTCCCCTCCCCATTCCTTGTGTCCCTCCAGCCTTTTTCCTAGCAAGGCCTGAGGAACTGACAAGTCTCACAGCAAAGCCAGAACACAGCACTGCACTAGCTCCTAAGAAGTTAATTAACTCCATCGCAGCTGAAGCCAGGACACACTGAAATTAATTAACTCACTTATATGAAATGAAGAGGCAGGGTCTAGGATCTTTAACTGCTTGGAGGCAAGGTCCACGTTTTCACACACATCTGTACAAGGCCACGCAGGGGAACCGAGGATGTGAATTAAATAATGAGTAATAATAAGAAAAGTAATGTACATTAAAATCCTCCTTTAACAACATTGGCTGGGTATTTATATTTTGCAGCTTAGCCACGATAACTGATGAAATCAGTGCTTGTTTTTCTCTCCAATGATTCATTCCTAGATATTTATGAGTTTAGCATTGTATTTTGGCACAGAGAACAGAAACAGAAGAGTTTGTAAATCCATCCTGACACGTGTTCAATATTATTTTAATGTGTCTGTTTCAATGCTATCAACCTCATTATGTCAGGTTTTGGAAACTGCAGTTTTACTCCCATGTTACAGAAGCAACACCGTGATGTTTTTGTCTGGAAGACTTTCTCTGCTGTTCTAGTTTGACTGTGTATGCTGAAGTGAGAGGCTGAAATCAGTGATCATGGGTCAGCTCCTGGTTTCAGAGAACGTGGATTTCATCCTCACGTAAGCAGACACTGTACATTTCCCATAGACTCGACAGCACACTTCAGCATTCTTCTACAGATCTGCCCTCTATGCATCTCCCAGGCCTCCTAACAGCTCTGCCAAATGTTCTAACCTGCAGCCACAAATGCTGGGTTAGTGTCCCAACTACCCCTGTTCCCTCTTAAACCAGACTCCTCTGCTAAGTCTACACAACTTGACTCTGATGGAAGAATCCATTGCTGATCTAATCTTGGGGATCTGTAAAAGGTTGTTTCCTGAATACGGCAAATAACATTTTTCACCTATTTTTTTAGTAGTCCAGGGAAAATCTAAATGTAGATCCTTACTCAGTTACTGGTCCAATTCCTTTGCCTCTGGTTCCTGCAAAACTTTATCTTCCACGCTCCAGGGTGTTTCTCCACCTGTCCCTGATTAAGGTCCACCTTATAATTCTTTGCTGAACTGGGTGCATGAGCTCATTTAAGCTGGCCCATCTCATCACACTCAGCACTGTTTGAAGATATCCATACCACAATGGGACTAACCTTCATTGCTTCTTTCAAATCATTAGTGTCTCCACTGCCTGTCCATCACTGGGAAATTCATCACTCCCTAATAGAAGCCCTGCTGTTTCTTCATCAAGATATGTGTTTGAAAATGGCATTATTCACAACACGTCCCCCCACAGCTTTTGGCTAACAAACAACAGGCTCTCAGGGGAGACCAAATTGACAGGGTTGGAACCTAGATAATAAAAGTTTAATTATTATAAGCAATGATGGTATTTAATAATTGTGATCTCACTGGGAACAATTTCCAAGAAGAATCATTTTTGCTTCATTACAATGTGTGAGTGATGACACTAATAAAGGCTCACATGAGGAACTCCACAATTCCCAGCTTGCTTCCCCCAACAAACATTAATTATTGTCCCACAAAACACTGACGCTGGGAAGCCAGCAAGCAAGGATTTCAGTTGTGCTTGGCAGGATTAACCACTCACTGTAATGTAAGAGATAATGCAGAAAATCAGGTGCCGCTACCTGCAGGATGAGGGAGAGACATGGATGGTCCATACTTTCTCAGTTAGGAAAACAAAACCAATCTAAACAAACCAGTTTTCTGGAGGTGAAGAAAGTAGCAAGCTTAGGAAATTAATTGCCTTTACAATGAATAACTTCAGACTTCCTTCTTCCTTTTTCTTTTTTTCCAGCTGAGCAGACATGTGACTAATGCTGCTTTCTCTCCCATCAAATGGGAGAATAAGCATACGAGTCCATTCAGTATGAGATGTAGTCTGGAAATTAAAGCCTGCTGTTGTGAGTCCTGAAGGCTGGGAAGGGAGCCAAACGGGAACAGATCAGACCTAAGCTAACTTCAAAGACTGATTCAAATGTCCTGTTCAGTAAAGTGGAAGCTACTTGTTTTCTTTCCCTGATTCTAAGTAAATTTGGGGTTCTGGGTAGGTAACAGCACAAGGCTACCTAAAAAATTTTAAGTATGGTGCCTTAAAAAATATCTAGCAGGGAGACTTCTTAATGCTTTATTGGTTTTGTTCTTTATTGAAACATTTGGCTTGTTCTCTGCATATTTTTGAACTCCTTTGTGGAAAAAGGCTGATGTGAAATCCTCTGCTAAAGCATTTAAAATGAGAATGAAATATGTTAAACAACATCTAGCCTGCAGGACTTCAGCTCAGAGAAAAAGTGAAATAACTGCTGTTGACCTGACTGAGTAAAGCTGTTGTGGGGCATTTATAGGAACAGGATGGTCAAGGCTCCTACACAATGATAAAATATAACTGACATTCAAGAATGAACCGGGGCTGGAGAAACAGAAAAAGAATGAGCTGTAAGGTTTGTGTCAAATTTATATTCACAGCCAAACTTCGTTGCTAATTGCATCTTGCCCTTTTGTTCAGCCTCGTGTAAAAATAGCCATATTACTATCATTTGAAGATGGCCCCATCTAAAGGAGGGTTTGGTTCAGGCTTTAGGTGGATGGAAGAAAGATGGGACAGGACACCTTTCTTCACAGAATACAGGTTTAGGGGAACTAGGCAGTGGCAAAGATGCTCTGAATGTTGGTTGAATCAAATCCTATAAGATTCAGTATCAAAAAGAAAGCACAATTTTTTAACCAGTACATGAGTCAGTGTGTACAATGGGAAACAACATTTGCATGCAGAAGGGCTTTATAGATGCCATAAAATAGCTATTCTTTGTGGAGAGAAGACATTTCATGCATTCTGAACACATGCAGCATGTCAGCCGTTTTAAAACCAGCCATCTCATCATAAGCTGTGGGGAGAGGCATTTAGGAACAGACCAGGCATACACAGAGCCAGAAACCTGACAACAGGACTATCTGGAGACTATGTTTATGCCCATATCTGGCTTTCTAAAAAGAAAATAAATAAATAAATAAATCATACTGAGAAAACCTTGTGGAGGTGTTTATGGATTTTGCTGAGAAATGTGAAAGAAAGGGCAATAGTAAATGAAGGTGAACTCACCATCTCAGAGAGATTCTCAAAAAGAGTTTTGTTTCATTCCAGAGGACAAGGGTGCAAGAATGATGATTTTCTGCATTGGTAAAATACATTACAGTGAGAACTACAGCTTGTTCTTTAAAACAAAACAAACCCTAGGAAAAGCCTTTTCTACAATAGATGGCTTTTCTATTGCCAGTGGAGAAGCACTGAAAGGAAAGGAGAAAAACTGGTTATCTCAGAATAAATGACAAATGTGTAACTTCACAGCTCATGGAGGAAGATGCCCAAACAGGCAGTTGAAAACAATTTTTTTTTTTTTTTTTAAGGGGCAGGGGGGAGTGGAGAACCAAGTCATTATGATGATAGGAAAAATCAGGGTTCAGGGCTTACATTTGGTAGACCACATGGGCTTGTATTGAATGCATGTGTCTTCCGAGCAGAGCAAACCCTTCCTACTCCTTTGCTTACTTCTCTTTTACAGTATTTAGTTATTTCCCAGGCTACTACCTAGCATGTGCTTCATAGGCACATCCAGGTCATCTTTCAGATCCTGTTTTGTTCATCATATATACTAAGGGTGAACTAAATCTACTAAATCCAGAAAAGAAAGGAATTGCAATCTCTGAATCCAAATGTATCTTGAGTGCTTTTAATTCAGATCCAGAGCTTGATTTTATTTTATTTAATAGTTTTAGTTTTACAGGTAAAATTCCACACAAGTTTATATATACCAAAAAAAAATATTAAGTAAATTTCTTCCTCCGAGTTATGCCACTGCAAAGATATAATGGGTCCAACCCAAAGAAAGTGCTCTGTGTAGAACTTTAGATTTTTCAGATCACTATATGATAAATAGATAATTATCCAAATCAGCTGAAATTAATAGATGACGGGAACGTAATACATGTATTGCAATATAGTCTCAACATCATAAAAGATTGGCATTTGTTATAGTGGCTCATGAAATCTTGCAGAAGAGATTAATTTCTATTGCAGTGGATTAGAAACACTTTCATACGAATTGGAAGCTGGCAGAAGGGCCATAAACAAAGGTCAGTGAAAATGCAGATAAACAGCAGTTCATCACAATGAGCAGGATGGGTCTAGCAATTACTGTATCGATCACCACTAGCCTTGTTCTCATTTAGCAACTTCATCAGCACAGGGAAAAGGCGGCCAGGCATTTTCTGTATTTGTTTTTATTTTTAAGCTAACTTATTTGGACTATTTTCATGACCCTGTTGCGTTTGCCTCCTGCAAATATTCTAGGAAATTAGTTTACTGGAAGAAATCTTCACATAAAAGAGAATTTTAAATGAAGATAAATACTTACAGAATACAAATAAGAATAAAACGAACCTGAGTATTTGTACCAAGAAACAGGTTCTGAAATCACTGCTAATCCAATAATAAAAAAAAAAATCTGACCTCTGAAAACAGCTTTTCAAATAACGCACCAAATAGCTTAAAGGGAAGGAATTAAATCTTTGAGCAATTTAGTTCTCCTCAAAGAAGCTAGAACAATAATTACTGGAAAATTACATCTGAGAAACTATTGTCCTACTTGTTTCAAAATATTCTGGAGTTCTGCTAAGTCATTCTTATTCACATGAAAAAAAACAACCCAGAAAACAAGTCAAAGACATTGTTTAGTACAGACCTGTTTCTTCACCACACTCCTATGCTTCCAGACTTAAGGGGGAAGAGCATACAATTTTTTCCTTATGACTTCTAAGCCTGCTCTCTAGTATGTTGAGGCAGAAATTTGTTCTATTCCTCCACAAAGATATACTTTGCCTTTAATTTCTGATACATTCACAGCTTACTAATATACCCTTTGTCAGAGTGCTTGTCAAACATTACCTACCACCGAAATCTGGACCTTTGTTTGTTACTTTGGGTGGTGCCTTACACAGTCTTCCTCCACCTCATTACTTAAATAGCTTTAATTACTTCTCCAAAGAGCCTGAAAGAAAGCTGCCCTGCACATTTGTCAGCACTAACCAGGTCTGTAACTGTGAATAAATCAAAGACCCACTCTATGACAGTCATTAACAACTTCCAGAAAAATGTTATGTTCATGGATAATTCAGAACAGAGAAAAAGACAAAAATCCTCCAATAAATCATTCCCTTCAAATTATTCTCCCAGATCGTATTTCCACCAGGGACTAAATAATCTATCTACATAAGGTTTTTTTCTAAACCTATTACTGTAATATTGAAGAACTACAACTAATGATGATAGTTAGCAAAGACAGATTGTGCCACATTGAATCCTACCTGGCTGAACATAATGGCTTGGATTCACACCCTTTTCACAATCATTTCCGAGCTGAAATACCCACACCAGGAGCCTAGACACACTCTGTAATCAATAGTGAATGGAATAGCAATTCCAGATATTTAGCCTACCATCTTAGTATCCCCCAAAATGCTCTATAAAGCTCCCTTATCAGCCTAAAACCTCCTGCAGTATGAGGGCTCTTCTTCCCTCAGTTACATCTTCAACTCTGCTTTGTGCTAGATCTGTGAAAGATGTTACATCAACAGTTTTCACCATCTGCTCAGGGAGGCTGGAGCCTGTGTGCCACTACACTTTTTCCTAAGTGAGATTAAACTGAGATAATTGTCTGTATCTATTCCAGAGCATTAAAAAAAAATCTTAGATTTTCTTTTCCCTACATAGACTTTCGTGGATTTGATCCTGTCCATTGACTGAGGCCAATGGTGATTTTTCATTGCAGGCTTTAGCTGTCAAAACGAGCACGGACTCTGGAATCATGTGGTGTCAACTCTTCCTTTGGATGCCACAACTTGGTTCCATTCATAGCTGCTTGTAGGCCTTAGATCTTCTGATCTTTATTAAATACAGGAGGAATTTAGCTTCAGTCATGTTTTGGAAACACCATGTTACCTACGAAGAACACAAGGAAGGGAAACAACATGGCCTTGGGCCATACCGCAGGAATTTTGAATGGACATTCAATGGGACGGATTGGTACTTGATATTCACTTACTGTGTTAAGGCAGAAGCACCTGACTTTTGGTTTGCCATTCATAATTTAAGTATGTGAGATTTCAGATATAGCCAAGCCAGATACTTCCTTCTGGTAATTCAGTATCTGCTTCCATTTGAAATCAAATGCATTTGCCAATAAAATTTTATTTTAAAATTTATCTGCTAATAAGACTGTTCTCAAGGCAAAACCTACATTGAAATCTTTTGCTGCTGTATTATTACCCTCTTCCTTCCAATAGTTTTATGTCTTTGATTTTAGATAGAGCCAGCTTTTTCCATAGTTAAGGGTAGGTCTGCTTGAATAATTTATTCTCAGCCCTTTATCTACCATTTTAAGAACATTTTTGTAGATTCTTTTCAAAAGACTCTGTGAACAGAAGAATGTTTTTAAGTAACTGTTAGTAAAAACTGTGCAACCAACAGTTTCTATATTCACTGCTAAGCTAAAATTGACCCCTACCAACTCTTCCATGAGCTGCTTGAAAGCTGGAATTCATATTTTATCCTCACTATGGTAGGCACCATGTTTCTTCTCAGCTGTGTCTTGCATTGGGAAAACAATCTTTCCTTAGGCCAACATTTACTATAGCCCCTCTACATAAGCAGTACAAAAGTAATCTTCAACTTTATGTACACAAGTAATACATTGTTTTAACTACACTAGACAGGTAAAAGGCAATATCCTTGCTCCCAGCTGGGTACAGCTGTAATCATGCAAATATAGCTAGTCCATCACAGCACTTCCCTACAGTAAGTAGAATAAACTGCAGCTGCATAAGAAACCCAGGTTGTTCAGCCTGGAGAAGAGAAGGCTCCAGGGACACCTTCCTGAGACCTTTCAATACTTAAGGGAGGCTGATAAGATAGCGACAGACTTTTTAGTAGGGTCTGTAGCGATAGGACAAGGGGTAATGGTTTTAAACTAAACAAGGTAGATTCAGACTAGATATATGGAAGATTTTTTTATTTTTTTTTTTTTTCCCCCGGAGAGCAGTAGAACACTGACAGAGGTTGCCCAGAGAGGTGGCAGATGCCCTGTCCCTAGCCACATCCAAGGTCAGGCTGGATGGGGCTCCGAGCAACCTAAGCCAGTTGAAGACATCCCTGCTCATGGGAGGGGGTTGGACTAGATGGCCTTTAAAGGCGCCTTCCAACCCAAACTGTTCTATGATTTTACTGTGGTGCATCCACAGTAAGATTTGTGGTGATATTATATTAATAGGCAACAAACAAAACTGAAATACCTCACTTATCAACCAGTCAGGTCTGTATGTTCATCAGTATAGGTCATTCTTGTTTAAATCAGTCTATCACAGAAATCAGAAAAATTATTCAAAATAGAACAAAGTGCATGGGGAGGGAGAGAAATTGGGAGGATATTTTGTCTCTTTGGCCTATAAGAAAGGATCAGCTGTCCCCAAACCATTCTCAAGACAGGTTTGTTTAACCTTTTCATAATAATAGGCAACACTTGATTCCACAACCTCCTTAAGGAATCCATTCTGGTTCTTAACTGTCCTTGCAGTCAGAAAGGCTTAACTTAAAATAATATTTAATCCTCACTTTCACAGTAGACATGATAGGCCCTTCTTTGTAACTGTCCTTACTAGATACTTGAAGAAGATGTATTCTCAAATATATGAAACCTGGAAGATTTTTATCACATTTTCCCTTCATCTTTTCTCCTCTAGTCTACACAAACCCAATTCTTTCTTGTTCCTAGACCTCTGCCTCACAGCTTTCTGGACTCTGTCAGTTGATCTATCATTTAGAGATTAAGGCTGCTGAAAGCAGTCCTTTTCATCTGTTACACAGTGTTATAAATTCAATCACAATTCTATTAGGTGATATCTTTATGTAAACCCATAGCATCCATATATACAGTTTACTTGGGTATATGCCAATATACTACATACTTTTATACGATATGCAATATGCTTACATGCTAATATAAATGTCTTCTAATAGATTACTGGGAATTAATTTCTTTGCTGTACTCAAGCTTTCAAGTGTAGCAGTAGGACAAGGAAGAAGGAATCAGCCAAACAATATGTGCCTATAAAAAGTGACTTATGGTCTGGAAAGTATCTTTATGAAAATGCTATTAAAGTCCTCTTTCAGAATCAATTAAGAAAGTTGTTGTGGTTTGAAGCTAACTAATTTTCTAGTGTAATCACGACCCTACAAACTCAATGATACTTGAGGGTATTATTTGTTTTCTCTGTTTTTACTATTAGCAGACAGCCATACTCATGACCTAAATGACTGTTTTTAACTCTGGGACATATGAGTAATCAGCACTATTAATAATTAATGGATGAAAAATCTAATGTCAGGTAACACTTCTGCTGAAGGGAGGCAGTGCAGTTTAGTCCAGCTACTATGTTTAGCTTTAAAAAGTGGTGCCCTTGTTAGAAAAAGGCTTCCCAACATACTACCCACACACAGTTTTCTAACAGCTTGATGCTTAGGACTTTCAGGTCTAGAACCTGAAAGCTGTCTTGTGGGATCCAGATCGCTGGGCATTTGACACCGTACTGGAGCTATCACTTTGCTGAAGGCTAGCTGCAGAAGCTGCCAGGAAAGTGAGTGTAATTCTGAGCTGTCACCCTGCCTGAGGAAGATTAATAATATCATCAATAAATCCATAAGGTAAAAGCAGAAATATGCCAATCAGTAGTTCTTGTGACAAAAAGGTAGGAGTGAGAACTGCAGGCAAGAGCCACTAAGGCAACTTATTATGAATGAAATTGCTGATAAATGTTATCACTGGCACTAAAAGGAGAATAAGTTATGCACAAAGCAACAACTCTTTCCATAAGAAAAGTGGGTATCAGTGACAGCTCTTCTTGAGAAGGCTAAAAGGCTGTGCTGCAACATGCGACTTTGCAAATAAATTGAAACTCAAAATAGGAACAAGAGGATGACGTACAAATACAATTAAGAAATTTCCCCCCTACCCAATCTAAACCCGCCCTGGCGCACCTTGACGCCATTTCCCCTTGCCCTGTCGCTTGTTCCCTGGGAGCAGAGACCGACCCCCCCTGCCCACAGCCCCTGTCAGGCAGCTGCAGGGAGCGACCAGGCCCCCCCAGCCCCCTCCTCTCCAGGCTGAGCCCCCCCAGCCCCCGCCCGGCTCTGGACACGCTCCAGCCCCTCAGTGTCCCTCTGGCCGTGAGGGGCCCAGAGCTGAGCCCAGGGCTCGAGGGGCGGCATCACCCGTGCCGAGCGCAGGGGGACGGGCACTGCCCCGGCCCCGCTGGCCGCGCCGTGTGGGACACCAGCCAGGGTGCTGCTGGCCTCCTGGGCCACCCGGGCACGCGGGGGGCTCCTGCCCATGGCTGTGGCCCAGCGACCCCAGCCCCTTCCCGCCGGGCCCTTCCCAGCCCCCTGCCCCCAGCCCGCAGCCGCCTGGGGCTGGTGTGACCCCCGGCGCGGGGCCCGGCACCCAGCCCTGTCCCACCCCACACGGTGGCCTCGGCCCCCCGGCCCGGCCTGCCCAGAGCCCCCGCAGAGCCCCCTGCCCCCCAGCAGCTCAACGCTCCCACCCAGCCTGGTGGCACCTGCAAAGGGGCTGAGGGAGCACTCGGTCCCCTCGCCCAGATCATCGATACAGACACTGAACGGGGTGGCCCCAGCACTGAGCCCTGGGGACACCCCGTGTGCCCTGCGCCAGCAGGATGCGACCCCGCTCCCCACCGCCCCAGGGTTGGCACCAGCTTCTCACCCGGAGCAGCCTACACCTCTCTGAGCCACAAGCATCCAGTTTCTCCAGGAGAATACTGTAGGAGATGGTGTCAAAGGCTTTACTCAGGTTTTATTAAGGTCCAGGTAGACAACACCCACAGTCTTTCCCAGCTTTCCCATCCAGCCTGAATGTTCCTTCCTATTTAAAATGGATTATTGCACCAAGTGCCATGTGCAGCTGTAGATAAACCCACAAATTACAGCAGCTTTAGTCCTGCCCAGGGAGAGGTTAGGGATCATAAACTCTATCACTTTTTCTAGAAATTCTATTTAGAACCCCTCACAGTGGTAAACACTCCACCTGAGTTACCCTGGAGTTAAAAAGAATAGTCATGTTTATTACTGAAACAATTATGAAATATATAAGAAACACTGAGACAATTCTTCATCATTTTCTTTTTCTTATCACTGTAGGAGAGGTTTCAATGATTCAGACCACAGTTAACCCATGCTAGGAATTATCTCTCTATCTGTGACTACAAACCCAAAGACCAATAGAACCTATGATGACATAAGCCTCTAAAAATTGGATAAGGTAGAGAGGAAAGTTGTATAGAAAACTGCATACTAAATGGTAAGCCCATCAGTTACAGAGCTACTGTTGTATATTGTATGTGCTGTTAGCAAGAGCCAAAAATTTCATGAAATGTAGATACAATAATATTAGGAAAAGCTCAGGAAATATGCTTTACAGACTGTTGAAACTTCCATGAAGATATCATAAACAGCAGAACATCTACTCTGCATGGGGGAACATGGTAGGAAGGGCAACTCTTGGAAACACAAGAAGAGAGTAGTCTTCCCCAACTTTATATGTCAGGGGCCAAGCACAGAGAACTATAAAGGAACACTGAACTATCATATTTCTCATTATTTGACCAGCTTTAGATGAAATTACTTGCACTGTAACAGTGCCTATTTCATTTCAGTGTCTGGAAGGAGAACCTAAGATGATTAGCTAATATAGAGAAGTCTATTCATAAACTCGAGAGGAATATCACTCTATCACTCTTGTGGACTAGATAACACAGGAAAATTTGCAAATTTAGTAGAAACTTTGTCTCTTTGTTATCCTGCTGAGGAATCCAACATCAATTCTAAAGAAAACACTTGTGTAGACAGTGCTGGTAATGTCTTACACAGAGGATCATTCTTCCTATTCACATAAGGGTACCTCTGAGGATATTCAGTATTGTTTTGATGCCTCTGAAACTTCCCTATGAAGTTGTCAGTACTTGCTTCTCCTGAATTGCTTCAATCTTTTCTTGGACCCATTTAAAGCTATCAAATCTTCTGTCTCCCCACTGTTTAAATTTAAACTCCAAACTACGTACAGCATGTCAACAAACTCCCTTCTCCTACACAGAGTAAGTGATTTGGCACATGCGTTCTGAAATTTTCAGTGGAGTACAGGGCTACAGGAAAAAAAAACAGTCAAGTTGCCTATTCCCTTGGTTAGGCTGTCTGTGTTCTTAGTAATGTCAGTACAATATTAACATAATTCCTATACATCACAGAAACAAAGCAGTAGAATGAAAAAACATCTCTGTAGTTTCAGGCCCATGAAGTTCTTCTAACGAGGTCACTGGCTGATTACACAAATAACACACCGTGTCCGAGACCCCTTCCACAGCCAGGTGGTCAAGACCCAACACTGCTTGCCCTCCACTGGCAGCTTGCTGTTTAATTGGCATCCTTCTCCCCCGTTCTCAGTATTGTCTGCAGAACAGTAACGCAGCAAGAAGGTTGGTTTAACCCTTCCACCAGAACCATTGGGTGATACCGACAGGCCAGAAGGCTCTGCCCAACATGCAGACACTCGCTCTGCCTATTTAACTCCTCATGGCCTCTCTCAGCTAGCTGAGATACACACAGATGAAATGACAGTATTCATCTCTTAATGTTCTAATTCACCTACAGCTGAAATAAAGCACAGTAAAATGGCAGGATCATGCCAATGTGCAAGCTGTACCGTGAATTGTATGAGGCTACAATATCCTAAAACTTTGTTTGCTTTATCTTTTCTCTGCTTTTGGCAACCTTCATTTGTCATGGTGCCAGGAGAGAGATGAAAGCACCAGCATACTGGCAACTTTCCAGGTTGGAAAACTGCAGTCTGACTACCTATATTCCCCAGATGGCTTCAACTGGACGACCTATTTTTTACCCCTTCTCTTACAAACATTACTTGCAGTGCTGGCACAGAACTTTTGCTGTATTCCCCACTGAGGAAGGACTTTCTGGAAGAGTGCATGGGGGACACTTACAGATGAGAAGAGCTATAGCACACCATTAAGCTAGGGAACGTGAAATGAGAAAGTAATTCTCAACAGCAATTTGTTTGACAAACAGAAATGTTTCTACCCCAGTTTTCCCAGGAACAGTTGATGATTTTTTCATATGTATCTATTGTGTAGGTTTATTCAGCACAGACTTCAGGACTAATTCTTGGCCTTCAGTTTATTTATAAGCACTCAAGTATACAAAGCTCTAGAAGTGCTGGCTGGTTTTGACTGAGCCTACAGATTACTGTCTGTTTCTGTTGCCTCATTATAATGGTGTAAGTCTTAAAATCAGGTTTCTAGGCCTAATGTTCATGTTCACAAACTCATCATTTGCTTTTCATGATTTACTTTCAGGTTTTCCACTAAAAAGAACTATTTCGCATACATCCCTGCCTGCAAGCTCATTTGTCAGAATACCTGAAAGGAACATGCAAATGTTTCGAATTATGCCTTGGACTGTGTTTGTTCCTGTGGACTGCACCTAGCTCTGAGAAAGCAAACAGAAAGAATCTGTACAACCAGGGGGAAAAAAAAAAAAAAAAAAAAAAAAGAGTAGGAAGGCAAGCATGGCAGGCTGCAACATTGGCTAAAGTGTCCAGCATCAATTGTTTCCTTCTTTGACTGTGTAGTTCAGGAGAAGACACTGTGAGGAGTTCAGTATCACAGGCTGTCTAAACACTTAGCCTAATTCTGTGGAAACCAAAAGAACACCACGTGGTTTTGTCCACATCTAGAGGTAACAGCAAAGAAACCACTCTGCTGTTCATTACAGATGCTTTCTGTCTCCCTGCTGCCAGGTAGGGGTGGCTCAGAATCACGCTCCAAAGGCTGCGATTACACTCTGATAACCTGGGGATTTAAGAAATCAGAGAACTGTAGGAACTGGGGATCTACAAAAACCACTGGTTGACATTACGTTGGCCAGAGTGTTTTGAAAATACTGATCTATGGAAGAGAGCCACAAAGTCAGAGTTCATCAGACTAAATTCATTGCAATTGGCAGGTCCTAACAGCTGGGAAAGCAGCCACCATTCTGAAGGTACATTTAATGCAGAAGGCAGCAGTCCAAACTGTGCTACACATCAGCGTGTCACCTGCTGCTCTGTGCCTCCACTTTCCCAGTGGAGAACAGCATGTTCGCCAAAGTCTTGGTCCCACCTTCCAACAAGCTCCATAATCTTGGCATAAGCTAAAGAACCAGCGTTACCAGGCCTCCTTACACAATCTACATTTCTGCAGAACAGTGGTACTATCATCAATAGCTTCTTTATTATTTTATTATTTAGAAATAAAACAACATACAAGGGGCAGGTGACATTTATGATTAGGAGCATTTCACTAAACCACTTTATAGCACCCTACAAAGGTTGGGATCAGCCTAGCCGAGAAGGCAGCAAACTGAGGGCTGGGCAGGTGGCAGATGGGACAGGATGACACCTCTCAATCTAGCTTTGCTGATGAAGAAAGAATGAAAAAATATAATGTGAGGTCAACCACAACTGACTGGTTTAGTACTACTCTTGCATCACTACTAGCACATTGTCACCTGTACTTTCAACAACTGCTATGTCAGAAGTCAGCTAGCAGAGGTCACGTCTGCAATAGCCCTGACTATACCAGAATTTTCACCTAGAATAGTGTTAGTTACCACCTTTTTTTTTTCTTTCTTTCTCCATAGTAAAAGGATCAATAGCAAACAGATTCTGTCTTCCTGATTTTGGTGTCCTAAGCAAGATCTCTTGATTTTGGTGCAAACAGTAAACCTATTCTCAAGGACACAACTGCATTGTGAAGGAAGTGAAGCCTGCTTCCACAGCTGCACACCTAAGACCACATTTTGCAATGGAGAAAGGTTTAGCACACAAAGGCTGAGAGGAGCTCACTCACACCTCACAGTCCCTTCACCAGTACACCTGTGCCTGTATGTAGTCAGTCTTACGTATTTTCCGATTTGTCTACATATATATTTATTGACGCAGACCCCTATTTCTGAGGAACATCTGGTAAAGAAATATCACTTAGCAATTAATTACTAAGCTCTGCAGAATCAAACTTGGGGGTCATGGTGGACACCAAGTTGAACCTGAGCCAGCAACGTACCCTTTTGGCCAAGAAGGATAATGGTACCTTGGGCTGTATTAGGAGGACTGTTGCCTGCAGGCAAGGGAGTTGATGCTTATTCCCTTCTGCTTAGGACTGGTGAGGCCACATCTGGAGTACTGTGTCCAGTTCTGGGCTCCCCAGTACGTGAGAGACATGGACATACATAGAATCGTAGTATCATTTAGATTGGAAAAGACCTTTAAGATCATCAAGTCCAACTGTTAACTGTCAAGTCCACTGCTAAACCATGTTCCTACGTGCCACATCTACATGTCTTAAATACCTCCAGGGATGGTGGCTCAACCACTGCCCTGTGCAGCCTGTTTCCAATGCCTGATAACCTTTTTGGTGAAGGAATTTTTCCTAATACCCAATCTAAACCTCTCCCGGCACAACTTGAGGCCATTTCTTCTTGGCCTATCAACTGTTATTGGAAGAAAAGACTCACCCGCACCTGCCTACACCCTCCTTTAAGGTAGCTATAGAGAATGATAAGGTCCCCCTTGAGCCTCCCTTTCTCCAAGCTAAACACCCCCAGTTCCCTCAGCCCTGGAGGCAGTCCAGCAAAGGGCCATGAAGATGATGAAGGGACTGGAGCATCTCTCCTATGAGGAAAAGCCAAGGTAGCTGGGACTGTTCAGCCAGGAGAAGAGATGGCTCAGAGGAGGAGAATGACTTGCTCAGTGTCACTCAGTCAGTCAAGTAAAGCCTAGCGTGACTAAGAGCATTTGACAGCTCAAATGCAAGTGATGCCTTACCAAGGCAAAGAGTAATTCCCAGAGAATACGGAGAACCTCTGTGAGCTGCTCATTCAATTTATGGACACATTAAAAGTATTTCAAAGCCTTTCTCCACAGCATCCAAGAGTTTCTATTCTGGCCACAAAGTCAGCTTCATATTTATAGAACTGCTAACACCGTGCTTCTAATCTACTTCAAATACATTTTGGTAAGGTGTGGGGAGAACTCTGCTAGCTGTGGCAAGGGTCATCTGGAACGAGAATACTCTATAGAAAGAGTCATATGGGCTAATCCACAGGAGGCGGAGAGTCCCCTGCCCCTTGTTGCCTGAAGAAAAGGGTAGAGCTGTGAGAAACCTCGGAGCCACTGTGTGAACTATTCTCTAAGAACCTGCAAGGCAGTAGGTGAAAAAGGGGATCGTATAATCCAGCCCACAATGTATGAAAAAGTTACAGCAGGGCTATTTTAGGAGCGTTTTTTGTACTACTACCATGTTTTAACTGACATAAAAGGCTTCGAGATCAATGCAGAGAATGGCTTTTAAATAATGACTTGTAATGGCATGTTCTACAGAAGTATGTTTTAACAATCACATTTTAATACCTGCATAAGGGTTCCATTCCTAATAAATGACCAAATGAACCAAAAGAGCAGGCTGTGGGAAACTGATGGATCAGTTCATGTAAATTGCTTCTCCCAGGCTTGGACTCCAGCCATTTTGACAGAGAAACACAGCAGTTCTCTGTCAGCTCCCTGGAGCACCACACAAAAATTCAGGGAAAGGGAAAAAAAAAAATTAAAAAATAAAATGCCACAGCTCTCACCAGATGCACAGGGAATCTGAAAGACAGGCTTTTGGCAACGCTAGTATGAATTTAGCCTGACACATGAGGTCAAATGATCTTAGAAAATCAGAGCCAAAACTAGTTTTACATACCATTCAAAAGATAATGATCTAAATTCATCCGTTCCTGGAGACGAGCCTGGCATTGTGACTGAGGAACGACTGTTGTGGTCTTTCTGGATGGATAACACAGCCTCTAGCTCCTCTTACAGCTGCTTGATTACATTTTTGATCTAATGGACATATTACAGGACATACTGCAGGACCCAAGCAGCAAGCAGAGGGGTAAGAGAGACTTGTCTGGTCCATTACATTTCCTGAAACCCTTTGTCTCACAGACAGCTGCTTGTACTACACAGACGATTTTGTGATCACATTACATTGATTCTGCTGGCTAACTGGCTACATAGCACTTTAAATTCTCCTGAATATCCCCACAGATGAGTGGTATGTGCAGTCTGGAGACTTGTCACCACTGTTTTCCTATGGCCGTCAAAGAGCCTTACATTTGGAGCATGCAAATTATTATCTCTGCTCTGCGTGCACCATGTCTCTGCAACATCAGGAAATGCATACACTGTCTTTCTTTCACCAAGCGTTTTGATCATGGTAGCTTGGTGCTGACCATTATTCTGGATTACTGTAAATCAGAACAGAAAGGTATGGTTGGTACCAACCAGATCATACTGATGACACCATTTCAGCAAAGCACTGAGATACAGTAATACACAAGGCATTAGAGTAATGATTTATACTGAGAATGGAAAACAGCAAAAGGGATGTTTGAAAAGGGAAATGAAGCTGTCATAAAGAATACAAGTGTTCACTGAAAAATTAAATGGCAACATCATAACCTCATGACCTGTCTTTTGAGGGTGAAGAAGGGCTGCTGTTGACATCAGAATGTCTTAGCTGAGATTCTGAGTCAAATGAAAAATACATGACAAATTCATTTGAAACTGTATTTAGCTTCATTTCTGTTGCACTCTTTGCCCTGTGGAATCTGAACATTTCAGCTTATAACCCATCTTGCGTTTGTTTCATCTAGGAAATAAGGATCCCCCTCTTGCTGCTTACATGCTTTTCCCATTAATCAGATCTTAAAAATCAAAATTTTCTTAAAACTTAATTTCTGGAGGAAGCTCCTCATAAACAGAGACATGTAAAAAACAATCACAGTGATAAAGAGGCAGAGGGGCCTGAATTTACTAGTCTAGTCAATGAAAAATCAGTGGAGCACCAGGAGAGAGGAGGTGGGTAGGATCATTTAAATTATCAGAAGTTCATATCACCTTTAATTTTTTGTCTTGGAAGATCTGAAAAGCAAACACTTATTGCAGCAAAACCAAGATCACAGTTTCAGCCAGCACATACTGTCATCTAGTTTAACCCATGGTTAAATGTGAGATTGCTCCTATCTTTAGCAGTACAACATAACAGCTCCTCATTAGACCCAGAAAAATATACAGCCACAGTCTGAGTCAAAGTAGGTCACAGCCCATAAGGGATTTTGACAGCCATGTCAGTCATCGAAATTGAAAGAATGACCACTCCTAATTCCTGTTTGTAACAGCAGATCTTCATCAGGGTGGGGGGAAGAAAGAAAGAAAAAATATGAACTCTTTAAAGCTGTGACAGGGAGGAGATTAGGAAGGAGTATCCTCAGCCTGAACTAACGGCACACAGTGGTGCTCCGAGCCCCTGAGACCCCACAGCTGGGTTGCAGTACTCTGCCAGACTGCCTAGATACAACTTTGAACCCCCAGCTGGATCAGGACTGTGCACGTGCTGACCCCTTGTACTCTCCCTGATGCTCCTGGCAAGACTCCTGTCTGAGCCTGGTGCTGGAATGATAAGAGCTGGCAACTCAGCGAGTCCCTAGCCAGTGGAAGCAGTAATGGACAGTTATCTTTTGTCCTTCTCACTCGAGACAGATCCAGCAGATCCACTCAGTGAATAACACCATCTCCCTTGTTCTTTTGTTCCCTGTTTTTCCAGGACTGACCTTTCCAGCTCTATCAGCATGCCAGCTGTGTGAGTTTTGCTCACAAATTGGTGGAAGTTACCATGTTGTCCTGTTTACACCGGTTTAGGACAGCTTACGTCCTATGCAAACTTGCACCTAGCAAAGGGAAAACATGGCTGATGAAGAAATATGCCTAATCAGGCCCCAGGCTAGAATGCATCTTTCCTGCTTTGCAAGATTCTTTTATTTAGATAAACATATAAAGATGCCAGATGAAAGCAGACACCTTAAAGCAAAAGGCAGCCTTTCCTTCTCATACTGAGAGGACCACTTTCTAATCAATTTCTCTCTCATTGGAAAAAACTGAGAACATCTACACCTGAAGCTGATAAGATCTGGGGTCTTGAAAGTGGAGTAGGGGCATGAATTGCAAAAACACATAGAAGGTCACCATCTTCTGAAGACGATCTGCCTACAGTGTTGCTTCCTGCTGTGGTAGGGTGGAGACCCTGTGAGCTACATCATTCAGTAACATCAGTGGGAAAATGGCTTACTGCATGCTTGGTGCACTCTGATATTTCTAAGTTATGTGTGGCTTAATGATGCTTCAAAAAGTTGGAAGACCCCAGATCATTTGTAGCAGCTGATGTTCCTGCCTACTGGCACTCTCCAGCTCCATGTGTAATTTATTAGATTATTTAACCACTTAAGGATGCTCAGAAATCAGACAATTGCCTAGACTATGTAGGAAAAGAATTCAAAAGAGAGTCCAGACACACAGCTGGTCAGAGGGAGGCTACTTTCATCATTTGGAATATTTTTCTGGAACTAGACAGACAAGCTTAAGCATGTGAATACCTAATATAAGTAAAAGTCATAGGAAAACCAGAATAAGAGTCACCAAATTTTTCAGGATGCCAGTACCTAAAGTGTTCCTCTTATGCATGCGTTCAAACACAGGCAACTCCAAAACCCCAAGAATACACTGAAAACCAAGATTTGGGGGCATCAAGCTACTGGGCAAATTGTTAGCATTTAGGGATCCGGGTTCCTACAGTGTTAGACATGCTGGCTATATGTAAAGCATCTGGGAACATTCCCAGGCACTGGAACTCTACCATCCATACTAGAAAACTATTAAAACATTCCCTGCTACAACTTTGGCAGGTCATAACTACCTCACTCTCAAGGACAGCTCATTCCAGGGACGTTTCCCAATAGGCAGCTTGAACACAGCCGGCCTGTTTTGGAGTTTACGAGAGTTTGTTAGCATGGTCAATGGGCCATTGTGTGCCAGTTGGCCTAATTGTCTGGGAATGTTCCTGGGAATGTTTAATATAATAGTTTGTGTCCATTATTTTTGAGCCAACGTAACAGCTCACCACTGTCAAAAGGGAAGGACTTGTTCCTTCTCTTGGCTACACGATCCTACCCCCTTCTTTATACCAGTCCTGGGGCTTGTCAGGCCCTTTTCTGAGCCAATTCAGCTCTGTAACCTGCAGAAATCCATTTACTTTCTCTTGCTAGTGCAGGTGACTGCTGGTTTAAGAATCTGAACAGGGTCACTGCTGAGTCTGGCAAGTACAGAAGCCAGCTCAAGAAAGGCATGGCTGTGCCTGGAAAGAGAAGGGTGAAACAGCAGGGTGGAGTCTGTTCTCCCCCACTAGCGCCAGTGATGCATTAGGCTGAGTCTTACAACGACACTTCATGTGACTTACTGAAATGAATTTAGACTGTAGTTCCAAGAGCAGCTTGAGTTGATATAAGCCATCACTGCTGCTGCAAGCGGAGGGTCTTCTTGGCTGCCTTTTTCCTATTGCTCATTTCCCATATCTCCTCCATCCCTTGTGCCAGAGCAGCAGTCTATATAGCAGTGAGTGAGCTGGACCAGTAAAATGATCCTCAGCGGGGGGCGGGGGGAAGAAAAGTTAATCACAACTTGCTCTAGTTCACTGCATTGCTAATGCCAAATGCCAAAACAGGATCACAAGTGAGTGAAGGGAACAGTGTGGGAGTAAGGCTTAATATCAGATTTAAGTAAAAGGTGGGACACCAATACCAGGGTCTATCAACCTGACCTGCTTATGGAACTGCAGTATTGGGTAGCTCAAGAGGCATGTGCATATCTAACTCAGCTTAAAAGCAGAAAAGACTTTAGAGGGAAAGAGGGCTACATATAGATAAGGGTTTAAATACCACTGTAAAACCAAAGACAGCCTGTACAGATTTTCTTTCTGGTTCTTTTTTTCTGTTATAAAAGTTGTGTTTTCCTAACAGCGTTAGCTGTCAGCTTCTATTAAATATATATATATATATCTGTAATTGAGTTAAACTCAACAGGATAGAGGGCTCAAAAAAGAATCTTGAAAGTTGTTTTGTTCATTATGACAATCCAGAAACACTGAATACAAACAGGTTTGTGTGCAATAACCAAATTCATCCTAGTATGTTGTTACACCATTTTTATTGCAAGTATGCCTTCTTTCAAAGTCTATTCTGAAAGCACAAGTGGGAAGAGGCAGTGGAGGAGAAGCGTTAACTTTCTGTTACTGTCAGACCGATCTAATTTGTAGTATCCCTTACCACTAATTGCTTAAATAAATTGCATTTTGCAGCACAGACAGGAGTCATATTAGATTTTTGGAATTCTGATCCAACTCTAGAATGTCTCATGGAGCAGTTTTCATTACACTCTTGTGTAGGCTTTTTAATGGCTCTGAACAGTTAATTAAGTTATTCTAACAGGCATAACATCTTCCACAGAAAAAGCTTTCTACAGTTTATGTTTGGTCTTAAGTCTCCAACATAGCCTTTCCACTGGGAGTTTTAAGACTTGGGAAAATGATGATGCTGTTACTCGATAACTCCCCCCCCCCCCCCCCAGTCTGTTTCCTAAGAACTTCACAGGCTATTTAAAATAGTAGCTAGTGAAAATCAGTACAGTTCTGTTGATCTAACTTGCACTGTGCTGATTTACACCAGCTGGGAAACTGTGAAGGACAACCTTCCAGCGCTTGCCACCCAGCAGTGTGCTATCAGTTGTGTCATTTGCCACGACTGCAACTGTAATGTAACTGCTTTGGGAATGGAGCAGAGCTCAGGGCTTTCAGCACCGATCAACACGCACATTCATTAACTTGACCAGTTGTGAGCAACTTGAACATGGCAGAATCTATAGGCAGAGGCACTAAGTCTTGTTAATCCACACAATAAAACCGGGGGGAAGGTGCGAAAAGAGAGACAGGGAAGTTTTTAGGCACAAAAGCCTTCAAGCTCATCATTTACATGGTTTAGGTATGTGATTAGATTTGGATGATATTCCTCCATATAAAGCCTTTTATATCACCATATCAAGCATTTGAGACAGACTTTGCATGGCGCACGTAATAACTTTTTTGGATTTGAAATGCATTCCTACATAGAGACTAGTCCTACTGTAAACAACATGATTAAAAGTAATAGAATCAGTGCCTGCATTTTTGAGATCAGAAGGCAACACGATTCCTTTCGTATTTTTATTCTTTTTTCTTCTCCTTTTCCTGTTCTTTTACTAAAATTCCCTACTTCTAGTTTTCCCTCCAGTTCTGAGGTGATTTATCAATATCCATCTTCCTCTTCGGC
This sequence comes from Falco peregrinus, assembly GCF_023634155.1. Classification (NCBI taxonomy): domain Eukaryota; kingdom Metazoa; phylum Chordata; class Aves; order Falconiformes; family Falconidae; genus Falco; species Falco peregrinus. The sequence continues at coordinate 63,148,769 of NC_073721.1, forward strand.
CAGTTATATCTGCTAGTCCAGCTGAGCGTGCAGCCAGCGTTGAAATTCAGTTTGCAGGATATGTTGTGAAAATGAGAGCGCGGTCCCAGAAACAGATTTTAAGATGGGCTCAGCAGCCACGCTCATCATATTTGTCTTTGTGCACACATTGCCTTCCTGCCGAGATAATTTCTCTGCATTATTTATGCATATAAAAATAATCTCTAACAGTAACTCTAACAGAGCAAGCAACTCTAACATTTCCACCAGAAAGCACCACTTGGAAGCCTGTCTCAACACAGCTCACCAGATGTTCTGTAACAGCGCCTGCAGAGCCCTTCAATCACTGCCTGTGCTCCTGCTGCCGTGAAGGTTCAGACGAGGGTGAAGGATAATAGCACCTCGTATTTATTTACTTGCAAGATAAACGCAATCAGATTTACAGACTTTAGCTGCGAATTGCTTTGTCTGTTGCTGAAACGTAGTCATGTCTCAGCTAGAGGAGAGGTGACTCGAGCAGCAGGCAAGGTAACTATGGATTAAGACAGGAAGATAAATAATATTATAGCCATCTTGAGCAAATGAGAGAATTTTACTGGGTACAGGTCGGCTATCCAAGTTGAAACTGATCCAGGATATTAGGTTTAACACTGTTTTAAGAAAAAGGTCAATAGATCCTCATTTGTGGTAACTATGCAGCACGTCATCTGATGTCAGAGCATACAAAGATATGCCAGGCATACATAATTAGAGAGCATATAAAATCCAAATTAATGATAATCATACAATTTCTAGACAATTAAGAACAGAATGCAAAAGTATTCTACATTTCCCATTAAAAATGTTGCCGTAAAGAAAAACCTAATTAAAAAAATCTGGTCAAACAAGCAAACCAGGTGGATTCAGCTGACCGCAAGGTTGGGGTATGTACTCATCTGTGCCTTGAAGCAAATTTGAATTCAGAACCCTGCTGCTGTCCCTGAAAAGGGACAGGTTGCCTCTTTTTCCCTTTTGTGGCTGATCTGTGCTGCCTTGTAAGCCTCAGCAGCAAAGCAACATACACACAAAACATAAGAAAAGAAAATGTCTTCCAGCTTCCGCAGAACCCCGATTAAACTTGGTTCCACAGTTGAGAGTGGCAGAGAAAGTAAAGCTCGCATCTGTTACAGTTGCTGCAGTTGGAGGTGTGAGTTACGAAGGGGATTTGCCAGACTCCTCAGCCTCTGAGCACACCAGAAGGGAGCAAGATGAATGGATGCCAAAGCATGAGCTGTTTCCAAATGCAGCAACCTGTGCAGAATCAGAAGGTCACAGACTGCAGCTGGCCCAACTGCAAGTGAGACAGAGGGAACGGTCTTAACAAGCACCAAAGTGCCAGACAGGAAAAGAGGCTTGGGTGCTAATCTGTTCAAAATGAGGAGCTGGCCTGGGATAAGCTGACGGAGAGGGTGAGGAACATGTGGGATCTGTTTGTCCCTCTGCCTGATAGACATTTTTCTTCAGCATTCTGGTAGAGTACTTAGTCTGATCTGTACATCTGGGACAGATTCACCCTACACCTCCTTTGAACAGGGGCAGGGTGTGAGATGTCAGGCACCTCCATTATTTTGTTTCCCAGAACCCTCTCTTCTGGTTTTCCAGCATGGCCCTCATCTGCTCCTCATCTGAGCTTTTGACTCCAGCATCACATCTGCCATCATCACGGCGCAGCAAACAGTGGTCTCCACGTATTTCCCAAGGCGCTGCTGCTGTTTGTCTCTATTTCTTGTAAAATGTTTTGTAATGAAACTAAAACTTGAGGAAACTAGAAGGGACCCTCCAACTGCAGAGGTCAGAATAGGAGTTTCTCAACTAAATATTTGCCAGCAGTAGAAGCTTTTATTTCTAGTCAACTGGGTATTTTACAAATTTCCCTCTACTCATTCACCTTTAGAATTAGACTGTGATTGTTTTCCAAAGATAGCTGGAGTTCAAGAAAACAGAATTTATTTTCTCAAAGACCTTGCCGAAACTTTAGTAAAGAATAATTTAACTTGTAAGAAAAAAAGATTTTAAAAAACAGAGAAAAAAAGTCTTTTAAAGATGACTGCTTTCTTTCCTTTTTAGGGAAATTCTATACTGAATCCCAAACCGCCTTCACAAAAGACTCGTACCAATGTTTGGATTTAAAGATTTATGTAATATAGCCCACTCTTGGAGAATCCTTAGTCCTGAAGCACAACTATTTCATTTGCTTCGCTTTCCAAGTGGCTCTGTGCAACACTTTCAGACTGATCAGATCCAGACTGTTTGGGGTGATGATCAGTGTTTCTTGGTCTGAAAATAACGCTAAACTATGTCTTTGGGACACCATGCTGCACCACTAACCTAACAAGAGCTTGGCTGGTGACCTCAGTGGGAACAGAACCACACGTTCAAGGAACACCATGGGTCCTTCTACCTAGTAGCTGGGTAAATAAATGCCGAGCAATCCCTGTGGCCATGAGAATATCAGGAATGTGAACTAATCAAGGCACCAACTGTTTTTAAGGAACAAGGAGTTTAGTTTGAGAAAAGATAAGATTAAATTGTGGCACGAAATAAAGGCAGAGCCAGTGAATTTATAACTACAGGCATATTGACTAAATAAGCCATAGAATAATGACTCTATATTCCTCCAAGTGTAACAATTAGACCTTGCACTTTAATAGGAAAATGCAATCAAAATGCACAGACACAGAGAGTCAAAGCTGGATCCTACCCAAAGCCTCAGTGAATGGAGTGCACAGAGCTCTCCACCGAAGCTCTCCCGCGGGACCTTCATTGCAAGAGAAACCTCACATTGAGCAAGCCCTTTTTTTTCCATCTTATTTGGGAAGATAGAAGTCTAACCTCCAACTTTTGCCAACAGTCTTCTGGACACAGTATGATTGCTTGGCCCTAGCAATGGAAACTATGGAATCAATGAAAGCTATAGGATCAAAGGACTAGGTTTCACCAGTGGAGCCTGGCTATCCAATTTCCTCACCAAGTCTATCTACTATAAACAATTATTTGGCTGAAGAAACAGTGTCCTCTTGCTGCACAGGACTTTCCACAAAGGCTGACAAAGACAGATGGCAGAAAGCAGTATCATTGTGAGCCTGGAGTGAGATGGAGCTCTTTTGTCTACTGCAGAAAGCCTATGACTGCCAACGGGCACCTTTCCCCTGAGCAATATATTAATATTCAGTGAAAATATCCAGGGCATTATAATTATGTGCAGGGGGTTTAGTTGGTTTCCGTAGCTCAACAGCCAGGCTTTTGGCCGCCTCCTCATTTCCTCTTTTAATCCAGCCTCAATTGCAACCGGTGGTTAGTGCAAGGCTGCTCTAAATCATAGGCTCAGCGCCCACATGAGCTACTGCTGCATGTACATGCCAGTGCTCCTCCCTGCAAGAGTGGTGAGGTTGCCCACGGATCCAGGGTAGATGTTAAAATTGTGCTAAAATGTGTAAGATTGCTCACTTTCCAAATCAGCATTATTTTACAGAAAACACAGCACATCTACATGCTGAGAAAAGCAACTTCTGCAGCAGTACCATGCAACCAGCTCGTATAACAAGCTAGAGTGCATGTAACCTTCATAGTTGCACAGAGTCAAGCTCAGTTCTCCTTTTATTATACCACATATGTGTCACCACATCTCTGGTAAAATAGTGGAGTCTTTTCTGTAACAAGCAGAAGAACTAAAGCCAAACTCCAAGTCAAATGCCTCAAGAATATTTTAAAAAAAATCAGCATATAATCACCTCCCTCTCTCCAAACTCTGCTAGAAGTTTAGCTATCATTTTAAAGTGTCTGAACTCAGCAGGATCAGAAGGTGGCTGCAGATCTATTATCTAAAGACTTCTCACCCTCCCATACCTGTCCTGGCCACAATATGCTTTCACCACAATTCTTTACAAACACCTGTGTCCGGGGTTTTTTTTTTGTGGTTTTTTTTTTGTTGTTTTGTTTTTACTTAAAAACTTAAATAATTTGTGGGTTGTCATTTTCTTACTGAGATCCAAGCTCTACATTTTAATATGTAAGATGTGTCACCAGTAATGCCCTTCACTTGCTTGTTGCAGCTCCCTATGAATATGAATCATGCCATGAGATTTACCAAGCCTTTTGTTGGGCTACCTTGCTGGAGCTTTGTTTTCCTAATTAATTCTGGGTCTTTTGTCATTGGCTTTTTTTGCTAGTTCTCTTTTTTTTTTATCCCTTGGCCTGTTTGATACACCTACCACATTCTGCCTCATAGCCAGTTTTCTGGAATAGAGAATTTGTTATTTAACAGTACAATTCCTGACATGACAGAGTGTCAATGCTTGACAGATTTCTTAAGTATTACCATAATGTCAATAATACAACCTATAAATGAATGGCATCATCTGAAATATAGATAATAACCAGGTAGCATTTTGTTAATTTAATGCAGTACTTTAAAAAGCCCAATGTGAGAATATCCTAAATGTAGACTAGTATTTTGTTTCCTTTCTGATTAAAAAGAAGGCAGTTGCTCAGTGTTGCTTCTGTTGCTAGCTGATTTGCAAGCATCACCACTTTCCCAAACACTCACAGCTTCTGAGGGTGATGGACCTCGTCAGGAAAGCACAATCTGATATCGAGCTGCATAAATTGCTTTTTGCTTCCCCTCCCCTGAATGCGTACAAGTTTCAGCATTTTCTCCTCTTTTTTTTTTATTTCTGTAAAATGTGGCTTTTCCCAGGCACATTCCTTAGCATATTTCCACTGCACACGCTTCTTTCACTCAAACTCTTCTTATTTCCACATTTCCTTGGTTTATTATTATTTTTCATCCCTACCCATTTTAATGTCTTTTCTTCCTAAAGAGCTGTTTTTAACAGCTGCATCTCCAGCTGTCAAGTGAATAATTCAGAGGAAATTTCTCACCATTGTACAATTGTTCTACAAAATACTTTAAACAGTCTTCAAGATTATTAAAAAAAATCTTTACATGACAGCTGCATGCGTGGAGTGCTTCATCAGTGGGCAATACAGCTCTTTATGATGTATGCCTAACCTTCACCTTTGAGCAAGTAATTTAGTACTAACACATTTACCTCTGCTGACAAAGGTCCTGTCCTTGAAGACTTTGGTTTTCAAAGCCTTCTTCCCAAAGGATCTGCTGTGACGCTGGGTAAGATTTCCAAAACATACCAGCCTGCACTGTACGCAGTGATGCGATGTGAGTAAATCTGAGGGGTCTCTAGATCAGGTGTTACGGCTGCCCGTGGCTCTCTGATCATGGGGAACCAGCAGCCAGAAGGTTTCCAGTACCCTCCCAGCTTGCTCAGAGCTCACACGGTTATGCGGCGGTACTGTGCACAGCAGACAGGTACAATAAATGTCTCCCACGCACACCACATGGTTTAGAAAAGAACTTATTTTTAACAGTTGAAATATCCCAGGGATATTCAAAGCCCCAGCACTCAGCTGGACCAGAACGTATCAAAAAAACAGAAGCTCTCAATACTTAGCAGAGAAGCATGGTGCACACTACGCGAACAGGGGCAGGTAACAAACACCACATAGAATGAATATTTTTTCAGTACTTGGAATTGGTTGTGAGTGTTAAATGTGACATTTTTCCCTTTCTTTTTACCAACTGGCCCAAAGACAACCCTCAGATCTTGGCACTCACCAAGCTGTAGAGGTTTTAGTTTTGTCTGAGAATTCCCTTGTGAAACTTTAGTGTATCCTTAAGAGCAATTTTTTGTCTTCTACCTAGCCACATCAAATGTTAGTTCTGTGTGAAACAGGCCAAAATTTGGGATCTGTAACGACTCCTGTCTTTTCCCTCAAATGCAAAAAAGAACTTTGTAAAAACACAAATTTCACTGAGATCAGTTCCTTCAACCATTAAACTTGATAGGGTTCCCAGGACATGGAAAAGATTGATTTTGTGATTTAGTGATCCAGAAGATTCTTTCTAGTCTTTATTTCCTGAGATAGTCATGTCTCAGACATCATCCTGAACTTTACATACATTATTTTACTACATCTGTCTCTCCTGTCCTCGGTGCTTAGCATGGTAACCCTGGGCTTTATGTTTGAAAATGGCTTTCTTCAGCAACAGCTTGCTCAGAAGCTCAGGGTAGATGTTGCAGGAGGTCTCTGCTGTCACGGACAGTGTAGACTGCTGTTTCCACAGCTATTTTAAATCCATTCTGGTATTTTCCAAAGGCTCCTGAAGGAGCAGAGCCATACAGTCCTTGCTTGTATTTAAATACCTTCTGTACGTACCACAAAACTGACCTTCAAGACTGATAGTGATACATCATCTTACTGCAGGTGATAAAGTATGCCTTGGAAGATGGACTTTCAGCTACTTTTCAAAAATCAATGAGTCGTAGGTACTGTAAGACACCCCACAGCATCTAAGGCCAACATCAACAATTCTCAGTTATCACATGGATGGTGACCAAAAGGAAAATCTATAAATATCTTCTTTTCTGCCCCTCTTCTCCAACCCCACACTGAGGCAAAAGCTGATCATTATTTTATTGATTCTGGCCAGCGATGGTGTAGAGTAAATCACAAAATCAGATAACCTTGTTTCCCAGGCTTTGTAAACTAATTATGTCTATTAATCACAGAGACCTCAGAACCTGTCCCTCACACTAGAAGATGTTTCTGCTGCAGAAATTCTTTTATTTTCTTTAGACTTTACTGTTGCCTTGTTAAAGCAAAAGATACTTCATTATCTTTTCTCAGCAAGTTAATGAGACCAGCCAATCTGTTGGTATCTGTTACCAATTAAGAAACTCATGAAAAAAGCTTTGAAAGAATCAAAAATCAAAACAAAGTCACCCTTTTTTAGCAACAACTCTGGAAAATCCACTGAAAAACAAGAGTACAGGTCTAGGTAATACATGGAAGGGGAAATTATTTACAGTCTCAGCTATGTTCATTTCACACTAAATGGAGGATCAAGTCATGGGGGTGCTCCATGTTTTTCTTAAGTGTTATATAAGTTGATAAACCCTGTTTCCTACATGACAAATTCCACTTCACAAAACATTTTGTTTGCAAGTTGAAGCACTTTTCTTGTGTATACAGAATTTGCTGAATATCAAAGCATAAGACGCTTTGGTGGGTAAAACACTCATCTTACAGGTTCACCGAAATGCGTCGAGCAGATTAAACATCAGACAGATAGATGGTAAAGACACAGTCTTCAGCCGGTAAAGGCTGTCACATACGGACCAGATCTTGCAATGGAATGAGCACATGAAGCTCTTCGTGGCTCTCCAAAGCTCAGTGATGCCAGACACAGCTGGATGTGAAAGGCACGTAGCTGTGACATGCAGAGCCAGCCGTGGCACCAGGGTTTATGAGGAGACAGAATAATAAAGGGTACAGAACAAAGAAAAGAACATGAGGAATGTCAAGTCACTTAAAATGGCAAAACAGTAGAATTAATTGGGGATTTTCCATTCATTCAAATTATTTTTTCCAATGAAAATGTTCTCTTTTGCAAAATTTCCGTTTTTCTTGGATAACTTTAAAAAAAGAGGGGAGCAGATTGGAGTGCAGCAGAGGCAGAGTGAGGCAGGGCAGCAAGGCAAGGCAGGGAAAGATGTTTAGAGAAGGATTTCTCTGTACTTATACCCCAAAGTTTATCTGAAACACAGAGATCTGTACTTTCCACCTCTTGGCTTTCTCAGGCTCCATCCTTTCTCCTGTGCAAAAGTGCTACCCAAAAGGCAAAAAGCCAGCCTGACCATCTGTTCCACTCTGGCTGCTGAGGTACAATTTGAGCCTGCCAGGTGTAAGGGGATGAAATAGGTAACTCCCTAGAAACTTCCAGCATTTCCTTCTATGGTTTCTAGATCTCAGAAATCTTAGCTTCATTTTAAAAGTCTCTTTCTATAAGTTGAAATGGCAGGTACCTATTAATATAGCAGACACATTTATGTTTTTCTTCATTTGGCCCCAAATGTAGATAAGATTACAGCACACTGTCAGAGGTATCAGAGATTGCTCGTGTTCAGACCATGCTTGTATTTATCACATGCTCCATTCAGTCTGTGATATTTATCACCAGCGTATCTAAGAAGAACAAAGCAGCCTTATTACTTGGCTTCCTTATACTAAAAGCTTTTTTTCTCCTTTTAAATATCACTGAAGTATATTTCAGTTCTTGTGTTCTGCATCCAGAAATATTTCAATTCAAGTGAAACATGATAATATTTTTCCAGAAGTCGTTGAAGCCATTACCGAAGTAAAACAGGGCATCATGTGATATAAATCCAGTTACTTTACATCCATGAAGCCAGTGAAGGTTATTGTGGTTTTTCTAATACACTCAGAAGAATAATTCAAAAAACCCAAGCCAGAGCTTTTAAAACAGCAGTGCAAGTTTTTGCCTAGCAGTATCATTTGCAGGAATATAAACATAAGCTTGGAAATAAGTTAGTACACCATATGCTGTACAAAGGCTTACAATTAAAATGTGGGATATTGGGTTATAACTTATTTTAACAGAAACTGCAGTAGACTGATAAAAGAAACAAACAATAGGATCATCTTTTTATCTAGTGATTAATTGCAAGTTCAAATAAACAAGAAAAGTTGATAATATTTAGAATTTCTTAGGCCATTCACGATCTTGCACATTAGATTTTCATCAACTTGAGCCTCATATTAAACTGCTACCATTTATTTAAATCGAGTATATATTACATTTGTACAAAACCAGTATCAGTGAACTCTCTGCTTGCTACATGAGGACTTTATCCACAATGCTCCCGTGCCTCATAGAATAATAAATCTTATTACTTCACATGAGATCCTATACACAACAGCTCTTAAAGACAACAAAAGACAATCAATCACTCTTAAACCATCTAGAGGTTTTTGTAACCTTCTGCAAACACAAGCCTCAGTCTAAAAAAACAAAAATAAAAGAAAACAAAATATAATTAAAATAAAATAAAAGAACAATGATACTTCTTTCTTTCCTGTTTTAGAACAAGACTGGGATCTTTCAAATATTTTCCTGACAAGGAAAAAGAACAAAGACAGAAAGAGAAAAGTAGCCACATGAAAAGTCGGAAAACATTGAATATATCCTGCTTTGCCTATCCTGGTGACAAAACAGAGGTGACCAAAAAGTTCAAATATATGAAAAATAACTGGTTGTCAGAGAAGGTATGAGGAGCTGCCTGTGGCAGCTTGCAGGGTCTGTAATCAACAGGTTATAATTAATTCCCAAGAGAAAGGAGCTATCTTGGAGAAATCACATCAAACTAGAGCCTTGAAGTGAGCACCAGGTGTACCTGTAGGTCTCTGGTTTTTCACTGCAAGGCTGTAGCATATCAATAATCATACTACCTTTAAAGTAGCTTTAAAATCAGCTTATTCCAAACTCTTCAAGATAAATTCTTTTAAAAACCATGAAGCCTCTCCCAAGACCATTGAAGGAAAACTGCAGAAAAGTACAAAGCGTGTTGGGCTTCCTGACTGCTTATGTTAGCAAGCAGTAACATATTATACCATTAATATCTTTACCCCAATTACAGAACTGTGAAATGTCTATGTCTCCGCTCAGATCTAAGCATGTAGTTGTGCTCTTAAGTGAGCTTATTATAATAAAATAATACACTAGGCTGGAGCCTTCGTGCACGAAGGCATCTTGCACTGTGCGCAAAATTAGATTTCTGCCCAAGATAAAAGGTTCAGGGAAGAATTAGTTGTAGATAGGAGAGAAAAATCCATAGGAAAATATATTGCTTCTTATTCAAACAAATGTAGTTTTGCAAAAAGTGTGGAATCCCGAAATGAACCAATGCCTGTACTTGGTATTTTTTGAACAGTTGGCTTATAGTGTTTGGGCTTCTTGGACGGTGGAGGGGGTTGATTTACCATGGAGCAGCAGGAATCACACCCTTCAACAGTTTGTTCTCCTAGATACAAGAAAAGATCAGATTTACAAGATTCAGCAGCAGGAAAAATATGGTTAGGCTTTTCTAACCCTTTATTTCACAGCTCCATTAATACTGTGTCCTGGGTGTCATCTCATGAACATATCTGATGTTCCTGCTGGTTGCTAAAATATTTTAAGTATGCTGAGGAAAGGCATTGAGGGACAGGTGGGCAGAGCAGAGCCATGTGTGCAAAGAACAATTTAGACATAATCTCTTCTGTAAATAGACAGTCCTCCCTCATTACACTGCAAATGTATGCCTTGGAAGAACTTGACTGCACTTGGAGCTACTGTGCAGACCAGGCATCTAGTTATTTCCCCTCTGCACCCACACATAATGTGCAAGAAATCTGTATCATTCCCAGCTCCCAGTGTGGTTAAAAGAAGGGGTTTGTGAGAGAAAAAGGAACAAAGCTCAGGAAAGAAAAACACCACAAAGACAGATAGGCAGGAGGAACAGTCTGGAAGCAAAAGGCTGGGACCTGGCAGCAGCAGAAAAGGCAAGGCAGAGAGCAGTCAAAAGGCATGGGATGCAAAATAAGGAGCCAGGCAGAACAGGACACACCAGCCAGAAGGCTACAGTAAGGCAAGAAATAGTATCTGGAATTTATTCAAGATGCTCGTAGTGTAAACCTGTACAGGAAAATTTTCTTGCTGAGCATTAAAAGCCTAGTGGCAGCGTAACAAACGCCTGGAAATTAATTGATCTACAGAAGTCTGTAAAGAAGTGTTGGTAGCAGAGTAATTGTCAGCTATCCTGGCTACAAAGCCTGTGGGACCTACATTTACCCAGCTTCTGAATCTGAAATCTCATAAATTCATAGAGTTAATATAGGAAAAGAAAGTATCAATTGTGTACCTAGGAAAAAAAAACAAACAAAAAAACCCAACTATCACAGTGATGTCAGCTATTTCAAAGGGGAAGAGGTATTCTCCCCTCCAGCACAGCAGCATTTCTATATACTGTGCTCCTGGAAAATATTATTCAAATAGGTTTTAGTGGCTCAAATAAATTTTGGTCAACTAAATGTTGATAGCACTTTTGAGAAGAACAAGGACATTAATTCAGCCTCTCTGTGAATGCCCAGCCAGGGTAGTTATAACGTCCTCTTGTCCCAGATTGCTCATATGGTTTAAATTGCCATTTTTCATTCTGTCATAAACTGTTGTGCGCAGTTATGCCGTTATAAATTGCTGTAGAGGTAGCTAAGTTTCAGTAAAGGAAGCATACAAACTTTGTACAGCTGTTCCCAGAACACACACGTGCTTTAGTTTGGCTGGTCTACACCGTCCTGCCAGCACCAGCTCGGGCACCCTAGGCACACACCTGCAACAACTGTACCAGATCCCACCTCACCTCCTGCCGCAAGCAAGGAGTATTAACTCCCCTTTGAAACATGCAAAAATACCAATTTTTGATCAAGAATCAGGATTACCAAATGTTAGATTAGGGAGGTTTGGAAGACGTGAGGGTTTTCAGGAGCTGATTCTTCCCATGTTATAAAACCACAGCACAAGATGTGCGGGGAAAGCCACCTGAAATTACCTTGCCTTTACTGTACACAGACGCTTGTTATTCTTACTGATGTTACACCCTCTTATCTTGCCGTAACGAAAGGTGATTTATGGAGTCTTGCCCCTCAGTGAAAGGCCATTCCCCTGCTGATGACAGCACACTTTGGCCCCACAGTAATTCTGAGATAATTTCAAGTTGTTCACTCCTAGGTGAGAACCTGAGATTTTAACTCTATTAAGGAGGCAGGGGTGGGAATGATTATTTTAGGTGATGGAAAATTTTGTGTAGGTCAGCTAACAGTCTTGCACTGAATTCTGTCACATAAAAAACCCCCACAAAACCACCAGAAGATGCAGGTTTGTTCATTTATACCTGACAGCCTCCTAGAGCAAAGACAGAGCCTTGTGGAGAGAGGGGACCTTAAAGATGAAGATAATACCCAATAATTTAATTTTAGCCTAGCATCATAGACTTTGGTTACAGGCTTAGACAGATTGGTATGTCAGCAGACAGTGAATCCGAGACAGCCTAACCTCAGGGAAAATCTTTGGACTCCTACCAGTTCTGGATACTCCCATACTCTCTATGGCAGATCCCAGAAGGGCTTCTAAAACATCCACAGCACAAGTGAAAAACGGGGCTATAGCAAACTACAGAGACACAAGAATCTCATTTCAATAATTCATTGGTTGCATTCAGCTTCTTTTTCATTGTGTAAATTCTCATATTTGTTCATTCTTTAGAAACCATGGTGAATAACTCCCCTTATAAGCTACTTTTCCTGTATATGAATATTAGCAAAGTTCAGTATTTGCATACTGCTGCATTTCAGTATTCTTTGCTCTTACTCCCAGAATACAAGCAACATGCCTTCTTTCCTCTTGTACCAAAGGATGGGCAGGGGAACAGCCGATACCACTATCAGATACACAGCTGAACAGTGGTTTCACTAGAAGGATAACCCTTGTAAAATACTCATTTTTTTATTTTTATTTTATTTGCTTATCACTATCAGGTGAGATTTTTTTATCAAAAAATTCCTCAAAACCCTTGCTTTTTTTTATTCTTTCCTGGAAAATGACAATTATTTGTTTAAGTTATGCTCATGATATCAAAATAGACTTTGTTTGGTTGGGTGCTCGGCCCCTACTCCCTGCCCAGCCATGGCTAGTGACTTAGTATGCCCCAAAACATTCCCAGAGGGATATGCACCTGGCGGTCAGGTGGGCTGACAGGCACACCAGGAGACAAGGTCCATTTGCGACCAGTCATTTATGTCCAGATCAGCCTTGGCTCCAGCACAGGAAGGTGGAACTGTATTGGCCTACATATGAGTAATGTTAGATGTTTCCACACCTTTCAGGTGACATCTCAAGGAGCTTCAGTGTAATTCACAAGGCACGCGTCTCCTTATGTTCTCACTTGTCAGGTTTCAGATGGTATTTTTGACAATGTGGTGCCAGCAGTTTGACTACTGAACACATGCTGAATTCTGCATGCCATGTCTCCAGCTGGAACCAAGGGTCGTTGGCAGGTGACGCCACAGATGAAATCTGGTTCTCTATACCTAGTCTTGCAGTTGATGAGAGCTTTCATGTCAACACTAATCTCACTTCGCTAAATGTGTTTATTTTGTAACGCCAGTTTCTTTTTACAAATTTCCTTAACTACTTATTGTGGCCCTTTTACGGTTGTGATACACACTGTGATAAAGGATGGAATGTCAATGCTGCATGGAAAAGGGATCATTACCACTTTAATCTAAAATGAGCAGCCCAGGGTCATTTGGCTATTTCAGATTTAGAGATTAAAACTGTCTCATGCTGTGAAATGTAATGTAAAAATAGCTGTGTCTGTCTTCCGGAGCTCATTTCCAGGGGATCTCATGACACTTGCCTAATACACGCAAGGGCCATCTTTCCAACTCATAATCATAGTGAGAAGATATTAATTCATGCTGTTTGCACACTGCCAGTTACTGAAAAATAAGTATATAATATGCCTGTTGAATATATAATCAAATATTTAAATAAATACAGATGTATTAGTTTATTATAGAAATATCTGTGAAAAGCAGCTGAGAATCTTCATTTGGCTTATAATGTACGACTGCTGAAGAAGTAAGAAAGAGAAAAGAATTTGGAAAAATGGTGTTAAAAAGCAAAGAGGTAACTGAGTTATAAAAGGATATTTACATTTTAGCACTCTGAGATCATTAGAATAACTGCAAAGTGGGAGCACCTCAACTTATCACCAGCACTACCTGAATTTAACTAAATGCAGTCTGAGCTTGAAGTCAGTTGATTCATTTCAACAGGCTCTTATTATTTCCAGCTCTCATCTACAAGGAATAGTTAGTGGCTGGTCCTAATTGCTGTTTAAAAAGAGAGAGCATTCAACAGACTTCTCTTCCAGTTCTTCTCACCATTGTGTGTGAGGGACAGTTACAGTCCCAGCCTTTAAACACTCTGGGCTATGGGAAGATTTTCAGCTGAAGTAACTTGGTATTGTGCCAGGAACTTTAATGAAGCTATTCTGATTTCTACCAGATGACAATTTGGCTCAGAAAAATCGAAGTCAGTGAAAGTCCCAGCACTTTCCTAAAGGAGGTGAGAAATCATGACTGGCAGGTTCAAGCTGGCATAGTGAGGACTGCATGCTGTACGCCTTTGATGGATGATTTCAGTATCGCTCTGACTGACACATATCCAAATTATTTGGTGGCCAGAGGCAGTTCTACCTAAATACTCAAATGATCACTCTGACTTACATCCAGTTGATTGGGGGGGGCATCTGTCTAAATACTGCCCAGCTACTTTTCTTTGCATCCCCATGCTCCCTGAAAAGCCCTCACTGAGCCCCAAAGGAAAGTGTTCTTATCAAGCACTTAAACACGCTCTTTTGAAGTACAAATTTCTCATGCTATTATTTATTGAGGAGAAGAAAGGCCATTTCCTCTGTCCTTTGCAGTGAATTAGCTGTAGGAAGGCAGTCATGAAAGCCATTTGCAAAAGACCCCTTTGCCTTTCTCCATGCTTGAAGGACTTGGCTTTTCTTTTTCTTTTTTTCTGTGATGAAGCTCATTGCTACCTGTGGTGATTATAGCAGGAACTCTACTCATTCCAAGTGCATACTGCTTAAGCACATAATCTTCTTACGCACATTAGTTTCACATGTCTTGACTCTGTCCCATTAAATGCATGTGCTGTTACAAGAATAAGCTTTGTATCAATTGGCTGCATAATTCAGTGAATAGACCAAACTGAGGTTCAAAGGCAGTTTTATTGGATAATCAAAATCAGCAAATGAGGGATTTTTGCCTACCCACAAATTCCTTTAAAAAACAGTAATAAACCGCTAATAAACACACTGAAACATGAGAACAAAAATCGCCTGAAAAGGAGATTGAGGGTGGGAAACAGTTGTTGTTGGGTGCACTTTGAAAGCTTCCTGAGAAATACACACTCCATTGGGGAAAAAAAAAAAATAAATAATCAAAGTATGTACACGCCAGGGGCTGGATTCTACAGCCACCATCTGACAGCCTAGCTCTAGCACCGAGTTACATGAGGAAAGCACAGAGGTGGCGGTGCCGTCTAACTCTGGCACAGTAAAGCAACTCTTCTGTTGACAGGACTCGGTTTCTCTCCGCAAATATGTATGCATGCCAGCCTGCTCAGACCTGGCTCAGGTACCCCAGGCAGTAAAGTGGACTGGTCTATAAAGCATCCTGGTTTTGGCTGGGAGAGAGTTAATTTTCTTCTCAGTAGCTGGTACAGCACTGTTTTGGATTTAGAATGAAAATAATGTTGACAACATACTGATATTTCAGTTGTTGCTAAGCAGTGCTTACACAAATCCAAGGACTTTCCAACTTCTCAGCCCCTACTAACAAGAGGGCTGGAGGGGCACAAGAAGCTGGGAGGGAGCATGGCCAGGACAGCTGACCCCAGCTGGCCAAAGAGACATTCCATACCACAGAGCATCACACTCAAAATAGGAACTGGAGGGACTTGGCCAGGGGCCACCCATTGCTGCTAGGAGACTGGCTGGGCATCAGTCAGCAGGGGGGTGAGCAACTGTATTGTGCATCACTTGGTTTTTATTCACCTCTCCCTGTCTTTCCTTCTCATTACTACTATAATTATCAGATTTTAATTCTTAAATTGCTCTTATCTCAAAGCACAGGTTTTACTTTTTTCCTGAATCTCCTCCCCATCCCATTGGGGGGACAGAGGGAGGTGTGAGCAAGCAGCTACATGGTACTTAGTTGCCAGCTGGGGTTAAGCCACTACAAGAGAGTTACCAATGAGACTCACATGTGTACTCACTTAAGGTCAGGGTTTGCTTTTTCACATCCCTGAAGCACGTAATTCCAATTGAAATGAAATAAAGTTATGTTTTGAATATTTTAAAATACCTGTGATTCTTCTGTTACTGAAAAATCCTATTTGTATTTCAATGAATTATTATTTTCGATATTGTGATAGTGCAGCCTAAGAGACAACATAAATACCAGAGACAGACTCAGAAAAGGATAGATAATTATATTTATCAAGTCCTAAGGAAAATGCTTACAAGTCTTAAGAGCGTAAAGTGGGGAGACTAGGCATTCTTGTCACACAGACAGGTCACAGATCATTTGCTGTTGAGGCTACCCACATCTCAGACACATCTAGACAACACAGTGGCCAACTGAAGATCTCGGCCACCCTTTGAAATTACTCCCTCCCAAAGCCTGATGGCTGCCAGGCAGCTCTTCATTCACAGAAGGAATACAAATTGTCAACCACTAGAGAACATGATGCACAATAAGTATGCAAGGATTCCAAATAGGATCAAACTACCAAAGCAAGCACTATCTAAAAAGAAAGCAGTCGTGAGGGGTCCACAAGTATCTACTGTCCCTAACCCCAGAACATACTTCCACATTTCCTGTAACAAAGCTTAGGATTGCAGTAAAAGTTCAAAAGCTACAACTAAGCCATAAAGAAAAAATTGCCTGTATTCCTACATAACAATAGTCCTGAAGCCAATTCCCAAATGGCTTTCAGAAACCAACAATACTACAGAAAAAGCAAAAAAGAAAAAAAAAGGTACCCAAACCAGCCTGACCTTGCAGAAAGCAGTGTGTTAACCCTGAACAGACAAATGAAACATACCAGCCAGATAATACAAAAGAGAGTATCAGTGTTTCACATTTTAGCTTACTGCCAACCGCATTCAGTCTCTCATACCTTAAAACAAATCCAGAGCTGAGCTACAGATCCGAGGCAGCCAAGGAGCTCCTTCCTTGCCTCTGGCAGACAATATAAGCCCACATCACCATCTCAGCCTTTTTGCATTCCTTATTTATTCACACCAAAGCCATCACCAGCTGTGGTTCATTTTCCTATTGTAAAGTGGGCTTCAGCTGTAATAACTTCAACTGTAGGCTGTAGAAAAAGCAATTGAAGACTGCTCTTTATGCTCTTTCCTTCAATATTTTTAACTGTAGAGATTTGTCCAAATTTAATTTGTGTTTACTGCAAATTGAACTCCACTCAGGTTAATTTTTATTCTCTGTGGTTTTTTATTACTGTGTCTGGTCTAGACACAATATGGATCTTTGGCAATAAACTTTCTAAGCTCTACCTCTTTATGTTGTTGAGAAGTTTACATCATTTACGAAGTCTTAATAACACATCCATCATAATAAATTCAAAGAAAATATACTCCCCTCATGCCACTCTAGCATCAACATCATGAAAAATTAGTTTTAAAGACCATGTAAATAAAGCACTTATTCCTGACCAAAAAGTTATCATTTGTTACCATAGTTTGCTATATATCAGTGCTAAATATCCATATCAAGATGATAGCATACTTGTTGTCAAAAAAGTGAATTTGGGAACTTGACCTGTAAAGAAATTAGTCAAAATTGAAGGGTATTACCTGTTTTGCTCTTTTGTTCCCAGCCTGCTGTGTGGTTGTAACAGGGGTTTTTTTGTGAAGGTTTGGAGAAGAGTGTCTTCTGTCTTGGGCTGCTCTACATTGCACAAGGTTCCCCTGGGATCGGTCCTCCCTTGGGGCCAAGTGACCTGGTGGGGTTGATGGGTGGAGTGGAAAGAGAAGTCGGACACCCAGAAGGTTCAGTAGGACTAGGAGCCTCCTAAGAACTGGAGGCAAATAAGGCAACCTGGAAAAGAGAGTCTCCCTCTGGACCCAGCATTTATCACAGCTGGGAAGTTACTGAAGGTACATGAAGCAAGGTCAAGGCTGAGATAAAAAAAAAAAGGTTCAAATGGCAATGGCACCGACTGGAGGGGGAAGATTGATTCTCAGGTCCTTTATTTATGTCTGCCTCAAGGCCCAGACCTGAGATACTTTTTCGTCTTCTTCTTCTTCTTCTTCTAAGAATCACTCTGTTCTAGTTCATTGGTTTGTGTTCTCCCTAAACATAAGTTTAGAGATTGAAACTATGTCTGTTGTTTCTGGTGTTCTCGTATTAGAAGAAAACATTCACTTCAGAGCTCTCGCTGACTTGAGGTCCTGTCACACAACTCAAAGTTTATTTTGACAAAGAGGCTGGACAAAATGAAGTAAAAATTTTGAACAAGTGACCTCATTGAAGCACTGATCAGTGTGCGGACTCCAAAATAAATTGTTTACGTGTCTAAGGTGCTCTTGCTCTAAAAAGATCCCAAATTACTTTGCAAATTTAACCTGTGATAGTCACTTCACTCACTAAATAAAAATGCCAGGTGCATGATGCTCAGAGAAGAAACACAGAGCTTAATAATTATTGTATATAGACAGTCAGCTGAACCTAGGTGTTACTTATCTTCATCATGCCAGAAAGCAGTAGATGGAAATAAATGGAACATCTCTGCTGCTTTCCTGCTCCCATCCCTGTTTCTCCATGCAACCCCGGCTTATATCAACAACAGACTCCTACAAAGACAGATTCCAAAGTTGTGAATTGCAGGGTATTTTCAGCCTTCACATTTCTCTTGCACAAAGGACTCTATTATTTTAAATATCAATATTTGCATTTTAAAAGGCTTGTTTATTTGCCTGACTGAGAAAGTGGAGAAGGAAGAATACAGGGAGAAATAAAATGTAAACATGGGGACTATAGTGTGCTGGAAAAGCTCAAGTAATAATATATTTTCACATGTATCTGGTTAAAAGCCCTGGAAAGATGACATAAGGTAGATATTGATTCTAATAAGAATATCTACTTACAATAAACCAAAGCACACGACATACAAATAAGCCTCCAGGAAATGCTAAGAAACAATCTTTGAGCTGCTTTTCTCTAATAAACTTGATGAATGTCACACTTGCTACCAGGATCATCCCAGGCAGATTTAACTTATTGATGCTCAGAAAGAATCAGTCATGAAGAGTAAAGGTAAAATAAGCAAGGAAAAGTTACCATATTCATAGTAACTTAAAGGCTGGTGCCGGGCCTTGCCCTGGGGGGGGGACAGCCCCACGCACCAGCACGGGCTGGGGCTGAGCTATGGGGACAGCTCTGTGGGGGAGGGGCTGCCAGTGCTGGGGGGCAGCCGGTTGCCCACGGGCCAGCCGTGTGCCCGGGTGGCCAAGGGGCCAGTGGGACGCCGGGGGGCACGAGGAGGCGCGTGGCCAGCAGGTGGAGGGGGGGGGTCCTCCCCCTCTGCTCTGCCCTGGGGAGGCGCATCTGGAGCGCTGGGCCCAGTGCTGGGCTCCCCAGTTCCAGAGGGACAGGGAGCTGCTGGGGAGGGGCCGGCGGGGGCTGCGAAGGGGGTGAGGGGCTGGAGCATCTCCCCGGGGAGGAAGGGCTGAGCGGGCGGGGGCTGTTCAGCCTGGAGAGGAGCAGCCGAGAGGGGATGTCACCCATGGCTGCAGGTATCCCAGGGCGGGTGCCCAGGGGACAGGGCCAGGCTCTTCCCAGCGGTGCCCAGCGATGGGTCGAGGGGCACCGGGCACAAACTGCAACACAGGAGGATCCGTCTGAGTATGAGAGAAAACTTCTTTACTGTGAGGGTGACAGAGCACTGGGCCGGGCTGCCCAGAGCGGCTGTGGAGGCTCCTTCTCTGGTGACATTCCCACCCACCTGGATGTGACTCTGTGCAACCTGCCCTGGGGAGCAGGGGTTGGACTGGGTGATTTCCAGAGGTCCCTTCCCACCTCGGCTATTCTGTGGTTCTGTGTGACTCTTTACAATCAATAAAGCTGAAGTGCCATAGGAAAGAGATTCTAATAGCAGAATTCTTCTATGAGCAGAAAAGTCAAAAAAATAAAAAATTTAGAATGTCAAAATAAGTATTTATATATATATGCAACTTAATCAACCTCTGAAAGGTAGTCTAGCCAGCTAACCATAAAAAAACCCCCAACTCATCAAACATATCATAGTTCTAATGAATACTGTATCAAACTCAAAACTGGAACGTAAGCTGTATATAGGCTGAAACTGAACTAAATAAATCACCAATGAGGTAGAAGCCATTGGTGATATATTTGAAGACATGACCACAAAATCTTGCAAAAGTCATACAATTATTCTATCTTCTAAGAGCATTATTTAGATACAGCTGGGTATTGCAAAGGACAGGTGAATTCACATTATTATTGGTATTACATTCAGGTTCTGTAGTACTAATTATTTCTGCAGAAGTGAAAAATGGTGACTTGTTTTGTTTATATGATGGCTATTCCTCAGTCAGTCACAAAGTTGCTTTAATAAAAAACTGAATCATTTTGCTTTTTAGGAGGGACAACTGAACTCTTGAATAGCACTGATCCATAAATTATGAATGGTTTCCTTCTTCACATATTTTTGCTCAGTTAATTCAATTCTATAACTAGTAAATCACAAAAACTAGCCTTCTGAAATGTCCAGGATAGAGATCATCAATTAATTTGAATGAAATATATGGAGTTCACGAAAAATAAAATAGATATTATGTTTTAGATCGAAAGAATAGTTTAGTGGCTCATTTAGACACCATACTGCCAGTATTCCTAGTTTCTACTCCCAGCCTTGTTAAAGACTACCAGTATACCTCACCTCACCTCATTTTTGCTATCCAAAAGCACACCACTCCTCTAAGCAAGCTGCCAAACCTCTCAGTACTCAATAGGAAGAAGGTACATGTAGCCACTGATTCATCCCTTCCTAAAATAGAATGAACTGCCCTCTGAAGATGACTACTGACTATGGAGGACATTTAGGTGGTTATTGTTAGGAGGTTGTGAAGCCCATGCTCACAGCCTAAGTTATTCAGCTCCTCTGTACTTCAATTTTCTATCATTTGAAGGGATTAATAGCATTCCTCGTTTTACAGTAATCTCTTGTCCAGGCAAAAGACCAAATGAACAAGAACAAACGAACAAGCAAAAAGAATTGAAACCCTGCAAGGAGATTAGAATTTCTTGTTTTATCATTCTGACACTGAAAATGGCTTCAACTGAATTTGCAGGTGAATTCCTGTGTATAAAATACTATATTTTTTAACCATTTTTCCAGAACTTGTAGTACCCACTTGGAGGTTTGGAGGGAGGAGACTGCTGTTGCTCTTCCTCTTTTGCTGTCAGAAGGAAGAGCTACTGCCACTTCCTTTGCCTATTACAAAATCGCAGGTGAGCAGTACTGGGCCATCTGTCAGGAATTAATTACTAGTTTTGGCATTTGAACTAAACTCATCTAAAGTGCTAAAACAGACATAAAGCTAAAAAGGGTGTAAAAGGCAAAGCAGAGCCAGAGAAAATTTTGTGTGTATTTCTAGGATTAGAAGATAATCCCAGAGAATCTTCAGAAAGAAAGTGTAAAAATTCCTTTTATTGTTGTCTCATGATTATTTTCCGTATGGATCAGGTGAAAGGACCCAAACTGCTGTCTCAGTCCTGAAGCCAGTAGAGACTTTGACAAGAAGATACTCAGACCTGTAGTCTCAAGTTCATCCTAAGTAAAAGAAATTGTCCTCCTGATTTATCAATAGTAATAGAAACCTATCCAAACTCTGTTTTGGTCCACACTGATTTGGTAATTTAGCTTGGAAAGAGAAGAACACAGGAGAGAATATTTTAAGATTGGTCTATGTCTCCAAAGCATCTAAATAAGATGGTATTGCTATCCTCACAAGTATTTTCCAATCTACTAATAGTCTGTGGCCCACCTGTGCCTGTATTCCATCAGCTTTAGAGGCTGTCTGGTACGATACCGAGTTCTCAGTTACCTCAACAGCAGAGCAGGATTTCCCAATAAAAATGAAACAGAAATATTCAGAGCTAGAGCTTACTGTTGTGGTAGCCACATATGATCTGATGTTGTGCCCTTTGATGCACAAAAAGTATTTCATCGTACTCCCGTATCTCATGCCATATTCCCATCATCTCCTATTGCTAAGGTCTATGTCACCCTCAGCTAACACAATTATGCAGCTTTTTCCTTGCACATACAACACACTGATGTTGTTTAAGATTTCATATTCTACCACAAGCATAGGGGCTTTTTTAAAAAACAGGGAAGAAACTTTTATCCCTATGTTGTACCCCCCCCCCCCCAAAAAAAAAAAGAAAAAACAGTATCTTAATGTGCAGCAAGTACCTGGTCTTATCTTTGGAGCATACACTTTAAATACACTTCCTGCTCTTGACATTCCTAAAAAAGGGGGTTGGGGTTGAAAGTATGTGGTTGGACCGGATGATCTTAAAGGTCTTTCCCAACCAAAATGATTGTTTGATTCTATGATTCCATGTATTAAGATCCAATTGTATAAAAGTGCTGAAAGAAAGAGTAGCTTTCTTGATGCTGATCAGACCTAAGATACAGTATGATCTGGTTCTAGTATGGAAGAACTGTCTGTGTGTTGTTTACCCATCATACCACTTCCAAGGAGGCAGACATCTCAAGATCAACGCCTTGCTCTGCTCCTTTCCCAAGCAAACATGGGAACGGTTTCTTACTGCACGCAAGGCAAACATGACAATGAAAATGGAAAGTAGTAAAACTGCTCTATGCCAAATAACTACATTCTGTCACAGGTTGGTTTTTTTTTACTTAAAATGTATGGGCATCTACTCACAGCCAAGTGTGTGGGTGTGTATTTTTTGCCCTGCATGCTCAGATCCCTTTGCAATACAACAGTATTGGAGATGACAATAGTAAGCTGAAGTGATTTGACAAAAACAGAAAGGAGGAAAGGGAAGAATGTGAGACACTTGGGTAAAATAAAGGAGGTCTGGGCTTATATCACAGAATTGCAATGCTTCTTGTGTTATTCAACCTTCTTCTGAGCTAAAAGGCCACCCTAGATGTATAGCATATGAGGGTGTTTATAGCACAGACTATAAACTGCTCTCTGAAACATTTGGCACAAATGTATTTCTAAAGATGAAAAATGGCTTACAACCAAAAAGAAATTTAGGGATTTGAGGTCATTGTTTTCACGTATCTCAAAGTATCCTTGGCTTTATCTAAGCATGGGCTTGTGAACAACATCTGAGAAAAAGCTTATCAAATTTTAACTCTAAAAATTTATTTCTGCTAGATTATTATTCTTTCTTCTTCATTACTATTTCTGTTTTATAGAAAGAAAAATAGCACCCTTGTATTATTCTGTCTTCTATTTTTAGTCCCTGTAAATCAGAGTCTTTAGAGGCTTAAAGAATGAACAAGAGGAATTTTGCATGCTTGTTCTCGGAACAATTAAGAATTGAATATTGGAATAACACTGTCCAATTTAAGCATAAAACTGTTCAACTGAAGAATTTTTAAAAGAGTGTTAAATGACAGCTCTGTCAGGGCCATCATTTGGCAGAGCCAGAGTGAGATGTATTCGGGGGGGGGGGGGGGGGGGGGGGGCTCATAGAGCTGTGGAGCCTGAGATGAAAAATTTGAGTATATTTGTGCTGGTATTACATTTGGGAAGAGCTGTGCTTTTAGCACCAATTGGTTTTCATGAAGGTTCTGTACTTGGGAGGGTTTTGTAATCATATAAATGCAAATAACATGTAGGAAAGTTGGAATAGTAATCAAAAACAACTTCTCATCCCAGATCTCCTGAAAGTACGGTGAGTTTGAAGGCTGATCTAGATTATCAGATTGCTCTCCACAGGCAGTAGCCTCAGGGTTCAAATGCAGCAAGTACTTAACAGGCCCAGGAGCATACTGGAGTCTGGAACAGAAGATAAAACACACAAGCTAGAGGGTCAGGCTAGGTAGGCTGCTGCTCTGGGACTTTATTCAAAGTGTAGGATTTAACCTTCAGCTGCTGCAGGAATCCCATGGGCTGCCACCATAGGTCCTCAGTGCCTTTCTTGCTGTTGTTAAAAACATCTCAGGCTCAGCCCACTAAGAAAGGCAGATTCTTTCCTGTCTACGCATCAGCATGTGTTTTATATTTCACTCTGCATTACAGTGGCTGGGCTGTTTTTAGCATTAACCTATTCATTAAAAAGGGAAAAGGATAGATAAAATAAAGAGAGCAAAGGCTTTGTGAGTTCTTTGCATGAAGTTTCAACAACCGCCGTTTTGTCAGATCCTGGTGGATGCCGGGTTATCCCATAGCACCTTGTTGACCGCCGTCACCGTTGTAACACATCAAAGCACACCCTTGTCAATCAGGCTAACCCAATTAATGCAGGCGTGTTATGAGTTGCCGTGTCTGGAATCTTTTTTCATCTACTACTGTGTTTATTGTGACTGAGTCCGCAGAATGCTTTTATTGTCCAAATACACAGTGTATTCATGAAATATGAAGAAAGAGCCTACATCAATATTAAAGTTTATGACATTAAGGAGGAGAGGAGAATTAACATAGCAAGATCACTGTAATAAAAATCTTTATAGACCATTTTAAAATTGCATGTTCTTTCATATTTAGACTTGTCCAGAAATGTACATGAAATACCAAGCTCATAAATATTAATATTGTTTATAACACTCCTTAAATACATAATCATTTCTCAAGGCTTCTGTGCTGGTGTAAAGAAATCCTTCATCATTGCCGACACAGTTCATAGGTAAAGTTATATTTAAAGATTTTAAAACCTCAGAAGTGTGATCTTGGGATATGTGTCTAGATACTGACCCTGTAAGGAGCTTAGGCAGTTCCTGTCCCCTTACATACGATTATCAAAAGGATACTCTCTGCAAATGTATGCTTTCAACGTATTTATTGATCTTGGGGCTTGCAGATCTGATTGAGGATCAGATCTGACAACCTGTACACCACAGCTGATCCAATTAATGCTGTCCCTAATGGTCCCTGCCCGTTTGCCACTATTTACAGAACGTGGTAAGTCCGTGAACACACCATAGCTAACCCTACACACAGAAGCCAACGTTAGCTGGCGGGGGCCAGAGCTCACTCCACACCACACAAGGTCACATTTCATAAAGAACTACAAGCCAGTCTGGAACGATAATACAGCCCTAATGTCTACAAAGACTTACCCTTCTTCTTTATCAGCATGGTGACTTTCAGCTTCAGGACCAGACTTGCACTGGAGAAGCTGGATTATACTTCTTGATAAATACATGTTGCTGTCACTGAGTCCTGAATGCAGAAGATATTAAATGAAAATGCTGTCAAGGAATTTAGGCTCCCAAGCATAAGCACAAAGATGTAAAAAACTCATTTTCATGAGCATCAGATGAATCAAGAGATTTCCCAGCACACTGCCTCATCCTGCATTCACTCTCTCTAGGCTTGCTCCTGATTAATGTTTGTCCAAGCTACACATGGTGATACGTCCTCAGTGACCCTGTTTTATCCTGTCTCCTGCCTACAGGAACACAATTTTTTTTTTAAGCAGTAGCTGGTGGAAAGCTGTCTGTCCCTACCACGTGTCACATTTTATATTCAGCAGGGATGCTTTCACTGAGAAAGATTACATATTTTTTTATGAAGGTCCTAAGAGAGGAGTAAGTTTACACTACCCAGTTTACTGATCGCTTGGTCTGATTTAGTGCAATCCATGTCAATAACGAAATAGTCATTTTTCCAAACACTGTTGTTATATCTCTTTAGCTGTATGTCAACATCAATAAGAATACCAAGGCAGTAGGACCTTTCACCCTAAAAACCTTGAAGAAGGGGTATTCGCCTTCTGGAAAGGCAAATCTGAATTCTGGAATACCTTATACAACAGTGCAGGGGGAAAGCACAGTGTCTAACCCCTGGTAAAATGAAAAACCCACAGGACAAAAGATCTACAGGAATAATTCTTCTGTTTTCTAAAAGTAACATGAAATTCGCAATTCATTAATATTTGACTAGACATATTTTGTCTCCATTTCTATTGACTATAGTCTATACGATTTCACAATCATTCCATCACCACTTTTCTGCTATGGATTAATATTTTATTCAATTTATTAAATACAGTATTCATTCCTGCTCATATGAAATCTTATGCATAGTCTCCGCTTTTGTCTGTCTGCTAGCCCAGGACCACTGATGCACACCGGTGGTGGTGTAATCAACCCTTTGTTTTTCCATATGTCTGTACAAGTTGAGACTTTAGCTTAAACCAGAATGTTAGATGACTGGAATCAGAGGAAGGAAGAAGAAAGAAGGAATTCAAAATCTGAAATTAGACCTAGGTGAAATACAAAAAAATGGTGTTTTCATTTCTTTATTACATCCAATTAATAGTCTTGATACTGATCATGTCTGAACTCTCTAATAGGCAAGAACACAGCCAGACCAAAAATTTGATCTGCCGTGAGTACAGCACTTCAGAAGTAATTGAATAATCAGTGTCGTGTAATACACCGTATTATTACTATTAGTTAAAGGTGGATTCCCATCTAAGTTTTTGATGTAGTTAATCCTATCCCTAGAAAGCACTGCTGCATTTTAAAAGCATTTCACATGTAGGGATTTAGGTACTGGCTTTTGTTTCCTTTGGCCTAATTGTATACCCCAGAAAAACCCTATCTGTTTTGACAAGCTGCAATGTGCAATTCCCTACAAAATTTAATTCTAACCTAACTAGTCAAAATGCATTTCAGTTTGTAGAAACAATCTGCCAGTGCCTAATTGTGGGGGTAAATTGCTCAAGTTATGGGAACCAGGAAAGGCCAATACGTGGTTCAATGCATTCACAGAGAACGCTTTAGAGACTCGGTGTTGGGAAGATTAGCAGAGCAGATGTCAAATGAATATTTTTAAATTATGCTTCCTAATTTGTAAATATATTTTTTCCCCTGGTCTTCAGTATAATAAACAAAACATTCATGAAGCTGGAATCAGAAAATTTTCTGTGCTGCATAATTTCTGCTTTGCTGTTATTCAATTACCCAGCCTCACCAAGCTTAAAATTGTATGGTTGCTGGATTTTAACCAAGATTATATAAAGATTTTAGATAGCTACATTTTAAGCTTTTAGATATCTAAGAAATGTACTAAAATACATGATTAAAAGATTATCTTCACAAAAACCCTAAACTGAACAACATGATGATGGTGATTATCATTGGGAAATAAGAAACAGGTACCTGATCTAAACCTACCCCTTAGCCCTGCCATCCCAAGAGAGCCAGCTCCAGGCTCAGGGCTGCCAGGATACATCCCTGCATCTTCCAGATGAAAAAAATTATTTTGTAATCAGGCAACAAGCATTTTCAGACAAAAAGGGAGACAGAGTTGCACAAGCCAGTCAATGGGGCCATAATTTCAGTCAGTTGCTGAAAAGCATTAACTCAGCCAAAAAAGCTTCATCACACAACCCATCCTCCTCCTTCTGCAACTTAGGTCACCTTGTGTGAGCAGGAGGCGGCACTGGGTGCAAGTCCTCCCGACAGAGGCTAAATCTTTCTGTGTAGCTGTATCACTAGTGGACTAAAACAGAAAAAGGGAAGGTGTACGAAATCTTGTAACTGCCACAGAAATTTCCCAGGTCACTTGCTGTTCCTGAGTAGCAGTAACAGTTTATGTTGTTAATCAGAGCTGCTCTAGTCAGGTGTGGAAACATACTTCTCTCTTTTCAATCACAAGGGTGGCTTTTTAAAAAAAAATAATTGAACATAGAAAAGCAAAAGATAAGAAGCTGAGATTTAGTGTCTGCCAATTTGTTCTCCTGGTGAACAATAAAATATCCTGACTGCACAAATGCAAGAACTTTGAGTACGTCAAAATATTACCCATTTATAAGAAAAAAAAATGGTTATGCAGCATTCAGAGCTGTACAATCGGCTATTGGTTTACATTTTTCCTGAGCACTCCCTTTTGTTCCTATTGCTTGATGCAATGGAAATGGGAGGGCTGGTTCAGATCAGGTAAGAGCAAACCTCCATTTCTCCTCAAGGTTGAAGATGAATTAACAAAGCCTTTTTACGGTTTAGACAATGTTGGCATAGTGCTGCAAAATCAGTAGGATTCTACTCTCTAAATGTGCACCACTTTGGAAAGTAAGACAATGTTTTTTTCATTACTATATGGATGAGAAGCATTCAAAAAACTGCAATGTGCTCAGCAATATTTTTAAAACAATCCAAAGATGATGTTTAAGTGGTAGGGTGGAACCGCGAATCAGGGGAATAAAACCAGATACAGCAGAAATTAGACTAAATCGGGGTCTGAAAGGATGAGCGGATGGGCCATTCCAGCCATCATCTTTTTTTGTTTGTTTGTTTGGGTATTTTGTAATTAGCAGAGAGAAGTGTTGGGAACTGAAACAGATTCCTGGAGGATCCTATGGTGAAACCCGGATGGTTTCTTACTTCTCTGCATAGTTTTTGGACTCACAAGCCTTAAGAAATCTAATCCAATCCAGTAAATTACTAAATATCCCTGACAACCTTCGTCAGACAGTAAGGCTGAAATGCATCCTGATTTATCTTCCTTTCTGCATCTTTCTTTGTTCCTCTCCATATATCTTCTTTATATCTCTTTTTTTTTTACCAAGTAAGATTGTTCCTTTTCTGGGATTTTTTAACATAATCTTGAGAGCTACATGGAATAAGACAAGCCCACAAGAATGAGAAAGCCCACTTCAGCCTAAAAATGCTCACTGGAGGACAAGCATCCCAGCTTACTGGGATGTCCTACACTGGGGAACTTTTGGACCTACTGTGCTTGCACTACTGTGATGATCTCTACTTGAGCCGTAAACTCAAAGTTTTTGGGACACCCTAAAGCTGTTTTCTGTTGTAAGCTTGCCTTACACCAGTAAACTGGTAGATGTATAATGTAGGCAGACATCTGAGGTCTTCAGGTGTGGCAGCTAGGCTAGAACTACTGTGCAGTAACTACATATCCAGAAATCCTGGATAATTGTTAAAAAAAAATTTAAAAAAAAAAATATCCCCAAATTCCCCAGCATTTCATGTCAGGAAAAGAGAGTATGCCCAGAGCTATTCTGCTTATTTCCTCCTCTGGTTTGTCAGAAACTGAAAAGCATTCTTACATTCACATACCTGTGAAAGAAATAATCCTCTGGTTTCTATAGAGAAAGAGTCTCATTCAAAAAAGGGACTATATTTGAACACTTCTGTCTAGGAAAAGTTATCAACAACATTTTGATCAGATTTCTTTTACAGAAAGGGTATATGTTTGTGTTAGAACCTTAAGACCGAGAATTTATGGCATTACAGTGGTTCCAGGGACAACTGGTATTTTGTGATACAGATGCACCAATTACTATATAGAAATTGATTTTGCTCTAAGACTTTCCCAATTAATTTTTCTTTTCCTAAGACTCAGAATTAGCTTTGGTTTTGTAACTACAGAAAACAAACAACAACATCTTTTCAGACAGCTCAACAGAACTTTTCCTTTATCCTTCCTATCCTTTCTCAAAGTTGGTTGTGGGTTTTTTTAAATGCAAAACCACATATCAATCAGTACTTTACATACAATACCATTCCTCCTGCTCTTTATATGATTTTTACTCTGTTTAGACAAGCACATGAGAAATCTCCTAACAAATTTTGCAAATTCACTCATTAGCTTTAAAGCAACTGTAAATTTCCCTCTCTGCATTTACAAAATTCTCTGCATGAAGCATACGAGTCTGTGCCGGGCTGTGGTTTTATACTCAGTGGTCCCACAGACTGAAGCAACCAAGGGCTGGATCCCTGGTTTGGATCTTTCTCAAGTGAGGAAAACTATACAACCGAGAATCAAAAGGACAGTACCATTTTCCTACTTGACTTGAATGAGTTTAGCTTCTTCTTATATTTTTGCTTCCCATAAAGGGACTTTATTAATGGTCTCACTTACTAAAACCTGACCAATCCTGTTCTTTTCCAGTGTACTGTATCATTAAGAAACCGTAAAAATAAACAAACTGACAGACACGTGAGAAAAAGCACTTTAAAAGAACAGATTCATAATGTTTGAGGTTTGGGGAGTTGTTCTGTTCTCCTTCCAAGACATTAAATGACATTTTCAGGCCAGAAAGGTTATTAAGAACTTTGTTTTAAAGCTCTTAAAAATCCAAACACTGACTGGATTAACTACAAGGGTGCAGAGGACACGTCTCTGTTCCTGACTCCAGCCACTGCCATGTCTGTCAGCGTGTCTCAATTAGAGCTGAATCTGATTATTGTGTTAAAATGCAGAGTACCAGGAGAAGCAAATGAACTGCTGGCTCCAGGTAGTCTCCAGGGTTACGTATACATCTGCAGCCCTGCCATTGCTACTCTGTTTTCACAAAGCTCTGCCAATGTGAAAGAATCAGAAGTTCTGGACCTACAACAATAGCGGTATCAGTATCTTCTTTGTGCTGATGCTCTGCTCTAAGAGATGGCAAAATCATAAACATCACCAGCATGACTATTTGTTCGGTGATGAGATCAGCTAGAGAACAGGGACCCTTTCTACCACCAGCTTCTGGTACTTCATATGCAATTATTAGCCCATATCATCAGCATTTTTTTTTTCTTCAGAATGTTTTGTCACTCTGTAAACTAGTCTTATTAGGCATATGGCAGGAGGGTTTTTGTTTTATTAGGGTTTTTGGGGGTTGTTTCCTCAGAATCCCTCTGAAGAGAAAAAGCTAGCAGGGTTTTGACATTTTTGTGCATGTTAGAGTCAGCACAGGCTGGTCAGTAACGCAGTACTTGCTCCTGTAGTAGACAAATATACCAGGATGAGAAATTTGCAAGGCAGGACAGTGGAGAAAAAAACCCCCAAAGATTTCTGACAAATACGATAAGGCATATCCTAAACTGCTTTTTCCTTGTCAGTATTGGGCTATGCCTATATACATGTAAGCAAGATGATATTACTTTAAGAAGTGATATTAGATTGGCACAATGAAGAAAAGGCAGGGCACTTCTGTTAGACAAAACCCCTTTTCAGGTCTGAAACAGCGGACAGGTAGAGAAGCAAAGTACAGTGGGGTACAACTTCTAATCTGGTTATATCATTTAACGAGAGGGGCTGACATAAAAAGTTGTCTGGTACCTGGTGATAAGAGGGGGATGTTAAGATAAGAAAGGATAGGGTAGGACGATACCCCGTGCCTGGGAGAATCAGTCAATACACAGACATTAAAAACAAAACTCCAACTTTAAGTGGTTAGAAATTAAGAATTTGATTCAGTAATTTACCTTGACCTAAAAATCTAAACCGGATCATAATCCAAATCCAAATACCCTTTTGGATCATTCAAGGTCCTGGGCATATATGTGTATTTTGTGACTTCCAATATCTGTATTGAAAATGAAAGAAGGAAAGTAAGTATCTAAATGACCATTACAATTCATGTTGGTGTCTAAATGTCAAATATAAGATCAAGTGGAAACTTTGTAAGTCAGATTTATTTAGACAAGATTAAATCTCTGGATTTGAAACATCAGTGAGGTCTCCCCGTTGCCAGTTGTTCTGTGATCTGAGAGGAGTAAATCTGCATCGGAGGCTTCGGGGATAAACCGTACCTGAACTAGACTTTGAAAAATACGCTTGTTTTCCCCCCTGACAACCTGTGACAAGATGATATAAAGCAGCATTTACCAACAACTTGTAAGAGATTAGGCAGTTGTCAAAAGAGTTGTCAATACAGGCTTTAGCGATTGCTTCCTGAAAGATTTCGGAGAAACACGCGAAGCTGCAGCTGGGTTCTGATAGCTCTCTACAGCTGCGCACAGCTGGGCAGATGCTGTGTTTACCTGTATCTTTAGTTCTGGCTAGGTACATGATGGCTGCGATGACAGTGAGGTATAACAACCATTTTTTATATACATGTATTATGAATTCGATTTCATCCATTATGAACCACCCAATCCCTCTTTCTCATTTTTCTTCATAACTGTATGTCTTGATTCCCACGAATAAAACCATAATTACTGCTGCTTTTGTTTAACATGATTTATAATTGCTATAATGATAAGGTCTCCCCTGGTAACAGTAAGTGCTTACTGCTGACTAGCAGTACAGTTCTTCTGCAGCAAGCTTTCCCTGCTTGAGACATACTGTCTCTAAAACAAACCTTTTCCTACTCTGTACCAGCACCAAGAAAGAAGATGACCAAAGCAGTCTAATTTTTCCAGATCATGACAGCAGTGTTACAAACACTTTGGTTTAAGCAGTTAGCCAGAACTTGGGATTGTTTACATTAGAGAAAATGAATGATACAAGACATTCTTTGGGAGGAGGATATTTATTTATGAAGGAAGCGCACCAGCTTCCATTTCTCTAAACACAGTAGAAAGAAAAGAAAAAAAAAAAAAAGAAAAAAAAAAAGAAAAAAACAACCAACAAACAAAAAACAGTGTTTTGGGGTTTATTTTCTGATTTTGTTTATCTTGCTCATGACTTCCAACTCTACCTCTCTTACCATTCCTGTGCCTACAAAGGCTACCTGTCCCCCCACAGGACAGCATTTACATCTCCATCTTCCACCTCTCTGCTGCCTTTCTTTTCATGTTCTTAGTTCAGCTCATGCACAGCTTGACAAGCAGTCCCCTGCTTCTGGTATTCTCCGTCCCAGGAAAAAAATGATCAAACTGGTAAAGATGCAGCTGGACAATACAGCTAAACCCACATAACAGTCAGCCATGGTCAAAAAGGTGTCCTAGTCACCCCCTTCCCTGCTCCCAGCTACCTGCCTTCACCCCTCCTTCAGACCAACACCATCACTCATCCAGCCCCACAGCGAGATCATTCAGGGAGTCAAACCAGAAGAAAACTCTTTTTACTTTTCTGCTCTATTTTTCTGTCATTTTAGGTTCCTGAATCAGTCCCCAACATGGCTACAGAAACGTCAGAGATGGCAAAAAGGGATCCACGGGAACACATATTTACAGGCTGAGGGTAGAGAGGCTCAACTAACATATCAGCAGAATGAGGGATCACTCAGTCACCTCCCCCTGGGCAGTAGGTATTTTGTAGCTTTCTCACTCCACAACACTCTTTTCATTTAACATAAAGAATATTTGGCACTCATCTCTGCTCCAGCAACAGCAGGGAGAACCGGGGGGCTGGCTGGTTCCCAGCCGGGTTCTGCCCTACACTGCACCAATGCGTGGGGTCCTGGGATCGCGGGGAAGGTGGAGCAATAGGTAATCGGTGGGAAAGAGGATCCAGGGCAGTGACAGCACTGCCCAGAAAAAGTGAAACCCAAGTTTTATATCCGGCAAGGCAAGTGATTAGATCAAAGGAAGATTTAAGCAAGTTTGGAAATAGTATTGTAATCCAAAACTTTCACTGTTGAGTGCATGTAGGCCCAGGCCAAAATCACCGTATTTGCAGGAAGGAAAGTAAATTTTATGATTCGAGCATGGATCCAAAGCCAGAATTTTGACTCTGGTTTTATTACATGCCCAACCAATATCCTTAAGTATCACATTCTGCATGTGGTGGGGACTGAAAGCCGACCAGTGAGCAAACAGCCAGCGCCTGTGTTCCAAGGCTTTCTCTTACCCTAAGGGTCACACTCACCAACTTTGCAATTAAAGCATTTATTAGGTTATCCTATAATACAAGATAGCAGAAGAGCCTGTGAGTTCCTTTAGCTGATTGTATACTCAGATAATCCAACATTAGATAACGAGAAGTTAAATGCAATTTGTTACAGTTTATTACGAGCTTTGTCCCTTTTTTAATGAAAAGCATTTGCTGCAGCATGTGATACTTTTAGATTAAAAAGTGTACAGCAAAAAGTAACCAAGTTGTAAGCAAAAATTTTTTTTGTAAATGTAGAGGCAGGTTATGACTTCAGGACCAAACACGGTACATGCACGTCAGAAAAAACTCTGGAAAGGACACTGGGCAGCTTTTCAATTTGCTTTCCAATTTCCAGCTCATTCTATTTTTCCTTCCTTTCTCTTTTCCTTTTCATATTCCTTGTCTACTAGGTGAGAAACAAAACTGATTTCTATAAACCTTTGCTGGTTAGCTGGTCCCATCTGTGCACAACTGAACATCCCGTGGGAGGGAAGAGATCCACGTCCCTCTCTCCTCTGCAGACACAGCCGGCCAAGAGACTTCACAAAACTGTTCCACTTTGATCCACGATCAGAGAAGTTTTTAAAAGGCAGGGTGGTCGTGTGCATGGAAACGGCAGGGAAGGAGCTTCTCCATATGGCCCTGTGTAATCCAAGCCAGCACAGCACATGCATTTCCTGCACCAGCAACAAGACTCACCCCAGAGGAATGACAATTTGGAAGTTCAGAATGACACAGAAAGGAAAAATTAAAGATCTTTTCAAATAAAAAAATATATATAAAAAAAAAAAAAAAAGAAGTGAGGGAGGTGTTATAATTCTTTGTCACAGCATCATCATACAGTGCAATTCCATACATTTCTTCGGAGGTATGGCTTATGGATCAGCTAAGTGGGAAAATGAGACATGCCGAGACCTTTTCATTACTGTGTACCTCAGGCATTTATTTTCAGTAACTATTGATTTGGGCAAGATTTCAAAGAATGAATTAGGCCCCACCTTTGCAAAGGATGTGCTGGCACTGTTTACATGGTCGGTCATTAGTACTTTTTACTATACAGTCCTAGTTTTATTTCTTCGCAATTTTTGTTTCCCCCTTAAAGCAGTGGTATTTTGCCACTCTTCTTGGAGGAGATAATGATGAAATTAATCCAGTTATTGAATTGCCAGTCTCTGGAAAGATCATTTCACATATGGGGAGGAGTGGGAACAAATCGATCTGCACATCGATTGATTGAAGATGGGTTTTCATATGCAGCATTTTTAGAGGGCAGAGAAGATCAGAAAGACCTTAGGGAAGCCAGCATCTTCATTGATGTCAAAGTGTCTACCCTTGTACCCTGACAGAACTGAATTGTTAAGGAGCAGGCATTCCTTTTCATTTATACACTTTTTTTAAAAAAAAAAAAAAAAAAGTGTCAGTACTTCAAATCATCTTATAAAAATTGTGGATTCACACATTGAAATTAAATGTATCTGGGGATTTTTTCTGGAAAAGACAAGTATTTGACTGAGCAGACTTACAAAGTGTTATTGTTCTTAATTTTAGCTGTAATTCGTCATTTAAAGAGAAACTGAATTTAGGCACCTAAGGCTCTGTCTATCGTCATAGAGTGAGTAAAGCAGTCCAGAAGTTGAGAACTTCAGTGGAAGTTATTAATCTTTGAAAGAGCAACATGAATTTCTCCTGTCAGAATGTGAAAGAAAGCTAACTCAGATTAGCCTAGCTCTCCAAAATCATAGAATCATAGAATGGTTTGGGATGGAAGTGACCTTGAAGATCATCTGTTTCTAATCCCCTGCCAGGGGCAGGGACCCCTCCCACCAGCCCAGGTTACCCCCAGCCCTGTCCAGCCTGGCCTGGGACACTGCCAGGGATGGGGCACCCACAGCAGCTCTGGGCAGCCTCTGCCCGTGCCTCACCATTCCCACAGTAAAGAATTTCTTCCTAATATCTAATCTAAAGCTACCCTCTTTCAGTTTAAAGCCATCACCCTTTGTCCTATCACTTCATGCCATTGTAAGAAGCCCCTCCCCAGCTTTCTTACAGCCCCCTTTAGGTACTGGCAAGCATTATAAGGTCTCCCTGGAGCCGTCTCTTCCCCAGGCTGAACAACCCCAGCTCTCCCAGCCTGTCTGCACAGGAGAGATGCTCCAGCCCTCTGAGCATCTTTGTGGCCACCTCTGGACTCCAACAGGTCCATGTCCTTCTATGTTCGGGGCCCCGGAGCTGAAGGCAGCACTGTGGGGGGGGTGTCTCACAAGAGTGGAGCAGAGGGGCAGGAACCCCTCTCGCCCTGGTGTCCACGCTACCTTTGAATGCTCCAGAAAAAATATTCTTTCTGATGAATTGGCACTTCGTTATTTGGGCTCACCTCTTCCCTTCCGCATCAGTAAATTCTTATCTTAAATTTCTAAAACCAGAAAGCTAAAAGACATCCAAGAATACTTTTCATTTCAAAGAACTCCATAATACTAATTTTGATGTAATACAGTATTTGTTAGAGAACATAATGGTTTGTCTCTGTAGTTAAAATCAACTTCCTGGGAAACTGGTCTGCATTTTTATTCTCAAAGAACTACATTTACAAAATATAGAAAACTAAACTGTATAACTGAGTTTAGCAAATGAGAAATCTTTATTTGTGGACTTCTATAATTATCCTTGACTGATACCATGATGATGCTGGCATTTTTGTGTCAGCCTTTTAAAAATTGTTAATGTGCCTAGCAAACAAATTATTTTGCGACCAACCAAGATGAAGAACTGTAGACAGAGTAACTCATTGAGTAGGATTGTTTGGTATTGTGAAACCAAGATGCATTTATAAAATAATATTATTTTCAACAGCGGTCAGACTATGCTACACATAATCAATGCTCACAGGAAAAATGTGGGATAAAATCCTTACCTTGCTGCAGCCAGTGAGAGTTTTGATGTGAAATCCAATGATGAGAAAAAAATCTACCTATTTTTGCTCCCTGTTTTCTTTTCTTAGGGGTGGAGTTTTGTCACCCTGACTTAAAATCAAAATATTCACAGGGTTTTTTTATATGAGCATGATTGTCAGAAGAGTTAGTCCATACTACAGCAATGCAACCGAGGTGAAGAGAATAAGAATCTAAAGGTTCTGGTACATAAGGCTCATTACATATGGAATTAATATAATCATGGCTGGACAGCTACATTTTTGTACCGAATCTGATGGGCAACGCTACTAATTAAACAAAAAGCAGATCAGAGGGCTGATGCTGCCTGTGTTGATGTGACAAAAGGACAATCTTTGTACAGTTTTCTCATTTTCTTACTAATACAGACCATAATTATGTCAGTTAATGAAATAATATTCTTAATATACTGTAAGATAGTTCATGTTTAAAAAAATAATCCTACTCACTGTATGTGAAAGTGAGAAATGAACACAAAACCTTAAAATTCAGGTGTTCAGCTACCCAAGAGCATATGTTAATGTAAAAAGATACTATTATGTAGCTTTTTAGTTAATGTATAATCTTAGGTTTTGTTTGGTTTTTTAAAAAAAAATTTGCTTCAGAAAACTTTTGCTAGCCAGAACTTTGTAATAAATGGAAAATCTATTCAAAGACTTTTAGAAAAAGAATATGTAGTGAAATTGAAAATGGAGCCATCAACCAATGCTCAAAAAGCCTTTAAATAAATATTCATCATTTCCCAAAGAAGTGGCTTTCAATAACATTCCACAGATAACTGACATTTGTTTAACCACCGAAGGCCAAACTTCTGAAGAGGAAATTGTCTGGAGTAGATAGCCCATCCATGTTCTCAGCAAACCTTAAGCATGTGTTTTAAATTTAGTCATCTTTACAAGTACTGTCTTGAGGGTGAATGTTTTCCTTAGCTGTCAGTTGGAAGAAGAGAAGGGACCACAGGTTCTTCCTATCATCTTTGTGGAATAGCTCAGCAAAAGGCAACCAATGGCTCAATTCAGATTTGGGGCATTAATGCAATGCAGATGAAAACATCAGTAACAACACCGCTTAGGACAAGCAACAACAATAAACTTAAACCCCCATTTAATTAATATTAAAGCCTAAGATAAAGTATCATAAGCCTCAGAACTGTGTCTTTCCACTTAACTGCTAGCTAAAATACATAGCAAACACCCTTTGTCAAGAAAAAAATATACTGAAGATATAAAGGGAATATGCAGAGTAAGAATTGGCAAATACTGATCAAAGCAAAAGGCTTTACCTGGAAGCTGATGGCTGGTTGGGAAAACGGAACACTGGAAGCTCTGCCCCAGGCCAGTAACCTGCCGCAATTGTTATTTCCCTCAGGGAATGTCTTGCTCAAGAGGATGTCAATCCTGGAGCCTGTTTGGGTCTGGGTTTTGGTCTAAGATAAAAAATTTATATGAATGTCTTTGCATTGGTAATGGCAGTGATACAAGGTCACCCAGTCAAGGCAGAAAGCTTCTGGGGAAAAATGTTAGCTGGGAACATGTCACTTCTCCTTATTTATCAAAAAAATTAGCAAAGTTGCTTGTTTCAGATAGAATAAAGTGAAGGAAAACTTGGCCTTTATCAATGTTTAAATGTTTCCAGAACCATACTGGTGAGACAAGGGGATGGATTGTTGATTTTACTTTGAAATACAGGCAATCAGAATTTGGACCACCTACTCAACTGGTCTGGAATCCTGCTTCCACAAACAGCCTCTGAAAGCAAATACATTTACATATATATATATATACATATATATATATATATGAAAGGCTCCCTTTTGCAGAATAAATAGCACAGTTCTGAACTAATTCCACTGTGCAACCTCAGGTCAAACATTCCTTTGTAATTTCAATAAATGATGAGTTGGCTACATGGGCTTACTCTTATCTTTCACAGCTTCCCCACAAACACCTCGGAACGTGCCAGTTCTTGGAAGCAGGCTGAAATATGACTGGTGACAGTAAACTTAGATTACTCCTGACAGAAATACTCTGCTTGGGAACAGAATTAACTATAAATTTTGATTGTGATCCAAATTTGCCAGTGGAAATATTTTTTATATGAAACCATCACTTTTTGACACACTGTTTTCACATGTCTTTATTTAAAAATAAAACAAAACTGCATTTAGTCTCAAGATATTACTTTGAAAGGAGTGGCCAAAAGTTTTCACTTTGAAAATGCAAATATATTATCCAGCCCTTTTTGCAGCCAAGTTTTAGTAACGGATTCAATGATCTCCTAAGTATGTACGTTCCACACATCAACTAAAAATCACAAAACAGTCAAACAATATTTTGAACCTAAATTTCAAACATGCTTATGGCATTTAAACAACTAAAACCTTCAGACACTATTAAGGAAGGGGGAAGGAGGGGATGGAAGACCAGTAAAGATCTTTGCATCTTCATTTCAGATTTCTCTCATTTTTTTGGTTATTTAGAATATCGTGCTCTTTTTTTTTTTTTCCTCAAAAAAATTAAAGTAGAATTCACCACCTAACAAAAGTGAACTGACAAGCCCAAAACTTCTTTAAAACACTGAAAAAGTTGTGGAGAAAAAAAAAAAACAAAAAGGACACAAAAGCTGTTAGTACCTCATTTAAGTGCTGTTAGCAAGTACAGCTAACAAGTATTACTAGCAAAGGTAATGTTAGCAAAAAAAGTAATATGTGCTTAAACTTTTAAACCAAGATACATAATACATATTAAAATGACTGTGTAAATTTGTAATGGATTATGAAGCGTTATGTAAATGTTAATTATTATGTCTGCTGTAGCAACATAGTGTGTGCTAAAGCTCACTCTTTCAAATATTTTCTACTTTAAATAAAAAAATCATGCCAGAAGGTATTTATTGGTTAATATTAAGAAACGGAAAATCATCTCCCCTCACTGGCTATTATGTATAATTAACTTTGGAGATTATTCTGTTTAAATAGCTTTGTCCTAGGATTTTATGATTCTTTTGCCCTACTAAACCTGGATCATACACTGAATGTAATTAAAATATAATATACTTCAAACTGAGACCTAACAACAGGAATTTAGTCACTGACAATGCGGTATGGTGTTATTCCTAACTGATGAGGCACTTTGTTTTAATTTCCAGCCACCAGTACACAGGTGAAGCGTGCTTTATGGGCAGTCCTGGAGAGGGAAAGCTCCTGGCTTTTCCCAGAACAGACGTAACGGACATAAATGCCATATAAACATTTTCCACATCATCGTATTTCCCAACAGGGCCGCTTCTGAGCTCAGAAGTTTTGTCTTTTAGTCTTGTTCAAATTTGATGTTAAAATTTCCTACCAAAGCGGGCCGCCCACTGTATGCTGTGTGCAGATGGGGTCTCTTCTTTCCAGTCCCAATCAAGTGCACCAGGTCCTAGGTCCTTCCACATTCTCATGCCTCAGGTTCCATCTTCTTCCAAATCCTTCCTGGAAAGGGCACTGTAAAGAAAAACAATTCCTCTCTTTCTAGGATATCAAGGCTGGTTTCATCCTGCTTATTTTTAGAATTTTAAGTTAATTTAATGTTTTTTAGATAGGACTACCTTGTTTAAGACTAAACGAGACTATGTGCCTTGTTTAATGCATTAGCAGAGACTAACACCAGGTATTTATCTTGTAGTAATTATCTACAGGTGACCATGAATGTGGAAGATTGGACTTGACCACCTGATGTCCAAACCACAAGACATGGAGCTTTAATGACGCTGCTGTCTTCCTCTTCCGGAGGCCACTGAGGCATGTTCTGACACGCACGAGAAGATTTCAGCAGCTTTCAGACAGATTATCTGTATTTTTCTTCCTGCTTTAAGCATGAATATCACCAGCTGCACATGGCAAAAAGATCATTGACAGCAGGAGGCACCAGGGGTGAGATACCAACCTGAATTTTCTTCTGTCAGAGGTTGAAGCCAGTGTCTGAATGAAGATATCTCTCCACAAAGATACCAGAACCACCTGGAATCAGAAAATATTTTGAAAGGAAAGTATATCTTTCCTAATTACCCAGGTAATTAATGAACTATCTAGGGATGGACCTCTGGACTGGAGAAAATATCTGTGCAGTAATTGTGTAAGGAGAAGTGCTGACTGAGAAGAAATGCTCCAGGTACAACATTTAGATAAACTCTATTAGGGATAAGTTCTCAGCTGCTGCTCTTCTTGGCCTCCCTTTAAAAAAAAAAAAATAAATGTTCCTAAACATGCTTGTAAATTGAACAGTTACCAATTTATATTCATGTGTGAATATATCTGAGTCTCCTACCACAGTCTCCTAGTACCGGAGTATAAAAAAGAAAATGTATAGCTGACAAACCAAACCCCTACATTTTTATGTCTCCAGGTGAAAGCTGAGGTTAGGAAATTGAAACTTTCATGTATAAACAAGGGGGAAACTCTCATCCTACACAACGAGCAATAAGCTGCCTCATGCATGAGCCTTACATTCCACAGCCAGTGCTGCTGTGAGTAGTTTACAAGTCTCTCTACCTGAAAGTGTAAAGATTTCCTCAGGCATGCATTGTAGACAGAACCCTTCACACAAATATTGCTTGTACATGTAGTCCATTCATACACTTATCATCACTTACAAATGTCATATTAGTTTTAAGTATTCTTACCACAATTATTTCAGCACCTTCTTAGATTTCATGTACAGAATAGTTGTATATTCTCTCACAGCAATCATTGACTTTTTAATAACAGTTACTGCTCATTTTTTTTTATCTTTTCACTTCTGATTTTTTATTTTCCTGGAACGGTGAATTGCTCTGTCCTCCAGATTAACAGGAAAATACAGGAAATAAATCAGTAAAATTATAAATAATGAAATCTTTGTAAAAATAAACCATATTCTGGAAGAACACAATTTAAAAAATACAAATACTACTGTAGAGCCTGAATGACATGGAATATTAAGGATTTTAGCTACTCTTTGGTGAGTTCAGTGAATGTTTCCCAGTAGTCTCATGGGACCTAAATTCATCCTGAAGAGAACAAATTATTAACTTTATTCTTTCACTAAGGATAATTAGTCATATTTCTGAATTCTGGGCCTTTTGTACCGCACAGAACTAAAGGCAGGAGAGGGGTTAGGGACATGGTGAATGATTTCCAAATGTTATGGGCAGGGCAAAGGATAAAGTGCCATTCTTTACCTGTCTGCATTGAAAAGGACTTTGTCTTCCCCTGCAGGTGGAATACAATATCCACTGCCCAAGAGCCCAGAGTAATGATTTGATGGCCCTTCCATCAGCATCAATGGTGAGCAGGTCTTGACCTTCAAACGCCCCACACAGTCAAGAGCGCAGCAGACTGGTGGACCACTGGTGAGCTCTGGATACCTGTTTCCCAGTATTCCAGCCTTCTCTGCCACCCAGCCAGCTGCCTGCTCTTAGAGCACTACAGTTCTGTGCAGCCAGCGGTCAGGAGCTGGTGGCCACCATTCCAGTGACATCTAGCAAAGGGGGTCCTTTCTCATACACTAACGCATAATACACAAATACTCCCGGGGTGGGGGTAAAGATGCAGAACTCTGCCATTAGCCTGTGCAGTAATTTTCCTCCTGTTTCTTGTTCATCCTTGAGCCTTAAGTCCCTCACAAAGGGTTTTTTCCCTGGTGCCCTGAAAAGTAGATTCCTGCCAAAAAACAGCCTGGGAATTAAAGCACTGCTGTGAAGATGGAACTTTAATGTGGATGGAAGCCCTCTAAGAGAAACAATGGACGCTGGATCTCTCACAACCTTAGAAAAAAAAACCAAACCCTGAGCACAAGTCATGCATCACAGGACTAGATCTGCAAACTCAAAGCTTGTTGCTTCATACATGCTGAATAGGGACAATCTGTTGATATAACCAAGGATTTCATTTTATTTTTCCTTTTTTATGCCACTGTAATCAATCACACAAGAAGACCGCTCCCTGAAAACTTCCTGCAAACACAAACCTCCTCCGAGTTACCTTTCCCTGGATGGAGACCAGAGGGGCACCCCACCGACCCTCTGCTCCTTGGCACCCTAAATGCCCACGCCACAGTGGAAAGGGAGGCAACCTCCCGCAGGAAAACTTCATCTGTGTTTTTTAAGAAAAACGGGAGCTGCACTACATTTTGCCTGGAGCAGCATAAGTAAACATGCTTCGAGAATGGAGAATTCTGGAGCAAATCCAACAGGCTAGAGAGCTGTGACACAGAATCCCAGGGCAACTCCACATGAAGAGGGAAGCCAGACTTCTATCCTAACCAACAGTGCGGCACGTCTGCTCATCCGCAAAAGCAGGCTTTAAGCACTTAGGAAAACATCATTTGAAAAATAAGACACTCTTGGACTTTCAGAATGCCTCTAGAGTTATATACAGATGATCAGATGTTAAATCTTTTTTGCCTAAATCTGATATAAGTTTCTTGTGAATCCACTTGCAAATCTGTGTTCGAGTCCACAAGGATATCCAGGAATTCTGTTGCAGAGCCAGAAACTAAATCCCAAGCTCCTAAAAAACAGCTATGTAAACACTGGATGCTTTAGCTGGAAAACCAAACACATTTTTCAGTTTATCCTGATAGTAAAAATAATTGTTAAAAGCTTTCAGGGATGCAGAGGGGTGTGCAGCATGTGTGCCGAGACAGAGCACGCCTTCTCCTGACCCAAACTCTTTGTTCAACTGAAAATCAATCTTTCAGCCAAAGAAAAGGTTATTTACTGTGTTATATGACTTCAGCTAATATTAAAATTCAAAACAAAATATAATTTTAAAATGCCAAAACATTTTGTTTGAAATTTGTCAGAATGAACTGTTTTGTCCTTTCCTTTTTTTTTTTTTTAATTTTCTGAAACCATTTTAGAGGAGGAAGCTATACCCACAAACACTGTTATTTTCTGAAAACTACTTCTCACTGATTTTTCCTCTAAAAGCACATCACTGTTCTGTAAGTCCAAAGACAGCTTCTTACCCATTGAACTATTCTTCCTCTCTAATAAGTTGCTCATATTAGTTATTCTTCCCAAAAAACCTTCAGCTGTGCTCCCATCGTTAATAGTGGCCTTAAAGGCCTTTTAACTTTTAAATTAAAGAGAAGATTTTTAAAATGAAAAGAAAATCACTCTTTAATGCATTTGAAATTTTCTCAAGGAAGCCTTCTATTAATTAAGACGAAAGAGTTCTTTTTTCAAAAAAACCCAAAAAAACCTAATTATAGCATCTGAAAGCACAGCTTCTTTGAACTCTTACTTCATAGAGGAAGGGAGGAGGAGATTGTCGGTATTTTTTTCATGTGAAAACAAGTTTTGATCTAATCACATTTGGTTAACCGATTTTAATGGAGTTTCTGCTTCTTATATGTTCCTAAGACATATAGGAGAAAAATATTTGGGTAGCAGGGAACTGAAAAAAAAAGAAAATCCATAAAGAAATGCCATCCTCACTGTGTAATATCCTAAAAGAAATTATAGAGGGGGTGTGTGTGATTATAGTAGTATTTATGAACCTTAAAAGCATAAAATACTACATTCAAATGAGGACTTTAAAGTTCCTGTTTTTCTAGGAGACCTCCTTGATCTGTATATCAAGAGAATAATCTCAAAGGAAAAGGGTTTTGTCTTATCTGAAACTTCTGGACTAGTCAGAATTCAAGGGTGATTAGAGGCTTCTTCTGCTGCTACTTCACTGGATTTATAATTGACACCATGTTACCACGGCTCACGGTGATTTTTCATTGTTGTTCCAACCCAAGAGAGAATCCAATGGGCAACATACAGGGCTGGCTGTGCTCTGGCTGCTCGCTCGCTCGCCTCTGCAGAGCAAGCCCTGTGCCCAGAGCGCTGCTGCAGCACCGGGCGGTACCTGAGGATGAGGCTTTATGATCACGAACCCAATCTGTTCCCGTATGTTCAGCCCTAGAGCAACACCCCTTGGCGCTGGTCTCTAGCTCGGTTAAATATCTCCCCTAACGTCTTCCAAGACCCACTGCCATCTCTATCCCAGCAGGAACGCTCCCAAGCAATGCCACCAGTTCAAACAGCAACGCGCCAGCTCTACCGGGGAGCCACCACGTGTTCACCATAGCACTGCCTCTGCTTCTGACCTGTTCACATCCTGGACACAGGCTATTCCAGAGAGCTCTGTGCCCACCAGAGATTCCAGAGGAAGGATTTCTCTCTT
Organism: Falco peregrinus; assembly: GCF_023634155.1. Lineage (NCBI taxonomy): Eukaryota > Metazoa > Chordata > Aves > Falconiformes > Falconidae > Falco > Falco peregrinus. The sequence continues at coordinate 63,193,240 of NC_073721.1, forward strand.
AAAACCTGAAAGGTGCTGAATGAAGCAAACCGCCAAGTCCCAAACGTGCCGCTGAAGGACAGATGCTCTGGGGCAGAGGGAAGTCAGCCCTGGTGACAACTGGTAGAATCTTTTAGCTCCTGTATTTATCTGGCTTTTTAAAATGTCACCTCAGCCGTCTGTGGCCCCAGGGTGACAACAGTCAGCCCAGGCATGGAGGAAGAGGGGTCTGCAGGGGGGCCACGCCTGCCGGCAGCGATGCTCCTTCTCCCAGCCACAGAGAATGAGTTCAGCGGGATCCAGAGGGAGACGGGCCGCTCATGTCACATCAGCAATGGAACAGCCTTCAAATTATAGACTCACATTACTAACGAACTTGAACATTAATTAACCTATTCCAAGCCTGGAAGAAAACGTTGAGTTGTAAAGTCCCCAGCTGAATTCTTTTGGTGACTTTTTCTGCTGTAAGGGAGCAGTTACTTCACATTGCCTGAGTTTACTCATCTGTGTAATGAGGTTGATGATACTTAGAGGTATATCCCCCAGCAGCCTGGCAATCCTCCTTTAAAATGGCACAAGGCTGAAAAATGCTAATTATCATCATCCCCATCACCGTGCCCACCCCTAGTAATTATTGCATTGCAGAAAAATGTACTTGTATTGGAATAACAGCACAGTTTATTTATGAAGAGGTTGTTTTCTACATATGTCTCGGTCTTCTCCAAACATAAAAATACAGTGAGCCAAAGTTATTCTGTATTTATCCAGTTCTGAATTTTAATGAACAAGAATGCCATAAGTTCATGAAATTTTTAAAACCAAATGATGGATTAGATTAATCAACTTCACAGCCCTTCATGTTCTGGCAAAAAGTATTGTGCAAACTTTTAGGTAAATAATGTTTAATTTAATTTAATTATTTAGCTGTATAGCGCATCCATTTCAGCTCGAGAGAGAGTGATTAAAATGCAGAGGCTGGGAATCCTAATAGCACTATGCAAATTTTCAACGTATTCTTAAGCAATCACACTAAAAACCGTATAAACGACTATAATTTTGGTGAAGAGCCTGAATTTATTCCGATTTACAGGTGCTGAAGATGGTCTTGCAACGCATACATAGTTCCTTCTCTAGTGCTGTCATACTCCTGTCCTAGCGAGGCATGACACCAAACTAATGCTGCACCTGCGCCAAGTTCACAGGAATTATTAGCAGATTCAGTTGCTGCTGGGAAGAACAAAGCTGCAGTAAGGGGAGAACCGCGCCGCCTGGGCTGTGCGCAGAGCCGGCGGCCGGGACAGGGCACAAGGAGGGTGGGGAGCGCTGCGGCCCCTTCAGCACCTCGGGAGCGTGGGGGCTGGAGCAGCCCGACGTGCTTGAAGGCAGCAGCAGATGTGGGGTTACAGGGGCTGGAGGGCCACTGGCAGTGCCCGTTTTGGTAAAGGTGCCGTGTCACACCCGAGGGGCAGCAGCCTGCAGCCCCCAGCCCACTGTCCCCAGCCCCCAGCCCATTGTCCGCAGCCCCCCGCCCAACTGCCCTAGTCCCCAGCCTGCTGCCCACCGTCCCCAGCCCACTGCCCAGCTGCCCCGCTGTGGCCAGGCTGGTGCTGAGCACCGAGCAGCTCACACCGCGGGCACGGAGCAGCAGTGCAAGCTGCCGCTCTCGTCGCCTCCTGCACAACGGGGGAAGCGCATGGCAGCATTCAGAGGGAAGTTGCTCCTGAAAAGCTGTTTCAGTGAATGGGCTGTAAAATGCCTGCGGTCCAGCATGGGCAGTCCAGGCTGCCCAGGAAGATGGAAAAACAAGGCTTCCACTGTGCCCTATGACTTCTGCCTCCGCCCAGCCCTTTGCTTTCACAAGCATAATATCCACTTATTAAATTCTAATTAAAATTAAACTCTTTAACTCCCTCCTCCCCATCCTGACTCTCCAGCTGCCCAGGTTCTCCCATTGCTTTCAGCCCTTCCCAATCCCTCCCTGCGTCCTCATCTTCTCCCCAACAAGGTGAGACACCCTGAAGATTACTGCCAAAAGCTCTCTCTCTTAGAACACCTCTAATAATTTTCTCATGTTCTGGTATTTTTACTGCACAAGAAAAGGAAGCAATTTACAGCTTCGTGTAGAAACATAGCCACTTCCAGTTCATTTGTTTTTCATCTTGATTATCAACACGTTTGTCATCTCTCTGTAATTTATTCATTATCTTTAGTCAAGGAATGTGAAAGGGAGGGGTAGGAGTGAAGAAGGATATAAGTGCACTTGTCAAAATGTGAAACAGATGCTCTAACAATGATTGGAGACAATTAATGTTCTTAGTAAGTATCAACAGACAAGGTCCATGGATTGCTTCAAATTTTTGCAGCAAACAGCCTTCTGGAAAATGCAAATACAGGAGCTTTATTTTCCAGGCACGTGAGAGCGTGTCTTGTTTGTAATAAGCTGTCCTGAGGAACCTCACGTTGCTGCTTGAAAGCGTGGCTGTCCTGATCATCGCTGGCCTGAATAACAGCACAGCGACGGAGGGGGGAACGGTGCAGCTGGTAACAGAAGTAACGAACCTGTCACCGTCCCTCCTCCCGGCCCAGAGGCAGCAGGCAAAGCAGCGTGCTTAGCACGTGTCCAGCACTGAGGTTCTCAAAGCCAATAGCACCTACGCACGCACTTAGAACGAGCACAGGCTTTGCGACTGCCAGGCTAGGCACACAACTAGCAAAGATTTTTGTGGCACCGGGGTCCATCCTTCTCCCGAGGAATGACCCCTGTGAGGAAGAGCCCTCCGGGGAAAGCTGCTTGCCTGGCCTCCCATCGGCACCACAAATACCATAACACAGCCAAGGAGCCAGCATCACACTTCAAGCTGTATTGCTTTGGGGAACGCTGCTGCAAAAGCCAATTACAATAAATAAATATTATAAGACAGGGAGAAAAAAATCAATAACAAATAGATGTGATCTAATTACTAACATTTGTAATAATAGTTTATTGTTCTATGCCACATGTAGCTTTCATCTTCTCTCTCTGCACTCTGTCAATTTAATTTTCCTTTCTGCTGTTCTGTTATCTAAAACGATCAAACACCTACAATGCCCTGGAAAATACACCAATTAAGAGCTGCATTTAAATCTGCTTGAATGTGCCTGTCACAAAGTTAATTGGAATAAACATGTATTTGACATGATATTGTTTGAATTCTGCTCCAAGCCTGACCGACATCTGTCACAAACTTTCTTTTTTTACTCATTTATATCCTTCTTCCTCTCACTTCTCCTCCTTTTATTATTGATTGAAAATGATAGCGGACATCAAGAAGAGAGGTTCTTTCTTTTCTTCCACTGCTCTCTGCCAGCTGGGCAGGATGGCAGGGGCCAGCACAGGGCAGTGCTGAGCCACATGTCCTCTCCAGCACCCACCCAGCGGGGGGAAAGGGATTTCTGCACCACGGAGCCACACTCACCCTCAGATTGTAAAAGCACCAATGAGCCTATCCAAAGGCCTGTTACACACAATATATGGCAAAGGGTTCTATGCCAAGCATAAAATAGCACATTTTTTACGTGCTACAAAAACAGAACACTTTTTTCCCCCCGTTTGCCTTAATTCTGCTACCATATCTATTATAAACAAGAGAGAATAGACATCAGCCAGATCAGACCATAACTAGAGCTGACTTAATGGCAGTCAGCAAATGCTTTAATTTTCTTTTCAGTGCAACAACTTCAGCCCAGCTAGGCGTCAGCACTAGAGGAATTTAAGACAGTGCGCACATTAGTCTGTGGCCACTATTTCATGAACTCTGAAGCGATTCACAGCCGATTGGTAAGAAAAATTGATGTCTGCAGCAACAGGAGCACTGAATTTTGATCTGCGCGTAAATCGATTGCTGCTTGAGAAAAGCATAGCAAAAAAGAAATCCTTGTCAGTCTACTGTTGCTGGGGTTTGGGTCTTGGGGGTTTTCTAAGGTGACAAGATTCAGCTAATCTAAAAGGAGCAAGCATGCTAATTTTCCTCTGTAGCGCCTTATCTTCTAGAATGAATCAGCTATCCAAATGCATGGCTGATTAAACTGCATTGCTATCACTGGACCTATATCAGGAACAAATTTGATTCAGGGGATGTATTACTCGTTTAAATGCTGGGGTATGACATTTTTAACCATGCAGATGTGACTTAAAAATATTTACAGGGAAGCCATCTGGGAAAGACAAGTGCACAGTTTTCCCCAGTCATCACGAGTACGCGGCATCAATTCATAGCGTGAAGATGAAATCAGTGTGAAAAAATCCACCTCAACATTCTCAAAGGACATGGCAGTTCCTCCGCATGCATGAAATGTGTATTCCTTCTGAATGTGTAGTTCAGGTACTGAAGTAATCTATTTTTCATTTTCAGCACAGACACATTTATTAGCAGAGTTAATAAGACACTCTTTGTCAGAACATATTGTCTGTTGTCAAAATCTAAGGATTAACATTGTATTGCATGTCTGAATAGAATTACTTTCCCATAAGATTTGCTGTACCAAGTTAGTTACATGGTCCAGTAGGTTGGTCTCCTGCCAAATGGCAATAAATAAATGGCAAATAAATAAAAATTCAGAGAAAAGTTTAATTTCAGGCCACCATGTCACTCCACATGCATTATGTACTTTGATATTTGTTGCAGTGCATCATGTGGAAGGAAACATTTCCTTCGACCTCTGCAGGCAATTAGTTTATGCCCTGAAACCTGGCATTTGATTACCCTTATCTGCCAGGCAGAGCTCAGCAAACATCATTATGGGGAGATTCTTTCAGGATTACCATGGCCTTATCACATCTCTGATTATGATAAGGAACAGTAAAGCATTCAGACACCTTTGTAGCAATCCAGATGAATCAGATTTCAGTACTAAGAGCTTGATAAAGGAGCATGTTCTCCTACCTCAAATCACTCATAAATATGTAGACCCTAATAACTAATTATCTTAGATTTTCAGGAGATTATTTTTCTGGGAATCTATCAACAGCGATTTTCTTTTAGATATGGTCCTAGCTAACCAGATACAGTCAGTTCATGATTTCCAGACATTTGGCAAATGCCTGGAGGAAGGTCTTTTTAATGTGACGTGTCTCCTCCAGTCTGAACTAATTAACTGCTACAAATGTGGAAAATATCCATTTTGCCATGGTGTTGAACTTCTTGGATCTTTCCATTTGGAAGATCAGAAACAACCCAATCAAACCACATGCCACTTGGCTCCTCCACAACACTTTTTGCAGTGGAATTAAATAAAAACATCATTTGTAATTTGAAAATCAAAGTGGGAAAATAATTATTTAACAGTGACCTGGATGGCCCTTTAATCACTGCTCTGTTTCACCAGAAACACAACTGGCTTGGTTTGAGGGCTGGGTTTCTGCTCCTGAAAGTGGCCAGTGCTGTGGGCTCTCCTGGAGAAGCCTTGGGGTGGGAAGGGGGGGGATGCAAGGAGGACTGGGGGGTTTTTACCCCCCAGCATTGCCTACTGTGGCTTTTGGGAACGATCCTGATTCCCTTGAAGGCTCTTCCCCGGGGTCCCCTGTCAGCATGCGAGTTGGGCAGCTCCCAGGGCTTTTCAGCAGACCTGGAGGGGCAGGAGTGGGAAAATGGAAAGACTTAATGTCCCCAGGAGACTCACAAGTAACTCTTTGAAGGGAAAACTACTGCCCCAATAATTCAAAATGGCGTATGTTTCAGTACCATAAAAATCTCAATGACTAAGCGGAGTAGCAATTTTCTAAGGAGCCTTGACCACCACAAGAGACACTTGCTAATTCAAACCAGACCCTCCCAAACCATTGCGGTTTCTCCCAGTGAGCCCTATTCCCTTGCAGAGCATATGGCCACATTTCTCTCAGTTATGTGACAGCTGTCAGCCCCAAATCACCTTCCAGGTGTGCATCAAAAAAAATAAGTGTCTTTGAGCACACCCGGAATCGTTTTGTTTTGTTGTACAAATAACTGCATGTCTGCTCAAAGATTTGGAACATTTCTGAATGCCTTAGGACTGAAATGCACACCCAAGAAATCCTTTTCTCCCAAAGGAAGCCATAAACACAACTTCCAATTTGCATTTCTAGGGGTATTGAATTTTTTCCTTACTTATGAACAAAAGTTTACAAAATATCTACACAGGTGGAGGCAGGAGGCTGAATATGCATCTACTGACTCCCCTGCAACTTGCTTTCCTTAACTATTAAATTGGGTTAACAGTACCTCTGCACCTCTCAGGAGTGTTGTGAAACCTTACTCGTTAAAGTTTGTACAGTATTTTGAGATCCTTGATGGCGGATGCTACACAAGTGCAGAAACACATCACTTGATATACATGAACGGCAATTCACTCACAGCCTTGACGGTGTTCGGTAAGGGAGTAACTGAAGAATATCAAATGCTGCAGGCTCAAATGAAAGTGAGCTCATCAAAATAAACGATTTACCAGAGGCTTCTAAGCACCCTGCTTCCCACAGATGAGATGAAGAGTTCATCCCCTTCTCTGCTTGACAACAGAGAATAAGCCATAGCACTGCACATCACAAACAGTGGTTGTAGCATTCTTCTCTGTTGGAGAGCTTCACTTTATTGTACAGCCCCATTAACTGATGAATTGGGGTCAGAGCAGTTCATGATATCACTGTGAGTATAGACAAAAACTTGGCCCAAACATGGAAACCAAATAGATTTTCATCCTGAAAAGGGGCTCGGGGATAGTGGTACCTGTGAGTATTGCCTTTTAAGAGTGTCTTTTCCCTCGCCATTTGCTATTCTAATCAAAGGAAAAAGCTTGTGGTTTGAATTTGGTGGAAGGACCCCCTTGTATTTCTATCTGATCTACAGAGGGAAAGGTTTCTGCATCCTCAGTTCTGGGAAAAGCAACCAACATGAACACTTCTTTAATTTGAGGGTTTTACACTGACATGGGTACTTGAGCCAGCCTAGCTCCTTGGGACAGCAAAGCCTCTAGCAGGTTCATGAGTCCCCAGTACTCCTCAATCTCTGGAATAAAAAGTTTTCAGGAGATAGGACTTTTGTCAAAAGTATTCAGATTATCTGTACCTATAACCCTGAAACCTAGGCTGCTCAAATTAACCCCAATTGCCTTTCGAACAAAAAACAGTCTGATAATGAAATTTCCAAAGCTCACTTCAACTGGACTAGAACTAGTTCAGCCACATCCTACCTTGTGACAGGTCACCTATCTTACTTCTCGACCCAAGGAAGCCTAAAAGAGCAGTTCCAGATGCATAATCAAAAAAGAAGCAGGAAAAGAATTTTAAACTGGACCAGGACATAGAGATTTTGGAGTTAATTTTTCTTTTATCCAGAACCAGCTAGTCCAACTCCAGGACAGCCCTGGACCCCCAGCCAGGTTCCTCAGCTGTCATCACTCTTCATCCCAAGCACCACTAGATCTACCCAAGAGGGAAAATGCCACTATGTGGCTCAAATAAGGGTTGTGGCCTTAAAGCCCGATCCAACCTCCTTTTGAATCTTTGGCAACCTTTTAAAAAGCTTTGAAACAGGAGTTTATCTTTTATACTAATTAGCTAAGCCTATGGAGCTTCACAAGCCAAACTGACAGACAGAAGATGGAACTTATATCCTAAGCACATTCTACTCCTATTGATTTACCAGATCAGGCTGAATGAATGCTTTTGTCTTGATTCCTACCCAAATTTCAAGTTGTCTGAATGAGGTTTTTACCAGAAAGTTGGCATAAATGATTTATAAACAAAAGAGATCTTGAAAACTGAGGAGGAAGATAGCATTCCCTTCCCTTCTATATTTACTTTAAAGCCCATCATTTATTTTTCACCTTTTTACAATTCATAAGCAAGAACCTTATTCCTTTCTAGTCCTTTCTTTAAAGGAGATTAATTATTTCCATTGTTAACTAAAAGGTTTTCTTCTAATTAAAAGAAATTATAAGGCATTCACCTGTGGCGTTATTCTAGTCAATAAACTAATTATTGTGGCAAATGAAAGAGAAGCCATCAACTGATCTTAGGACCACGATTTAGAAAACTTTACAAATGTGATTTTAACATTCCTTGAAAGAACAAAGAAGATCTTACATGCACTTTTAGTTACTGTTTAGAATGTACAAGGAGAAAAAAAAAAAAAAAACCAAAAAACCCACAGTCCTTGGAAATAAGCATAGTGCCTCTGGAAATTTCTAGCTGCACTACCTACATTCACTTGGTGTATCCTTGTAATGTCATTTTGGTTGGTGCAGGAGAAAGGAGCATTGAAGCTCCCTTTTTTATTGCACTCTTGCCCTCTAAAATTCTATTCCACTTGAATCAAAATCATTCCAAATGATGAAATTAGTATTTCTTGCTTTCACAATAATACCAAAAAATAAAGTGTTATGAAGACTTCCATGATTTCTCCCTTAAAAATAGTATCATCACCATCACAGCGACAAAACGTGGTTTTAGCCGCTTGGCAATGGGCTAAGAAAGTTGCATTAACTCCACTTTGCAAATAATAAAGCTGAGATCTAGTATAGTGCAGTATTTTACTGGAAAACAAATATAAAGTCACTAGCCACATCAGGCTTGAATTCAAAGGCAGGGGCTTTATCCGTAACTTATTTTCTTGCTTTTCTCCAACTTCATTATACACCTGTTTCTGGCTGCACCCTTTCCTCTTACTGGCAAAATGGAAGAAAAAATAACTTGGGCACCAAAATTTTCATTATCATCATTTTCAAATTGTAAATCATCATTAACACTCAATATCTATTTGGTAATTTATGCATCAAAGCATAAATTTTACATTTATCCTTGGATTGTCTACTAAAGTTTCAGCATTCCATTTTGAGTCAACTGGACAGTAAAGAGAACGAAGCGCTAAGGTTGCTAAAAGTTCAGGAAATTTGCTGGATAACAAGAATTTTTCACAACGTTTTGGGGTAGGTAGCACACACTTTGACCCGCTGACTGACTCTTTGTACCTAAAGGAAGGTTTGGTTTGGAGAGGAAACTAGAACTGTTGCTGGCTGAAGAGGAAGGTGCTGCTATTACTCTATTAAAAATACAAATCAGAGCCAATTTTTGCTGTATCAGGCATCTCTCTCATTTTCTGGGTTGTGTACGGGACTAGTTTGGATGACAGGCTGGATCAAACCAAACTGAGATCTAATTTACTTTCACTACTATGAAGTAAAATGGCAGTGAGGATCAGACTCCAGAGTTTTCACCCAAGAAAAGAACAAAATAAAGACCAGCTGAAGTTTGCAGCTTCACTGGTCTTTCTTCCAGCCACAGCGGCGCGACATCAGCAGAGCCAACGGAGAGCAGAGCCGTGTGCTTACAGCATCTCCTGTCCTCTGCTCGGAGGGAGACCGTCACACAGCAACATTCACATTTTCCTGGATACTCCAGAAAACGGGAAGGAACAGAACTTGTCTCTTTTCCTCAGCCCATTTTCCTCCAACCACTTCATCTTCCCATTGCATTTGCCTTTCCTGCTCTACGGATTAATCCTTTCAGATGTTGCTCCTCTGCCCACCGAGCTTGCAGTGATGTCCACAGTGACTTTTCTGAAGCTGTTCACTGGTGCTCACAAAGTTATTTTCCCTTACCAGTATCTGCAATCTCAGGCTGGATTACCAGCTATATTTACGAGGCAATGGCAGACAACGTGGCCTTTGATGTTAAGCAATCCCCTTGGAACGCTGTCAGTGAATGTCTTTCTCCACATTCATTGGTTTCCCTTTTTTCCTCCTGCCTTCAATCACAGCTGAATTCTGACCCTTGCTGTACCTCACCTCTCATCTGACCACATTTTTCTCTTCCTTCCTACTCTTTGTCCACTTCTTGTTAATCCTTAGTCTCTCCTTACTCACAATCTCTCACGCCTCACTTTTTATACCGTCTCCCTGACCCTTTGACAAAAACCTGTCATCTCTGTCCTCCGGAGTTACAACCTTAAATCCTGTCTAATCTAGTTCCCACTGACACAGCAGATCTCATCTCTGTCCTGACACAGCCACCAGTCACCTCCCTGTTGTGTCTCAGTTTTCGCCCTCTTTTGGGGGAGAAGTGCAGGGGCCTCACATGCAGACAGCGATTAGCTGGGATTTACATGTCTAAGTTCAGGCATGATTCCCAAAATACCCAGCCAGCTGAGACTTAACTTTGGAAGAACACAAATTCCTTGGGTGCCTCTGAATTAAGCCGTGGAGTTTCCCCAAGAATTGCAAGCTTTATGCCACTCAGCCAGGTGGATTTGTCACTAACCCCCAGGGTAAACTTTGGGAAGATTCACATATGGGATATTTTTTTGCATTTCCTGCTCAAGCATCCCATATCCAGTTGACTTTTTGAGAAGCAGCTGACCAGATCATAAACTCCAGTGGTAATGCTCTATTTTAAATAAAGAAACCCTGGCTTCTCCCTTTGTTTTTAAAATAATACCAGCAGGTGGAAGAAACAGATTTAATTTTGTCCTCCATCTCAAAGAACACAAAGCTGCATCTCCCAACACTCGGAGACTGCCCTACCAGAGCTTATCATGTAATCTGCGATGAAGAGGCATGAATTCTTGCCGTCACTAGTTGTGGTGAAAATCTATTAAATTGATAACTGCTTATGAAGAAGTATTTAATGAGGAATCATTTAACTTGAACAGGGAGCTCAGGGAGCTCAAGAACAGCTGTAATGAGCAGGTGATGTTTGTCCTGAGCCCCCTGAACAAACAAGATGTGGGCAGGACCACCCAGACAATGACATTGTGTGCAGCTGGGTCATGACAGTAACTCCATCGTGTGGGAGTCTGCTCAGCATCCCTGGCGTGTGTGACCCTCACAGACCATGAGATAGCACACACCTGCACTTAGCTTAAACTTACAGGTTTACATACAGCAGGTATGTAAACTATTTTTGGTTTTCACCTAGTATAAAGGCAGACAAGCTCCAGGACTGTGCAGAAGCCTCATCTTGCAGTCACAGATGCAGAACATCTGGACACACCTCACAGGAATTTTCCCAGTTACTGAGAGACTCCTGGTACCCGCTGCAACGGAGGTCCAAGCCAAAGGGTGGGCCTGGGTGGTGTTAAGGTGGCAATTGATGATGGACCCTTTTCTTCATCTCTAACATTTTGCAGTAATGATCTGATGTTTCACTCCTATTGCTCTTTCATCATATTGTGCATAATAACTAGTACTGTTTCCTTTGATCATATTGCATGCTATTTTCTTCTATTATATTGTAATATAATAAACTGCATTTATTCTTATATTTGTTTTTGCTGGGTACTCAGTCAATCAGCAGAACAGCAGTCAATCTGCTACACAACTGAGGAAAGGATTCAAACCTTCTTGGAACAAAGCCTGAAAAAGCCAAGATGGAGGTTGTTTGGAATACTGGTCCTTTTTACAGTGCAGCTCCACACGTGCTTGGAGCATCCAGCAGAGCAAGGCAGCCCCTTGGGCTGCAGAGATGAAAAGGAAATGGTAGAGGAGAAGTAAGAAACACCCCAGAGCTATGGCTCGAGTTCTACTTGCACAATGCCAGACTGTCTTTAAGATCTTTTATGTATATATTGACCAGTTCCCTGCCTATCTTTGTGTGTGAGATTTCCTGTAGGCATCAGAGTGAACAGAAAACTGAAAGAGGGCTGTAACAGCAAAGTCTCTGCTGACTGCTCTGTGAAAAGAGTAGGTGGGCAAATGAAAGCACAGAGCGCTTGTGATTAAAAAAAAAAAACAAACCAAAAACAAACAACAACAAAAAAAACCCCCACAGATAATTAAGCCAGAATTATTGAGCAATGCAAACCAGTAAGAGCTAAGACTGGGTGAAAGGGCAAAAGCAAGACAGTGTCCAAAGGTTAGGACAAGAAGCTTAAAGCCACGCTGGAATATGGCCAGTCAGTGAAGGGTGTGAAGAAATGACACGATCTGAAAGACAGCACAGCCAAAATGCCCTGGCTGCTCCGGAGCATTATTATTTGTATCACACTCCTGCTCAGAGGCCCCGCGTAAATATCAGGGCCCCATTGTGCTACATATTGCACAAACACAGCAAATGACAGTCTAAGCCAAAATCACAGGAATAAGCAGAGAAAAAGCATCAGCCCTACAGCAAGCAGGAGGCAGAGCTCTGGATGAGCAGGGAGCAAAGTGAAAAGGTTTCACGCCAGAATGACTCTGGGTTTGCTCCAAAGGATCATGAACCTCTCAACGAACTTGCAGCCCAGTGAGTTCCATGTAGTTCCAGGTGCTGTAATGAATGTTTCACAGAGAGATAATTAACCCCCCTCACCCCGAAGCTCCGCAGTGCTGATGCTTTCCAGCACAATCTGTCCATGACACCATGGTGGAGTGCAGAGCCAGCTTTATTATTTCACTTTGTTCTGTTCCTTTTTACTGCTGCTGCTCTCTAAGGTTAATTGTATTCCCTGTGCTGATGCACAGTGGTATCTATACATAGACCTCGCCGTATGGATTCCTTCTTCTCTTTTTCTGCCCCGCCCCCCCCCCTCCCCTTTAATCAATGAGGAGTTCAAACACTATGCAGCTTTCTCAATAAAATGCCAGGAGCCATCCAGTCAAGTGGAGAGGGCAAGAGTAAAGGAGCAAACCCTTGATGCTCTCTGACTCAGCCCACTCTTCTCCTGATTTAGAAGGGGATTCAAAGCTGATGAAAGAAAAGACACAGAATGGCCCAAACGCAAACCTTTCCTCATGAACTGTGGGCAGTAGGAACTGGCAGCATGCACAGTTGCCCTGGTCCTGCTTCCAGACTGAAGCCCAAGATCTAGTTAGGCCATTCCTTCTTTCCATAGACTCCTATGTTCACTTCAGAGCTATCTAGGAGACCAGATCGGTGGAAGCCTCATCGGGGATTTGGAGATATGTCCTTTTGGGGACAGGCTTCAGCCGCTGGGACTCCATCCACACAAGCAGCAGCACACAGGCTGGATCTTCCTCTGCCCCAGCTAATCCTGCATCCAGAAGCATATGGAGAGGCAGAAAGAACACGTTGGGTCCCTTGTAAATGTGGTCCTGATCCACTGGCTAAGTGAAATCCCAGCTCTGGGTTTAAGGAGGTGGCTGGAGTTCATCCGATGCTAATGTAACTCTTTGCTGGTAAAGCTGTCTTCTCACGTTGGTCTCAAGAATGTCTCCATGACCACAGTATACAGGATGAAAAAGAACCAACGGTGCCTCCCACGATTAAGAGCCATCAGAGGGACAGAGTCACAAAGTCGCCACATCCACAGCAGCCCACAACCAGGCGAGGAGAGGACAGACGGATGGCTTTTTCCATCTTGAAGAATGAGACGAGCGCTCTGTCTGGAACCTGTCCAGGCGGCTGCTCACAGCACGTGTGGACGGGGCCTCAGCCGTGATGTTCTGCGGCTCTGGCAGGTGCTTCGCATCGGTCCCTTACCTTCTGCGGATCACCTTCTCGGGGGTCCACCAACAGGCACGAAGTGACCAAGTTCGTATGCCAGCACGCAATGCTATTAGAAAGTCCCCGAAGGTAAAGGTTATGGCAGATCCCTTCAGCACAGTGACTGCTGCGCTGCTTGTACCTGACCAGTTAGGTCAGGGAAAATGATCTCTCTCCTAAGAGGTGCATTGTGAGAAATTTATCCCGGTCTCTAATAAAACTATCATTAGTGTCTGTTGGAGGCTAAATGGACTGTCAGGCCATTCTGCCTTGACGACTGTTAACAGTACATTTCCAAGATAACAATTTACACTGCTCACCATTAGCAAGTACCTTAGATTTGTATTTTAATTTAATTTCGTGGGGGGAAAGGTTATTGTGATTGAACAGATCCATAACATATTCATGGTGGTAAGCAGGGAAGAGGTCAATCAGATGATTCATTTCATAGTGAAATCAACCCATGCTGAAAGTAAACAACCACCTTTGCTCTCTTTTGGATGATCGAGCTCCCTTGTTTTGGAACAGTTAATACTGAACTTGAACAAATCTCTCATTGTTTAAAAGTTTAGATTTGAGGAACAGACCAAGATAGATGGTTTCTTTCTCTGTAAGCTATTGATTAATGGATTGTACTAAATGGTGTGACATGCCCTTTAAATGGAATTTACAAGTAATATATCGTATGGCAACTGCATTATTAATGATTTTGATACCTGGTATTTGTGTCTTCCTACTCCGAGCTCTTCTTATTCATTCTGGTGAAGGTGGAGGGCAAAAGCTGGCTCCCCCCAGCTTGCTGGGCTTTGTTCTTACAATCATATGTATTCCTAGGTTTATTCTCATTATTCATATTACATCTAGCCTGACATTTTTCCTGACTATATGCCAGCACAAGAAGGCAAAAAAAAAAAAAAAATCAAAAAAAATAATCCTCCTTTGCAGAGAATCACCACAGCCTTTAGATAAATATATCTATGTAAGAATTGAAGATGGATGGAGAGCTCATTCTCCTCATTATTAAAAGATGTTTACAGTCCCATATCAAAGCAAGCAGAGAGAATAAAATTTTGTTATTTATTTTTTCCATTTAAAACTTTCTCTGCTTATTTTTCCTGCACTTTGAGAAGCAGCCTGCACTGCAAATGTACTGCTGTGTTTACCAAGAGGTAGACTTATGCACGGAAGACTGAAATGAAGGGCAAAAGGAAATCAAAAAGCAATTAAACAAGAAGGCAAACTCAAACAACAGTATTCTTCTGTTCATATTATTCAGTCTTTCAAGGAGGAGAGAATTGTGAACTCCCAGAAAGAGAGGGATAATTCACAGAAAATAAAGACATTGAAGAAAAAAATGTTTTCAGCCTTCAGCAGCGAAGGCATCAGGGCGATATTTATTTCAGACCCTTTTCCTTTCATAACAGTCAAAGATGCTGTTAGCAGCTGAGATGTTAGAAGAGAAAATATACCCTCAAATGGATAAATCAAAAAGCAATGACTCATCAGAAACTGGTGGAACTGCCGAGGAAACTTCCGACGGAAGCAACTGGCAAAAGCACGAGGGGCACAACCGACTCATTACGATATTTTATTGTCACTCCAGCAAAACCAAGGATCTGGCTTGCAACTGGTAATGACATCTAGCACTTTTTTACTGAATATGGACTGATACCAGATACTGACATCTGTCTTTGCTTGAAGAGCTCAGAACGCTCCTAAGAATGAAGATGATAGTTGTGACCCGTTCAAAGCATCCTAAGGGCAGCACACGTATCGAGACGAACAGGCTATGCTAAGGACTGGAGGTGACTGCAAGTCAGAGGTTCCACTCCTCAGGAAACTGTGAACTTGTAAAAACACTTTCTCCGATTTCAGAATGAATGTAATAACTTCCAGAATGAGAGAATGGGAAGTAAAGTCTGTAAGTGATGGTCTGAAATAATCAAAACGTTCAGTGCTGGAATTTTTCAGGAGGTCCCAGACTTTTGCTGGGGCACAGTCTCAATTCACCTCCATTTCCAGGCTCCAGCCCTGCCAGACCGAGGGACCAGACTGGGAAACCGTGGGCACAAATTCTGGGAGCTGCATCCAGAAACGGACACCAGAGTCCAGAAGTCAGAGATCCCCGGTGCCCAGCCCTGCAGCAGGGAGCCGGGAAGCCCCATCCCTTGAGCCAGGCTGGAATTTATTTATTTATTTTTTTAGATGGAAACAGCAAGAACATTTATTATTTGAATGACAGATACTTTTTTTTTTCACCCTTGCCAACCTCCCTGTAACGTTTCTCTTGTTTTTCCAGTAAAGAAAAGGATAACGAGGAGAGAAATAATTACCATTCGTGACCAGCTAGTGTGGAAGTGTGGGTGTGCTATCTGCTGAGCATGTCAGTATACAAACTTACATCCTATGTAATAATTATATTGTTCTACTTTTTGCTATGGTGTGACATATAAAATCTCAGTGTGTCAAAAGGCCACTGGAAGAGGAATAAATATTGAATAGGGCTGTAAAAGCTTTGAACAATAAAGTAAAAATAGATACAATTCAATATTCATCAAAGTAACTTCAAGAACAATAGCTGCATTCCAAGAATAAATATTACTTACAAGCATTTCATTCGTCTGGGGAGAATTTTTTAAACCCTTAATGACTTCGTGAAACTGACGAGAACTACATCTTTTAAAAATCAAACCAGAGAAGCCAGATTTTCCTCAACCAGCTCCTTCGCCTCCAAGCAGTGCGTAAGCAGCAGCCCAGTGCAGACACTGGAAACAGTTCCTGGGACTTCAGTGGGACTCTTCCCATATTGTGTAGCACTGCCATCAAAAGAAGATGGGCTTTTAAGCCTAACTGGCTTCTCAGGTGCTTTCATGCAAAAGTTTAATTTTCTTGAATCCATTTATTGAGTAGAATGTATTGAATTTTCTTAAAGTAGAGATTATTTTGGCCTTTGTTTTTGCATCATTAAGCAGGTTTGTTTTTCTGTTTAACATGGGGGTTACATCGCTTCCAACAGCATTGCAAGTGTCCTCCATGGTCTTGTACAATGTCAAACTACCAGGGACACCGGCTGTGTTTAAGCGCACAGAACTTCGCCTGTCAGAGCTATACACAACATCACAGTCAAACCGCAGCGTTACTCCCAAAGCAACACTGTACGTGGGAGTTTCGAGAAAAGGCTCCCATTATGAAGGAAAGTTAATGTTTCTGTAGACTCCAGGAGTAGAACAGGATACAATAAAAGTCATCTGATACGTAAGCCCAGACTATACAGAAACTGACCTAAGCACTTCGAGTTTGGAAAAATTGGTTAAAATCTGCCTGCAAGCTATTTTAATTGATCATTCTTTACAATATATTTATCCCTATAAAAAAAAAAAAAAAAAAAAAAAAAAAGCAAGCTACCTTAGGAGCCTTTCAGTCTGTTCAGAGACTGAAAGTATCAGAAGGTGTTGTTTTTTTTTAAAAAAAAAATAAACATGGTATCATGAAATTTTCACATCGCTAATGAAAATACATCACAAATCATGGTTTCTGATGTACCAATGAAAAGAAACAGAAGGGGAAAAAAAGGCTTGTAAAAAATATTAGGAATGTAACAGTATCTCAGCATCTGAACCTCTTGCTAAGTGTGGCAGCTTTGTGATGTTTTATGCACTCATCTGCAGTTTTTTACAGTAACTCATTATTTTGAATGGATTTCATTGATTTTTGAATTAAAGATAATTGGTGAAGTTGGAAACCCTCTTTTCCCTCTTTAAACTGAAGTAATAATACTAATTGAGGGACATGATCTTTTTTCCAAAAGTGTGCTATTGCCTTATTATTCACAAGACTGATATAACAGAAAATACACCGACACACAAAAAAAAAATTGCAAAGAAATAAATTTACCAATGGAATCACTTTCAGAAAGAAGTATAAACAATCAGGTATATTTAATTGCTTTCTCAAAGGCCAGATAACAGAGTGGAGAAATGTATTCCTTTCACTAACCTACCCAGTCCTACCTCCAGATTACCACCGAACAGAGGCTGATACATTTGTGTGTTGAGTCCAGAGCTTGCAAATGCCCACAAACAAAAATAAGAAATAGCCTCCTCCATCCAAAGTTTTCTGATTGGCTTGTTAAAACAAGGGGAAAAGTAAAATTATTGTCTTCAAGAAGTTACCTGTTTAAAATTAATTGCAATTCTCCTGATTTAGCAACACTGCAAGGTGAACATACATGCAAATAAAACAAAATTAAGATGACTATGGACCACCCCTACAATCACCTATAACCTACTCCTTTGACCCAAATTATTTATTTCTAAACTGATTCTGTACACACTCTCTAAAGATTTCTTTTTCTAGGAACAACCCTTATAAAGGAGTGAAGATTTTCTGAGGCTCAGCTTATGCAGAAGACAGCAATATAAATTCTACACAAATACACAGACAAAACCACACTTATATACAGTCAATAAACAACAAGCAGAAGTTTCTGGATGCTTCACTGAAGAAATAATGGTGTCTAATAATCAGATGCCTAGCTTTGGTCCAAACATAGCCTTCTGTGGCCAAACTCAATGTCTAAGTGAGCAGAAACGCAACCATCACCACGCCAGCAATGAATGTGGCGTGTCATAACCACAGGTGTCATTGCCACATAATTCGGTGGTGAAACCCACGCAGTGTGACACACGTCCGTGGTCAGCACCCCGGTGGCAAGGTCTCCTGCCCTCTGAAGTGGCCATGGCAACCAGACTACCTTCCCAATTCTTCCTTTTACCTTGCCCTAAAGCCTTCACAGCAAATGCTTTCCTGTGGTACTTTTTCCATGATAAAAATGTTAATTTCAAAAGGATTTCATTCTGCAGAGAAAAGAGCCAGCACATTTTGATGTCATGAGAATGCCCCATTTCTTTCAGCACCTCCAGAGGGAAAAGTTTCCTCTTTGAAATTAATATATTTTTGTGTAACTTTCAAAGAAAAATACAAAATCAAAAGAGAACCCTCACATCAACCAGAGGCAGTCACTTTGCCTTTCACAGGCCATATAAAAGCAAATGCATATATATAGATACGTCAAAATAATAAAACCAATATATATTTTATCCCTTTTGGGAATGGGAGAAAACTACTGAGCTATAATCAATGCATAGCTAGCCAGGACAGTGTAGGAACCAGATAGCTCTGACAAAGCAATGAGAATTCAGAAAGATGCAAACCGAGAATCCCAAACACGCAGAGGGGCAGCGCTGATGGGGGCTGGGAACCCCACCACCACCACCATCAGCAGGGCTGCAGAAGGGCCACGTCGCTGCTTACTGCCTCCACTGGCTCTTGCAAGGCTGACACAACCAACAGACCCACCAAAGGCCCCAGAACCCACCAACGCCACCCCTTCACCAGCAGGCTGGAGCAGGAGCCCATCTATAGGGTGTGGAGGATGCTGTGCAGCACCAGCTCTGACAACGGGGACAACCTGCTGCTCCTCCAACTTGCCTGTCGCAAGCGATGAGCTCTGACATCGGGTCTGCGGAAAGCTGTGGGCGGAGGGGGAGCAAAGCCTGTGCGTTAGCAAGCTGCACCGCGCCGAGAGCTCTATGCACGGAATATCCGACTGCATTTAAAACACCAGCTCAGTGCCAGCGCCATCCTGGCCTTTCCCTGCTCTGTCCCAAGGAAGGATGGCATGCCGACCCCTCAGCCACTGGCCTGCGCTGAAAGGTAGCCAGCAAGTCACTGCTATCATCACAGTTAACACCGCACTAACAGGGATGTGCCTGCAACAGTAATTAACTCCAGGAATGGTGCTCTGCCCAACCTGCACCCAGCCTTGCCCAGCCGGGTGGGAAGAGCTGCTTTTCCCAGGGGAACCCAGCACCCCTGGGTGGGGGGACAATGGCCCCATGGTGGCACAAGGACAGGCTGTCCCCTTCCTTTGACTTTGAGAAAAAGGAGTTACCTCCCTTTCCTGGGGAAGCAGAAGGTCAGGGAACATCTGCATTTAAATTGAAAACGGTTAGTAGTACTAACACCAGGAGCAGCTCATAATTAGGGATTATTAGCGCAGCAATACGGAATGATTGATAGAGAGTTAAAGCTAATGACTTTAAAGATGATTAGGCCTTTTTGTCACCAGTTGTTTACTCTGTCTATAGACACAAAAATCCATTGCCTTTAACCACTGCAGAGCCCTGTATGACGCCTTATGGAGCAGGAAAGAGAGTGCAAACCTGTGAGGTTTGAGCTGAATTTACGTTTTCAACAGTTCCAAGAACTTTTCCATTCCAGTTTTCCATTTGAAGCCAAGTTCAGAAAATGTTTGGAGACAAAAATGTGCAAGCAAAAAGACAAAAAAAACCCAAAAAACAAACCACATTTCCAGGTGAAAATATCTGAATATACATAAATGAAGTGGTACAAGACCATCACTTGTGGAGGAAACCCAATCTTGTGACCCGATTCCATACAGAACAAGAGCACCCAGTTGTACTTTTCAAAGGCAACGAGCCTTAATTACCTACTTAAAATAAGCATGTTCTCACATGCTTCCCTGAATGGAGGGGGAGGAAAAATCTTCCTTCTCTAAGTGCCTTGCTGAACCAAATCTTCAGTAATGACTTTGAGCAATTGCAAATGGATCCTGAGCAAATGCTGAGTCAGCAGAACTGCTGGGGCTCCTAGTCCTGCTTCTAGAAATCAGGCAGAAAACAGCAAAAAACAGCTTTTTTACATATGTCCCAAGGGGTGGGAGATATCGCACCAGAGATACATCACCAGACCCGTGAAGTCTTCATTGCTTAAGATGTGCCATATGCCCCGGTCGCTTTACACCCCTAGTTCAGGAACATACTTGAGCTGGACATTGGCATCACATGTGACAGGTTCTCCACGCTAGCGACAGGGAAATAATCCAGGGAGGCGGTGCACTGGAGGGCAGCCCCCTGCGAGAGAAGGGAAGAGGCAGGGAGGCAGCACACCATGCCCCATGCCATCCATCATTCCTGCAGCCACCTCTCAGGAGACAAGCCTCTAATAGAAGCTGGCTAATTTCTGTAGAAGTATCTCATTAGTCCCTCCCTTCCTGAGCTGCCTCTCTATTAAAATGTGATAAATGAATTCTGCCGTTCCCAGTTCCAGCCTGTCCCCTTACTGAAATGAAGATGAGTCATGCTGGCCAGGAATCAAGATCGAGATAAATATACAGGGGCCAGGGGAAGTATTTTATTTGCTGACTACAGAGCTGCTCTGTTAGTAGTAGAGATGGGATCTCCCATCCCTCCAGGAAACTCCAGGCAGAGAATAAGAAAGTATGGAAAATGCATGCTCCCTAGTGAAAATATTCTATACGCACTCTCTGCGTAACACTTTGTTGTAACCTACATACAACTGACCAGGAGCACTGAGCATGAGGGGTCTGATACTGGGACTGGATTTCACTGCTGGGTGGGTCTTCTCTTTTCAGTTCCCGGCTGTGGCCGTGCAATAACCCCTGTGTGCAGGACAGTGTCTGCTAGAGCCACCCAAGGCGTGCACACCGGCTTCATGAGGGTGCCTGGCTGCTCCGGCTGCACATGACAGACATGCCGCAGGGCTGCAGCCAAGGCTCTGACCTCCCTCTCTGCAGTGAGCAGCTGCTCCCCAGAGGACAACTTACTCCCTCTCTGTGTGCTGTGTGGATAGTTTGGATGGGGGAGGCAGCACATAAGGGGATGCCCTTTGCGTCTCTGAAGGAATAAACAAGGCTCAATATTAAAACCTACAGATCAAGTAGTGATGTTGGTACTGTACCGCACTCTGAAACACTGAAATTTGCTAAGAAAAACTCTGTTCAAAACTAAAGACAGCAGATTCCAACCTGCCTGAAGGATTGTCCTTTCTACCTCTCACTCTGTACCTGGCAGTAGAGGAGAATTTATGACTGAAATTTTAATTTCTACTTTCCTTCCTCCACTTGTACACACAGAAACACATTTCTGACCTCCATCACACACACACTCTGCTGACTTCCACCAGGCACTTCATTTCTGGCAGGCAGCTTATGGGTCATAATGAATCTGCGAATTTGACTGATTTTTTTCTTTTAGCACTTTGCCCTCTCAAACACTGTCAGGATCCCAGGGCCTCTGCTACTTTCCACAGCCAGCTAAGCGATGCATCAATGTCTCACCAGCTACACCGGATATCCATTTTGTGCAAGACACAAGCATCTTCTAGATGTGCTGGATTTTAATTAAGGAAAGAAACACGGAAAGTTATGACTAATCTGGGAAAGAAATTGCCATTTTTTATCCACCCTAACTTAAGTTAGTGTCAGCATAAATAAAATAACCCTCTTCCCTCCTATAATCACTATCCTCCCTCCTTTTTTCTCAGAACAAGTACTAGATGAGATTGGAGTTAAAAGAATCGTACTTTTATTTTTATTGCTTAAATTTATATGTTATGTTTCATCTGTATCAGAAAGACAGCTACCTCAAGGAAAGTCTTGGTATTTTCCACTGTTCTGCTGTGCAATAGGTGAGAGAAAATTGAATTATCACCAAATGTCATATATACGTCATATATGCTTGAACAATGGCCATTCCCCGTACTCCCCACTCCCCAAATTTTTCCTTTAAACAGAAGCAGAGCCATTCCATGAATGTACACTGCCTGTAGCAGGCAGGACCACCACCACGTGCCATACAGTACACCTGGACAGAATCCCCCAGGGCAAAGCCTGCCCAGCAAATCACTGGGAGAATGTACACTGAAATCTGCAATCACAGGATCAAGTAACCTTGAAAAAAATGCCTAAGAGATAAAAAAACCCAAGCCAACAATAGCACCGGTATACCCACTCCTTTCTGACCTGCCCTAATTTATTTTTTTATTTGTGTTTGTTACATTCTTCCATATAGAAAGAGTGTTTTCAGGCTGACACAGGCATTGCATTAAAGGGGATCAGCACATGGGAAGTGCAGAAGCGAGGTCTCTGTGAGACAGAATTGTTCACGGGGGTGATTCACCATGTAACAGAAAGCAAAAGGAAGAAGAAATTGTGAAGGCAGATATCTTTGATCCTCTCAAAGATGTCTCTCCATCCCTCTGTCCATCCTAATAATTGCATTTACCATCCAGACAGCTGCTTCAGCAAGCCAAGAGTAATAGTGCAGCCTGCAGAGAGTAACCACAGCCTGCCCAAGAATGCGTAGATGTCCAACTCTCCCAAGCGTCCATACGAGCTTTCCCACCCAGCACCCAAAGCGGCTGGTGGCTGGACCAGGGTCACAGCACAACCACCTCACTGCTGCCCACTGCAGAAGCGTAGAGCTGCCCAGAGTCCTAGGGAATGCAAGGCGTAGGGACCAATAGCATCATATCTAAGCAAATACAAAAGACACAGCTGTGTAAGTGATACAAAAAACCAAGAACAGAAAGGACACAATCCATTTAGAGAAAGAGGGGAAAAGAGCTATCAGAGGGGTGGAAGTTTCTACCACTAGGGCAAATCATCTGGTTTAGAGCCTGCTCTCAAGCTTGCCCTTGAGATGAGGGCAGTCCAAACAAATTGTTCCAACGTCTTACAAATTATTGACCTCTGATACTCAGATGCAAAGTAGAAGCCATGGGTGGCAATGCTCTGCTGGTTTCAATTAAAGACTTGAACACACTCCCCATGTCCTTCCAAGATAACATCCTAATCGCTGGGCTCTAGGAGAGCTCTGCCTCCATCTCCAAATCTGTTCTAACTGGTATGAAATAGCCACTGGGACTTAGAAATAAAATCTCCTTGTTTCAGTTAGCTAATTCCCCAGCTGCTGAGCTATCCATACCTTCTTTGTGAGTTTTCTTCCATATTCACTTCATACAGCATTATACAATATGCCTTCTCTATGGACACTCATTTTGTGTGTTTAGTTGCACGCTCCAAATCGAGGTTCACATGCTCGTACTTACCAGAAGAGGATGAGGAAAGTGGAAGGTGATGCATTATCGCAAGGTATTCTCTAACTTGCATGCATGTTCAATTTAGAAAGGGGCTGTGCTCAGAGGTGTGAAAAGGTTGCTGGCTTCTGAGTGTATTTGGGAAGTTTGCAACAGAGAGTTGCTGTTTGATCTCTTCTTGAAATGCCTTTTCTGTCTTAAATAAAAGCAAAACGATGCTAAATATCCAGGTAGGTGATTTGTGAATTTTTAGCACACTGCTGCCTCTGTTAAACCTCCACAAGTTAAACATCCAGATCTGTAATTTTAGATTCTCTCCTCATATTAACATCCCTAGGTATATGGCATAGCCCAATACTCATGTTTTCATTTAATACTTCCATTCCATATCCCCGTTAAAAAGATCTCACCTAAAAGACACGTATGCACAGAAAACTACAGAGATCCATTTATCTATCTCAGGAGGGTGAAAAGCCAAGAAAATGATGACAGAATATGAGTCAGCAGCTCCAGAGTGGCTGAATATTTTGAATTTGGTTGCTGAAAGGCAGGTGCCAATCCCTTTCCTCAGAAGAGAACCTGTGCCTTGCATTTGGGCTGTACATTTTGCTTTTACCATCAGGTGCAGAGAAAACGTAATTGAAGAGATGCGAAACAATGTTTTTGAAGCAAGCTTTTATAAGAAATTCCATATAAGAATTTGAGAAAATTCTTGAGAGAAAAAAAAATGTGTTTTTCCCACATAACACAGCAATCAAGGACGTGCATGCCCTGCATCTCTTCATCTCTCCCTCCAACTCTCCCATGCTGTGCAGGAGACCTGTGCCACTGGGCCTGTATGGAACACCCATGGGCAGAAAACTCTCCAGTCGGTAGGAAACTCCCTTTCAGTCCCAGCCATCACAAGCTGACTCTTGCCCCGTGCCTCTCCCCAGCCTGGGAATTTTGGCTGGCACGGAGTCCACCCGAGGGTTAGAGCAGCTGCGGTGAGCGACACCTGAATTGGGGCTGGCTCTGCTCGTAAGGGAAACGTAAATGGGCTCATCAACCCAAGATTACAGAGGGTGGGTGACGTGAGCAGGCCTTGACGTGTCAAAGGAAATCCCTCAATTTCCACTTTTTGCCCAGAACTCACACTTGTATTTATAAACAATTCCATTTTTATTCTAAAATATTGTGGCCGATATGGTCGCATCACTTCTGTCCTCCCTCCATGCCTCCCTATATTTCCAGGGAGCAAGATACCCTCATACAAGTGTGCAAACAGAGAACAGGCAGTGAATTAAAGCACAGTCTCAAAAAATAATGTTAAGAAAAGGAAAAATAAACAAAAAAAATGTTGTGGGCTACATTTTATCTTTCTTATTCTGCACATGTATGCCTAGAATCACTGTACATGAGGTGTAGAACCTCAGTGGGGAAAAAAAACCCTTACATATGCATATTTAGTTGTGTTTACATATATATGTATGTATGTATGTGTGTGTGTGTACATTTCTGTTGTAAGCAAAGCTGCTACCATTCGCACTAATCACAGCCCCTGTGGGTAGAGGTCCAACCTGCGGCCAGTCCCACTCCAGGACAGGTTGCAGCTATTACCACCTTGAGAAATTACCATCACCACAGCCACTAACATATTTTTCCAATTAGTTTGAGGGAGGAAACGAGACATTTTTCTTCGTTAATGCCTCCCTCTCTTCCTCTCCTTACCCATCCATTTTCTGCTTCCTGACGGTGCTCTGGAGGCCGGTGGGTTCCCTCCAGCATGCTTCCTGCTTCCATCCAGCAGGAATAAACTGTTACCACTTTGTTTGAAATGATGCCTGAGAAGTCTGATTCCTCTCACCAAAATATGAATAATTGTAGCATTTGACTATCGGCTTCCTCCTCAGGGATCCTTCTGAGTTAAGCAGTTATTGAATTTATCCTGACAGGGATTGCCAAAGAAAACTTTATTTGAAGGACAGAAAAGGGTGAACAAACTCTTTGCTGAATTGAAAAAAGTTTGAAATACTATAAAGGGAGAGAAAAAGTCCCGTAATGGAAGGTGGAAATCTGGGACAGACAAATCAGGCCATAAAATCTAAGATCAACACAGCCGCGGGAAGCAGGAAAGCATGTCCTGGGCCAAGCATACCAAGGGAGACTATTACACACACTGACCTCAGATGTCATATACAACATGCGTCTGCAAACCACCCCGTTCCTCAAAGTCCCACATTACACTAAGCTCAACAACTCCATGCTGGAAAGGAGGAGGGGCTGAGTCAACACTGGTAGGTGTTCAGCCTATGAATCTAAGACACAGACTTCATCAGCCCCATGTATCCAGTCTTTCATTTTTAAAGCAAGGCTGCTGCCTTTCCCATTTTGAACACCAAGAACATGGGTTGAAGTCTGGAAAATGAGGTCACCTTACTCAACACACCTGCTTTATGCATGCATGCCTGTTAATCACACAACACCCCGCCCGGTGAAGAGGCAGAAAAGCGTGGCAGAAGCAGCACGGCTCCAAGACAGGGAGCTTGACGCTCTTCTTGGCCCGCGCACCACCAAGGACTAACCAGGCTCCTCAAACAACAGTAAAGTGAAAGCGCTAGTAAGCTCCATCAAGATGGGTGACTTTAAATTTCCCCCTCCCTTACAAGTGCAAAGCTCAGATGTGATTGTCATCCTTTCTGGTTCCCATCTGAACAAGATGCGCGTAAGTGCTCGACAGAAAATTGCTCTCCAGGTGCTCTAGCAACAGTTGTCTGTAAAAGGTGTCAGAGATTTTACAACAAAGCCTGCTTTCTGTTCGGTTTTTAGCTTAGCTGTGAAATTGGTAGGTGGTCCCCTACGCTGAGTAGGAACGCCACACTTTTGCCTTGCACATAAACCAAGCCGTCACCTGCCAATAGTAATAACACAGTAGCAAAAGCCTAACAGACGATCCCTTCCAACTGTAATATTCTATTCTAGTCTGATCTGTTCTATTCTATTTTTTAAAGTGAGCTGGTCAAATGATAGCATAAAACATACAGTCCTCTTGCTACAAGTGACTGGGAAGCGTAAGACCTTCTGCTTCATCTGAGCAGCCCACCTCTCCAGGTGTTTCCCCATAGTTACAAAATGTGTGTATATGCAACGGTGGGCTGTAAGACTTTTCTCTGCTTTTGCAGGAATACCATGATCCTCATACACATTACCACGGTAGCCATGCGTGGCAGGGACCACATGACTGACCTACTCCAGACCTGCATCACCAGAGAATCTGAATGGATCACAAACTGATTGGAATACGTATCCTCACATTTCTCTAGCGATGTAAAGAAATGTTACCACCACCCTGGCATTTAGCCTAATGAGAGGGAAACAACGCACCAGCAGACATGGGCCCTGTCACCTGCCCCATCCTACGTACTAGAACATCGGAGGTGTCCCCCCCAGCCCATCTGCAGGCACTCACAGGAACCCTGACCCACAGCAGCTACTGCCTCCACTGACAGTTGGGTGTTCTGTGTGGTGGAAGCCAAGGCTGTGTGGTGGTCACCAGGAGAGCAGTCAGCATCCCCGCTGCCCTGCTCTGCTGAGTTCCTGACCAGGGCCAGTAGCTTCAAGCCAGTATCCATCCCTCTACACTCACAAGTCATCTTCCTCTGTCATGAGGACCTAGTAATGGCACCCCAAACCACTTTGCAAACAAAGGCTTCCATTTTCCCCCCGGATTTTCTGCACCAGCTGACACAGCTCATGAGAACTCACAGATTCCCTCCGAAGCAACAGTGAGAGCATGGTGGGGGGGGCTCACCCTTGCTGACAGGTTTGCTGTGCTGTCTAAACCCTCTAAATCCACCACAAGGCACAGGGAGAGCAGTGCAGGACGAAGAGATGTGTGATAGAGCTGCTACCCAGGACGCACCTTGTCTCTTCACTGAAGCTAACTAGTAGGAACACCAAATCATCATCAAAGTGAGAACAGTGGCAATCATCGTTAGCCCTGCTGGCTTTTCTTTTCATACCTACCTGTAGTCTCCAGGTATTTCACTTACAGAGTTGCACCCTCTTTCATGGGTTCCCTTCTCTTGTCAAGGAAGACTCAGAACATGGTGTAGACCTTGAAAAACCTCCTCCATTGAGAATAATTAGAAATGTCAGCACTGCTGTCTGATCTGACAGAAGCACAGACATCTGGGGAAAGAAAAAGGGTAGGAGTAACACTTTTACTGAGACTGGAGATTTGACAGTCAAGCCCACGGAACCTGAAATTTCTTCCTACTTCTTGCAGTTCTTGTCCTTCTGCCAAGAGGTAACCAGGCTGCAGATAACTGTAAATAGCTGAATGTTTTAAGTCACAGAGTTCAAAGTTCTGGTTTGTGGCATATTTTGTCATTTTTTAAAAAGGTTTTCATCAGGATTTCAAGGGATGTCTGCAAAGAGTTATATTTTTGCATGAAGAACACCAGTGACAGTGGTCAGAAAATGGAGACGTTTAGGTTACTAAGGGAAGGAAAGGAGGCAGGGAGATGCCAGACCATATTTTGGGAGTCTGGTGATAGGAGTCATGTATGAAACACAAATTCAAGATCAGGATCAGACATGCTTTCAAAAAAATAATTTCACTATAATCAAGTGCTTCCCACAGAACAGTCTCCCATATTATCCTTTAGAATCTGGAGTTTCCCTTCCATGTTCTCCTGGGAAAATGAGTGAGTGCCAAGGTGGGCAGAGGCAAGGGGACAGGTCCAGTCTGTGTTCATGGTGGGTTTAGAGAATTCACATGTCAGTGATCACCTCCTCACCTCCCAAATATCCATGAACCAGAAGTCAAAATACAATGCAATCTCCTGAACTGGTGACCTGCTGAGCAGCAGTGTGACAGCAGAAGAAAAGAGTCACCACAGCTGCTGTCCCCCTCCACCACAGTGTTCTCACGTTGATCATTACTCTGCCAAATAAGAAGCACTCTTCCAGCAAAGGACATTCAAAACCAGTCCCTTTTCTATCACGGAGCAATCAAAACAGGACACAAAAATGTAAGGTGGTCACGCTGGACCAGATGAAAGGCCCCTCTCTGCTGCTACCTAGGGAGAAGCGTAAGAATGCGGCAAACCTCCCCCAGCGCCTCTTGCAAGAGTAATGCAGTGAGTTCCTCAGTACCTCTTGCAAGCTTTAGTAATGTGAGAGTCAGAGACCTCTGAAGCCAAGTATCGTTTCTACAGCGGCTCTCAACGGATTTCTCTTCCAAGCACTTATCCCATCTTATCTTGAACCTATGCAAGCTTTCATCCTGTGGCAGAGAGCTTTGCACTCCAAGGATTCCAGACCCAAGTCTGATCTGACACAGTTGTGTCATCCCAGCTTGGAGTTCTTGGGCAATCCCCCCACCCTGCAAAACAGCTGTGAGAATGTCTGTAGAACACAGACCTGCAAGATAAGAACGGGAAAATTACGGAGGTAGGATTGCTGGGCCAGGGACTGCAGGTAGCTCAGAGATTCAAGAAATACACTAAAATGACGGTACCTCATCAACATAGAGGACTGGCTCAAGGGAGCAGCAGGGATCAATCCTTTTCCTCCCGACTGATGCCTGCTTGGCCATGAAAGACTCTTTAAGTACTTTATCAAGGTGGTGAGCCTGCCAACATTTAGCCTAGTAGCTCTGTAAATCCTCTCTCTCTTATGTGTGTCATCCAATAAATGTTTGCTTTATGCTTTTAAGTTCTGCTTGCAGAGCCTTTTTGCTGACAACTAAAGTGCCAAAATAAAGTGTCTCAAAGAGGGACGGTTGCACTGTGCAGAGGAGAAGTAAGGCGCTCAGAGATACATGCAGCACATTACCAGACATATGGGAGCGAGCCAGGCTTTAGCACTTGAGACTTTTAAGTGAATAAGGCCAGTAACATCTTCCTAATCCAGGATCTTTACCCACTATTTCTTTTTTATTCATTTGTACAGTCACTGTGCACAAATAAGAGCCATATTTTTGGGCCACTGTCAAGACTGACAAAAGAGATGCACAATACGTGCAGATTTTAAGGTCAAAATCTGTTTGTGGGGAACTGATACTGTTATGGCAGCAAATGCAGTATTTTTGAGAATGAACACTACTCTGCTACGGAATTAAAAAACAGAGGTAAGACAGAGGGCAACTGTCACTCTCACGTACCCATATTCATCAGATGGAATTATCTCAGTCATTTGGGATAACATCATAATACAGCACTGTCAGAGGATCATTGTCTCCTGCTCTAACAATAAATGTTTTGGCTGTTATATAGCAGCAGGAGATGATCATCTGCCTTGAATACATTAATGCCTTAGTCCGTTCTCATTATCCGTTAGCTTATGAAAACATTAGAGTTCTCTTCATGTTGAAAGTCCTAGTGCAGTGTCTGTGGGAGACCCAGACACACAGGGGGTGTGGTGGCAGAGAGGGAAGGCACTCCTCCGGAGGCCAGCAGGGAAGTTATTTAGTCACGTATGCCTCACACATGTGGCAAATGTTGCTATGCAAGTCCCTTCCAGTTAATAATTCATTTTCTAAATGCAAACATGTTCACTTTTCACAAAAAAACACTGTGCTTACTGGAAAGCTCATGCCTACTCAAAGCTTCCCCTTCACCCCCTTGTACACCATGTCCACCGGAATCCTCTTGTAGCAGCAGCCCTCAAAATATATCCCTGTGCTGCTGCTGTCCCTATGTGGAGGGAGGATCTCAACCAGCCGTTAGCCACGGAGGGCATGTGTCATGCAGGGTAAGCACATAAACATTTGCCAATTCATTATTGCACCTGCCAGCTTGCTTTCATGTAATTCCCCAAAAACAATTCTTCAAGATGCCCCTGGACAATCATAGCGTATAGTCAAGAGAGAAAACCCACAAAAACACTAAACATTAACCTCCGTACAGGCTTGAAAATGTTGTTACTGTCAGTAAATGCTGTTAAGAATTCCAGCAATAAAAGAAAGCAAATCGACATAGAAATTAATGAGCTTTTGCCTTGTACAAAAGTATAGCAGTGCCGAGACTGGGCATGGAGATGTATGTGAGACAAGGCACCACCAGCCTGCAAGCCCATGGCATCCCACCTGGGGTTTCTGACTTTGATAGAAAGTAATGAGAGTTTGGCAGCTTTGGCCAAGTATTCAAGTGCTCTTGTAATTGCTTCACAGCCCCCCAGTCAATCTGCCACAAACGTGTGTCTGGAATAGCAGAGTCCCAGAGCTAAAGCAGCAGGGTTGAT
This sequence comes from Falco peregrinus, assembly GCF_023634155.1. NCBI lineage: Eukaryota > Metazoa > Chordata > Aves > Falconiformes > Falconidae > Falco > Falco peregrinus. The sequence continues at coordinate 63,223,796 of NC_073721.1, forward strand.
GTTAAGTCAAAATTGACTTTCGCAGCTTCTGGCTACAGTGACCCTCATGCTTGCAGCCAAGACTCAACACCCTATCAATAAAAAGTACTAAAATTCATCTTCAAAGTGGTAATGCAAACTGAGAGAAAACAGCCAAAGCAGTAGACCCTCAGCACCTTTAAAGAGCACAAGAACTTCTTGACAGACTCCAGGTACTTCAGCTAGTGACCTTTAATGGTCATTCTCCCGTCTTTATGTTACGGAAACCATAGTCCAATTATTAAGGGGGCAAACTTTGTGACAGTTGCCATGAGTTCAGCAGTTTAATTTACAGATTTGAGTTCCCTTATGTGAAGTACCTAGGTGTCGTCTGGGTTGCTCAGTCTGAAGCAATGCAGGGTCAAAACTTCTCAACAGTGGTCAATGCCTCCTCCCAGAAAGATCAATTGGAGCATGGCCAAGCTACTTCCTTCACAAAGAGAGATGGGGATGGGATGAGGGAGAATGGGGATGGGAAGTGGGGGCAAGGAGACCAAGGCTTGCTGTTCCTCCAGGGCCATGGCTGTTGCTGCTGGGGAAGGCCACCAGTGGCCACCCTGTTCCCCTCAGCAGTGATCTTTCCAGGCATCAAGCACAGGCAACACAGGTAGTTGGGCTCTGCTGCTGTCAAGAACTGCTGCTTTAGTAGTCGTCTGCTTTGTTCCTCTCTTTGATCCTGTGTGAATGTTTCTGACTCCCCTGGAAGGACTGTTGAGAAGTTCTGAGTATTACTTCAGGCCCGTATCATGTCATTGACCCATAAGTTTTTGTCACCATATGAGGATGCTTAAGTTAATGGCAGGAACAGAGGCTGCCTAAAGTGCAGGTGTAAGCAGAAGTCCTAGCAGACAGCTACACTTGCTTATTTGGGCTCCCTAGAGCTCACAATTTGTAAGTTATTCCAGTTCGAATATTATTTTGTAAGGTTAATTTTCAGTCAGAGTGGTTTCCTGAACTGGTTCCCTGCTTAGCCACAAGAAAACTAAATACCAGCAGAGGTGAATGGCAGAAGCATGTGCAGCAGCCCAGGCTGCCATAGGCACACACACGTGGTTATGTGCACAGTTCACATTATTACTGCATTACGGTCTTAGACCACATTTAAAAACACGCCCCACTAATCACCCTACTGCTCATCAGCACCATCAGGCCACAGACCGCCCAACAGAGCACACATCCTTCAGGGAAATGAAAACATTTACATACTCTTGATCAACACTTGAAACTGCGTAAATATAGCCCTTGCAGCTCCTGTGGTCATTTCCATTTCAGGCTTTTATTAAGAGAGAATGTCTTTTAAATGAACACAGAAAACAATGTTACACATTTGGTTGATAGATGAATGGATCTGGACCTGTCATAACTGTCCGGACTGTGTGCACTGCTCTTAGTGTATTTTGTGCCCAAATAATTGGAAAAAAATCAACTTTAGATTTTTTTTTCATGGCAGGAGAACGTGAGAGAACTTACCTCTGCACTTTCTAACCAGAAGAATTATTGAGAAAAAGAAAGAAGATTGAAGCATAGGCACACTCCTCACTGGAGGAACCTGTTTTTAATCAATAGCAAAACAGTATATATGGTTTGTAAAGCCTTTGAATACTTTGTAATTAATGTTGCCGATCTCTGTAGAGATCATCACACACTTTTTCTTTCTGCTTATAGGTTTTATGACCTTTTCCCATTTCCATTTTTTTTAAAGACATAAGAGAGCAAAAGGTTCATCAGTTTTCTATTCATCCAACCCAAGTAATCACTTGAATACGTTAACAGGCCAAGGTAAGAACTACTTTTTTGAACTGATCTTGATTTCCACAGATAAATCTGTGCCTACGAGTTGTACATACGTTTCCCTTGATGCTTGTCACTCACAGGATGCGATGGATAACTTGTACCTCTTGTCATCCTTTCTGATCCCCTGCTGACCGAAACAGTTTAAATACATGCAGAAGGAATCAAGAAACATTTCTATGCACACACGCACACTCTTGCTCACAACACAATACCACTGCCCACCTTAGGAGCAGCCCTTCTTCAGACATCCAGGTGCCTGACTAGCTGTGAATAGAGCAAGAAGTGGCATGAGTGAGCTAACCCATCTCCACAGACTTGTGACCCAGCTGTTCTGTCTGGGGCCGTGTTTAACAGGCTCTCCATCTCGACATTTTCTAATCTGCTCATCACCGTGACATGGAGCACATTTTTGGCTTGCTGCATTGCTGTGGGGAGGGTACGTTCCTCGTTATGAAAGCCTTGCTGACATTTATGGTTTTGCACTAAGTGGAATAAGCAGGCACATTATTAGCCAGATCCTGGTCAGGACATAACAAGGGAGGAAATCTAACTCTCTCCTCTCACAGCATTCAGGTCCCCAGGGATTCATTTACTTCCTCCAAACCTAAGCCGAAGCACAAACAGCTACTTGAGGCTTGTAACACAAATGGTTTGCAAGTAATGACCCAGTCCCTCCCCTTTCAACTTTCGGACCAAGTGTAAGTGTGAGCGAATATTGTTTCCCACCTCTTTTGGCATAGTATGGCACCACAAATCATAACTTTCCCACTCCCAGTTTAAGCTCCCTGGTAGGCTGCTGGCAACATTAGTAAGAATCCTAGGGCTCTTTACATAAGTTCTCACAGTGTCAAAGGAGCATTAACAGAAACAGAAATTGTAATGGACTATTCTTTTCCAGCTGTGCCGGAAGCCTTTATATTCTCTTGATGCATTAACTGTGGAGCACAAGGATACTAAAATCCGTGGATTACAACAGTCAAAATGAAGCTGCTTTTAGGAAATGAATATGAAGATCACTATAAAGTGGCCGGACTAGTTAGGCCAAAGGAAAAAATTACTCAAACCTTCCCAAACTAACTGAGCTACACAAAGGGCTTTAGTAGGTTGGTAGATGTTAGCAATAGGGAAGGTGCATCGTGGCTTCCCTGGCTCCAGCAGGATTGTTCCCTCCATAAGGCTTCCTAGTATATCTGGAAGCCCAGTTTTAAATGAGCCAAGCGATGGGTCTGCTGCAGCAGCTTCCTTTGGGGAAAGAATTTCTCAATCCCGGTATATCTTGCCATCAAGAATGCTTCCTGACCTTCACATTGATCTTCAAATACACAAGTTCACTTTGCCTCTTTTCTTTCCTTTCTTCTGCAAATCACAGTCAAAACAAGAAGCAGGGGTTATAAAGTTCTTGCAGGAAGGGTTTTGGCGTTGGGGTTTTACTATCTCTAATCCCACAAAAATGGAGGAATTTGTCTCTGACCACCTCCACTCCATCATCTCTGCCTTGAAAGTTCAGCAAAGCTGTCACACATTTCATCTTCATTTTCTGAGTGATGCCGCTGTCATCAGCCTTTTACATCTTTAACCCACTATTACCTACACAGCTTGGCTTTAATACTTAAATAATTTTTCATTCCAAATGCTCTGGGCCTTCGTCAAATAACATTCAAATCTTTTCTGAAGACCTTGTAAAGAATCTTGCAAGATCATAAACCTTAATCTCCATGAGTGTATGGCATGTACATCATTTGATGTGACACAAATAAGACATATAGCATCCTAGGTTCACACCTGCCCAGAGACCTCCCCATGTAGTTTTTCCTCTTTGGATGTATTGATTTCCTATCTCCCCCCCGGGGTACACCGTCTCATTATCTGCTCCTTTCAGGGGGGAACCCCTCGTTTACTGGCCAATAAATGACACCATTAAAGCAGACAATAAAGGCAAACTTTTAAAGAAAATGAATACAACAAAACTGCTGTGGCTGCAACCCATATTCATCATGGGTGTCACATGCCTGTCTCATTCCTTCTTTGTTCCAGGAGGGCAAAAGTCAACAGCAACAACAGAACCACACATTGTAGCTGTGGCTGGTACTGAAGTCTTTGCTTTCACGATCCGTGTCTCTCTTCCCTTGGGTTATTAAAAATATAAAAGCCAACATCACTTTTGTTAGGGAATATTGAACCGGTGTCACCCAAAAGGATCTGGTCTTACCTGTCTGCAATTACTTCCCAGCTTTCTGTCTTCTCTCTCTGCACCCAAGGAATGTGCTTTGTGACTCTAGTCAAGTGAAACCCGGAGTGTCAGCTGGAGGGAGGATAGAAGTGACACCACCACCTACTCAGAAAGGCATATCTGAGCTTTAATTTAAACTTGTCAACAAACATAAAAGCTTCTCCATCATTTTGCAGATTTTCCTCCTGTAAATTTCTCGGTTATTCTGTTCTGCTATATTTTATGTGCTCCTTTCAGTTGAAATTGGCAATGGCTTAAAAAAAAAAAAAAAAAAAAAAGTATGTCTATTTGATGTTTTGGGCTGCTGAAACAGAAGAGCAGATGGTAGCATAAACTAACAGGAGACCTCTGCAGACAGTCCTGAAAAAAGGGGCGAAAAATGGCATTTAAACCACCAGTATTAACAGAAAAAGAAAGAAAGAAAAAAAAAAGCCTATAATCTGGCTCTAAAATAAGCTGCTCACTGCAGAAGCATATGTTTGTATTGTATTACCAGTCATTTCATGGTGGGTAAAGCTAAATGATCTCAGATTTGACACAGGCTAAAACCAAGAGTTATCACAGCTCAACTGACTTTCAGGAGCTTGTTCAGCTGCACTAAATCATAAACTTAAGCTCCAACACAGAATAGTTAATCCAATGCAATGTCTCAGTGCACTAAACTGTGCTGAACAGAACAGAGGAAAGGCGTCTTGTTGATCTCCACGACTGATCATTCACTAATATCCTTAAAATTGTCTGCCTCATTTCTTATACCCTGCAACGCAGCTCAGAAATCTTTGACTCCAGGACAAACTCCCATTACTTGAGTCCAGCAAGAAAACATTATTAGTAGAGGGGAAAAAAAATACTCTTGGGGGTGTGTGAAGACACAATTTACATTTGCACTACATACAGTCTGATCATTCCTCCTGTATACCCAGGTTTATCTCTACCGTATTATTCTAAAGTGACTTCTGCTTATCCTTACCTGTAGTTACAAATATAATTTTAGACCTGAAAAACTTCTCATTGAAATTTTCATTAAATCAAATAACTTCTTATGAGAATGTTTATCTCATAGAATAAGCATTTTGGGACCGACAGAAGAGTTTTATTGGATCACCTGTGTGTTAGTGTCATAATTTTCCAGCCTCAAATTGTGATGAGGCAACATATCAGACCTTACAGCTGTTGTGCATAAGAGGTAGCGTGAAAAAGAAAGAGCAGAAACTGGCATCCTGGGAGTAACTCTCACTCTGTCTCTTACGAAGCCATGAGGTATATGAAGTATCATGGCATACAGACCTCTTTTTTCCATCTTTGGAGTGACCCACAAGAACATAGCCCTGATACATAATTAAATTGTATTATTATTTCTTTAATTTCCACAGAAGCTATTTTGCAAAAGAAATTTAACCACACACAATGGCCCAGGCTGCTTCCCCTGCTTTCACTCCCTGTCACCTTTGAATCTGCACTCCTATTACCAATAAATACAAGTGGTTGCACCTGGCCAGAAGAGAAGCGTTATGCTTCAGATTCTTAGAGATCACATTCTTTGAACTTTGTCAACAGAGACCCAAGGAAACAAACACACCACAAATAACCTCCAAATTCCAGGGGAAGACTCATGAATATGTAACCTCCAGGCAGCTAATAATTTCCAGGTGCATGTCACCAACTAGCTCATCCTTAATTAATTAGCCAGCTGGCCTGGTTTATCAACAGTAGTAGAACAGTACAAGTACAGCTTCAAAGGTGGATTGTGTGGCTTGACTTCCAGTTCTATCTGAGATCAGAGAAAGCAGGCAAACTCCTGCTACGGAAAGAACATTTCCTACGAGCAGAGGCATGTCAAAAGTCCAGGTAAATAATAAATCCAGTGTTATTCTTTTAAAGCATAGCAATAGCCTTGGTCAAAGACAAATGCACCACTTTCATCATCTTATCTCAGTAATCAGACCAAGGAACATAGAAATTGCAATATGAATAGCTGAGTATCTTTCAGGGTAAAATAAAAACTCCCCTGCAGACAACTCACTTTTCTTTAGAATGTGATTAAAGAGACCATTTGTTGAGTCTCTTCCTTATTCAGCTTATTTTCTTTGGGTTTAAATGTCCATGTCTCTATTTGTACATCACAATACAAGATGAAGCTAAAAGGAAACAATTACCACTTGTATTAAAGATGATCCACTAAGAAAAAGGACAATGTTACAAATCTCTCAAGAAAATATTTTTGATGATCCGCTGGAGCATGAACATCTGAAATGAGCATTGAGAAGGGGAAGTGCAATTAAAGTTTTTGGAGCAACCAGATCTATGTTTGTTACTCAAAAGAGGGCATGTTGTTTAGAATTATCAGGCACTGGGTACCAGGGATTTACCCTAACTGCAAATCAGAAACAATGCTGGACGAGTCAATTAGTAAAATATTTAACTGTAGAGGATGCAGCTGGGTAGCATTTGAAATTAGGAAATTCAAACTAGTCATGTTGCATCATGTTTGATACAACCAGAAAGCTTAAAATATAGGTGCTGGAAGTATCTTTAGGTTATTTAACTCTTCTTGGATTTATTCTTTTTAGTTACTAGTTACAAGAAAAACATGGACTTTGAGATAAAACAACCTGTGACAACTGTTTCTTGTTTTTACGAAAACAGAACCCCTGACCAAGAACTGGTTTTTCTGGTACTCACAAGGTGTTTAGTTTCCAGTAAAGCAAATATCCCTCACTACTTCTGGTTTTATTTTGATTTGGGCAGGAATGGATTCCAACAGCTTCTCCTTTAACTAAAGCACGTTTTTGCTAAAGAATCCTTTTTGAGACATCAAGGAAGAAAGAATCCACCACTGTCCTTGGTTATTTTTTCCTACTGCTCAAATTTTTGCTTTATATCCAATTTGATTTTAATTCAGTTTATTTTTCTGGCGTCGGTGTAGACTTTCTGACTCTCATTATCTTATCCTCCACTAGATTAAAGAACCCTTTACCACCAGGCATTTTCTTCTCAGGAAGGTACTTACACACTGCAATCAAGTCACTCCTTTAGGAAAAACTATAGAGAATGAGCTCTTAAGTCTCTTGGTATAATGTTTTTCTCTAGCACTTCAATTATTTTTTCAATGTTCTCTTTAAAACGTAGACATTTTGGCTGGGCTCAGTATTCTGGTATTGGCTCTCATGACACTGTGTACAGAGTAAATCCCTCCCTAATCCTTCTAGTTACTCCTTACATTTCCAGGGACTAAGCATTTTTGTTGTTTGGGTTTCCCCCCCAACCCCGAGGAGTGTTCTGGGAGTCTCATGTCACATTGCTTTTCAACTCTAAGCCCTACGTCTTTTCCTGTGTCACTGCTTTCCCGGGAACAGAGCCTAATTCCGCAGCCCCTGCACGCATTCAGTTTTCTAAGCGTACAGCTCTGACTGAGCTTATTTGAACTTTTATTTCTCTCGTGAATTGGCCTTGTTTTCCAGGTAATTCAGACCACTTCTCGTGACTGCCCTCTTCTCACTGGTATTTGCCATCAGGCAGTTCTTTCTGTCCTCTTTAAATTTGAAATCATCATGGATTTAATATTTACTGCTAAAAGATTGCAAAAAAATTGCAAGTCGCTTGCATCTAGTACTGATCATCACATAACCCCACCAGATGTAGGCTACAGGTGAGATAGCCAAAAACAGTGTCCTATTGTCCCCTCAGCCTTGGAGCAGAGGCAAGGCAGAAGCAGAATTTACTTTAATCCATAGGAATTGACTCCTAACTCTGCTTTGATTTCACAGCCTAAGTAATGAGGGGAAAAAAAAAAAAAAAAAAAAAGCAGGGAAAACAAGCAACTGTGTTTCTGCTGGTGCCTCTCATTACCTCAAGAACATTTTCTTGTGAAGATTCTCCTCCACTGCAATGCTTCTGAATTAGTGGAGGGTTTGAAAATGTATTTCAGTCAATGTCTCGCACCTTGCATGTTTTGAACAAAGAGCTGAATGTGAATACCGTTTGTCCTTTCCCTTTGAGGCACCTGAATCTGCATTCTGTGCCCTGTTGCAAGAAGCTTTGTATCACGAATAAAGTGCAATGTGAGTTAAAGACAGTAATTGGAGGATATAAAAGTTACCACCAGCTCTTTAGAATAAGAAAGTGTGTATCTTCTGTCAGTCGTGAGACTCTGCAACTCAAAGGTGATTCTTAATGGAATTGGATTGAAATTTAAGATAATTTTGTATGAAAATTGTCATGCTTTTGGAAAAAAGTCTCAATGCACAGTGAAGATTTTGTAACTTTTTCTTTTGTCATAATTATATTAAAAAAAAATAATAGAAATTCATGTAGAAGCAACCAAAAAAGAATCTTCTGTCTTGCCAGCTGCTTATCTAGGAGGAATTTTCAGTATAGTTTTGCTTCCAAATGAGAGAAAATAAAACTTGCTCTTGCCCAGTAACTCCACTGCAGAAAATGTGGGGTCCTGGGCTTACCCTTCATCTTCCAGCCCCAATAGTAAGCCAGAAAGAGAGAGCAAAGACCCCTTCAGTTTGGCCACCTACATCCAACTCTTGTAACTGGTGCTGGTATACACTCCCAAGAGGCAGCTCTTGCTCCTCCCTGAAGGGTATCATCTCCCATAGTAAACTCATCTGGTTTTATTCTAAATTATCTGCCACTGTGGAAATAACATAACAGGAAATATTTTCACTGGCTCTGTGAAGAAGATTAAAACCTCTTATTTCAAAGGAGACATATCACCTGCATTGGTACTTTGGCAGCTTAATGTAGAATTGTTGGAAGACTAGATCTGGATGCAGATTCAATCTCCTAGTCTTGAAAAGGATTTCTGGGTTTGGGAGTAAGTGAAAGATACGTCAATATCAAGGGATGGAAATCCAGATCTTAACCCATTGTGAAATTACTTGTTACTGTTCACATTTACCTTCAGTACTGCTAGAGAAAACAGCTCTGTCACTAAGTAAGATAGATCTTTTCAGAGATTTTGATGACATTTAGTCTTGGAAGTCTCTCTTTAGGACAAAAGCCCGTCAGACTGATTTTCAAAGGTGGGTTCCAATTTCAGATGCATCAATTTCAGCTGATAAAATGGCCACTGCATATCTGGAGACAATATCCTTAACTTCTGCTGTAACTGGACATGATCAGTAGCCCTGGAAATCTGGCACTGAATTCTCTGAAGATGAGCACCCAAAACCCAACCATTAAAGTTTAGTGTCCTCATTTGAAAGTCTTGGTCTATGTTTTCCTGTGTCTTTCACTCTCCATCTGCAAAACAATGTACAAGGATTGTCCATGACCTACCTTACACTCAACTCCCCTAGCTCGGCTTAAGCTATTATTAATGTGAATAAATTATTTTACTCTGAGATCCTGGGTAAATGTACTGATACCAAAAGGTCATTACTTTGCCTCCTTGGGCAAATAGATGGTCACTTCCCTTTGAAGCTATACACATTGTTTGCTACGCCAACAACAGGGTTTGTCTGTTACCATGAAAAAGGGTTAAAAATACTACCAAACCATTATTCTAGCCATGTCCTACTAATAAGGTACTCTACTGCTACCTATAGGAGTAGTTATGTGAAATCAATGGCTACAGTTCAACTTACTTTCAGCTCTTAGCATCTCTGAAGAGTAAGGATGTTTAGTTTAAAGGTTTAGCTTTCAAAGCTTCTAAAGCAGGATGAGAAAATTTCCCTGCTTAGATTTGTTAGTGGTATGTTATTTGAAAGCAGAAAGAAGAATAAAATGGGCCAGAAGAATAAAAATAGCTCATAGATTCCACTGGGTTGACAGTGGAGCTCCAAGCTGAGGAATGGCCCCTTATCATTTAAAACTATTTTTTCCCGCGATTCTAGCAGATGTTGAAAAGACACAAATGAAAAAAAAAAATCCATGTTGCTGTTCACCTTTCCTGGGGTTTTGTTTTAAGTTCCTGCACTCTACTGTGGTGAGGCATTAATATAACCTGCTTAGGTCACCTTCTGGTTTTCACGCAACATTGCTACCACCATCAACAATGCAGGTGGCAAGGAGACCAAAGCTGTGTTGTAAATATTCCTTCAAATGAAACTTCCTAGTGCTTCCACTGCTGTTCATTCACATTTTCCTTCCTGAATGTGCAAATGAGAGCATGGCAATGCTCATGAAGATTCCCCCTTCCAAGGTTTCCTGACTCTCAAAGTCATTTGGAAGCCTGCATCCACTGATGGCACAGCAATTCATCGCGTGCTCTGCCAAGGTCTGCAACCTGCGGAGGAGAATGGGGATTCTGTACACCTCCCAGGCTGAACCATAGACATTACAGGTAAATACCACAACTGAAGGGAGCTATCTGCCCACCTAACCATCAAGTTTATTTTCAATGCCTGAGTTAGTGTCTGCTCCTGTTTCTAGCCCACATCAGCTCCACAGATCCAGCCTTGGGCTTTCTGTCTTCAGCAGGTGCTCTATGTAGTCCACCGAGGATGCAGAAAGCTAAGGCCTCTCATTTAAGCCTGCAAGTTATGCATACAAGTGAATTAATCAGGAGATCTCAGCCTCTCCTCCTCCCCCTGATCACCCAACTTCTTTGAGAGTCACCAAATCCTGCAGCGGGATTATTTAGCTATTTCATCATGTTTGGGACTCAGCCTGCAGTCCATCAGAAATAGTTTTTCCCCATCTTTTTTCCAATATGTCATTTTGTCATAGTCCTGAAGAGACAGATCCCTGGCTTGGCCAGCAGGAGAAAACCCACTCACGATACCCTCACAGAATAACCTTAACACCCTTCCTGAAACTTGACATTTGGATAAAACTATTTTCAATCCTGCCAGAAAGGGACACTGCAAAACAAAACGATTTTCCCTCAAAACACCTCATGGGAGGTATGTACAAGTGCCTGCTTGTGAAACTCTCTCAGCCCTGGGGAGGGGGAAGCTAACAAACTATACGTTGATATCGGATGGGGTAAAAATAAAATTTAAAAAAAAAAGTCAGGTTTCAGGCAGATTGTATTTTCCTGTCTTGTTTAATCTCTGTTGGGGGAAAAGAATAGAGATCTGTGCCTGAATTGTTTGCCTTTCTCCTTGTCATTACCCATATAACAGCTTAAACTCTCCCCTTCTTAATCTGAGGTGACTTACAGAGGTTCCCTATCAAACACAGGCACTATACAACACTGTATTAGATTACACACTTTGTTCAGAAAATTGGCACTTTAGATACTAAACGATAGCCTGTGCTCTGCAACCGTGCTATCATTCTTGCTCTAAGATCTTGTCAGAGCCTATAAATTAAGCAGGATTTGGCCCTGGAGTTACATGAAAGGAAGAGCTGTAGGAGACAGGAGGAGGCTGCCTCAGCTCACAGGACTTACTTAAGGGAAAATTGTCTTTCATCTGACCCAGGACAGACTGCCATCCCAGCACAGGCTGCCTATTTTAACCTATGAATTACTGAGCGAGCAGCAGCATTAGGACACACCTAAGGCTGTTCCCTGAAGACTCTGCATCATGGGTGTCTACATCCATAGGAGCTGCATCTTCTTCATCCAAGCTATAAGAGATGCTGCCCAAGTACACACTGACTCTGAAATGACAGCTCTGACAACACCTTGTCTCCAGCAAGGCAGTAGGTCACTGCTTGGAGAAGCTGAGCCAGCATTGCCCGGAAGAGCACTTGAGTTACTGCAGAAAAAGGAGGATATATTCAGCCAGCTCATCCCTCTGCCACATTGCCATGTACATTTTAACCCCAGGGGTGAGAGCTGAGGAATCCTGACACTTCAGCCCACTGCAAGCCTGCTCCTGAGGAGATGGAGGAAGCCCTTTAACATTGCCTGTAACTATGAGAAAGGCTCAGTCAGAAAATAGACAAAAGAATGATGCTCTGGTCTGGTGTGGTGTTCTTGGAATCTCCAATACTACTTTTATCCAGTGGTGAGCATCCTGCAGCAATTAGGCAGAGGACTGAGGATGAATATAATTTGGTCTGCCAGCCTTCCCAGAAGGAGTACCTAAATGCTGCCTTCACATCTGCAGGTATGTTTGCTGCATGGAATGGTAGCTGTACCATCTACAAAGCTCATCACTACACCCCCCACCCAAAAAAAAAAAACAACCCAAAAAAACCACCAACAACAAAAAAACCCCACACAAAACAGACATCCACTTTCAAAGTAATTACCAGGCCTGCATGGTGCAGTGGTTTCAGTCAGACAAAGCGCATGCAAACCACCTGAATGATCAGAATGCCCCAGTGCTGCCATGCTCCTTAGCTGCACGAGGACGCAAAGCATCAGTAGCTCTGCTGCTGCAGAACGTTGGTTTGCGTGCAAAGTCAAGGCAGAAAAAAAAGCACAAGGCAGTTTGCAGGAAGACACAAGCCCTTCTCAAGTCTGGAACAGAAGTAACAAGATTTTGAGTTAATGACAACTAAGAAACATTGGCCACAAGTGTAAATGAAGTTGTTTTGAGCAGCAAACAGCCTGTGGAGGGGGAGTAGGATGTCAAACCTCCCTGGTTTGGGGCAGCTGTTGCATTGCCCTTTCTTCTTGTGTTTGAGCAACAGCAAAGGCCAGCAGTGTGACGACAGACAGACAGCGATGCCATTTTCCCAGCCCACTGCCAGATGTATTCCAGCCTTAGACCCTGGTGTAAAGCTTAACACAAAGGGCTGCGCAATTTGCCTGTCGCCCTTTGCCAAGGTGGAGCTCCTGCTTGCCCAGCACTTGCAAAGTGATGCTCAGCCCCCACCAGCCTGGATTCGTGGAGGGGAAAGGAAAAAAGAGCGTGGAGGTAAATCAAGCACAGAGCTGTCCTGCACAGGGTCTCCTTTAAGACCCTTCCAGCTGGAAGGGAAAGCTGGTGGAAGAAGCAGGCAGCATCAGGCAGCACCTGCCCTGGCAGCCGGCCCGGCTGGCTCCAGCATATACTTGCAGTGCTCTCTGGTGGCAGCTGAAATCCTCACCCGCCTTCCCAGCCTGCAAAGAAAGCGGTGGATGTGCCGAATTTCCAGCCTCTCTTTCCCGTGCGAGGTCGAGGTGATGAAGCCTAGGAGCATCAGCAAATACACAGACAGGCACAGATACGCATTTTAAAATCCATGAAAGAGCTGGGCAGATAGGACTCCACTTAAAATTCTCAGCACAGCAACAATTTATTTTTAATAGCTTTGTGAAAAGCAAAGGCTTTTCTGCTCTGTCACACGGGTGCATTTTTTTTTTTTGTATGGAAATGGATGCCACAAGCAAAAAAGAACGACTGTCTTGTCTCTAAGCAAATGCCCACGTGCCAGCTTCACCAAAGTGAAACCTCTTGGCGCAGGGTAACACAGAACAGTCACTCCCACAGCAGCTGTGATCTGCAGATCTCCCAACACTTCACACAGCTCTGATGAAGTTTAGAGTACCACAGTATAGGAAATACTCACATACGTGGGGCACAGCTGTAGAGAGGCTAAGAAACTTGCAAGTTGAAATGCAGCATGGAATTTGGGGGCTTGGTCTCCTCTTCCCACCAGTGATGCCAGACTTGCAAACATCAGAAGCCACATGCCAGACTCTTAGATTTTCTTCTGATGGAGTCACCAAATAAACCCCTTCATGGTCTGTATCAACACAGAATGGTTGAGGTTGGAAGGGACCTCTGGAGGTCACCTGGTCAAAGCCCCCTGCTGAAGCAGGGTCACCTAAAGCTGGTTGCCCAGGACCACATCCAGACTTTTTTTTAATATCTCCAAGATCGGAGACTCCACAACCTCTCTGCACATCCTTTGCTAATGCTTGGTTACCCTCACAGTAAAAGAGTATTTCTTGATGTTCAGATGGAACCTCCTGTGTTTCAGTTTGTGCTCGTTGCCTTTTGTCCTGCCATGCATGTCCTTCCATGTTACACATGTGGACCAAGTATTCCATATTTTGTAGCACACAAGTTTTTCCTATATCCAAACCCATGTTTATGGGCCACTGGGGTACTTTAAAGGAGTTCTGACTGACTGCTGGGCATAGAAGCAGTTGACCAACAGCCTGTTAGATATACTACCCCTGTCATGATGGGTAGGTACTCTGCTTTGCTTCATTTATATGTCAGACAAGACGAGAACTTTTCAACAACTGAATGCAAGCTTTCCTTGCTACACTGAGGGATTTCTAATAGATAAATAATTATAAGAAAGTATTTTCATTTCTCAGCATCCACCCTGGCACCTCTACCAGGGCTTTGCTGGCCAACCTGAGCTTGCACTGGCTGTACTGAATCAAGCAAAGGCAGGTTTGGCCATAAGCACAGGCTGTCTATAATATATACATCTATACATGCTCATCACAACCTCAACATGTAGGATGCTGCCCCAGGAATGGGATGAGTTATGATATTGCTGGCTTGGAGCGCAGGCAGGCAGTACCTGTCACAAGACTTAAGTCTACACAGAACATAGAATTAGACATTTTAAAACAAAAATATTTCCATTAGGACACAACCAACTAATAATTCTTGAATTCACTCATATTTCACACAAGACAAACTCAGCTGAAGCCATGAGACAAGCAACAGGCATCACGTGGATTCACAAATCTGTAACTCAGTGCAGAACTTGCCCTCACCTGCAAGGCGAGACTGAAACAAGCTGGCTGAAGAGCTAATATAATTATAATAATGTTGTTGAAGGTACTTCCCACCTCCAGTACCCAGTCCAACTCCCATTTTAAAGCCCTAACAGTTGCATCTGAACACTTTTACTCAGTAAATCAGTTCAGATGTAAGCTGCCGCACAGTGCCCGAGTCCCCCTGGCTGTTCAGATACAGGTTCTCAGGTCAAAGTAAATGCAAGAGCTCAACTTACCTCACAGTCAAAAAGATTTAAGTTACACTGAAACATTTTGTGTTTGCTGTAGGCTAAAAGAGTACCTAGCCTAACTAATTTTTGGTAACCTTAGCATACATGTGATTATTTTTTCCCCCTCATCAGGTCAGTCACATTCCCAGTGAACTCCCTAAAGGGGATCTAATTAAGCCAGGCAAATTGCTTCGCATGAGCTGGATGCCCTTTTTCACTCTCCACAAAACATACACGCTTCTTCAAGTATTTGTGTGGTTTGCTTTGAATACCCAGTATTAAAAATTAAAAATTTCATATGGATTTCTTTTTAAATAAGTCATAGAAAAAAATCCACAGCCAATGCATGAACAATCAGAGACAGTAAGAACAGAAGAAAATTGCAGTATAAGCTATTTGTCAGGAACTTCACTTCTTTTTATGTTGCTCTTTCCAGTATCAGCCTTGGAGAGATAGGGTGGTGGGGGAACAACACCATACAGAAGAGATACCCTTGACTAACTCCTTGATCCCCAGACGTAGATATCTGCAACGCTTCGTGCTATAAGATTCACAGCAGGTTTTACTGTTGCTATGGTTATTCAAACTCTTCTTTTCAACAGGAGAGAGCAAAATTCTCCAGGTCTCTGCAATACATAGTAACACAGCCATCCCACTGTCAGGCTGTCCACGTGGGGGTAGGCTTCAGCAGCATCATCCTCAATCTAAACAACAAATATGAAATGAAGATCACTTAAATATTTCAGAAGAACGAAAAATGACAATTACCTAGTGCAGAAGACAGGATGGTGTGAGAAGAAAAGAAAAAGTGGGAAGGAAGGGAGGAAGCCCACATCTTTAGAAAACATCCTTTTCCTAATTTTACAAGTACAGTCCCAAAACACTGGGTGGGATACAGATCTCAGAAGGTACAGAAATATATTCAAGTTCTGTCACTAACCACAGTGGTTTTGTCAGCATCTATACTCTAAACTCAAATAGAAGAATCAGAAATTAACCACTGAGGTCAGTGTTGAGCAGGAAAAGGCGCACAACATAATTTTTATCCCCTCCGGTGGCTGATTAATAATGTAATGGGATGAATTACTTAGCTGATGCATGGTTTTCTTCCCCACCCATTTTTTTTTATATTCTTCCCCACTCCTTCAAATAGGCAATGGGTTTTAGTTTTCTAGAATATGAATCAACTCAAAAGTCATGCTTTCACCAATTCTATTAGCCACCAATATCATATTTGATGCTGGACAGTCCTGTTGATTATTCCCTAGTTGGGATTGACAAGTGTGAAAACAGAGAGTGGTTTGGATGCTACCACTTAAATACAGATACTATGTCAAGGAAGGCTGCAACTCAAACTGGTCTCTGGTGACAGAACTTCCTCAGGTGTCTTCACTGCAGCGTACCTTGTTCAGAGGGCTGTGCTGTGCAGTGCTTTCACCTCCTACGGTACAGGCTCAACTCCCAGATCAGGGATGCATTTGATTGTCTCATTCAAGACTCATCACTAGATAGAGTCATACTGTTTGCTTACCCGCTCCTATTCAATAGTTTTCTGCTTATTCATCTGAGGTCACACTAGTTTTCAGCAACAGCATCACACCGAGAGCTCGTTTGGCCAATTAGCCACCCTAACGTCTAACTCATTTCAGGGCCACCATTTCCCTGGAAGCACGTACCTGCTCTGTGTGTGTAGCCCGATGTCCTTGTTCCCAAACACACAGCCTCACATCGGGCAACATGAACATAGATGCTGGTTAAACAACACCAACTTCCCAAATGAGTTAGATTGATCCGTTAAACTGATCTAACTTCACCACTGTTTACTCTTACTTAAAAAACTGTCCCCTCCATAAATTTTAGAGGCACTGATTTCCTTGCTTCAAAACCATTAATAAAGCCACTGAATTGTATTAGGCTGGAAAAGATCCCCATGGAATGTTGCTAGAAACACCCTCTGTGGATGATTATTTCTCATTTAAAATTCCTTTTTTGAAATCTGTTGGTCAATTATAATCTATTTATGATGTGCTACATTAATTTTGCATAGTTCTAATTTTTTAATTGGCATGTCAGATGGTATGAAGTCAAATGCTTTTGAGAAGTGCAGGTAGATGTCAGCACAGCTCCTCTTATCACCCAACCTTGTCAAAACCCAAAGTTCTGTTTGCTTAAGCAGACCTGTTCTCCAGAAAGTGAAATGTGGAGCAGTTGCTGCTTAAGACTGTGGACTGAAACAAAACGCTGCCTCTAGACACCTACTCCTGATGAGTAACAAGGAACTGCAGAAGCAAGACTGGAAATGGGAAGCAGACCAGTTGCATTTTCTTATTGCCAAGCCCAAGCAGAAGCAAGACTGGAAATGGGAAGCAGACCAGTTGCATTTTCTTATTGCCAAGCCCAAGCAGAAGCAAGACTGGAAATGGGAAGCAGACCAGTTGCATTTTCTTATTGCCAAGCCCAAAGGTTTTCAATCACCTCTCCATTGCATTTATTTGTAACGTTCACTATGTTAAAACTCAAAGCATATGTGGACAAAGGACTCGTTGGGGATCTCTCAGCGCTTCAAGCCACGCTTACCAGCCTCTGTGGTATAGGGAGTTGAACTGAACAGCCCATTTTCTTGCTCCCTCCTCCTCCTGGTTCACCAGCTCCTGTCCATCACCTCTAAGCAGACCTTGTGGAAGAGTCTACCTCAGCTTTTATCTCTGCATAGAGAACATGTCCTGGAAGGAGGAAGGAAGCGTCACATCTTGATGAGGCTCTATGAGAAACCTAGAAGACAGTCTGCATCTTAAGGGTCTAACCAAATTACTGTGTGAGAAACAGAGGCAGGACCTTCACTGAGCAGGTCTCTCCTAAGCTCTAAAGGGCTGTCTCACCTATTTCTGCATCACCTTCCAGAAGAACAGGCAGATTACACAGCAGCTACTGCACAGCCTGAACCCCTCACAGAGGTCCTAGCAACTCAGTTACTGGGGATGGGGTGCCAGGGCTGCCCCAAGGTGAAAGGGAGGGCTCCCGCTCTTCCTCCTCGCTCCCCTCCACCCATGCACACCCAGGAGCAGCACTTGGTGGACACTCACAAGATGGATCAGTTTTCAAGTCTGTGAGACAATTAACTACAGAAAAGCGTTAGCAAGTTAGATTTTTCCCTCTCCCTTAGTACAGCACTGGACAGATGAGACTGCATGACGGAGAAAAAGGGAGAAATGGAAGAGTAGGAAAGGGGAGAGAGACATTTCCTCCAGTGTCATGAACTACTAAAGCCTGTCAGCTACTTCTGAAAGGACAATGTAAGCTGGATTGCTTTGGTGCCATTCCCTGAAGAGCACAGTGACTGCCCAAGGACAAAAGAAAGTCATCTGCTCCTCTTCCTACCGTGACCCTATAGCTGCTGAAAAGTTCCTCGTGCAAGGAGGGGGTCTGCCCACCAATCTGGGGCAATTTCAAGTCTTATCTTGAGCACCAGAAGGTAGCTGTGAAGCACTTGTGTTCCTCATGGTGCTGAATCGTTGCCTCAGAGCAGGGCAAGGAGCTTGAGGCTGGTAGAGCTGTGATGTTCTTGCACAGCCAAGGCCCAAAAGCAAGCTGATCAGATGGAGCGCCTTCTTCTGTACAGAGACTTCAGACTAGCAGGTATTACATTTTGTCACAGCCTAGGTAAGACATCTGCATCCCTGAATTCCCATGCCTTATAATTGGATAATAACTTTCTCTCACTTTTTCAATATCAGTAAAGAATAAAATTGGGTACAGTTTAACAGCTGAGATTACATATATAAATATATATATATATATAAACAAGAGGCTGCTTTTCAAAACCAAATAAATCTCTATGTGTATGCATATACTTCTATACCTAAAGAGTCAGATCCTCAGTCACTTCACAGGTGCTGCTGATGGACTATAATTTGCAACGTGACTTGGAATCTTTCTTTGAAATTGCTAGGCAGTCTACAGAGTAGCAAGGGTGACAATAATAATAAATCAATACATAACAATTCATGCAAATTAATGTTTTCAATAATAATTTGAAGATACTGATTTAAAATACCCAAATTTCTTCCAGTTGTTTACCATAATGACAAACTTTTTCAAGGCGAACGTGTATTTCCTGACCCCAAAGTCAGCATACAGCAAATTGACCAAAAGCACAGTAAATTATCTGGACACAGCAGCTAATTTGTTGCTAGGGTCTAATTCTGAACCCCCAGCTTACAGTATTGAATACCTTGGGTTCAATACCACACGGTTCTACATGTCATCAGTCACCAAAGGACCTACATGAGAAAAACAGTACTTCTCTTGATGAATAAATAAGGTTGTATCAGTTAGTTTGAATCTTTCTGTGTGATTTACCATGTGCAATTACAGTCATACCTATGCAGTCCCATTCAAATCAGTATAGTAACAGTCACCATATAAAAGATATTGTTGGCAGGCACTGTACATAAGCTTGAAATAGATAGCTGTAACACAGGACAGATTGATCTAGTTCTGGAAGTCACTCCTTCTAAATTTAATACCAGACCTGACTTTGATTTGCTTTAGTTCTCTTGAATATAATAGCAGCCTTGTGATCTCAAGCTCATGATGCTATTAACTCACTTAATATAGATTTACTCACTTTTAAGAATTGGTAATAGCTCCCTGTGGTCACTTTGGTCACGTCTTAAAATCAAGGTCTCTTTGGACATTCCTTCAAGTAATTTATGAATGGGTCAATGCAACTGTTAATAATTCCAGCTGTCTTCTCTCACTCTCCTCATGTTTCAAAGCAGTGAGTTTCACTCCCTCCTAATGCGGATAGCAAGATTTCTTATTTGGCTTAGGATGGGTGACTGCTATTGTTCCTGAACTACTGCACAAAGATGACGATGTGGATTCGGAATAGACTTTTCTAACAACCTACAACCTACTGTTTCAGAGGACAGGAGCGGAGGATACACTTAATGTTGCATAATTCACCAAGATGTAACTCTGTACCACTGCACATGCCTGCATTGGTGAGCTTTAGAATTAGAAGGGGTTTAGCACACTGCTAACAGTGCTAACGTAGCTACAAACATTATTTGTCAAAAGCTGCTTCTGTAGATCACAGATTCCTACAGCGCTGTGTTTGCCAGCTGTTGACAGGCTGCAGAATACTCTGTGCTGCTATAAGGAAACTGGCATTTGTGATGGCACGATGGCTGATCTTTAACTAGCTGCAGTATTAACTCCATTCAAAAAATGACTGTGCAGCCAGTAATGCTGCACATCAGTTCAGTGAGCTGTGAAGCTGGCTGAGCAACCAAGCAAAGTCACCCTTCATTGCTAGATTGGCCATTTGCAAACTTGTGAGAGTGACAATGAGCACCTATGAGGCTGCAAACCAGACGCTATCTGGAGAATATATGCACAGCAGGGAAAACCTACAGAAAAACAAACTGTAACAGCCTGAGACCAAAGGCAGTCGTCCAAGCTGACCCACTATAACTGCATAATGACCTGGTAAACCCGGGTTAGTCCTGTGCTGATTCTCTCTTGACCTTGTAAGTGAAACAGTTCCATAACTGGGACCAGGAAAATTCATGGTTCGGGGTCAGAGCTGTTTCAAGCTGAGTAGGGATTTAAACCCTAGGTTTCCTCTCAGACAATAAACAGGTATGTGTGTTCATGGCCATGTTACTTTGTACTCTGCCCATGTTTACTTACTCTAAATCTAAGCTCCTCTGATGGATGTAGAGATTTGCGATAGAAATATTAAGATTAGTACAAATTAAGTATGAAAGGAAGTGAATGTGTGCAAGCACCAGAAAAACCGTAGAAGTGTTAAAAGAATCGTCTGCATTGATAATGAAAAATACTGCTCCCAGAAATAGAAATGAGAAACGTGCTGTTCATGTCAAGATGGCAAAGCCTACGCTGCGGTAAGACCATAACATAGATGAGTCACCAGGGGAAGATCTTACCTTTTGACAAGAGGAGGATGGCACCAAGGTCACAGCCCATCACATATGCCATTGCTTTTCTTGTTAGCCCACAAAGAAAACGGGTCACAGCTACACAGATGTGTATATACCCCAAACATATGTAACATATGTTACAAGTAAGACAAAATGGACAATGAGCAGTGGCCTTGCCTATGATTTACGGAGACTTATGCAAGGTTCTGAATTAGTGGACAACCCCGTAATAACTGTTGATTGCTGACAAGTTTAAAAGACCAGTCCCAAGCTTAATTCAGTGTCATCAGACAAGAACTCGCAGTATGCGATGAGCACTCCATAGCTGGCACGTCTTATCCCCCATGCGTCTTGGGCACAAGCAACCTGCTATTTGTCAGTATGTGGGTGTGAGAATGTAAGTGGGTTAAATCAACTTATTTAGAGTTTCTGAAAATAAGTATCAATTTTCCCTTCCACAAGTTTTTTTGACAGTCATTTCCGACAAGTGCAGATAAACTGCTCCTAGTACAGGCTATGCCAATTTTTCAGATATCTCTTCAGGACACTTCATTGCATCACACAGATATGTCCTCTAGGCTGTCAGCTCCTGACGATTTAAATAGGAAATAAAGAAAGATAGCATTTAGGGAACACTGAGAATTCTTAGCACCTTTCAAGTTAGTCTCAGACATCCTAAATTTGGTGTTTGCTTCTTACAGATAAAAGGAGAACAAAGCTGAGTAGAAACAGGGAAGAAAACAGATGTATAAGCAGGTCTGAGACTGTACCCCCATCTAATCTTTTAGTACTCAATTATGGTTTCAGATGTCCTCAAGCCCTTTAGATAATCATGTTCTTCTATTGTACATACATTTGGCAATTATCACTATAGCTGCCTGTTTGGAAAAAAAAAAAAAAACAAAACACAAAACCAAGTGTAAGTAGATAAATAAGGCCTAGCATAACAAAATATATCATCCACCCATTATCCCTTCAATGTATGCAGCCTGCTGGCATGGTTCAGAGTTAATTTACATGACAGATGCTTCTACTTCAGCCTAAAACAAGGCTGGTCTGCATGTCATTTCCTGTCAGGAGTCGAGGAACCTCAATTACTTATTGGAGATAAATGACGTAATTAAAAACACACTTTACAGGCCAAAAGCGACCTCCATATACTGCACAATGCCTGGGTTTCTGTTGGATTTTTTTTCTGCCCTAAGACACTAGCCACAGTAAAAAAAGAAATAAAAATATTCTGGTACCTAAGCAACACAACTTCCCCTTATTTTGTTCCTTGTAAATGGCCTAACTGCCTCAGCCATCACAGCTGCTCTCACATTCACTCCAACCATCCTAACGAAAGGTAATAAAGAAAAGGAGGGTAACTTGTAAAATCTGTGCCCAATGCACTAGCTGAAGCTTCAGGAGCTAAAACTGGTTAGGCCTTATTTAACCAGCCCAAGTTACACATATTTCTTTGCTATGTGGACTAGAAAACAACCCAAGAAAGAGAGGAAAAGGGTTAGAAAAAGGGTTATTTCATGACAGTGCCAACTTCTTTACTTTTCCTTTATCCAACCTGCCTATCAGCTAACTAAGGGCTCCCAGAGCTGACTGAGTTCAGTAAGAAATTAAAAACACCAGAAAGCAGTTATTCCTGTCATAGAGCAGTACTCAATGAGATCAAGAGCTGTTATAACAACAAATTAAATTAGAGTCTGTCTCCTCTGTGTGCAGTTTCTCAGTTTATGTATGTAAGAAATGCAAAGGAAAATACCCCATGGGGTGTGACAAAGATCAATCCATTAATGTGTTGTTTTTGAAAATGTAAAGTGCTATTAAGTGTTAGACTGATTATTTTAATCAGCACTGTTTTCACACCATCTGCAATTCTATGGCTACAAATGTGGCTGTGGAATTATATTCCAGGTATACAGAGTCTCCTCTACCTCTCAATTCATACTTCACCACTAACACAGCATCCAAATGCTTCAGATCAAATCAGATTCTACTGCAGAACGGAACATGAAAGAAAATGCAATGCTATCACATTTCTTTTCCTGAAGAGGCCAGACTGGCATTGTCAGATAGTCAATTAAACATATGAGATATTTTTTGAGGTACTTAGTCTTGCTATTCCTGTGTAAGAACCAGATTTGGAGGGGGGGTGGTAAATGTAGGCTTGTTAATTTTCATTTTCCTCAGAGAGAGATACAGTAACTGATACACAGAAAGTGATAAAGCGAGCTTCAGATGGAAGACTTTCCACTCTGAAACAATAGAAAGTCACATAGATTATCTTTGTCATTTACAGGTTAACACTTTAAAAATAAAGAGGATGAAATGTTTTATTAATATCACACACTTAAGAAGAGCAGACAGTACAGAAATCAACAGAGGTTTTAGCAAGAAATCTGATAGTTCTTGCTAAAGAAGCAGCACTGAAGTGCTAAGGAATTCTGCGATAATCTGCATTGCACCCTGAATTTTCTCTGGTGTTGCTCTGAACTGCTAAATAGCTCTGGAACACGCTCCTGCTGTCTTGCTACAGCTGTGGCAAAGATTAGCTCTTGACCTTGATACTAGAGAGTTACGTTACCCTTTACAAATCAGTCTACTGACCAAAAGTCAGCCTTCCTATTTCTTTCTGTTTACTTTATGCTGTGGAGCCATTACCCAGTTCATCCTCAGTTCAGCTGCCAGCGGCCAGAATGCCACCTGCCATGAAGGCCAGCATGGCACCTGCACGAGTCCTGCCACACCGCCAGGCTCTGTCCTCACTGCGGAGCTGGCAGGGGAGAGAGAAAGCCAAAGACAAATTAACAAAGCACTGCACTAGCTACAAAACCTGCCACACCGAGAGACACCAAGCACCACAGTTACAGAGAAAGTAAAGCCCTGATGGGTACAAAAGACACAGCTACCCACCCCACCCCTCAGTGTGGGCAAATAAAGGGGGAACCAGGGTACCAAAGAAATACAAGGGGTTTTTATTTTCCTTCCCCTTCCCTTTCACTCCCTCCTTCTCTTCTTCTCTTCTGCAATAAGATGTCTTCAAAATCTCTAGAGTTTGAGTCCTTTTTCTCCATAGCCAGATAGATATAAACAAGGCTGGAGATTTCTAGCCAAAAATGTAAAGAAGTTAATTTGGTCCGGATTTTACATCTGCAAATCTTCATAGGAAGCAGCCTGTGTAACCTGCATGAATCAAACACACTGCAGCCAAAAGCCTTTGGCACCAGTGGAGGATTAATGACCAACTGGAAAGACGATGGCTTGAAGAAAGCTGAGCCATCATTAAGCCCATGTTCTCTGCCAAGGTTATTGCCATTATAGGTCTTTTTAAAAGCGCTGAGGAAAATAAACATTACGGAGCAAGTAATTTCTTGTATTGAGCCAATACTCCTCTTAAGGGTTTTTGCAGGTTTGAAGGGTGCTGGTTTTGCTTTTGACACACATTTTTCCAAAAGCATTTAGGAACCAGTGCCGGAATTGCCTCATATTTTATGTAAGTTGGGGCACCAGCATGAACTTGGCATCTCTTCCAGAAACTCTGGGGGAAAGACCCCAGAAGTGAGGCTAAGCCAGCATATTATGGTTGAGGTGGACCACTGTAGGTTATGGCCAATAGGTAATGGTTGGAACAGCACCACCTCTGCACCCACTTTCCCATGCCCAAATGCACTATCGCAGCATAGAAAGTCTGTTTCTTATTTGGAATGACTTCTAGGAACACCTGTGGGTCGGTGTAAAATTTACTGAAGCTATAAATGCTGGAAGGCCAAGCTTTTGTCAGTGCCCAATCTTGGCTATATGGGCAAAAGCTGGATGACCAAAAGGAAAATACTTCGTGAACTCAGGCTGCAAAAGAGGTGATCAGCATGTTACGGCAGCTTTCTGTTGGCATAAACCTAAGATAATTATGGCTTTTTAAAACTGATACAAATGAGAATGAGATCCTCACATATTCAGACTATTCACTTTTGTAGCTGAACTATTATTTGTAATTATGTAATCAATTTTACCTGTGCCACCTTTCCATACTCTGGCATGTTGCAGTAAGTAGAAGGGAACAACATAAGGTGCAAGTGCAGAGTCTGGGAAACACTGAAGAAGCCAGTCGTACCTGACCACAACTCCTGCAGTGAAGAGTGCTGAACTTCTCTCACTAAAACAGCATTTTGGGTCTACAATCATGGAATCCATCCTTACTAAATCAGCACATTCTAAGTACCTCACTACGTCACATTCCTTCTCTTAGCCACTTTTGAACCAGCTATTATAGCCCCTTGCTTTGCTGCCCCATTGTCAGCTTTCTGAACCTAACCACACCTGAACAAAACCAAGGTTACGTGAGAGGATTCCAACGGTGCTTGTAGAGCACAGAATCCTCATCATAAAACAGGGGTTCATATATCATAAATCAAGTAATGCAAGTACATAGATTTTTTCAAAAAAAAACAAACACACCAAAAAAAACCCCAGGTAGAGATAAAACCCCAAATCCATTCAGTAGTCCAAAATGTTGAGTCTAAATGAAAAACGTGCAGCAATTTGAAGGATGGGCATCCTTCACAGGCTGGCATGTTTTCCTGCAGTAGATGTTAATCTGCCTATAAAAGGGTGCCCTTTTGCATTCTGAGCAAAATAGTTAAACACACAGGATTAAACTGAATCTTTAAGGGTTTTTTTTTCATTATTCTTTTAACTTTTTCTTCCTACATGCAGTCATCTCCCCAAGCTCCCTATTGCCCTTTCTTATATTGCATGCAGCCCCCCATAGCTAGGCAAGGTTAGAAGAAAACACGCCTCTAACGGGTGACACGGAGAGACCCAAGCAAAGTAAGAGTTAACATATACTAGTCTCTTGTGAGCAGTTAAAGCTATATCAGAATGAGAATATTTTATCTAGAAACAGCCTTGTTATCCATGGTTAAATCAACCTAATCAAATAACTGAAGAACACAATGTAGGCCTTTGATGGGGGAGAGAAAAGATCTGACACGAAGCCTCATCGGACTGAAAAAGGCATTTTGTTCTTCTGCTTTTGGATCTTCTGGCAGTCACTTAATTATTTGCAGCACCTCAGCTGTTGGCAGCTACAAAGTTCCCCAACACAACTCACATAAGGAATAAAAAGCTAGTTTTAATTCAGAACAGAGCCAATTCCAAAGCTTCCACTACCATTTTCCCACCACTTCCTCACCTACATGTAGTTCCACTCCGATTGTCAGAAAATCTTCCAGAGTATTCTTAGGACGAGGGTGAAAAAAAGTTATTCACTAGACAGCTTTTGAGCTTTCCCACTTTTTTTTTTTTTTTTTTTTTTTTAATACTGTAAGACTTTAAATGGGCAGGGTTAGGAAATTAATCAGCTGGAATTTCTTCTGTCTGGAATATAATCAGGAGAACAGTTTCTGGAGGAATCAAAGTAAAAGATTCATCTGACAGAAGATGAGTTGAAGTTAAAGCACAGTTTGTGTTTCTAGAGGAAATCTAGCAATTTGCGGTATTTCACATTTTTTTATCTAGGCCCTTCATTGGACATGTTAGCTGGCATTTTCTTTTATAATATTAACCTGCAGCAGTCCCCTTCACTTTGCGTTACAGATATGAAGAAAGACGGATACCTCATTAATCAGCCTCAGTCCAGTAACCAGCAAGGCAGGAATATCCCTGACTAGATTGTATCATATTAGCTGAGGAGAAAAAGAAAAAAGGAGGACAAACTAAAGCTAAGCGAAACTGAAAGGGTATTAAAGCACACAATGCATAACTCCTCCCAGTACGGGTAACTAAGTAGTTTTAATGGCTACTAATTACTAAAAATATTTCAGCTTTGTTTTCCTTCTACATAACCAACATTTTTCAGTCTTGTGGAACATCTATCTTTTGAAAACCAGAGGGATGTCACATTCAGTCAAGGTATGCTCATGTTAACAAGCAATAGGCAAAAATTCTGTACCAGTGACAGAAAATAGGAGGAAGGAAAAGTCAAGGTTTGGGAAGTTCTAGCTAGCCAGTTAACTTCAAAGGGCTGCACTAGCAAAGTGACAGAATTAATCCATTACCACCTGTTTACTTTGCTTAAATTAGCTGCTGGAAGGAATCACTACAGGTGCCTATGGGCAAATAAAGAATGGTCATTGCAGCCAATTTCTGAAAAACAGTCACAGCAACCACAGTAGCCACAGAAATCATTAGAAAAATATCTTTTTCAAAAAAATCTTCTTTGTTGATATTTTTCCTTCATCTTGGATTAGATGTGGTTGTCATAACACAGAAGCTTAAAATATCTGCTGATGAACAGGGCAAATTACTAAAAATGAAATGTTTAAATAAACAGCTTTTACTAATATGGGATCTTGCAGCAAGATCATCCAATGCAGCTGGAATTGGGTAGACTTGCCTGGATTCTCCAGAGGCACCAGAAGATAGCTCTCTTGTAGAAATGATGTAATTGCCTTTTCCCAGCTGGACTACCAGGCCAAATTTATCTATTTCCAGATCAGTACTGGCATCAGCTAGAGAAGGCAATTATCCTTAATGACATTTTGCATTTGCTTGTGTCTCTCCAACAGGATTTCTCCAAGCAAACATAAGTATTCACTACAGCCCTGTGAACTAGGTAAGCATCATCAACTCCAATATCCAGACAGGGAAAACTAAGTCACAGAGATGGGATGGCAAGAGAAAGACATATAGTGAGTGAGTAACTAAACCAGGAGACCTACCAAGCAATTCCTACTCCTAATCTGTCATTCTAGCCGATGGAAAAATACACCTTATTTATTGATTAAGCCATGGCTTCTGCCACTGAGGGCAATGTGAAAGGTTAACTGGTAAGAGCCAAGTGGAACAGCATAGGCACTCAATAAATACTACATGGTTACTTTACAGCCTATGTCCCCAGGTTCCCTTCTCTAACACCCCGACTGTCATTTCCCCCGCTCCTTTCTCTCTGTGCCCCTTGAGTCTGAATGTAAAACTATACAAATCTATTTAACTTCCTTCCCATTTCTAATCTTCTATTGGAAAGACTTGCTAGTTGACATTGGCACAACTTCCTTCAATGTGAACTTCATTGTGAATGTCATTACAGAAGAATGCTACAGTCATCATATGACAGAGAAAAAAACCCATCAGTGGCTATCCAGGAGTGTAGACCTTTCCATTTTATTTTTTCTTTTTATGTCCCTCATTTTCATATTCCTGTTTTCTATTTTTTCTTTTCCTGTGGTGCATCTCCTAAGAACCCCATCTAGTTTTATTTTTAATATATCACCGATTCTAGCTCCAGCCACCTCCCTTCTCAACATTTTTTCATGTTTATTACTCTTTTACATGAAATCACATTCTCTGAAAGTCTGTTCCCAAGTTGTTCATTTTCGGGTGATTTTTTCCATGCCTCCTGCCAGTAACAGAAAATTGTCTTCTTATGTTATGTACTGGAGTAACGCACACCATAATTTAAGCTAGTTCAAGCAGGGGTCACCTCAGAATTCCCATTGTTCCAATTGGAAAAGAGACTAGAGCTGATCACACCTCCTCCATATTACTCATGTCTTTGTGATTTGATGTCATTCTCAAACCTCCCTGTTGTAAATTGCCTGCTAGAGCAATTTCTTCCTGCTGTAGCTGTGCAGCCTTATGCCATCGTGTACTAAGTAATATCGATAACACTGTTCACCTGGGGATAAATTTGAGATTTCCTATCTGGAGGAAAAGCTCCCTCAGAAACGGAGACAAATTCACTTGACTGCAAAGCACTTATATAAAGTCACTGAAAACATACATCAGAGAAACAAAAGAAAGCAGAGTCAAGCTCATCTTTACTATGCCACAAAGAAAAAAAGAGTATGTGAGCTTTCTGTGGGCTAATTATAGGAGAAATTTGGTCCAGGTATGAAAAAGTTTGCTATTTTACTTTTTCTTCTAGTTCACTAATTCTGAAAGTCTCTTCCACCTGAAGGCCCTTTGGAGACCTCCAGGAATAGAAGTCCTGATGGACATGCGTTACAGTGAGCATCACTGGAGATGACAACATGAGCAAAAACAATAGATACAAAAGTTTTCATGTGAAAGTATCACTGATTTGTGACTTAAAATTCAAAACATACACATCATCTTTGTACTCTGGTCAGCTCTTCCTTTCAGGAACAACCTATCCATAGGGCAGAAAGGTATGTTATCAGTGCATTACCTCCCCTAAGACTAAAGGCAAACGTTAAATATATTCTCACAGCCTATAGCATCTCAAATTTTATTACAGGAGAATTAACAAAAGCGGCTGAACTGCTCTAGTTCATACCCTATTGCCAGTTCAGATGCTTCTGCAAATAGCATAAAAATTGGTCTTATTGACCATTTGGAACTAATGGAGAAGCATCGTGGAAATCCTGCAGAGCAATAAAAGGTGATTCAGTTGTAGAAGAACCTTGTCCAACAGCATAAGCTTTTCTCAGTAATCACTCAGATTCAGATATAAGACATACACATGTAATGGACCATATAGAGCAGATTACAGCCCAGAGCTGGGCAAAGGGAAGTTGAAATGCATCCCTTTAGGGAGGGAGTGGAGCCAGAGCATTCAACATATTCAAGCAGTAGTATCTTTTTGATCAGTTCATAGAGACTTGCTGTTCACTGACACAAGGTAGAGCTGCCAAGGATGAGATATTGTTTACACCAAAATTGCCATTCACATCCCTCGCATCTGAATGCAAAATGGAGATCACGACACTGCTTTAGTATCTGCTGGCTTTTAGGACTGTTGCACTACCACTCAGGTGATGTAAGGCACAGAATAGAAAAAATATTTATTAGAAGGAATATGATCTTCTTGATTTCTTTGATTACATTTCTAACTTTTTTTTTTTTTTTAGTAAATAGAGTAATAAAAGATGCTGCAAGGGGACAATGAGTTATACAAAATGTTTCACTGTTTATATACAGTAAAACATGTCCAGAATTTATCTCCACTAGACAGAAAATAAGTCATAACTCATAATTTCAAAAGAAAAATCTCATACCAAGTTTCATCTATTTTATATATCCCCTAACCGATCACAAGGAGGAAAGAGATCACAAGGAGAAATCTTCGACAAGTGAAGGTTACTCCTCTCAAACCTGACTAATCAAAACATGTCTAATTTAGTGTGAGTCTTGGTTCTTAATCTCAGGAGACCAGAGGAAGAAAAAAAAAAAAAAAAAAGGAACAATGATTGTTGTACCTTATCTAAGAGCTATAAAAACTCCCTTTTCTAATTTTTATGATGAAGAGTATATGTGAAACATGCTGAACAAAAATAGCTATAGAGTCACTTCCTTGGCTGAATATGCTTTACAAAGAAAGTTTGCCTGCACAGCTGAATCATTAGAATGAGGTGGGGCAATTATTTGTCAAAATCATCAAATACAAGCTTTATACTTTTTACAAATTGTCCTTGACCCATCAGCTCTCTCTTTTCTGAATAAACATGTGGGTTAGCATACCCATACTAATCAGAGAAAACAGTGACGTTCTGGAACAATATTAAAGACAGAATTAACCCTTAAAAAAAACCCAAAAACTACTTCTAAGCAGCAGCTGATAAGCACGCGAAATGGCAGTGGACTGCAGCAGGTACCCTCCACCACAGCACACCTTCCAGCCGCCCATTCCCGTACGTTCACCTCTAGCATATCTACCAGCCGCCAGATGTTTTTCAGTCCTGCATACAGCTCTAAATAGCATATGGTTCCTGCTTAACAAGGAGAATAAATCTTGTGGAAAATATCAGTATTTATAGTTGTTGATTTCTTTAATAAATGCTTTCCGCTTAAGAAGAATATTATTCCACAAATCAGTCCAACATGTAATACTAAAGAAGAAATACATCCACAGACCACCTACAGTTCTCTGTGGTGTACTCTGCATATTTTTTTTTCTTGTATATTTTCTGAATCTAATGAAAATTCTAGGGGGAAAAAACCACAAAATATTTTCCAGAAGTCCAGAAGGCAGATAAGAGAGAACCAGTCCCCACAGCCCTAAGAAATTTTATTCATTCTGGAAACCTATTCCAGATTTTGTGTGCCAGGCTCTTAAACCCTTAGTGAGTGAAAAATGCTGTTGAGTTTACTAGAAGTTTACCTTACCATATAAGGATCTCAGATCCTGATTCAAAAGGCTGCAAAATATTTTCTCCTTTCATCTTACAATGGTCTTCTGAACTCTGACACTGCATTCACAAGACAACAGCTGATTTAGGTGTTGAAGTGGGAATGCCCAGTGTCTATGAAACATTCCTTAATTATCATCATCAAAGGATGCAAATTTTAGAGGTTGATTTAAGAGATTAATGTGTCTTTGATACACGAGGTCTGTGTTTGATCAGCATAAGCAACAATAACATCTTAAAATATCTTGTTCTTCATGATTAATGAGATGATTCTGAATTGACTTTGAGACTGCCAAAAATCAGAGCCTAGAAGGAGGACAAGACATAAGCTATTAAGTGAACTAGTCAGTCAGCCAGAGGCCAGCCAAATAATCCCTTTCTAACACAGTTTTAAAAAACTTGGACAATATTTTTTCTTTTCAGTACTTGGTGGTATCAAGTAGCAGGTACATCAAGAAGAGATGCAGCTCTATCTCCAGTCATCTTCAGTAATTTTTATGTTAGTTTCTAGGCTTTATTGGCTGGCTTGCCTGCATGATATCAATAAAATTGCTCACAGCTGCATGGCCTCTAAACTCTAGACACTTTTTTTTTTTTTTCCTCAGTTCATATAACTAACACAGTCTTTCTTATCTTAAGGTCTGTTGGTTACATGGTGGCTCCAACAAAGCGAAGAAAATTCCTTACCGATTGTTACTCATTGGTACTTTGAGTGTGTTACAACTTCAGAATTGAATTAATGGGTCAAACTCAACAATTTTCCCATTTCCAGAAACTTAGTCTTTGAAAGGAACAACATCTTTACAAAGACCGTATCTTTTGTAGGGTTTTTTCCACTTCCAATAGTGAGACAGTTTGAAGGAAGCCATTTCCACTGCCATGTCCAGAGATGCAGTCTCCTAGTCTCTGACTAAAATTCCAGACTTGAGGACAACTGGAGAAACGTTTGAACAGTCCATCATCTCAGTGCAGCACACACTCAAATATCAAAAACCAAAGAGCAATTGGGAAGAAATAACAGTGATCGGTTTAGAGTAACCTGCAAGTTTAGAGAAATAATTATGAGCTTTATTATTCAATAAAAGAGTCTTTCAAGCCAATGGTTTCACGAATGAAATGAAAGCACTGAACGAAGATAAAACGTATGGGAAACCACTAGACAGGAACCCGTACTATCATCACACCTGCCTACTAAAACTCTTCCATGAAAATTACATTTCTGACAGTCAAGACATTGGAAACAAAAGACCTTTCTGAGTGATTATTTACATACGTAGACCATGGATCCTAATAGCACAGGCTCAGATGTCACAAGGACACATTTCCAACTTGGTCAGAAGTGATCAATTTAGATCTGCCTTGGTTCCCCCTTTTACTTTCATGCGCTCAGGGCTGGCCTCCTGCACAAGCAGGATGAGTAGCGAGTACTGCTAGTAAGCCGTTCTGCCGGAAGCCTGCAAGCCCTTGTGCATACAATGAGGGGGCACCTTGGGGTTGAACCCAGTGGCCTGAGAGCAGAAAGTACTGAACCAAGCCAGGCAGGCCAGCTGTCCTGACCCAGGTGGTCTGTAGATCAAAGATTTCAAGCTTTCTAACCAAGTTTACTTTGTTGCTAAACTAAAACAAAAGCAAAATAAAAACGAACAAAAAAAAAAAAACAAACAAAAAAAAACCAACCCTAAGCAAACACACAGTTACAAAAAAAAACCCCAAACAACAACAAACCACCAAAACCCAACAACAATAAAAATCCCAAGGAAACGCCACAGCTACAAATACCCAAAATACACTGAAAATGCTGCTGTAATACCTCACAAAGTCTTACTGGTTTTCATACCCCAAGTTCTTAAGGCTGGAGATTTTTCACAACCTCAAATTTTCAAGAAAAAGAGCCTTACAGGAGAAAACAGCCATATGAACCACAGTCTGGGAATAGGGTTTTTTTTTATATCCCCCCCCCCCCCCAACATGGAAAACAGCTGAGTCACATTCAATTTTCTTGTTAAAGAATTTCAAAACAAAAAATACAAGCTATTTCACCATCAGCTTTGTTGTCAGCTGAAGGGTCTGGTGTGTTCTAAGCCGAACCTGTGAGCAATCAGGGAATCACAAGCTTTCTCTAGAAGGATGACAACATCAGAATTTACTGGATTTTTTTTTTTCCCCACCAGTGTGATTCTAGTTTTCTGAACAGGACATACTGCAGTCTTCCACAGGTAGAGCCACAACTAAAGGAGTTCGTTCGCAACCCAGGGGAACCGCAGTCTTGTAAAGTGCACAACTCATGCTGGTCACTTCCAAGTATTGGTTCATTCTGAACAAATTTTTGAAGACTGGTGAAAGAGAAGAAAAGCTTCTTTCATAATCTTTTTTAATTCAACTGGTTTGTGTTGGGAAAAGCCTTGCAAATGTCAGCTTAGTTCTGCCTCAATGTACTGTATAATTACAGTCTCTTCTCCTCCCCCTACGACTAATATAATCAGCATCTGGATATTTTCTTGTTGCTTTTATTAGTATTATTAAGCAAAATAATCCTCAGAGCTGGTATTCCAAAACTGATTTAAGAACATTAAACAGCACTTGTGACCATTAAGGACTGATCTGGATGATATTATGGTGCTCATATATGTTATCACTGTATGAAAGTTATTATAGTAATAAACCCACATAGTTTTCCAAGTGATTCCATTTAATCTCAGCAAAAACAAATAACTTGTCTTGCAGAGTACTTTACATTATTAAACCACTGCCGATAGAAAGCCAGAGAAGCCGTAACTGTCACTGCTCATTTACTGCTGCGCGCCGACTGCTCTGAACACTCTGCTTGGAGATGTGGCAGGCAGCGAGCCCCAGCGGGGCTGGGGAATGGCTCTGAAGGCAGGCAAGTGCCCAGAGCATCCTCCTGAAGAGGGAAGGATTCCGAACTCCGCAGTGAGAATTGGGACAACAGCTCAATGATTGGATTAAGCGGTGCCAAGGAGACAACAACAGGGGGGTACAGCAATTTTACAAACGCTGTTATTCTCATTTTACAGGCAGGGACACTGAGGCATGGATTCTTACGCTCTTGGTCTTGTCTTTTGTAGAGAGGCTGAACTACAGTAGGAGCTTTCAATATTCAATAAACCAAAGTTCTGTGTCCAGCACATAGGCAGATTTGATACCAGCACATTATTACAAAGTAATTTTATCATTATATTTTAATAATATTAACATTATCATTATAGCTTGTCCCAAGCTGTATACTTCCCTGTGCTCCTTTCAAGGAGGGAGCAGAAGAGGACCACCTGGACTTCCTAGAAATTCTTCTGTGCCCCGGGATACTTTATGTTTCGGAATTCACGTGGCTGAACTGTTCTATACCATACTGTTCGTAACTCGGGATTCACCGTCTAGTGCAGTGTTGATCACTTGTCTGAAAAACATACCTATCATACAATGGGGAGAATTGCATCATATAGATAAACTTAAAGCTTGATGTATTATTAGTCTCTGTGTTCAATCCAGGGTGATTTTGGCATTAGTTTGCTTGGAAGGAAGTGCCTTTAAAAGACTCCTCACCTACTGTATGATGAAAAGAGCTTTAAAGAAAAGACTTAGTGAGCCAAGGCCTATGGGTACCTACAGACTGAATTAAGCTGGTGTATATATTTGAACTGTACAATTTTGCACAGCTTTTCATTTGAGATTACAAACCATCCCTTTCACACTGCATGAAAGCATGAATGATGAACAGTCAGCCATACTGCTCGTTATGTAGCAGGACAGAGCGAGACTCTCTCTGAAGGCTGTCCCTGAGGGGCTCCTGAAGAAAGTGGGGGTTTGGGGAGCAGCACCATTTCTGGGGAGAAGCTACTTGCTTTAAAGTCATGTGTCACCTCAGTGACAAACAACATGGGAGCAGTAAGACTTTCTCTCCAGTCCCTCATCCTAACCGCTGGACCCATAGTCCCAAATTTCTCCAAGTCAGCTGGTCCCTGTCTGTCACAAATACTTCCATCCTTTTATGAACTGATATCTCGTTCCTATACTAATAAGCATGGTTGGAGTAGAGTTAGTAATTGAAATTTATGACTTGTGTACCCTATTTTAACACTTTTCCAAAGACTCATTAAATCTCTTTTATGTGTATTTTTCCCTGCCTCATACTTTCATTAAATGGAGAAAAAGAGAATAAAGCCCCATTTACAACACCGCTGCAGTCATGCAGGGTCCTTGCTTGACTGATGTTCTTCTAATGAATTATGTGTATTGTAAACAAGCACTGCAAACTAGCCCAAGGTCTTCTCCATTAATTTTTCATTAATGAAATGCACCACTTAGCTTGTTTGACACTTAAGTGATTCCCATAAATTTAAAATAGAGGTCACCATAAGGAAAGCATTTGAAAGTGTCATTGAGGGAACAAGCTAATGAACTATTCACCCCTCCCTGAATGCTTTTAAATTCACAAGCTAGTCAGTTGTAAAATTTGAAAACCAGTAATATTTTAATTCTTGAAGTAGCTGCCAAGTTTTAATGAAAAAATAAATACTCCAATAGGTGAGCTTTTGATCAGGGGCTTTTTCTTCTCTTCTGCTTTTCTCTCCTTTTATA
The DNA here is from genome assembly GCF_023634155.1 of Falco peregrinus. Taxonomy (NCBI): domain Eukaryota; kingdom Metazoa; phylum Chordata; class Aves; order Falconiformes; family Falconidae; genus Falco; species Falco peregrinus. The sequence continues at coordinate 63,259,336 of NC_073721.1, forward strand.
TTCTATGGCTGGAAAGATCTTATGCCTTATTTCGCTTAGTATATTGTGAAAAAAAGTATATGTATGTAAAAGAGGAGCAATGGAAAGAGGGGGGTTAACCCGTGACACCCTGTTTTGGTTGACTGCAGTTGGCGGTGGGGCACATGAGGCCACGTTAACAGGCAATCTCTCTTCCATGTTCCAGACCAAGGAAAGCTCAGTCATGATCTTTGACACTACCTTCTCCCAGAAAAACTGCAATACAAGCCTCGATCCAGCCATCCTTTCCCACTCATCGGCAACGTAAATGCTGACCAATAGTTTGTCTTGGCTATATCAGGCAGGTCACTTTGTGATTTAGTTACAACTCCACAGTTAGGTAAAGGGCTGAACTGGTCTGAAAATGAAGCCGAGGCACTGGGATTTCCCTCCATCTGCACAGCCAAATAAAACAAGCAAACAAAGGAAAAAAAGAACACAAAAGGGAGGAGAGCACCACAAGTGTCCCACCTACCCTGACAGCCTGTCTGCATGCAGCCAGCCTAAAACCAACTCCAAGGCAAGCTCCGTGCACAGACTGCTCTGCTGCAAAGGTGCTGTGCTCCCTGCACCTCAGTGCTGCAGCGGCTGTGCAGGGAGTTCTCCCCCCAGGAGGCGGAGAGGAGCACTTCACTGAGCCATTTCCTATTGCTACTGAGGATCTGGCTTTGGCACAAAGTACTTTTGATGGGTGAAGCCAAAAATACCATGGTCCTCCTTGTAGGTTTAAAAAAAAACCCAAACAAACAAAAAACAAAACAAAAAAACCCCACAACAACCAACACCAAAATAGAGAAATATAGACTAGAATACAATACTTCAGTTGGAAGGGAGTTACAATGGCTTTTAACCTCTCAGTAAATAAGTGTTTCCTAACACCAAGTCTGAACCTCCCTTGACACAGCTTTGAACCATTACCTGTCCTGTCGCAGGACCGCAGGGAGAAGAGCTCAGCACCTCCCCTTCTCAGGAAGCTGTACAACACAGTGTGGCTGCCCCTCAGCCTCCTTTTCTCCAAACTAGAGAAACCCAGTGCCCTCAGCTCTCCCCAAATGACATTCCTTCCAGCCCCGTCACCAGCTGTGTTGCCCTCCTATGGATGCATTCAAGTACCTTCACATTCTTCTCAAATTATGGGACCCAGAACTGTACACAGTACTTGGGGTGAGGCCACCCCGACACTGAACACAGCAGAATAGTCACCTCTTCTGACTATCTGGTTATATTGTGTTTAATACATCCCAGAATACGGTTTGCCCATTTGGCTGCCAGTCTTATAAATAAAAGAAGCCAAAGGAACATAGGAAGCCTTTCTCTAACGTTGTCCAACACTAAAAGCTGCTGAAGACAGAGCAAAACCTAATACTTCAGTAAGAACAGCACTTATAATGTGGGTATTTTTTCTGAAACTTTGGCAATGTTAAATTTACAATGTAAGTGGTGTCTTTTTGTCCTAGTTTCAGCTGGGATAGAATTAATGCACAGTAGCTGGTGCAGCGCTGTGTTTTGGGTTTGGTATGAGAACGATGCTGACAGCACCCTGATGGTTTAGCTGTGGCTGAGCAGGGCTCACCCTCAGTCAAGGGCTTTTCAGTTCCCCGTGCTCTGCCCGTGAGCAGGGGCACAAGGAGCCGGGAGGGAGCACGGCCAGGGCAGCTGACCCCAACTGGCCGGGGGACATTCCATACCACAGCGCGTCACGCTCGGTATAGAAACTGGGGGGAACGAGGAGGAAGCAGGGCGCATTTGGAACGATGGCACTTTGTCTTCCCAAGCCACTGTCACATGTGTTGGAACCCTGCCGTCCTGGAGATGGTTGAACACTGCCTGGCCATGGTGAGTGGGGAAGGAATTCCCCATTTGGCTTTGCTTTCACACACAGCTTTTGCTTTACCAATTAAACTGTCTTTATCTCAACCCACAAGTGTTTTCACTTTTACTCCTGTGATCTTCCCCCCATCCCACTGTGGGGGAGCGAGCAAGCAGCTGCATGGGGCTGCATTGCCAGCTGGGGTTAGACCACAACACCTTTACATTGCTGTGTACAGCTACTAGATTTAAGAAGCACTGAACTGTTGGAAGCATTCCTCATCAAACGTTGTGAAATGAAGATCTTAAAACAACTGAAAAATGATGTAGTGTGGATTGTGTCCTAATTTGCAAGAATAAAGCTACTTTAAGGATCCAAATAAAGTACAGCCCACACAAAAACCCTGGACTACTTTTTTAGCTTTTCTTACTATTCTCAAATTCCTCAATCCCTGCACAAAAATTGTGTTTTCTATTTCTGCTGAGCATTGGTCATTTTTTCCTCATCTTCCATCTCAGAGAATTCTATCTTGTTGCACATTTTAATTAACAGTAGTGAGATTTAATACTGAATATGGTTTATAAGGTGTATCAGATACAATATGATCTATAAATAAAGGAAACTGTGTCAGTTCATGTCATTTACTTCACATTTATTTGCAAGAACTGCAGTTCAAACATGGTTAATATATTTTCTTCTACAATCTGGAACTGCTCCCCTCTTTTTAGATATGTGAAATGCTGAGAGATAAGAAAGCTCAGAAAACAAATCCACTCTCAGTCATACTTAAGTTTTCAAGATCTCATGTCACCTTCAGCAAATATATCCAGAGGCAGAGATCATTAGCAACTAAAAAGGAATGTCTCAAGAAACTTGTGCCAACAAGAAGGGCCACAGGCACAAAAAGCGGTGCCATTGCTTTTGCCACAAGGGTAAGATAGTAAAAGTTCAGTCAGCTCTGAGGAGGCATAAATTCCGCCTAGCAGTGAGGTTTAAATATAAGGGCAAGACAATATACAAAGAAATACAGTAGGAATGATTGTCTCACATTTAGATGGCACAAATGAATCTGTCTTAGGCTGTTGTAGAAAATAACTGAAATACAGTAAAATCATGGCTGATTTCAGTGGCCCACACAAAAGCAGTTCCTTGGTCATGGCTCATTTCCTTTGGACAGGTGTCCAGCATTACAGAAATGCCATGACTGTGAGTGCTAATTAGCTCTTTCCAACAATCTCAAAAGGTCCTGGAATAAATGCTTCAGAAAATGAAATACCTCCAATCAAAGCATTCTCCCTTTCATCCCTTCAATGCAGGATTAAGGCTTACTGATGGCATGAATGGTGGCAATAAGGTCTTTGCTCATGCTGCCTTTCTTCTAGGGTTAATAAATGAAAGTGTTCATAGCCCTGAGGGGCACTTTTGCACCAGCAATAAATTCTGAAGGCTGTGTAGAGATGGTAATGAACATTATGCCTGTTATTCTCACTGTAAGCACAGAGCAGGACAGTGGAGACTAATCATTTACCATCATCATCTGGTGGTAGTCCAGTGCCCTGTGTGAAATTAGCAGGTAGCTCTTGGCCTTCCTGAGGGCTGAACAGGTGAGTCCATACAAAAAACAGACCACAGCAAGCACTAATTGGCTCCCTTGCTGGCACTTTTAGTAAAGAGACCAACTAATGAGCAGGAACAAACGCTGAACTCCCTAAGCACAGCTGCCTGCTGAGGCCTAGGTATGAACAACAGGCATGGAGCACGCGGCAGCGCCTTGCCCTGTGCCTTCTGTACTGAGTCCACCCCCGTTATCAACACACAGCTCTCCTCGAGGGCTCCCCTCCCCAACATGGAAGGATTTAAAACTGAAACCACTCAATAACAAGGCTGGAGGACAGGTATGTGCCTGCCATGACTGCAGCCAGGTTGCTGCATGTCAACACTATGAAAGCATAGAAATATCAGTGCTCATGGATGGGATGTTCCATTCAGTGTTGGCCTCTGCAGGGAAGAGAGCTATCAGCAGGCATTCAAATCAACTGGTGATTTTTCTGTCTCTTGAGGTTAGCAGGAATGGAACTGGTGATGCTGCTGGTATGCAGAAATAAAGATGGAAAAGCTTGTTTCAAGTTGCACCTTAATGCAACTGGGGATATAAACAAGTAATACTACATATTTTAAGTACGTATTCTGTCTCTATCCATTTGCCTCAGTTTTATAATACATCTTTCATCACCGTATGAGTGCTTGTTTACATTATTCTACATCTACAACATTACCTTAGGAAAACACGCAATACAAATCACAGTACTCCTCACAGCTCACTGCACAGACTTAAGGAGAGAGATCTCCTGATGAATGCCTCGCATTACTTCATTTAAAGTTAATGAGATTTGGTCTGCACATTTGACAGAAGACTACAGAGCAACAGATGACTTCAGCAAATGCTATTGGCATCTGAAACCTTGCATATTAGGTGTCTAACAAACTGCCCGGCGCCAGCTGGAATTAAAGGTGGCTGCCAGACAACGCGAGTTAGGCAGTTTTCATACTGAGTGGTAGCATCCTCAACCAAACTGATACAGCAGAAAACAGCAGACAAGTTTTAGGTACACTTCTTCCCCTCGGGTTGTTTGCTATGTGTATGTTCTTTACCATTGTGTCTGTAACACAGCAATTACTACATACTAAACTGATTCAGTGGGGTTTCACCAGCTTTTGCATTCATCTCCCCTAAAATATGTCAACTCAAGACATGTGACAAAAGAAAAACAAACATGCTGCGTTTCATCTTTCCCCCCACAAAATGGGATATAAATTAACAGGGGTGGGTTATGCTGGTAAGGCAGAAAACAGTTTAAAGGTCACATGTTCAAAAGTTATTTTTAAAGCAGATCTTAAGTAAGACTGAAGTAGCTGCTTTGCACAGAAGTGGATTTGCTCTAGGAGAAGCAGCTTCTGGAGCTTGTATACCACATCAGCTGTTCCTCATTTGTGAAGAAAAAACTTTCATCTTCAAGGCATTTGATTCAACATCCTTCTGCCAATTTCAAACTCACCACCACCAGAAGATATATATTCCATATTAAAAAAGAGAGGACTATACCCCATAGATTTGAGAACAATGCGGAGGAACTGAAAGGCAGCGCATACTCCAGCATCACCTTGAAGATAAAGAATAAGGTGTATAGTACGGTACCTGTCACACTGGAATGAGCACCCACTTCAACATTATAGTGGATCGTGCATCAAAGCAGCTGACAATGCCTGCGAAAGCTAGAGGGATTACCCTTAGTACTTGAAAGCAATACAACTAGGCTGACTACAAAAAGGAAAAAAAAAAGCACTGACAGAGCTGAGAGGTAAGATCTGAGTCTAAACATAACACGCTTTAGCCTACAGACTTCATTGAACCAAGCCTCTCCCTAGGTAAGGTACAAAAGGCAGTCAACAATAAGCACTTTACTGGAAGGAGAGCCAGCATATACATTTTAATGAAATTCAATTCATTCTGTAATTGGGTCACATCAGTAAAAATGTATGCAAATTTATGGGCTTACAATGAGTTTAGCAGTCCTGAATGCCTAATACATCATTTGTGAAAAACAATGGGTTTGTATTCTCACCTCAAAGCCCCGTCCTGTCATTATGCAACCCTACAAATGCCCTGCTGAGGTCTGATACCAAGTATACACAGCGCACATGCACAGAAAGCAGGATGCAGCTCAGGACATTTTAATTATTTTTTTTTCTTTGAGCTAGCTGCATTGATGGGAGGAAGCAAATACATAAACTCTTAATTAAGAAGGTAACAAAATGAGTCCTTAAGAAATTAGTGCTTTGGTCAGTTGATGGCATTCAGTAGAAAACTCCATTGGAAACCAAGGGATGATGTGGGTCTTGATTCCAGTGACACAACTGCCCGTCTTACCACCATTTCACTTTTTTTTTTTAACAACCAGAGAAGCAGCCATTTTCTCTTAAAACTTTGGAATGTAGGTCTCAATGAAGCAGAAAGATGACTGGATTACTTGCAAAAATGATGCATGTTAATTGAACAGGATTAGAAGCACTTAATGTGGAAGTCTGCTCTGCCATGCTTGCATACCATGTTTGAATTTATTACACCAGGGATCACCACTTCTCGGAAGGTTCCAGTGTCTTCATTAGCACACTGCTTTGCTATTAGTCTCACCGTTTCTAGAAAGCACACAAAGCCTGGATCAAGCAGCTAAGGGTAACACTGCCTGCTGAGGAACCTGCAGCACTATGAGGCTCTGTGCTCAGTGAGGGTGACCTCTGCCAGCCCCCTCTCTGCACACCTTCAGCATCTAACATAACTTAGATCAAATAAAGTCCCGGTGTGGACACTGTGCAGGTGCCCTTTACTCACATGACTTATTCCCAGACACACAGCTCCATTTGCCCTAGAGGGATGAGGGATCTAGGTTCTACCCTGGACCACATCACTGGCCTCCTAGGTGTCAAGTCACTTCGGTGACACTTGTCCACACCTGTACAAATGCAGTAGTGGTGCTGACTCCCCTTCTAGAACTGCTTGAAGAACTACTCATGAGATGCACTCTAAGCATATTACCATGCTTGAAGAGAAGAACTCATGTGAAGAGTCAAGCCAGAAGTTTCCAGCACTAAATTCATTAAAAGCATTATTAACAACAATATAAACGCTCTGTATTTCTGGATTGTGCTACTTTTGACAATCAGTTAGTATCAGGCAATTAAGGATATAAACACTTTACATTCAATGTAATGAATGACAAAGCTTCAAGATTCATTTAAATATATTGATAGATAAATATAACTTCATTCATTTAACAGCAAAACTAGCTGTAATCTAGATGCACATGCATACACAGTCATTCCAATTCCTCCAATTACACTTCGGTGAGTTTTCCTGAGTATTTTCAGGATATTCTGAACAGGGCGGGGGCGGGGGGTGTGGTGTGGAGAAATCCTATTTCCAGAATTAGAAGTATCCTTCCAATATATTATTTGTAATATACCCAGAAGGAAACTCTTACCAATTATGTGTTTGTTCATGGCATGGTTGGAAATTACTTACATAGTAAAAATAGCACATCGTAAGGTACAGAGTAAAAAGACATAGCAGTTGTCAACAACTTTCTCTTGAAATGTATGTTTGTGTAGTTTTGGTAACCTTACTCCTGTGGCCTTCCAACCAAGATCCATGAAGGGGGTCTCAGGAGCGACCCAGCAATGCGTCCCACTGTATTTAAGAGTTACAAACAGAGTTAAAGCCCTGTTTCTACAGAGTTAGTCCAGCTAACTCCCCTTGCCACCAAGAGCCACCCTTTAGCTCTAAATTACGCATTCAAGATAAACCTGTGCAAACAAGCAGCAAAACAATTCAAATGCATGTTGATAAAGACAAGATGTTAAAGAAGGAAGCTTAAAGAACAGTAGCATTTAATGTCTCTTTAGAGGATACCAAGACCAAAGATGGAGAAACAGGTGAATGGGCATAAGGAAAAATTTACATATATACAATGGGGAAACAATCCACATAACCTACGGTCCTGACAGTTCTATGAAGTTGTGAGTTACATCCATATACAAGTTTTAGTATATGTACACGTGTGTGTGTATATATATATAAAAAGTATTCATTGAGTCCAAGCTGAACAACTTCAGTGGGAAAAGATAAGGAAGTCCTGTTTGAGAACACTTAAAATTTGACGATCGGGGTACTTAGGAGGAAACTAGACCTAGTGTAAGTTTTCTTCTTTAGAGCAGATAAGGAATAATGGATTGATCTTGGGCACACCGTAGTCAAGAGAACCTCCCTAAGCATGGTTCTGCTGGGCACAGCATGCACATTGACCCAGCCTTCACAATGAATACCAGTCCACGGGACACTGGGAAAACCTGCTGGCTCGGACCCCACGATGACAAAGGGCATGAACTCATATCATCCAGGGTACGATACTGTCTGGATTATTGTGTGTGAACTTGCACCAGTGTATTTATTTTGGTTTTTTGAAAACCTGGGCAACTCATGCTGCAAACAGATCAATTCCACTAATTGTCAGGTAGTGGTCAATTCACTTCAGAAAGCAATAAAGGCCGGTTAGAAGAGCCAGAATGTCAGTTCAGAGGAAACAATGCAAATTCATTATGCACCTTCCCAATGGGAAAGGCCAGAAAGGTCAAAGGCTTACAATGTATTTCAAGTTAATGTAAATACGGTGGTCCATGCAGAGTCTACACTGCTAGGCACAGTTTGAACTAAATAAGTTCTATTTTTATTGAGCTTTCCTGTTTTTTTCCCCTGTATTCATACATGCAACCATCTAACTTCTCAACATGACTGGACTCAGAAGGATCAAAATTTAACATGAAAAGCTGAATCTCAACCATTTTCTTTGTAAAGAAAAAATCTCCTAGGGATTCCCTAGAAAATTTCCAGTGCCAACTCAAGAGAAATTAAGACCCCTAGTACCATTAGGGTCCATACAACATATTTCAAGAGCCACTTACACTGGCTCTGGGGATTTTTTATAAAAAAAAAGCTTAATCACAACTGCTATACCTCTGGGAGTTTCACCTCAGGGGACTTAGGTTAAGAAAATCAAATACTAGAGACACAAAAGGGCATGGAGAGCTAGCGCCACACACCAACCCCCCTGAACTTTAATTACCACCATTCCTTGGACTTCAGAGGAGTCAGTTCCCTCCAGCTGCAGTTATTCTTCTTACAGCAAGATTAGTCCTGCTGCTGCATCTACAACATGTTTGCGTAAGTGGATGAGAGGATTGGTAGCATCCTTCTGTACTGCTAATGTGAAATGTGATGCATTACTCTGCATTTATTTCTCAGTCTGTACAATATGAACTTCACTAAATCACAGTGACATTTTGTTCTTCCAAACTTACAGTGTAAATAAATATTTACACAGCTTATTTATTTTGCTATGAACTGTATGATCGTAATTTTCTGCTGTTCTAGCAGAATGACATTTAAGTAGGGCCTTGGGGTTGTGCCCCTTGCTCTAGCTCTGACTTGCTGTGTCACTGGGGACCAGTCATTTAACCTTTCTGTGCTGGTGTTTAACATAACTGTAGAATGAGCTGATATTATAAACTTGCCTGAAGTGTTTTCACCCCAGGTGTCTTGTAAGGCTCAATTAATTAGTGTCTGTGAATCACCTTAAACTCTTCATGTGAAAGTATATATTGAGATACTGTGATGGTTTACTGTCTTTATTAATGCTTCACAGCACCAGAAACATATTTTTTAAAAATATTTTCCATGTATTTTAGTATCTTATTAGGGAGAATTATCATAGGGAAATCTAGGAACGTAAGGCTAATTCACACTCTTCCTTTCAGACCTCTGCCTGAGCTCTGGAAGACCTTTGAGTCACAGGCTCCTTGGCTGACTCTCCCAGATCCTGGGTGCACCTAAAGGCCCCGAGTTCTTGAGTCTGAACAGAGTGAAGGGACTGCCTATGGCCAAACCTCAAGGCGTTCTCATATGAAAACTATCTAGATCACCTAGAAAGGTGCTAAACCCCAGGGCTTGTATATGTTCAAGGGCACCTTTTCCAGAAAATGGATGCTTTGAATTCACAGGCTTACATGACAGGGCATGAAGATGGACTGTTGCAAGGGATTTTTTTTTTAAAAAAAAAGTCCCTGCTAGAGAAAACAAACTTTCATAGACATCTTTGTTTCACTAATGCAGTAGCATTTGCTAGTCTTAAAAAAAAAAAAAAAAAAAAAAAAAAAAAAAATCACCAAAAAGGCAGTCAAGGAGCGCAATAGATTGCCAAATGTTCTTCAGTGTCCATCCACTGCAGTTTTCAATACCGGATTGGAAAAAATCCTGATTAATATGGTCTGACTTCTTGCCCAAGCTTCATGCTATCTCTCCATGCTTAGACATTACCGGTAATTTTTTATCTGCCTCACTGGGGACCTGAAATCTTCCCAGTATGCCTATTCTTCAGTCACTGTAGTTAAGATGACTCTTTGACTCTGGACTGGTAGACATGCTCTGGACTCCCCACCAGAGGATGATTTCATATCCTTAGAGAAAAACTCCATGGCACTTTTTTATAAATGACTACACAAAACCTCCCAGAATTTATAAGAGGTGCACAGGCTTCCTCAAATCATCTCAGCCCTATCATAATGTCTTCTGACAGCAGATACACAAAACTTCCATTATTGAGCTTTCTGTTCCCTAATCTGTTCTAAGGATCATATAATTTTACTCAGCGCAGTAAACAAACTTAGAATAACAAAGAATATTAAAGCACATAAAATTAGATCATAAACCATGGAGCACCACAATGGCAGGTTGCAGTTCTAGCCACTGAAGAAACAGAGATTTAAACGTGTAATAATTCTCTTACGCAGTAGATATCGATTTAAAAAAGAAAATGTTTCACACGGACCAGTTGTCTGCAATCATCACGTGTTCACCAGACACCTATAGATATATTCCAGAACTATAGAAAAATGTATGTAGTTTATGAGTTTTCACAACAATCATAATACATACGATACCACTTTTTTTCTAAACAATGTCATTTAACAAAAAGACAACAGTACTCAAGAAGAAAAAACTAACTTGGAATTTTATTCGTTGCTTCTAAGCCAAAAAGTTTGATCTCACAAATGTGGAGTCATAGAACATCTCAATGACTTCATTTTTTAGTTTGAAGAAAATGAGAATTCAAATGTGACATGTGTTTATTCCAGAGTAATCAGGTCAGGGCAGATTTGGAAAAAGTGAAAAGCCACTTGGAACTGCCTATCACCACTGCATCTATTTCACTTAAATTGATATGACTTTGGTCCAAGAAGCTAATGAATATTTTGGCTATTAGCTTCAACAGGAACAAACTTGTTCTTTTTAATGATATATGATTAGCTTAAAAGGTCCCCAAAAATATCTATAATTATTAGTAAGTTATTAATATGGAAAACACTTTCAAAATGTTTTAGGCAAGCTAAAACCACTGGATTTTCATCTAGCATTTTGCTAAGGCTTATAATGGGGACATTTCTTGTTGTTTTCTTCAAAACATCAAATAAGACAAATGTTTGCTGAGTTACAAGAAGTACATGCCTGCAGCCATTTAACACACAGTAACAGCAACCCAGCCCCTGCAGGTTACACGTATGTACACACACAGCTGTACTGCCCAACAGACACGGTCTCCAGTTGATGTGCACTGGTGTACCAGTGCCTAAGCCATGAAAGAAGCCAGGAATCCTGATCTGCAATCCTTACTCCAAGTCCAAACAAAACTAGTGCTAGTAAATCATTAAACACCTTTTGAAGGTCACAGCTTTAAATGTCACCCAATTATTCTATTAATACGGATTTGTTTATATGACCACTTCCTTCCTCATATTCAGAACTAGCCTGGATATAACACTAGCAAACACACGGTAGATGACTGTACAGCATTAGCATTGAATGACCTACAAACGCCTTTTTTTTTTTTTTAAAATAGAATTAATTCTCAAAATGCAATCAAACTTCAGGGCTACTAGAAATGTTACAGTAGCTCCTACAGAAAGGGAAAAGCCCTGTTCTGTTAGGTTTAAGGTTTTAATTGGATTCTGTCTTTGTTTTTGGGAAATCTGTAAAATGGAAGGGTTTTCTCTTTCATGGGGTACCAGTCTGACCTTCTGCAGCCATCCCAACTCCTGCTCTGTACTGCAACAGCATTTCCCATCAAAGGAGGCATTAAAGACCTTCTGTTCCCTGCATCAAATCAGAAGCCCTGTGTTACATTCTGTGCTCCTGCTCCTTACGCTAAGACGCTTGATTCCCAAGCTTCGATTGCAAAAAGAAAGCCCAAAAATCAAGATGAGAATTGATATTAACAGAAAAGATACTTTGCTGTGTAAAGTGGCTAGCCTGAATTAGCTAACATTCCTTAAGTGCTCTGAGATGCTCAAATGAAAGTTGCCAGTACCAATACCAAATACAAGCTATAGTATTATTAATACCATCCAATGAAAACTGGCATTTTAAGAAACAGGTTTTGCTATTTTTACAGTTAAGCTACCAATATGATTGTCTAAGAGAAGCAAAACTAAGTGCACATGAGCCTCAGAGCTGGCCAGTGTACACAGTGTAACAAATTATTCAAAGAATTACTAGTAAACAACTCCTCTGAGAGGTTTTCGAGATATATTTAACCACACAGAGCTCCACCTACACACAGTTTCTAAATATTTATAGCAACCCAAGTAGGAAATTAATGCTATGCAAATCTCCGCAGAATATTTATTTTGCTGGAAATTATTATATTGGAATAAGGAATTCTAGTTTCATAATGTGAATATATGAAAATGAAAGCATTAATTATTCACACCAATAAAATGAAAAAATTAATATAGGCTGTGTACTACGGTTCCAACATAATATAACCAGATCCCCTCCTCCATGGACACGGAACCTGCTGCTTTTACAGCACACAGCTCAGACCAAAGGCTGGCTCTTTCCAAGCTGTGAAAATTTTCTCAGCAATGCAGGATTTGGATGTAGGGTTTCACCAGTCCAAACCTGCTCAACTGATTTTGTGCATAGTAACGTACAAGACCAAGCTGCTACCATTCCTCCTGGTCCTCATCTTATCCTGCTACTTAGAGGTTTATTTCAAAAGCCTGATCCCAAACATAACATTTTACAAGAACTTAAGATCCGCAAAATTACCAAAGCTTGTGGTTTTACCACAGCCTCCAGTAGCATTCCTCGTTAAGCTGAAGCATCTGGAAAGCATGTAATTACATGAGAATTTTCAAGTTTAAAAGGAAAAAAAGAACTAAAAGGATAAGTTTCTATTCTTGGTAGAGGGGAAAAAATCCTCATGCACCTAAAATGCATGTAAAACCACTTTCCTTTCCCTTGAACAACAGAAAGCCAAGAACGATCCTTAGTCCTAGCACCAATTCTAAGCAGATTATACCTCAGTCTACCACAGCGAGGCAAGCAACTTGCACAATTTCCTTAGACCCCATGGTAATTTCATTAGGCAGCACTGCAAATCACAAGTGAATATGTAGAAGGACAAAAGACCCCAACAGAGGATTTTATCAAGCATGTTCATTGCCTCCTTGTGGCCCTGCAAGAGCTGGAAGCAGTGCTCTGGAAAGACATTTTCTCCTACATTTTTTATTTATGTCATTGGGCCGATTCAAAAGAAAATTACTATCGCTGCCTTAATAACTGAGCCTTTTGCTAAGCTGTCTGTGGCTTAGGTCCCTGCAGTATCAGATGTGTTTCCAGGAACTGGCTCCTATAGCAGGCTGTGTAACGCATCTGCACGTGAGACCAAACTTCCAGAGCAATGGCTATGTATTCCCATCCAGCCACATGGAAGGGAAAGAGCACTGAATCAGCAATTCAGGAATAGCACATCTAAAGCTGATCACATCCTATGCAGCTTTCCACCACTCACAACTGACTGACCACTCAGTGCTGCCACATCCATACGTTGTTTCCAACACACTTAACCTTTGCTCCATTGGAACATTGTTTCACAGGGCACCAGCAGCGCTCAGCATGTCCCAGGCATGACTCAGGGGGCACATTCAGCATTAAGAGCTGTTGGTGTTTTAAATGGATGGCAGCTAAGACATCTCTGGCTCCGTTACAGCAGGTCCCCTCAGCTGGAAAGGATACAAAGTTCAACAACAACAAGGACTGAAGTGAGAGAATACAGCTGGGTAGGGAACACACCTGTCCCTCCCTCCCTTTTGAATCTGAAAGTGCTGGCCAACACTGCTACCCCAAGCAGTGCTCCATCACAGCTCAGCTGCCACCCATCTGCTCTAAATACTGCATGGCAGCATTGCCATAAAGCTTCCTCAGCACTCAGTAAAAAGTTTTCCAATATTTTTTTAATACTAGATCACTAAACATTGAGCAGAAGACAGATCTACACCGCCACAAAGGATTACTTGTAACAGCAAGCTTCCTTTTCTAGAATTAGGTTTGCCATGCAAACAGCAGTGCTGCTTAAATGTCCTTTAGTACCCTCTGCTTTTCCCCTTGCCCCTGAATCAGCCTCCAGGTGATGGTGGTAAAAGCATTTATGTCAGCAGGTTGCAAATCAGGGTGGGAATCTAATCCAGCTGATAGATAACCCGGTTGGAAATCATCATTTTACTATTATTAGTGTTACTCTTCCACAGGTGGACCAGTTTCCCAACCCCGTTCACAGAATGGCTGCACAAACACATACGAAGAGCCAGCACAGGGCCAGGAAAGCACAGCAGAGTAACAACTACTCAAGGCAGCACTGTGGCTGCAAGGCAGTTCATCAGACAGCCCTCTTGCCTGAAAGTTTGCAGTCTGGAAGCCACAGTGTACATATGAATAAATGTCTTCTAATATAGCACAGTCTCGTGGAAAAAACCCATCCAGTTGCACTTGCTGACATCCATGCCATACGCATCCATTAAACTGAAGCTTGAGACAACAGAGAAAACAATATGCATGATTTAAACACTTCTTGTTATTTGCTGTGTGCTCCCTGTTTAGTAAGAGAAAAGAAAAAAGGAGCAGGGGGTGGAGAGAGAAAAGGAGTAATCTTTCTAACTTTTTTTTTTTTTTTTTTCCATTTTGTTTGCGGGGGATTAAAATTATGTTACCCTATGCACATGGCTGGGAATTTCAGCTCAGGGAGCTGTACATTTTGCACTGCGCTAAGACATTAATGTGTTCTTAATTTAAGACCAGTATTGCGGGCACTGTGTATATGCAGGGAATTAAAGTCCTTTCTGCTGTGTTACTGCATGCTGAGTAAGTCTCCAATTAGCTGAGCTGTTAATTTTGGGGGGGTTTTACACCTTGCCTCTATTAAACTGATCTGTTCAATCATGCCAAATGGTCACCTGCCACCTGGGCTCTCAAGTGTTGTGCTTGCCTTGGATGGTGATCTCTTTGTCACACTTTGTTCACAGCGTTTCTAACAGTGGGGTACATTTCCCTTCGTGGTATTTTTACTTACTTCTAGAAATACATCTGAAACTGTTGGATGAGTGGTTTCCAGGTTTCTGCCAGGTTCCCTCCAGTCCTCTTATGTTGCTCCCAGATGAAAAGGACCTTATTGGAAAAACCGTATAAAATTGAATAGAAAATGAAACTCTCCCTCTGACCTAACCTGTGCATTTTAATAGACATAGTGCTACCTGCTGTAAACATTCTCTTTCCAATAGGCTTTGCATCAGGCCACAAAAAAAGAGATCTCTCTGTACCAGTTCCTTCTTTGGAGGCAAAAACATTTCAGTGTAAATAAACCAAGCTACATTAAATAAAAGCTAGTCTAACAGGGTGACATTATCCTGAGCAAAACATTCACAAAACTACAAGTAAAGGGCACACACATGCTTGTCTTCTGAAAGCTTACCGAGCTCCTTACTTCAGCAAAATGGTGCTGTGAGAAGAAAGAAAACCAAAACAGGGCTATTTTCACCTCAGTTCTTGAAACTCAACCGCTCACAGATAGGTGTTAAGAAGAATGTGAATCACAAAAAGTATATTGATATGGAAGTGACCGGCCTCCACGCAAACTGCTGGATCCTCACTGACAAAATTCACTGCATTCCCCTGTAAATACCAAAACCCAATAAGCAAAGTAGAAGCAATGTAACTACCATTATTTTAATCACTGATGGAGCTCAAGTATGACATAAGCTTTGCTTTATAAAGGAGACATAACCAAGTCTCACTATCTCGTACAAACAGTCCAGTATTTAAATTTTTTACTTGTCAGACTAAAGCTTTTCTGAGTATTTAAAACACATGCATAGCACATCCCGATTTGCTAAGCATGTACTTACCAGCAGGTTTCCAGGTATTACACATACACATCAGTTCATACATAAATGTGTGTTTGAAATGCCTAGAAATTCAGCCCTAGTACAAACTGGTGCCTCACTTCTGCTGACCTCCACATTCTTCACTTTCTTGCATCAGCTCTTTATGCAATTCCTCACTACAAACCCACCAGTACCTCATCACAAAAATCGCATACTATACACAAGTAGACCTTTTTCAAGGAGTTCATCCTGTGATGTTGTGCTGAACATTACCAAAGTCTAGCTCAGGAATAACTGATCAATCAGCAAAGCTGCTGCTGTTCTCCCATCCCATGTGTACTCTCCACAAGTTTACAACTTCCTAGACCTTCCACTTGACTTACTTTTCGTTACCCAATGCCATAAATGTCATGTCATTCCCCTCCCTTACACACCCTCAGACAGCTTTGAACAATTCCTTTCCCCATCTGACTTGTCCACCTGCCCAATTCTCACTTTCCCTCAATAATGCATATGAAAGTCTGGTGTCTTCTGACAATGGTTTACCACATTTAATTCCTAGGGAATGTCAGCTTCCATCGAGTGATGCACAAGCTGCACGTTAATCAAATCCCATCTCTATGGGGGCCTGCATGTACCTATCTCATGAATATCGAGGCAGCTCTGTTTCTTTGAATAAGACACAAACATATTTCTTGTTAGATAGGAAGTACTGTTACGTGTATATATTCTCTTCCCTCTTGTTCTTTTTGCATAAAGCTGATGAGATTCAGTGTTTGCCAGAGCAGACATATTTTTTGCAGAACACAACAGCAGCCTAGTGCTGGATGATAAAAGCTTTGCCTGCCATCCATATAATGCAACTGCACTTCGGGTGTTCTGGGTTCCTGTATTTCTGTGTCGCACTTCACAAGCATTATGCTGAAATCACAGGCAGGGTGATAAATGTTAACAATTCATTCAGCATTTGAAAATACTGACAATAAGGTCTCCCTTGGTCTGCTTTCGTTCAGGTGTTTAAGACCAGAAAGGACTATCAGATCCCCTTGTCTGACCTTCTGTGTAATACATGTCTTTAAATTTTATCATCACCTGTATATTAAGTGCAGCCTTTTTTTTCTTTTTACTAAAATATATCTTCTAAAAATATGCTTTTCATTGCCCTGTCTTCATGTGGAGGCTTTAAGAAATAAGGACTCCATGTCCCTTAATAGTTGTTCCAATGGTTAATCAATCTCACTCTTAGAAATGAGGTACCAATTCTTAATTTGAATTTGTCTGGATGAATCATTCAGCTATTAGTTTTCTTCGTGCCTTTCCCTGCTAGATTAAAGAGGCCTTCATTATTTAGTAGTTTTGACTTTTGAAAGTCCTGATGTCTTGTAATCAAGTCTCTGCTCGGTCTATTTTTGGGTAGGCTAAACAGACCTAGCTTTTCAAGCTCTCTCTCTAATGAATTTGTCAGGCCTTGACCCTTCTTGTGGTAAAGTTTTCTCTTCTACAGAACCTAAACTAGGGAATTAACCCTTTAAAAACAGATGCCTTGTCACATGCCAATGTTACAAGACAATATGTGTCCTGCTGCCTTGGTTATATATGTATTTTGAGCAAAAGCCAGCACAAACGCCTTGTTTACCTGCACAATTATGCCCATTCTGTGCAGACCTGACAGAGCAGAGCCTGCAGTTTTAGGAGTAATTCTCCAGTTATAAACACTGAAAACACATTCATATTGTATCATGCCTTCAAAAAGAAATCAAAGTTGACTGTAGACAGAAACTGAAGGACAAAATAATTAAGTATCTTTTCCAAGCGTCAAAGCTGAGGAGAAACAGGCTTAGGACACTATAGCTTCCAGTACTGTAAGCTACCTGCCTTTCCCACACTTTCAATAAATACTTTCAAAAAATAATCTGCTCTTTCAATAAATACTTTAAACGCAGTTAGGGATACAAAAGATCCTGGACTCCGAAGTGTCCTTCTGGTATTTAAAATCCACAGACCTGGCACAAAACAGGGTGAAATACTGTCAAATAACATAAACCTTCTGCAATCATCTCCTAGTGTCCCATGCCCCAAAGAGAGAATTTTTTAAAGGTGTTAGAAAATGTTATTCTTCTTAGATTGTTCAGTCCTCACCCTCTTTAAATGAGATCACCAAAGTGAGCAGTATTTAATGCCAGTCCTGAGAGCAAACAATACATTGCTAACATCACCACCGTGAACTAACATCCACTTCCACTATCCGTGAGCTGCCAGAAACAGGACGGTGGCTTTCCTCCTCTCTGTACCTACAGCAAATCCTTGTGCTCTGTGCCCAGCAGTGCTGTCAGGGGAAGGCAGCGCAGAGGCATGTGCAGCAGATGCCACCTCCTCAGCCGCTGTGGAGTGGAGGGCAGGGCATCCCTCCCCTTCCTGGGAAGCGCGGTGGTGGTGACTGCCACGGCTGCAGAGTAGTGACAAACAAGCAGGTCCCCATCGTCCGTGGAAAGCCAGCAGGAGCTAAGGACCGCGGCATGGCCGCATCCTGCCTCGCTGCGAGGGGACACAGGGCAGCTCCTACCCATGGCTCTCCCCCAAGCATGGTAAGAACTGGCTCTGCCTAACTTCTGGGTCAACCACAAGGTCACAGACAGAGTTTTGGTAATGTGGAAAGAAAGGCCCACCTTAGCAGTCGTGTTTATCTACCTCCCTCAGAGTGATCTTGTGAGGATTATCGCATTCCCATGCAATCTGCCAGCTATAGGTTAGATAATTTGCAAGAAGAATATTTTAAAGCATCACTTCTGTTGAAGAAATGGGTTCTGCGAAACAGAACCTCTGACTGAAACCCCATTGCTTTTGGTTCTTAGCTTTCTGAAAATGGAGAGACTCACCTTGTCCATGAGCTTTAAAAGCAGCAATAAATTCATCTCTCCACTGTTTTCCATCCTTTCTATTTTTTCAGCAGCAAGCTGGCTGTCCAATAATTAGATAAAGGTGACACTCATGCACACTTATTCACTATTTGCATGGCATACAACCTACCTGTCAGAAAATATGCTCAACTAATAATTAGCACAGAAATGCTCCTTATTGGACACTTTTCTTTTTTTTCTAGCGGAAAAGAAAATCCTGAATTAGAAGAGAAGTAATATTTCTATATTTTTAATGTTATTGGTTGAAGCCCAACTCCACGGTTAACAAGAGTGCTTGAAATGAAATTCTTCAGACCTAAGCCAATAAAGTGGTTTAGACTTGATCTGACCCAGCTCAAAGAAATTCCATAATGGATAACTAACAGAGTTCTGACAGCAAATCTGACCTCGGGTCTCGTCTCTGCACGCCACGTTTTGCTAAGCAGGCTGGGAAACACTATTTGTCATTTTCTTTAATCATGGGCCTTGATCCTTGACAGAGAGTGCTCAAATGAACCCTGATGTTATCCTGGAGCTCATACAAGATGCATTTTTAGTTTGTGAGGCTTGAGCAGTGTCCTTTGGTAGTGTCCTTTGGCAGACCGAGACCCGAAGAGTGGTTATAAGGTAAAACCCACCATCATTCTGCACTGTGTTTGGGCAGCTGAATAGCTTGGTTTTTTCCACAGCATTTTTTTTCCCCCTTTTTCAAACTTTGTACTATTTAAGCATTCTAGTTTCACTGCGTTGCACTATGCAGTGATACCACCATCAAAGGGAAGAGTTGTAAAATAAGTCTTCATCTCAATAGGTGAATTTATTGCTGTCATAAAAATAAAGGCCCCCAAGGTTCACTGCATCCACTGTACCGAAGACACAGAGTGCAAGCCTGGGGAATTTACTGTAGTATACCACTGTGTCATTGTACCTACCTGAAAACTTGGCTCAGCTGACATCTGGAAGCATTAATAAAGAAAATGCAACCTAAGGGGAAAAAAACCAGGGATGTTTGATTTGTCGAAAGAAAAATGTACCTTATTGTGGAGTCAGAAAGCAAGTTGTAAGCCAGAGTTTGTATTTTAGACGGTGAAGATGTTAGCTGGGCTTTATCAATGCTTCCATAAATTATTTACAGAAACAGAGCCCCTTACACAAACTGCATACTTATTTATCTGGTTTGGGAGTTTGCTCCTTATGGGAAACACTACCATTTGAGCAGAAATTTTCAAATGCTTCTACAGCTTGTTTTTTAAAGGTTGTTATCCTGAAAGTGTCAGGAAAGACTGTTTTCTCCTGTGAGTCTAGGAGAGGCACTGACAGGAATCCCAGATTGCCAGCAGCAAGAGAATGAGCCAGAGGGCAGAATGGATCAGATGAGGGGGCAGCAGGTGGTGAAGAGCTCTAGGGTCTCCAGCAAGATTGCCAGAGATGTTACAAGACTGGAGATGCTTGCTTAGGAGAACAGGTTTGCAAGGAACACTGTCCAGGTTGCTCTGTGGATAATGTAGGTAATTAGAGGGCCCAGCAGAAGACAAGACCAAACTACACAAACTGCTGTACGATCCCAGAAACAATCCCAGCCCTGAAGAGGCTATAGCCTAAAGAAAACGGGAAGGAATTTTAGGGAAATAGAAGTAAACAGGGTAAACTGAGTCTGCCATGGTTGTATAAGAGGTCAGTGGTAAAACTGACAAAACAAACAAACAAAAAAACCCCAAACAAACAAAAAAAAAATCAAACAAATCAAAAGAAAAATCAAGTCCGCAACCTGAAGAATGCAATGCTGTCTTATAGATCAGCAACAGTCTCATCTGGAGGATTAACCAGGGTTGAGGATCCATCTCATCTAATTATAGACCTACTTCTGAAAGAGTTGGCCAGACTGTCTTTATAATGAATGGAGAATTCCCAACAGAACGTCTCCTGTGTGTCTGGCTAGGAGGAATCGCACCACAGAAGTCTCCAGGGTTTTCTCCCTGCACTGAGAGGAGTCCCGCCCAACGCGACGAGGACAATCGTTACTGGAATCCTTTGATTCAAGTTGTGGTTGAACATGAGGAAAAAAACCAGCTGATGCCAGAATTAAAAAAGGCGAAGAGGAGATGCCTTAAAGTAAAAACTGTTCTACTGACAGGAAGTGAAATTGCACATGCTGTCCAGACAAAAGTTCTAAGTGTCAATGGTTTCACATAATTACATGTACCATCAGCAAACAAAAATTAAGGGCTCTCACCAAAGTTCCTGGGAAACTTCCCTGGTGATTCTAATGTAAACACAGTCCTACTGTATAGTCTCAAAATAAACCTACAACTGACGGGTCATACATGAGAGCAGAGCTTTTTAAAAGCCTAGTGGTTCCAGATGTTTCTGGCATGTCAGACTGCTGGGATGGGAACAGGGACATGACTTTGCATTGTTCTGAGCCTGTCACAGAAACATAGCCTAGCCAGGGATGCAATTGTACAACATCCTGTGTGGAGAATATATGAGACAATATTGCCTAGTTTTTTAATATATCCTCTTCCACTGTGTTGGAATCTGTATTAAAAACTTGAATCACTTTTAAAAAAACAGACAATTTACAACCCTGAACACACACTGATCTGCTTGTTCTCAAGACGCCTTTCTCTTTTTTTCCCCCTCTGATTGTCCATCTCTAGAGGGAGAAGATTTCTAAGGAAGTTTTCTATATTATTCCATATCTTAAAGCCACTACCTTGAAATCTTTAAACAAAACAGAAAGGTTCAAACGGAGACCGAGATTCATAGATCCCTTGTGTCAAGAGACTGCCAATGCATGCAACACATAGACAGAGCCACGCCACAAAGGCGAACATCTGCAGAAAGCATGCACGTGAGTGATATTACTTGATGGGAATGTCTACACTATATCTCTCCGTTATCCCTCAGCTGCAAAAGGTGATTCCAGCTGTCATGTGAAAATCCCGCAGCCAAAGCAGGTCAGCTTTTTGCCAACCAGCTGCAGAAAGCCTATGGGTTTCCAGAGAAAAAGGAGCTATGCGCATTGTTCAGCGTCTCATTGAAGCTGAGGAGTGGGCCAGAAGCATGAGAAGGAAAGCCTGATGGAGCTGTGACAGGTCTGGATACTTGGCCATCTCCTCCCCAAGCAAGAATTAACGAGAGTGACTGATTTCAAGGCAGACGTAAATGATAAACCACTTTAAATGCTTCAGTTGTTAAACATATGTCTTCATAAAGCTACTTTAATTTGGTATGAAAGTAACTACTGGAGAAGTAGCCTTGTAACACCCAGACGGAAATTTAAAGTATGTGTTGTGAGCTGAATTTTCATTGCCACTTTAGTGATAAACCGGAGGAAGTACCAAGGCAGCTGCACATGCCACATGGCAGCAGGACTGGGAGAGCACTGTGCTCTCACACTGCAGAGCAGGCACCAGGTTTTGTGCTTCCCTTCCCTGCATTTGGTCAGGCCAGAGACGTCTCAGGCTGGGGTTTGAAGTCTGGAGTGCTATAAAAAACAAATTATAATGAATACCGTAGAAAACGGGAGAGGACAGGAAGACAGTAATCTGAAATTTTTCAGCATTTGTCAGCAAAAAGCAGTGAAAAACTTAGGGGCTAGTAAAGTAATACTGGAGCACCTGTCATAGGTCAGTCATGAAGGCTTCTTCTATTAAAAATCTGCTTTCCAAAGTGCTCCAAAATCTGCACGCTTTCTTAAAATACACCTACATTAGTGCTCCAGCTTCAGCTGTGCCACAGCTTTGATTCAGCTCTGCCACCTTCCTGCCAGCTGCCCCCCTTTGCCTGTCACCGATCTCCATTTCTGAGTGGCTTTGGTGCTTGCACGCTGAATTCCTTTCAGAGGAGACTAAACGAACAGCTGTGCTCCACGTGTCCTTCAGCATGTCATGGGCATGCAGGGTTGTGAAGCCACCAACGGGCCAAACCACTGCAAGGTCCCCCTATGTGGTTACCTAACAGCCCTCTACCACTGAAATGCTCTTGAACCCTTCCTAGATGTTGTGACAACCTGGAGCAGCTCCCATTTTGTAAAGGACACTTCCCTCCGGCCCCAGCTGCTAGCCCTCTGCTGACTATTCCAGCGGATCCATCAGCTGCTCCTTCTTCCAAAGGAGACACTTTTTACATCTTTGCTCGGCTTTTACCTAGCCTGCACCTGCTGCCATACCCCTTTCTGAATCTTTATTTTACCCCCCTTCTCTCCTGCTTTTTAATTTCTTTACATTCTCTCAGTATGCTGTATTTCCCACTCAGAGGTCTGCTGGGCCACAGCGGGAACGCTGACGGAGGGCGGTTTGCACTGGAAATCTGGAAGACAGTGACAGCAACGTGAACGGGTGTCCACCATCAAGGCACAGCAGGGCCACACATGGCCATGTGTCACCGCCGCAGCTCTGACATCCCTCCCCAGTTAAAACCTGCATCGTTCCTTCCACCCCCGCTCACCACAGGTACCCTACCAGAGGGAGCGAGATGGCCAGGCACCTCCCAGCAACTACTGCCAACTCCAGGAACAGAGTTAAGATTCAGCCAGAATATTTTAACTCTATCTTCTCGTTGCCAAGAGTTTGTCACTGAAAATGCGTTAATTTTAGTTTGTTTCCTGATTTTCATAGCGTAGGTTCTGCTGAATCTGTCATTTTAGAAGTACATACTCCTTGGGAACTACAACCTTTAGTGATTACTTGTTTCAGCAATGTGTAGGCAGCGATAGAAATCACAGAGGGAGCTCCTAAGTAGCACCAACTCCGCGGAGCTCTGTGCGTTTGGTCATTCTCAGTACTCCTGGTGATCTGGATCGTTAACAGAGAAAAGGGCTTTA
This sequence comes from Falco peregrinus, assembly GCF_023634155.1. Classification (NCBI taxonomy): domain Eukaryota; kingdom Metazoa; phylum Chordata; class Aves; order Falconiformes; family Falconidae; genus Falco; species Falco peregrinus. The sequence goes on from NC_073721.1 coordinate 63,282,716, forward strand.
TACTATAGGCCTAGGGTCTCAGCACAAAAATCTTCTAAGAAATAGAGGTAGCCCACAGGTCTAGACAGCTATATGCCGCTGTGGTCAGTGCTTCTGTAACAGTGAAAGGGAAAAAAATGTATACATGAAAAAATATATTCAGTCCTAGTAAATATTCTAAATGATGACACACAGCAGTAGGGCTTAAGCAGGTATAAAATGACATACAAAGATAAAAGAAAGCATTTTAAAAGGTACAAATAACTTTGGCAGATGGGGTTTCATTAACTTGATTTTAAAATGTGAAAGCAAACCAAAACGTAAGGATGAGAAACAAAAGATGGAGCTGCTCAGACCTTTCCAAGGAGCACTGAGGGTTTTGAAGTAAATCCATTTAGCATACCTTGTAGGACAAGAATGCAGAAAAGAAGGATAAAATGAAGTGAAGGCACTGTGGAAAGATTACCTTATAAATGAAGAAAGAGAAGAGAGATTTGTCATAACCAAAACTCATGTGCCTGCAAGCAGCAGGGGGAAATGATAATACAAAAGAGAGCTCTGATCATTTCTGAACAACCAGGACGGACTTTCAATTTAATAAAGCAGCAGCACCTAGAGAACATACCAAGACATTCTGCAGCCGTAGCAAGCATCTGGCAGGCAATTCCATTACATCTGAGACAGGCACCAAAGGCATTACAATACTAATAATGGTTGTTGCATATATTAGGAGACAAAGGGCTAACAGAAGTTCACGTCACACTGAGGCATTCTGACAGTGATTGAATTTCAGCAATCAAACTGGTCTAAATAAAAATAAAAAGCCCAGGCATTTTAATATCACAGACAGAGGATCAATGTAAACCCTAGCTTCACCAGTTTTTAAGGAAGAAATACAGCACTTTTAAGTGGCACGTGAAGATAGAAAACAGGGCATAGAAAATGGGGCACATTTTGTGCCAAGCTTGGTCATCTGAGGTCCACAGTAAGGATGCTGTCTTACTACACTGCCTCCTCTTGCTTGTTCCCCTCCTTAAAACCCATCCTGCAAGCTTCCCCTAACCCTGACTTCAGTGACAGCAGAGTCTGCCTTAAAGGAATGAACGCTTGCAGAAAAGTCCAGAGGATTTGAACTACTCAGCATGCAAAACTGGCTTCTCAAGAAACAGTTCTCACCTATGAGCTCTAATGAATGATTACAGCATTTAAGAGCAAGTTAGGAAAGACAAAGCATATTTTTAGCATTAATATGGAAGGAGTAAGATAGGTGCCATTGATAAGCAAGGCAGGAAAGCTGTACCCGAGCTGCAGTGCTGCAGATGTAGTCTTTGCCTCGCCAAGCTTGTTTTGTTCTTTCCCCCCCGCCCCCGCACTGTCAGTGATTCAGTTACCTATTCAATGTGTGCCACTCATATTAGAAGCATATGTTTCCATCTACTGCACATTCTGTATCCACATGTACAGTTTGCAATCAAAAGCAGTATGGCTGAAGCAAGCATTCAAAAACCTTAGAAAAGTGAGTTAGCACCGGCTTTTGGGGCTGGAGCTGGTTAGCAATGCATTCCTGTATGTACTCTGGCAATTAGAAAACACTGTCTCCCCACTCCAGAAAAACAAGCAATCACCCCTTTCCTCCTTCCCACATTCAAGGCCATTCCTGTGAGGGAAATAATGAAAATGCAGCAACAAGCATGTGGCTGGCTAGGTACTTACATGATACTGCAGCTTGTAATACTAAACAGGTCGGATGACTCTTGCAGAACCTCTTCCCAACATTTCGCCAAGTTTACTAGTTAAGTTGACAGGTCTCTTCTTCAGGTAGCCTGGAGTTGTTGTGGTGCTTCAAAAATAAGCAATAACAGTGCCTTTCTTCTCCTAATGGACAAACCCAAGAAAAAAAATTGTTTTCCTTTTCTTTCCAGGAACTATAGTCCTGAATCCAACACAGAATTGTTTGTACTTAGTCCAGGACAAGCTAGATGTATATTTATTTGCTGGTGGACTTGGGAGCAAGCCCTAGGTTTCTGAAGGGAAGAACTCAGTAAAATTCCAGATTTAAGCTGGGGAAAAAACAACAGAAGGTTTAGTCAGTAACGTGAGCTCTCCACTTCTTAAATTTTCTACATGAAGACTAGAAATGCCTCAAGAAGCAATGACTTCTCCACAAGAAGTTTCCTTGCATTTTTCCATTCTCTACAACCCAGAAGTATGAGTCATCTTTAAGGTCTGACTTTTCATTGAAAAACTGAACAAAAATTCTTCAAAATCTTCTAATGAGTTTCCACTTTCCTTTCTACATACTTCTCCTAGCAATTTGGTATTGTTTATTCTCAGTCTCCTTAGACAACTCTTAGCAGTGTTTAAGGCTTATTAAAGACTGTTTATTATGCTAAACAAGGAGGTTAACCAAAGCTGCCACATAAACTAGTGTGAGGGGCAACAGTCACCCCACACTGAGCACAAGCACTCATTGGGAATAATCTTTTACCACGGGAAAAAAGAAATTCACTTTAACAGCATCGAACAAATCTGTGAAATTCTCACATACTCCTCCTGCTGATACAATGACACACTCATCCTTCACTGCTCTGGAAAAAAAATGTCCCTTGCAACTGGCAACCTCCTTCCTTGTTGTGTATCGAAGCATCAGTAACACACAGGTCCCTCTCACCAGAACCCCTCGGTCATGCCAGCCCTGACCCAAAAGCAGACCCTGTTACTCTCCCTGAAGTGCCCCCAAACCATCGATACAAATTTAATGCATCCTCAGTCACCGATTTAAGTAGTGGAAGGCTTCAGAATCTGTTAAAACCTGTTTACAGATCTAGATCTGACAGTATACCCATGGAAATCCAAACTGATTTTTAACCATTGCCTGACCGATGCAGAGCCAATGAAAAGCGTCTCATTAGTAGCCCCTCTTACCACAAAGGTACGCAAGGTTGGGAATGGTTCTATGACCTTTCATTACAATCAGAATTTTGCTTATAAAGAGTATAAGGAGTGAAGCAGAGGCTGACCTTTTTGATTGGCATTCTCGGCTGGGCTTTCTGCTAAATCGCATTTTTAATGGTTGTGGTGATAGTGCCATCAGCCAACCCATTCTGGTTCTGACCCAAGCCACCTCTTTCATACAGGTCACGGAAAGGCTGTCACGTAGCAACATTTGGTCATGGAAGTGGATTCACAGAAATAACCTACAGGCTGAAGAACTCTGTATCCCAATTCCAAACTAGTGGGCCCACTGGGGAATGACATATTTCACGTACAGCAGATACGTGATATGGCAGAAAGCAAAAAAGCTCACACAGTGATGAATCTTGGTAAAAACACAAAAGTGCTGTTTCTGATAACGTGTCTGTTTTATCAAAGCTGGAAACGGGAAAGAAACTGTCTATGAAATTTAATGAGACCACATTTCAGTCCTTACAAGCTGGTTCAGATAATTTTACAGTCTACTCTGTCTTTTCATCTTGGTGACTTTATGCAAATTGTGGCTGGAGACATGACTGAAAAGGAATTTTGTGATCCCATTTCTAATAGAACACATCACCTGATGTGTGATGTGGTATATCACTGATCAGCTCTGTTTAGCATTTGAAGGTGTGGGTAAACCACACACAGAAGCACTCATCTGACCTAGTGTAACAGTAAGGAAGGTAAGAAAACTATTCCTTTCAGTCAGGCTTCAAGGACACATAAAGATACATCAACAGATTTGTTAAGTGCAACCACAAGGATTAGTATATGACAGCATTAAACCTGCTTACTCAGGGTTTGTGAAACCATCAGTCTTTTTCACATCTCCTAAACTAACACATATTAAAGATAAGCCAGTACAAAAGCAATGGGGCAAACCTCACGTTCCTGAACCTCTGGCAAAGCTCCCATCAGATGAGAGATGTGTGCAAGATTCTGGATTTATAGGTTGTGCAAGAGTCTGGTTTTATAGGTCTCAGTATGTCTCAGTATGTTAATTTAAATATTTGGCCCTGGGATAGCTGGAGTCTATATTTTTGCATTAAAAGGTTAGTTCAAAGAAACTTTCTCCCTTTCACAAAGTCTAGAAGCTTTGAACCAGAATAAGCTTCAAGTTGGCTAAGGACTCGAATCCCAATTTAGAGAAATCCAGCATAGTAACAGGAAGGCAAGAATGTATTTTTCTTAGGCAAACCCCTCTCCCCAATGTCATTCAGGTTTGCTTTTGTTTTCACGCTTTTCAAGAATAGCCTTGAAAGCTCTCTTAAGCGTCTCTGAGGCAAAATGACACATTTGTCTGAAATTCCTTAAACTCAAAACTTGAAAAGCTGACTGCTCCTTTGGGGCTACCAGAATCATTCTGCATTTCACTGCATGAGCTGATTATTGCTACAAACACCAGCACGCACTGAAAGAAGGCAGCAGAGGGAAATGGTTGGATACAACACAGTGGGAAGCAACAGGATGCACAGAGGTGATGCAGGACTTGGTGTGAGTCAGCAATTGAAAACCAGAAACAACGTAGTATTTGAAAATTGATAAAGAAAAGGATACATGTCAGAATTCAGGTTTCATCTTTCTTATCTTTTCATGGCTGCTTCTCATTACCTAAGTTACAATGACTTCAATATGAAGCAATAGTAGAGTGGTCAAAATCAAGTTGTAAAATAGCAGGTGGGGACAAAGTATGAAAGAAAACCCAAAAATGTTATTACTTACAGTTATGTCCAAGCAAGCCTCACAGTAATTACTGGACTTGTATATACTCTTGATTCTGAAGGAACATGCCTATTTTGTAAGTGGATTTTGGAGCAAATTACGCAGGGAACTCTAAGGTAGGTGCTGTACGGTGTCACCTTAAACAAATGCAACCAGCTGATGCTCATCAAGAAGAACAAACTTTTGCACTGTCATCTGGCAAACTCCAAATTGGCAAATAGGAATTGTGACAGGGAACGAATAATCCCCTGTACTGTTAGAGTGCACAGTTCAGGAGCTCCCACAGGACAGGAGAAGTTTTGGATTAACCCATGCAGGTCAGGCTTCAGCCTTTTCACATGCTGGCACGGTACTGCAGCAGTTCTGTGGAGGGTCTTGGGCCTCCGCATACACATACGATGAAAGTCTTAACACACTCCCCAGTCCACACTCTCAGGAGCCACAAAGAAAGAGCAGAGCAGCTCCAAAAAAGCAGCAGTGCTGGGCTCTGAAGGTGACCACAGCATAAATAGTGCAGCAACGTGACCAGCTGGGCACAGTCCTCTAGTCCCCAACAGGGTGAACAGAGCAGGGGTGGTAACTGCAACAGGTTCTGACTGCAGCAGCAGGAGTCCAACAACCATCAGGCAAAGGCAAAGTGGTGAGTCAAAGCCAAGATCAATCCAGAAAATTCAGGAACAGCAAGGAACACAACTTTAGACGCCTACGACACAGCTCCAACAAGGACTGGGTGCCAGGGCCTGAGTCCCTGGTACAAGAAGCAAAAGACATGTCGGAGCGGGGTGGGAGGACTTGTCCCATGGGATGATGATCAGGGCAATTAAGACCCACTGGTGCACTCAAGACCTTGACACTTCTTTCTCTTGAGGCATTAGGGGGAAAAAACCCTTATGAAGCAGAAAAAAAGCCGTAGGGAAATGAAAGACAACCTTCATGGACATCTATAAGAAAGTAGTTAGGACCAGTGAAGCTCTGAACATACATGAGGTGGTAGGAAGGACACTCAAGAAGACAGGCTACTGGTGGGCTAATGCATACAGTCCCAGTAACTTAAAGTCACACGTTTGGGTCCAGGATTGCAAATACTGGTCCAGTGCTGTTCAGCAGAGTTCTCTTTCTCATGACCAACTGACATTCATCACCCAGGACTCAGCTGAGACGTTCTGGGTCTGTCATTTAAGACGTGCCTTCTTTTCCTCTCTGACCATGCCTAGCACAACAAGGCAGACATCACGAATGAAAGCCCTTCTTCAGCACTGCCCTCTTACCATTTTTGCCACCACGTCAGCGGTAGACTCCAGGGCAGAAGGCAACAGTAATGAACTCTAGCAGCTCCTGCATTTGACTTTCAAAAACAGGAAGGAGAGTGGGCAAAAAGGTGTATTTTCAGACCAGGTGACACTATGGAGCCTTTGGCAATGGCACGTGCACCTAAATCACAGAAAAAATTCAGAACTGATCATCACAACACCCAGCCTGTCCCTCACGGTTACCTCCCCTCGCAGTCAGGCAGCTGACTGCATTCTCAAACTCCGTGGGACTGCAGGGACTACCTGGAGCAACGCCATTGCTGCCAACAGCCGTATCACTTAGGACCACGCTGTTTATCTGGCACCAGGCACAACGCGCCGTGATGACATTCCAAGCTCACGTGCACTGCTGGGAGGAAGATCCACCTCTGGCCTCATAAATGGAAAGTATATTGGTGGTGTGGATGCTGTCAGTATAGCCAACCTACACATGTCCTGGGGAGACCACCACAGACCTCTCTGTCAGCTTTCACACCTTCATAAACACCAATTTGGCCACGGAAACCTGAACTGATTAACCGCCTCAAAGACTGTCTACTTATCAATAAAATTTAACAGCATTTTTCAATTTTCGACTGAAATTGAAATAAACATTCAATTTTAGAGTAGAAAGTTTTGAGTTACTGATTTTTTTTTATTATTATTGGTTTTGTTTCTTCAGTATGAAATTTCAGCCGCTGGAACATGTTGATGAATTTGTCAGGGAAAGTGCATCCAGTTGTGTACAACCGAGGTCAGTTTAACACAGCCATACCTCAAGATAGCCATCACATTCCCCCTTCCTAGGCTGTCACATAACAAATGTTTATTCAGGAAAAAAAAAATAATTCCTTGGCCTACGGCCCTCATTGCTGAGTCAGAAGTAACAGATATTATGTTATTGTCTGGTGAGCTGATCAAAATTAAAGTGTTGTCACTGCACCCTAAATCTGAAATAAAGACAGTGAAGGCAGCAAGTGCCCTTTCAGCCAAGGACAGCAGAAGTGAGACTTTGCAATATATATGGGTAAAATAGGGGGTAACTTTGCCATGATACTTTTTTTTCCCTCAGATTTATTCAGTCAGGTTTTGCTTCTTTTCTTTTTGTTGTTGACTTGAACAATCAAGAAAATGGAACATATAATACGAGCCTGAGGGGTACGGTAATAAACCCCCAGTTATTAATGATCTGTCCTGGTTCTAGCAGCGAGACCCTGACAGCTGTCAGGGTGCAGACATACCAGACGCCTATTGTGAAATGTAGTGAGAATTATCCGAGGCCTGTTACGATTCTCAGTGTTGCACACGCCCGGCCTTGGGAAGTCTGACAAGCCCTTTGGAATTATGCATCATGCATTAATATGACAGGATTTTTATAGACAGGGAAAGGCCGTCTTATCGTGGGGTTAGCATCCCTCCTGGATGTGCAGCCCTCTGCTTTATGGTGATCGTGTGTTTGCACACTCTTCCAGTGGGACACTGGGGCTACCTCTAGGATCCCAGTTTAGGGTATCTGTGATCCGTTCAGCCAAAATATATGGACGTTATCCACCCAGCTGATTGGAACACAGTATGAGGGTACAAGGATTGCATGAAGAAGTACCAGAGGACCTGATTCTGCAAAATTTTCCTTGCCTGTGGAAAGTAGCAAGTGCTGTTCACGTCCAGCTATTTCAAAATAATAATTTCAGCACCAGGCTCCTGTCTCAAGGATACAGCAGGACGAGCACAGTAGAAGTAAATGGGTTCTTAAGTTCACACTGCAGGAATCTATGGGGCAGACCTTGAAGAACGTGCACGCATACTTTCAAGAGGTTAGAAAAAAAGCAGACCTGCGCTTAAGAATGAGGTAATAGTAGGATCATTTCTCCTTGGAATGTATTTTGGGCACATTTGGGATTGGCAAGGAGATATGGTAATTCAAATCCCAGCCAGGCCACCGCATTGATCAAGGGCCAAATATTAAAGTTCCTTCTTAACACCCTGCCTCAGTGAGGGTTGAGAGAAACGGAGAGAGTAGAATTTGATATACTGTAAGAAATACATGCACTAAGCCACTAGAATGCGGAGAATTGGAGTTTCTACATACTATGACAGTCAGCCAACAGTTTGATCTCCCTGTATTTTGATCACGCCAGGCATTGCAGACTGCATTCCCCACTTCCAACATCCTTCAGAATTTTGATTGTTTGTCAATTGACTCCTGACGCTGCCATGATCATTGTACAAAGGAAGCTGCTGGAAGCTGATCCTGCTCTCTGTTCACGGTTTTCTTCTAGATCCCAAAGGGCAGAACGGCAATTCCTTCCATCATGCTAACGCAACAGTGAACTGCAACAGACAACAAAATCAGCAAGGGGAGACCTGAAAATGAGTACCCAGTCTGGGGGGGACACTCCACGTGAAGGACGTGCCACTCGCTGTTCCCCTGCTGGGACCAGCTATTAGCGGAGCAGGGCTCCTGGCACGGCCACATCCCCACCCTCACAATGAAGGGCATTTGAATGCTTGTTCAACACACTGCGTGCCTGTAAGGGCTGCCAGGAAAACGAAGACAGTTTCAATCACAAGGCTCTCAAAACACTGTTTCCTATTGTGGATCTGCCCATGATGAAACCTGTGACAAAAGACCAGACTGCGAGTTTTGTCAAAAGTTCGGCACAATAATCCATGGAAAATACCTGGGTTTAAATAATTCATTGAAACAGTTTGGGGGTATTTTTTCCTCACTGCTGTGCTTTCAGCTAAAGCATCGCAACAATAGGTTGATAACGGAAAACATGAAGGTGACAGTGAAAAATCTAAATAGTTTTGCCCTGTGTACAGTACCTCATGTAATACAATTCTGGTCAGTGACTCAGGCTTATCACAGGCTTAGTGATAACTTGGTGCCAACAACAAAAGGTAATAAAAGAATAAGAAACCCTAAGGAAAAGTGGAACTTTGCTTCAGCTGATCAAATGGAGTAATCTTGAAAAATTAAAGACTGTTTATATTGGTACAAAACAAATCAGATTATTAAAAGCTGAAAATAATAATCTAAGTGATTGTATGTAGCCTAAGGAAAGAAATTTAAAATGCTTATGATTTTAACTTCATGACTAAATTAGGCTATAGCAAATCACTTATGTTCATGTGGGAATACCAGCATATATGATAGGATTATTAATGTGTTTGTTTACAATATATATGTGAAAGATGAACTACGTATGCTTGTTTGTATGAAAAAGAGTAAGATGGATCTTTGTTCAAAACAAATTATGCAAGTCACAAGGCACTTTAGCAAATGTATTTAACAAAGTGCCTTTAAATATAAATGGATTAATGAACTTGCTTCAAAGATAAACTAAATTACAATTAAGATGTATTTTGAGGATCTTGTCAGAAAGCATTGGGAAATGGGAGTTCCAGATGTTACAGATAGATTGTTCCCACTGGATACGTGAAAGACTAGACTTCTCTGGTAGTAAAACCACAGCTAAGACTTTAGCATATAGAGCCCATAATGAAATTTGTGTTCTTCTCACACCTGGCAACAGGAAGAATGTTATTCAGCGTCAAAATGTCAAGGTAAAGCCTTGTCTCCAGAATTTCAGCTAGCTTGTAGTGGATTTCACCTCCCTAAGCATCCTGCAGTCACGATGGTCAAAGACACTTACCTTTAGTGAAGCAGTGAGACTGGAAGAGCTTTTTTTAAAAATTAAACAAGAAGAATATCATGAAAATTGTGTGGCAAATTACAACACAAAACAAAGGTCCATCTATCAGTACCAAATCAAATAAGTCTCGCTGATATGTTAAAAAACAAAGACCAACAGGTCTAGCATAGGAAGTGTTCATCTCAGCCTGGGAACGTCCTTGAAGAGAAGGAGGTAGGATGAGTGAGAAGTGAGGTGGGTAAGAATACGTGAGGGAAGCAGACAGATGGGAGTTGGAGAAGAGCCTGAATGTCTCCTGAGGCGATGGTCCAGAACAAAGCAAACCTCATCGCCTCATTTTAGAACACATCTGTAGGCAACAGCTGTCACCAGTATGTGGACTACGCACAGTACAACTGCAAACTTACCCACCATTGCAAACACAGCAACTGTGGATCTGCTTCCTTTGCATCTCCTTGGAAGTATCATATTTACAGTGAACTCAGGTTGACCTTCCTTCCTCATTGAACTGCTTCATTTAGGGAAAAATGGCTTGAAATGGATGAGAATAAGGATATGTCCTTTCTGCCACCACAGGATCCCTCACAGTGAATCAGATGCTTGCCTTAAGGTTAAGAAAGATAAGTTCAAGTCTGTTCAGGCAAAAGCAAGACAAAGCTAGATTTCCTGATGCTGGGCAAGCACCTTTGCCACATTTCTGCTGGATAAACCTTCTCCTCAAATATCCTGTGCAGAGTCCAGTGCTTGCACTTAGATATGCTCTCAGATGAGCAATGCCATGAGACAGAAGAACTCCTAATGTGAAAAACAGCAAAGAAGGAACAGGTATACAGAAAACTGTAAGATCTTATCATGACTGGGATGCGTTGTGATATGAGGAGTTCTGTTAAAGCGTACATACTTTCAAGGAATCCACAAGGAGTTTGACACACTCAAGGTTAAGTAGAAGTTCACTGATATTTCTGATACTCACATTTTTCACTGTTAACCAACAGTGCCGGGTAACTCATCCCTGAATCCCTCTGTGGACTAACCACGCACCAGAGATTACAGAGACCAAGCCCCACAGACTGAAATGGGATTTGGGAGGTTAATTCTGATGAGCGTTTCTGAAAATCAACCCACCAGTTCTGCAAACCCTGGCCTGAGTTCTTCTGCTGGAGTTTTTTACTACATAATGCTGGATCACAAAGTTTCTTTATCCATCAAATCAAGAACACCAATATATGAGCATCCACTCCATTTCTCCCTCCAGACACCAAGACAAAAGCAGCAATCTTAATTGGTTAATTTAAAATAACAAGACATATACAATCATCCCTTTTTAGACCAAACCAGCTCCTAAAATGACAGCCGATGCAAAAATAATTAAACCAAGACAGATGTGGGGGAGGAAAAGGAGAAATAATGTATTTAGAATTTGAAGAGGAGTAATTAGCTTTGGCAGGTTATTTATTTATATAAATTGAAAAATTAGCTGTAGCAGGCACAGGCAGCACATACAAATGCCTGCTTTGCTCTCTACTCACAACAAAAGAAGAAAAAAGTTATAGCAAAACAGCCCACTGGATTTCAATGTATACTTCCTCAGAGAATACACCAGAGTGTTTTCCATAATGAAACATTCCTGGCCAACAACAGAGAGAAGGTAGTATGCCAAGAGACAATCCTAGTAATCTTAAATTTTAGGGGTTTTTTTGGTTGGCTTTTGGTTTTTCACCAGAGACACTTGCCTGGGTTTCATTTATTGTAGCAGTTTTCCAGTTCTTGAATTGCCATTGCAGCATACATTGTCTTCTCAAAATTTCCTACATTTCAGAAAATAAATGGAAGTGTGACTCAGTAATATACTCAGTGACTGGATTAGTACTGCTGTCTGGAGAAAAATAGATGGTTTTAAGGGACTCTGTTTTAAGGTTTAATGATGCTATAGTCATTCTTATACCTCCCACCTCCTTTGATTAATGTGTCCTCTGGAGACATCAGTGATGCCAAAATGAGAAAATTGTTTAACTTCTTGGTATCAGATGCTATTCTTTGCATGTTTCTCTGTGGCACAGTATCATTTTAGCAAACATTAATATGCAAAACTGGAGAAGCTGTTGTTAAACCAACACACAATCGTTTTGTGGTTTGTAAAACACCCTTCACTGTTTTTCTTCAGCTTTTCTTGTCATCTTTCTTCCCCTGTATGTATGTGAAGATCTGTGCACACCACCACCATCAGAAGGCACTGGGACCCCCAGTACAGAGGTTAAGGCACCATCTCCTGTGACTGAGGCAGGATCAAATACCAAGAACTATCCTGTCCCTTTTTCAACAGATGGTACCTTCGTCCTCAGACTCCCCTGTTTGACTCACCACGAAGTTTCAAATTTAGTTCTGAGTAGCAGCCTCCTAGCGCCTCCAGATTTACCAAGATTAAAACAGAACTATTTGAGCAGCACCTTCAGGCAGACTCAGAGACTTCAGTTCTGCTTTAAGCACCACAGTCCGGTAGGGGATGCAGCCTGTCACCTCAGCATCTCCGTTTCCCGATTTGCAGATTTACAAAACATGCATGCTGCAAGGCATGCTTAACATCTGCTCTCCCCAAGGAGATCAGCAGCCCAAAGGCAAAGCTCCAAGTACAAGGTAACAAAACCAGAGTAGTTATTACTGCTATTCACATTCACTGTCTTTGACCCAGAAAGTCTTCCAACCTTTGAAGCACCCTTGACTTGCATTTTATGTCATTGCAGTCCACTCTTTCTGCTCAGAAGCACAAAATAACAGGCAGCAGAAGGACTATAAATTGTTTTATGGATGCTATAAATACAAATAACCCTCACCCATAAAGTTGCATTGGCATTACAAAGATCTAGTCATTTATTTAATGCATGGCACAGCCACTCTGCAGCACTTGGAGGAGGCGGGTGATCATGCTGTCACAGAGATTCCGTCTTTAGCATGTGAAATGTCCCTCTGACTCACATAACATGAGAGAGAGAAAAATGCTGCGAATGCAAGCACCTGGAGTGCACAATAGCCTTAGAATCATAAGAAGCAATAAGTACTCCAACATGTCAGCATTTATACCGGATAGCTGCATCCTGTAATTTATAGCCTATCCCAAAAAACTTTTGATGAGAAATAGAGTCACGAAGAAGAAAAATCCGGAAAGAAGTTAATTTAGTAAGTTTTCTAGAGGCTTCAGCTTTACAAAACACCAAAGATCTGACAGTCCAATTTCAGGAAGAAGCTGTGAAGCCCTGCACTTTTTCCTTCATCAGCCTTCATATCCATGTGTGTATTCACTCAAAAAAAATTGAGATAGCTTTTAAACTAAATTTTACTGTTAAAACACTTCTACTTGGAATAAATCTCTGCTTTGTTACTCCACAGTCAGATTAAGATGGTAAGTGACTTCTTGGTGCAACACAGAAGTAGAAACTTGGAGAAAAGTGGCATAGCAATTCTCAGATGAGATATATCCCATAGCTTCCCGAAAGCAACAGGCAGACATCATAAATCATACCTGTATATCTACGTTTTGACAGCAGACAGCAGTGAAAAGATCGCTGACATTGGTTAATCTGGCTGCATATTCAACTCCCAGTAGCACAGTCTCCATCCCCATCTTTCCAGTCCACATTCTTTCCTGACTGCAATATATGCTTTATTTATTCTTTCAAATTAGCATATTCACCACTCCTGGAAAAAAATTGTCCCCAGATATCAGCACCAGATTTAAAATCGTCATGTGGAACTAATATGATGGCAAATTAATATTATTTAAGTGAATAACAATTCTTGGCTTACAAGGTTACGACAGGTAGTAACTACCTTGTTTACTCTCAGTTCTTGTTTTCCTTCTACAAGACAGACGTTTCCCTCTACTTTTTAATTCAGAGAAAGGTCTTTAACAAGACCTCTTTCATGTTTAGCAAGCTTCTTTCTTCTGGACAGTTAGATAAAGGTGATGGTTAAAGAGTTAGCGCTAGAAGTTGTGCTACCCTAGGAGACTGAATAATACGAGCTGTCACAAGCGAATGCTAGCTTTTCTTCTGCCCAAGACTGAGGGCCTTGCCAAAATCGGTGGTATAACACCAATAACACCATGGCTTTAGGAGGCAGTTGCCAGCAAGGATATGTGACCCCCACATGTAATAACACGTCACTTTTAGATGGCCACAGAGAAGTCATTCCTTAAAGAAAAGAGATTTTCCTTTGGTATCCCCCCTCTAAAATAGTTATTGTAAAGCTTAATTATTCTGCAGTTGAACAGAATTTTTTAAAGAAGCTTCAAAGAAATTCTGTCTCAGATTAGGAACTAGATGCTTAACTGCTATTTAGATGCTTAGGTGCTTGCTAGATCTGGCTCCATATTAATGTCTTGTGTTTATACAGTATGAAGTGCTCTTTAATTAATTTTAACTAATATCACCAGCTAAAAGAAGGGCTTGGTCCAAGAATAAGGGCTTTAAATCAGTATTTAACTGCCCTTGCATTATCCAACTTTTTGTCTGGATCTTCACTATAGTCTACATAGAATGCAATCAGAGAAAAGTCAGACAAGACTTGGAAAAAAGGAATTTCTAAAATTCAAATAACATGGTAATAACTTAGAAGATTCCTGTGGAAATCATCATTAAGGTTTTTGGGTGAGTAGTATCTATCCAGTCACAAAAAGCTGCACAAATACACACAGCAGTTCTCCAAGGACTCATCATTGGTGTATTGTAACAGTTGCTAGGGTATATTAATTTGTTTGGTTTGCTGACAAATTAAATAATCCCAAAAGACCTTGACACCTATTATGACCGAAAGAAACACATCTAAAAGGACACATTCATCCTGTAACATCATCTTCACACCCTCGCGGCGCTCACAGCTAGCAGTACACCTGGGAAGGCCAATACGCCAGTGCTAAGATGTGATGAGGAACACAGTACAGGGTGTGCTGCTTTGCCTCCACACCTCCCTGAGCAAAGCCAAACCGATCTACAGGCAGCAGCATAGGTGCGGACCGAGAGCACCGGCTCCTATGATGTAGCTGCCTTTAGTCGAGCTGTCTGGGTTGGCCTGGGGCCAGCTGCAGCCTGTGAGAATTCAGCATCTTCACCGCTTGCTTCTGTGAACAATCAAGTCCTTCAAAGGTAGATCCTTGAAAAGCGAAAATAATATTCCCACTGAAACTCGGCCAGTCCTGAGCCCATACATTCAGTAACTTTCTTTTAGAGGATCTTCATACGTATGTCTTGTCTGTTTTTTACATTGTTTCAAGTTGTCTTCAGCCTCCAGGGAACCTCGATTAGGCAAGAGATAAAGCGTACCCTGAATTCCTGTGGTTAGGATAGTCCTGTGGCTGATGAAGTTACTTATTAAAAGGTGAGCACAGACAGTAAGTGCCATCCAGGTATCTAATGCATTTCGCGGCTCTTGCCTCTGATTTGCTAGAGTGCTCATTCAGCACTCAGTGCTTATTCAATATTCAGTCGTGAATATTCTCCTAGCACAGTTTCCACAGTCCTTCCCTGCAATCTGTCATTCAACAGCTCTTCTGTGAAACTACTGAGAGTCTTCAATCAAGGCATTCGAAATGTAAAATAAGCGCCCTTTTTTTTTTTTTCCCATTAATCAGATGTGAGTAATTTGCTTTGTATCACCTAGAAAGATAAAACCACTTCCTCGGATGTAAATCAGCTGCCATAACCAAGAAACCGTGCTTTCTCTTCTTGCTGCATCTCCTCTCATTTGCCTGCCGCCTCCCAGACTCTTTAAGGCTTAGCAAAGAAACCCCCCAGTACACGGTGTTGTGTTCCAAATGAGCCAGAAACCTCACTACCAAAAAAGTGTTTGGGATCATACCTCTGGTACCGAAATGCATCTAACCAAAGGGATCGAATTGCATGGGCAACTTTCATTGCCTCACTCCTCAGCTGCTTATTAACTGCCAGGCTTCCTCAAGCGTTTACAGCTAGATCAGACCCTGCTGGCAGCATTTCGAAGTTACAGTCATAGATGGGGTTCTGATCATCTCTCACAGGGGTACTCTCACTGTGGACGCAGAATTTAGCTGCAAAGTTGTAGGGAGAATCTGGAGAAGTTATGTAAACATGTTTCCAAAGACTTTCTCACGAAGCCAGATATTAACTCCTTCCTCCAAAGCAGGATGGCATTTAAGATAACTAAACAAACCACATTTTCCCCATTCTCGTTCTCAAAAGCTGAGACCCTTTTAGGACAGCTCATTCAAAAGCAGTATCTGCATCAAGCTGAGATTCAGCATGGGAGTTGTTCGGGCCACATTGTTAAGTCTGGCAACTGAAAAACTGGATCTTTTAAAGGAATTGACCTTTAAATAATATATGGTTCTCAATCTTAACTATCATGGAGCTGCTACAATTGGCAGTCTGATCAGGCCCATCTACAACAGCTGGAGTGCTAACATTTAATGTAAAGGTGCAACAGTTAATTCCCTCCCTTGCTTTCTATGTCACTATGCTTTAAACTATTACCACTTGAATAGAGCACTGAATATAAAAAAAAAAAACACGCAAACTTGAATGTAAGCATTAGGAAGAAAGTGAAATAGGAATGTGAGATATGAAACCTGTATGTCCCACGTACACTACTGCAAAAGGTCAATTTGTCTCTAGGCTACCTGGACCAGCCTTTATGTGAGAAGACTGATGGTTTGATAAGCAGTAACATGCTGCTGACTACAAATTACTGCTACTCCAAAGGGTGATGCCATACTTTTTATCCTACTTTTTAACAATTATACAGAGGAAGAGAGCTTTCCTGGAGTGTTTTCCACTACATTTGGATCATTTCTGAGTTTTGAGGCAATTTTTAAAATGCTATCTGGTGGTTTCTTTCTACCTTTAGGGAACATTACCTTAATATGCCCTTCTAGAGAAATCATTTGGATAAAGTAAAACATAGAGACAGCAAGTTAGTCTTGTTAGTGGTTAGAAAAGGTTTTTAAAAGGGCTCTATATCCAAGCCAGGACTTATACCCAGGCCCTGTCAGGATCCAGATTTACCAAGTGTTGCTCAGTCAAACACACACTTGCAGCAGTTCCCACGATGAAAGCAGCCAGCAGCACCCAGGAGAACTGCTCACCTGCTAACCGAGGAACCAAGCAAAATATACCTGCAGGGGATAATGAAAGAGGAAGAGCTGGTCAGAGGGAGGTAGCGCTTCCTATGGCATGGGGTTTAGCAAGTAAGCCAAACGCTAGTCACAAGCTGAGATCCTTAGCTCTGATCTGATGGTTTTAACTGTTAAAAGGTTCAGCATATTGTAAAGGGATCCTAGTAGTTCAGAGAAAGATTTCTGTAGTACAGCTGCCTTATTAAAACACCATGTTTAAAAGACCATGTTAGGGCTAGGCTTGGAAAAAAGCTTGTTTCCTAGGCAGAAACTCCATGCTTGCAAAGCAGGGCTAGAAAGCTTGCAGCGGAGTAAGCTGTCCTCCAGGAGGTATTTTTGATTTCCTCAAAACTGAGAAGGTGGGGGGAAAAAAAGAGGAGGAGGGAAGTTTCGAAGCTTGAATAAACCCCACAGTGTTTGCCTGATATCGATCAGCATGTATGTCAGCTTCCTTAGAAGTTGTGACTTAGACGAAGTGACTTGGAAGTCACCGCACTGCTTGACCCAGGTGGCAGCCGCCTTTCCACAGAGCAGCCATGGCTGAAAAGCCAGGCTCAGCTGCAAGTCAGGACGGAGCTGGGCATCCCCACACCTGAAACGCCAGGTCAAGAATTTGAGAGCTGAACCCCAGCCTGCCAGGGAGGCAGCACAACCCATCTCAGTTTCACAGGCACTAACCATCTTCCTCCACACCTCAGTCCCAGGGAGGGCTCCTTCCCCTTGATCTCTCTCTCCCATAACCACTTATAAAACACGATCAAGCGATGAAGCTCAGCAAACACCAGAAAGCTGTTACGAGGTAATTGCAAGATGTTAAATATAGTTCAGGTCTGCAAGGCTCTTAAGTGATAGTAGCATTTGTTTTGGGACATTTGCCTGGAAATATTAGAAGATCTTTTAACAAATGTACTAAATAAGATGCATAATTTAGCTGCTTCTCAGCAGAACTCTGGCTGGCTGCCAGATCCAGTCTCAGGCTTGACTCAATGTCAGGGCTACCCGCTGGCCCAGTACAAATAGACTCATTAAAAAATGGTTGCTGCTGTGTGCTCAGGCTCTATTTCTCCCACTAATGGCTCAGTTTATGCCTCCCCCTCTTGAACAAATAGAGGAGCAGCCTCCAGAGAGGACAATACGCTCCTGTGCACACATTCCACACATGTGAACGCAGGCAACATGCTGGGAGGTGAAGGAAAGCAGAAGAGAAATGGCTGCCCCCATGCAGGAAAGGGAAGACATTCAAGCTAGCTGTATCGCCGAATACGGATGCTGCCTGATCATGGTATTTATCAATTGTAATAGGGAAGGATCACAGCTCAGACCAGGTCACCATTTCCATCACTCTAGATGTACTCAGAGACAGATCCATAGGCAAAGCCTGACACCTGAACAAGCAGCACAAATCTGGGAGAAGAAAAAAATCACTGAAGCTACCCAGGGACAACACTCACATGCCTCTTTTAGGTCCCATTAAGCCTTGTTTCTCTTCTGGATTCAAGCTGGTTTCTGACTAGTGCCAAACCTAACAAAGCTTCTCCACAGTCAATCATTTTCAGATTTGCTCTACAAAATTTCCTTTCAGATTTGCTTTCTGGTTGTTACTGAAAGCAGTGGTATAGCTAAAACTGGCTTTTTGACTCATTTGTATTAGAAGAGCAAGGAAATCCCACTTTATATTCTACCTGGACCTCTGGCAATGCCTAATAACACTATTGTGTTTCTTTGACTTAAAGCTTTTGTTTTGTTCCAAGGGCTGATCCTTGCACCAGAGAGCACAATGTCAGAGAACATTAGCAACATGGATTATCAGAGGTGGCATACAACACGTAGTAGTTTAAAAGTGGATGTAAAGGCAAAGGCTTAAACTCAGGATGCTGATTTTCCAAGCTGGAGTCTTTGAATCTATCTTACAGAATTTGCATACACCTTTGAAAAGTGCTACAGTTTAAATCTAGTATATATACCTGAATCACCACCCTATTAATTCTGCTCTGAGAGCACTACAACTCTGCTGAACTAAGTTAACACCAGACTGAAAGAGCCCCTAGATTTTTAGGTTATTTCTTCTGCAATTCTCAGGCATATACTGCTTATTTACAACCAAACTTGAGGACTCTAGGTAGCCTATTAACAATAAATTTTCATTCTTTTTCCCTGGCCTCTATTTCCTGTCTCACAGAGCTTAACCCTTGCTGAAAACATACTCCTTAACACTACTTCTGCATTTCTTAACATAAAAACACATCCTATTTTAGCTTTCAAAAGAAGCTGAACTGAAACACCTGCTAATCTTCAGTATCTTTCAATTACACCTGATCTTCTCCTTTTAAAGAGCCTCCTCTTAGCCCCAATTAGCCTATTAAAAAAAACCAAACCAACAACAACACACATGTTATTAGGTTAGTTATACGCAATGGTTCAATGGTTATGCAGAATATGTTAAGGCAGTTCTGTAATTCTTCTAGGTACGCTTTTGATTTAGAAAATGTAGTGCTAGAAAGTACAGTTATGAAGACTTATAAATGTATATGGGATGATAGATAGATGGATATGTTGCAGGGAATACCTGTTCTGCAACTTGTTCACTACATACTGAAACAGCTTTGTCTATATAGCTGAAAAAGAAAAACTTCAAAAATAAAACCTTTGGAACTGCAGTAGTGGTTTATTAGAACTGGCTAGCTGTCTCAGTGAACCAAAGAAATCCAGAAAAGTATAGTTTAAGGATACTGTGTCTCAAAATCACTGCTGCGAATCCTTCAGACAGACCATTTCAGTCCTATAGAGCAGGGCTGCTCAGATCCCAGCCTTTTTAAAATTGTGTAAAATACTTTATCCTTCTTTACGCACATGAAAACGTTCAAAACTTTTATCAGTCCTGTGCAAAGAGGGTGTTTGGTTGCTGTATAGCTGAAATAAGACCTTAAATTCTGTGCTGACTGGAGTTCTGCCATCACAAAAATTTGCCTGTGTACTGTCAGGTACCAGTTCTTCATTTCAAGAATATATAGTGCAGTGTTTCCCAGTGAGATGCTACACCAAAATCAATGGAGTCCTCCTTTGCAGCAAGATAGCGAAGCAATGTTCCAAAGCCTTATCGATTTTAAGAGGGCTTTGCTAGGACAGAAAGACCTACTTATGTGAAACACTTTGTTGGAGTGGAATCTGAAGTTTTGAAAAAGCCTAAAAGGAAACAGCTTTCCTCTAAGGGTTGTATGCATTTGTGAGGACTGCGGAGGATGCTTTGTAGTTTGTGTATTACTGCTGCAGCTATCTTACCCCGTTTGTCACTGAGAATTACAAGCCGTATCGACACAAACATACAGTATTTCATAACTGGGATCTCCAAGCTGAGCATACAAAAGAAAGTCAAGCTTATCTGATGTGTGCCCAAATGTTCTCAACTCTCAATATGCTAAACTCGCTTCCTTCACTCTCTCCTCCAAGGAATGTAGTTTTTGAGTCAAGTTGTAGAAAATTCCCTCTCATCCAAGTCACATCAAATTATCCACAGTGATTCTGAGGGGAAAAAAATGATACTTCTGCTGTGCCAGCATCTGGAAAGCAGCCTGATTGGCAAGACTAAAGAGCAGTCTTTCTAATTGCATGTTCAAACATTTTAACTCTGCCCGTCCATATGGAGTAATCATTCTGTTAAGAACAAACAGCTAAAATGCCCTGTGACAGAGGTGGTGGAAAGATCACCCTTTACCAGTGTTAGGATGGCCAGGGTAAAAATTGCATAGGTTTGAAAACCTGTAGTGTTACAAAGCGTTTGGATTCAGAGAGGCCGAGTTCAAACAGGAAGAGGCAGATAGATTGCAAAGCTGAACAAATTATTTAATAAGCTATATGTGCTTGCACTGATTAGCTGAATAGACTGAGCAGTTCCAGTGAACATAATGTTATGTACTCAAGTATTCACAGATATAATTCACAGCCACAAAACCTATTAAGTCCTTTTCGTTACAAGGGCATCCTGGGACAAGTCCAAAGAGGAGAGAGCAACAGCAAGGCACTTTATTTTGACGAATACTATAGCACAGTCATAGGAAATCCAGAGCTGTACAGCATAAACATCCCTCAGCATACCCTGGTCTCTGATTAGTAGGAAGTGAATGACAGCAGTGGAGCTACTCAGTCTAATTATCAGTTTTGCTGCATTTCTAATAAGCTCTTAAAATCTAATTTTGGAAGCAGGAGCTTTGTCTCCTGCAGGGAATGGCTGATAGAAATGAACAAGATTCCAGTTTGTCAAGCCTGGTCATTTCTCTGGCAGTTAAGCTCTCAGTGAATCGATAGGTGAAGGGCAGAGCAGGATTTGTGTAAACTCTAATCCACTTTACCACTGTTATTCTACACTTTTCTAGGGATGCAAACCATTTCCACATTTAGACATGGCCCTGCCAATTCCAAGCTCCCCTGCTAAGGCTGGGGGATTTTCACACATGCTGTCTATGAGGAGATAGACTGACCATCAATTTTAGACAGCCACTGTGCAGTAATGGTTTTCAGCCAATGACCGTGTTGTGAGGATCAGAGTTTGCGACTTAGATACCAAATCAATGTTTCATTAAGCTACAGCAACCATTCAGTCACTATTTTAAGTATGCATTCATAATTACACGTGCTGTAGCACAGGAATGAGGCTTGGGGCTGCTCTCAGCTCTAACTCCCCTCCGCTCTACTCTCTTTACTACTATGCTAGCAAGAAAAAGCATTGAGCCCTCTCCTCTGGCCGGCTAGAGGTCTTGTGAAGATGCATCTGGGGACACAAACGAGTTAAAATGATGCCTGATACAGACTAATTTCTGAAAGCTATTTTCAAGAGTCAGTCACTATTAAAAGTGGTAATTTATTACCTGGAAAGCTAGGATTCCACAACCAAAGGGTGGTCAGGTGCCTGGCTCTTTCCAGCACACATATGTATCTTCTTTGGCTTATTGGGTCATAGGAGACCAGTGAAAGTAAAGTTCTGTGACTATTACTCAAATCAAAAATTCAAGAAAGGCATTGGAAGGGAGTAAGGAAACCTTCAAAATCTCCCCTTTCTTTTTTCCTGCTTTCTCTCCTGTGGTTGGAAAACTGTCCAGCCCACAAGGTAGGATTCTGAGATGACAAGAGCTCAAGTACCTTTTCTTATCCTCTCGCTATATTTTTGTAGAAGCTATGTGATTACTTCCTCTTTGTTCCTCTGTTCCATGTGGTGCAGTCTACAGGGATGCACCTGATTCTCTCTCTCCCAGTGGGATTAAAGTCTGATGTCTCCGGTCCACAGACAGCAGCTAAAGGGAAGCTGCAGCGAAGAGTCTTGGTGAGGAGGACCTGTTGGACTACTGAAAAATATTTTTTCATTTCATATATGTATTTTTTTCCTCTGGACACTTCAACTGGAAGTAGAGTTGTGTCAGTTCCTAAGCCATGTTGCCCTGGTACATTCTAAAACCGCCTTGTTGTCTAGTGATGCTAGCTCTAAAAAATTCAGACTTTCACGTGATTCCCTGAACCAAAGTTCCAAGTCATTCAGGCTTCACCTTTCATCCTTCACAGCAGTGAAAGCACATTGGTATTATTTTATTTAGTCTTCTACAGTTGCAGAAAGCTAAAGCACAGTGATGCTTTGATAATACTAGAAGCTTTGAAGCTGTTGTTCCCCATTATTGATGTTTTCCCTTTGCTCCATCCTCACAGCCCAGCTAGCTGTTTTTACATTTCACTCTGAAATGCAGCAATCACTGAGAGGCACAAGCACCAAGTGATGACTTCTCTTAACAGGAACTGAAAGGGATACAGGACCAGGGCAGAGGAGAATGTGACAATTAGTTACTTTTCAAACTGTTCTAGATAGTAGCATATGTAATAATATACATCTAGATATATTTTGTATAGTCTAGATATATATTATTATATATAACCTATATTTTATAATTCTATATTTTTATAATAATTATATATTATATGTATATAGAATAATAAGCATACATCTAGAAGCATATGTGAAAATAAAGGTGTGTGGCTACATGGGAAAGCTCCCTCCCTCTCTCTTCCTCTTTCGCAATCATACAGCTTTTCCCAGAATTTGGAAGCATTCTTGATGAACCTCTTAAAAATCTAAACTAAGCTGGGAAATAACGGTTGTGATCAGCACCAAAGAGAAACAAAGTGGCTGAATAACTTAGGAATCAAAAACTAAAGAGGAGTCTGATGAAACTCCTATATTTACCCTGTACCATTTTGTTCTAGAAGATATTGGCCAGCAGTTCAGCTATTTCTCTTTGCTTTTCTGAATACCCACATTTGATCATTCTTCTGGCAGACCCAAAAAGGGGACAGTGGTGTTAAAGTCATTCCGGTTATAAGCCTGGTTCCCACCGGGAATCCAAAACTTCGTGTTAAGTACCTCCCTTTCTCTAAACATTACATTTGGGGCCCCGGGTGCTCAATGTGGTCATACATATGCCAACCAGGGCAGCCATTCAAAACTCAGCTCTTCTCGCATTTGACATGAAAACTGTAACTCTGAGGCTCCCTGTTCTGTGTTTACATTAAGCATGCCTGAGAATGCCCATCAAAGTCAAACACTCCAGTGATGCCTACCTCCCTGCTTAGACTTGGTTGCAATCTGTTCACTTCACTCATGACCAATGCACTTTTACGTACGAAGAGGCGAGGAGCATCAGCTGCCGTGGGAATTGGGAAGCAGAATTCTTAGGGAGTTCAGAGACTTCTGAAATTCAATGGCAGCTGAACAGGGTTTTCAGGATTGCAAGATGGAGCTTCAGTGTAGGATCTTAAATTTCATTTTTGATGCTTACATCCTATGCTGGACATTGATACCTGCAAATATCAATTTCTATCCACAAAATAGTGGATAGCAAACAGACACTATAATGATGATGGCAGTAAATTTAGTAAATGGGGGAAGGAATAGAAGTAGCTATGAAAATTTTTGTTTAAAACCACTTCTGTCTGTACAGCCAAATTGATTAATGTATTTCTCAGGTGAGCTGGAAGCAAGAAATGTATGCATGTAAAATACAAATTAATCAGCACTGCACCATGGTTCTCTATGCCATATTGATTAATTATACTACATAACCCATGCACATTTAATCATTATCTGATGGATTTTGGTAGGGATGGCAGTACTGAAAAGCTGCATTTTACAAAATTTATGAATGTTCTACAGTCACTTAAATTGTTAAAAGACTCCATGGGATGCTTTTTCTGATGGATCTTGGGAAAAGTCCTCACCAATAATTAGCAAATTTGTGTGTGTCCTCATTGATTTATTTTAATGCGGCATTTTGAGTGGTTTTAGTTAGGAGTTGTTAGCATTACAACTGATATTTAAAAAAATAGTTAGATGTCTCCTTAGAGAGAAAGAGATCTTTGCCTAGGTCTGTCAAATTGTTGACCCTAATTTGCTGTAAAATTGATTGTATTTCAGACTGTTTCAGAGAAAATCAAACATTTCAACAAAAGCCACTTGAAAATCCTATGGTTTTCTTGTGCCTTCTATGAACATCCAGACTTCTTTACAGGGTCTCATCTTTCGAGCCCCATACAGCGGTCCATATAATGAACTGTCACTTGAAAGTGAACTTTAGTTTCACTTGCCATGCAGTTAGTGCTTTTCCAGAGATTAAATCAAAATTAATGCTCTTGTATTTTACTAGGAACTCCCCAGCCAGCCAGTCTATAGGCTTCTCATTAGTGAATTAAATAAAGGGATAAAATAAAAAGACGGTAACGCAAGTTGTATCAGGATCTTTGTTTAAATAAGATCTGTAACAACAATTTTCTGATTAATATAAGAAGCAAAAAAGACCATGGAAAGGTCAATCAGCAAAATAATGAGAGGAATCTGAATTCCATACCATTCCAGGTACCTCCACCTGTGAAAAATGCTACACACTGAAAGGAGTACAGCAAAACCCTTCTCTAGATCTGCATGGTAGCTCTCCAGTTTTTGAAGCTTGTTCTCCTTCCAGTCTTACTCCCTATTCTGTACCTAGTTTTTTGACAGAGAAGCAGGAGTTCTAGGTTAACAGTCAGTAATTTATAATTTTTACAGATAGCTCCATTTTTTCTCTTATACACAACAAACCCACAACTACCTGGTTGGTACCAAGTAGCACAGTAGTCATTTCTTGCTTCACAATGACATGTTCAGTTTAGCTCCTCCTGCTTCAGCAAATCAATTCCATATCACTTGAACTCAAATTCTTCTTCCTTTCTAACAGGGATTTAGGAAATGCACAGCTTTTTTGAACAAATAAAAGCAGTGGTTGTGATGGACTTGCATTTAAATGCACACTTTCTCTCCAGTTGTGCCTTTAGAAAATACCCTTGCAAAACCGGAGTTTGGAATATCAGATACATTCAAGTGCAACAAAAATTCCTAGCCTGTTTGTTTAAACCTTTTTTTCTGGTCTCTGACTGGCTGAGAAAGCTTCTCATTATACTACTGAGTAATGACAGAGTCTTCAAAACAGTTCCTCAACTACATTCTGAAGGTGGCAAGCTGCAATAAATTTCCCTGAAGAGCTGAAAATGAGCCCCTAATGATTTGGAAATATATTCTCCCCTAGTAGGCTCTGTCTTTATTTGCTGACACTGAATACTATCTGCAGTTGTGGCAGCTGAAATGAAAATCAGGAATGTAGGAAAGGAAAGGATACATATGCAGAAGTTTGGTGTTATAGAGCAAGGAGGTAACAGCTTCTTTCTTCACTGTTTCAGTGAAATTACATTGAGGATACAGCATTTAGTCCTGGATTGCTTGCCTGGAACAAAAGAACTGAAAGAACAAAGGGAACCTAGGAAAAGATGAAAACTAAACATATGGAGAGACTGATTTAAAGACAAGGATATGATGAATGGACAAATATCGGCGTTAAGAGTTCTTGGAACTACTTAATTATGTATGTCAGGCAAAAATGCTCCTGAAAACGTGCTCCTTTTTTCCCCATTTCTGACTTGACAAGCAGATCATGATTTTGTTGAATTACTTTTCTATTCAAACCTATTTCCCAGATAAATTTAGTGGCTCATCCACAAGTACTTGGCTGTAAGGATTTGCTGTTGGAAATCCCAGCTGTGCTGTTCAGATGTGATAGGCTACGGCAAACACATGGTGCATGTTTGTTCCCAGGAGGATGCCTGTAACATCTCTGCTGGCAAGCTTGCCTACTAGAATATTTTTGGAAGGCAGGACAAAAAGGGGGCAAGAACAGTGACAGAACATTGTGTTCAGACATGCAGGGCATGTTTTCAGGGGATGGTTCTATTTCAGGCCCCCGTCTTCAAGGAAAATAACATCTTTTAGGTCAGGGGAGCATCAGCCAGGCAGCACACGAAGAACAGAAGGACCTGAACGATAACCTGCTGACAGCTGAATGGCCCGTATGGCCCTGATGTAAAGTGTAACAGGTACTGGTCACAGAGGTGTCAGCCATATGGCAACTGACGTGGATGAGAATCAATAATAAACGTGGAATGTACTGGGATAAGTCTAATTTTCAGAATAGAAGTTAGAAGTGAAATTAAGCAAAGGAAATCTAAATGAGATAGCAGGAAAAGTGTATACACCTGCCAGGTTTTGGGCCGTGGAATTAGCGTTTTGAGGAAAAAAAGGTGGAAGTGCCATCACTTGACAAATTAAGACTGGACACACATATGGCAAGGAAGTACCCCTGTTTTCATCTCTGTGAGACAGATGGGCAAGAGCTAAGTACCTCTGTACCAGATTTGCATTCAGGTATACAGAGGAATCAGTATTTACAGGGTTTATTTTCAGGCTCCTTCTCCACCCTTGTTACTAAGGAGTGGAATCTGCATGCACTGAGTGCCTCTAAAAGACTCGCAGCTCATTTCCATTTAGAAAGTCTGTTTAAATACTGATTTGACCTCTGGCTGTCTTTGGTGTTGGGTAATACATGTAAATGGTCACCAAGAGCTGTATACAAAACATGTTCAAAGGGACATACTGTACCTTCATGGCTTTTTTTTTTTTCCCTTTAGTTTTATTTTCTCCTTCAGGGTATCAAAGGGAGAGAAAGATGGGTAACAAAGCAATAAGGCAAAGAAGAATCAGGATATTTACAGCAGAACATCAGGGAAAGGAAAGCTGGGTGCATATCGCTTCATCATGTAAAAAATGCCCTTTATGATCACACTCCTGGAACCTAGAACGCAATACTCTATTTGGTGCTCAGATACCATGCTGAGTTTCAAATACTTGGCTTGATAAAGGAAATAGATTCTTAAATAGCTCAGATCTAAATTAAGTTTAGTTGAAAAACTCAAGAATTACTACAAGCAAATGTGATGTGCTGGTTTTGTTATCCTTGTTCATAATAAAGCTTTGGGAAAGGTCTTTTGTTTTCTTTCATGTTGATTTCGCCTGTAATAGTAGAAACCAGAACATCACAGGAGGGAATGAGAAGTGATTATGCCTGTGTATAACATGTGAAATTCTGTGAGCCATCTACCTCATGCAACATAAATAGCATTTTTAAAATTTTTTTCTTACATTTTTTAATTTCTCCTTACTTTAAATTTCTCCAGTTATTTTTTTATATGAGCCATATATCAAAGTAAGATGTATTCAGAACTATCTCGCAGTAATATGATAAATACATAGCAGCCTCTGTGCTGCCCAATGCTAAATACAGTACTGAGTAACATGGGTAAAGGAGATTCTTACTTGTGTTAATGTTCAAAATATTCCAAATGCAGTGCGGATCTCTCAGTCTTGACAATACTCCATTTAAAGTTTAGTTGAGCTATAAAGGCTTTTTGCCCACAGGAATCAACACCTTCATTTAAAAGTAGAACTAAATTGCAAATTTTCCTATATGAGGCAAGTCATTAACCTTTGCCAAATCATTACCTCCAGAGATAATTAACAGTGATCTTGCAGAAAACCTAACGAATAAAGTAAGCTCTTGAGAAATAGTATGAAGAACAAACGTGGGCTGCCTCCCAGCTAAGGGACTCATGTCCCTGGAGAAAGCAAGTTTCTATGGACTTAAAGGAAGGGCAGGTGAAGCAAAAGATTATTTTAATCTAATAAACCCCCAAGCACTCGTGATCTTAAAATCAGCTGTGATGTTAGACAATTTATCTTGATACCAAGTAAACACCAGGTTACATTAATTCGACCATAATTCAATTAAGCAATACTAAAACTTTTCACCAATTACTCAGCAACTCATTTGTCGTGAACCTGATGAGATACGAATCTGCCTAGTTGCATAAGAAAGTTAAAGGCTCAACATGGGAAGCCAATGCCCCTGTCTTGTCCATTGACTTCAGTGCTCACTTAATCTGATTTTCTCTCCTAGTCATCTCTGAAATATGTATAAAAATATTGAATTAGTTTGCAGGAGGATTGTGAAAATAAATACATACAAGTAGAGTCCACCAGGTACAGCATACCTTATGTTCTGCCACCTCCTCGCAGTTGCATGATCCTTAAGAAGTTGCAGGGAAAATCACTGTAATTTTATCACTCGGTGTAATCCTTCATAAATTAGTTATAAGAATCTAGTAATATGTGACTGATTCATGCTGTAACCCTTTAAATAATCAAATAAAATATAAAACTATATGTGCATCAGATCAAGGAAATTAAAAAGAATATTCACTACTCTCACAAAGGGTTAGAGAACTAATTGTTTACAAGAGGTTAAGAGACCTGCTTTCAGAGCAGTGTCACAATAGGCTCTTCCTCCTAAGGAATTAACTCAAAGAACAGGGACTACGGTACCAAGAAAGACCAACAGCCTATGTCTCATTTACTGTGGTATCTTGTGTTACTGCATCTGTCTGTTCCTGAGCACAAAAATAAGTGGAAATTAGGTCATTCATACAAGATAGGTCCACAATTCTCATTAATTCCTCGTTCTGTTACTGGATCCTTTGGGGAGCGCTATGAAGCTTCTTGTGTAGTCCATCTACTTGATGAATCACTGTCCTTGTATTTGGAGTCAGTCACATTTTGAGTGTAAAGCTGATTGAAGTAAGGGGATTAGCTGGGCATCTATAGCATCTCTTCTCAATACTGAGTGTGTAGCACAATGCTCTGAGCAGTATTAATGAGGCTGGGGAAGCAACAGTCATCCTTCACATGGACTCATGCTTCAATGAACCCATGCCAACAGAAAACAACAGCAGCCAGTAATATGTTACGCATTTATAGGAAACCAGCACTGTATTTTAACATAGAGATAAGCGCTGTGGCCTCTGCCATTTCTGTTTTAAGCAGATCACCTTCAGCAGGTGATCACTCACAAAAGCCCTTCTCTTGCACAATAATAAGCAGCAAAACTCATTTGTAAAACCTGCACTACACAAACTAATGCTCTGCTAATGACCCAAGCCTAAGACACCTGTGTTCTGCACCTTCCTGCCACCGACTCCTCTGTCTTGACTAACACCCCAGCATATTGGTTTTCTCCATTTTGTGAATGGCTGCCTCAGTGAAATCTTTTCTAGATTTGGGGTTCTTTCATCCATTTATTACAATAATAGTGAAATATATTTCTTTATGCTGCCTTTTGTTTTGTTGGGCAGTTGGGCCTCTCGACAGAGAAGTCTAAAAAAATACACAGAAATGAGTGCTTCACTACTGTAACTTCTCCTGCTAACAGAAAGCAGTGACCATGAAGTTACAGCTCTATTGAATCTGTTAAAAAAACATTTGTGTAATCAATAACTGCAGAACTTTCAAGCTCCTTAAACTGGGCTGAGTAGTTTTCTGTGAGTGTTTTGGTATTTGCTATAGTTGCAAATCAGAAAAGTACCAAAGCAGTTTGATAGATTTTTGTATTTGGGGTTATTCACACGTGCCAGGGGTTAAGCTGGGGTTTACTGAACTGCTGACTAGCTAATAGTTCTGATAAGCTACATGAGATGTTTATTCCCAGACTGGATAAATGTTTACATACTTCCGGATCAAAGGCTTGCATTAACAAATTCAACATTTTCTTCTAAAGCTTTTCCATGTAATACCACAGTATCTTCATGCCAGCCAGCTGAAACTCTAGGATACTCCCCAAAAACTATGCAAGGGGTTTGTGAGCATATGAAAAGTCAGTGCATTCGAAATGTGAGTGAGTATTGGCAGGAAATTTCCTGGGATATTTTGCTTTTATGTGTACGCTAGAAAAGGACTTAGTCAGGAAGACAGTGGGGCCTCACAAGGAAAAAGAAAATACCAGAAGCTGGAGAGTCGCATTGATGGATAGAAACAGAATGTCCTGACCTTAACAAATAAGCCTGACAGTCAGATGGGAGATGCACATGTACTCTGAAGTCTTAAAGTTAGAGCAGAACAACTAAAGCAAATTTAAAAATCCAGGAGACTAGTTCTGAAAAATTTTAGCTGATGGTAACCTGTAGAAATGTCCTCAAAATACACTGAATCTGCAACTATTACGAACAATGTTCCAGATCCAGCCTCTCCCCGTTTTAAGTGTCCTCCCCCTATTTATTTGCCAGATTGTTTTATTTTACTCTCAGAATTTGATTCAATGTTACATCAACAGGTTATACATAATTAAGAGCGCAATCAGTGCCAATATTGAGTTATATAAACTCATTAATGACGAAGAGCAGATAATGGTATGAATATGGGATTAGGAAGGAAATTAGTACATTCAATAGGATTTAAGAGATAATTATAGAAAAGTAAGGCCAGAAGGAAGCTCCAGGGACCAGCTATTCCATCCACGACAACAAGAAGGATCCTGTCACGGCCACTATTTCGCCCCAGTGAAGCGAAACAAAGAAACTTTTTCCCACTCACAAAATTCCAGGAGAATTTTTCAAGTAAACTTCTAATTCCATATTTTGATGTCATGAGGACCTTCAAAATCCTCTCCAGAAAGAAAAGCTAGATCTGATGAACTGAGAAAGATATAATTTCAGTCATTTGTTCACATTCTGGTTAATTATTCATTTGGAACAGACCTCCCTCAAGCTGTCCTGTTTAGCTGCGGTTAATTCCCCCATTACTAAGCCGTAATATTGAAGATGTTCATCTCTCCTTTTATTTTTTTTTTCCCCACAGTGTAGAACAGCTCCAACACAATAATGTGTTTCAGTCTCAGGGTAAAATAAACTGATGTTTTAGGAAGTCACTAAGTATCAAAGTGAATAAAATTCCTGGTCTGAAACAAGTAAGAGACGAGGCTTTTTCCGTTTCCCACAAAAACTCACACTGTACGCTGGAACACTTCCTAATTTAACTTTTATCCAGCCATCTAAGTTTCTAAGTGAAAATGTGTGTTTTTACCAAAGAACATTTTTCTGATTATGTTTCATCAAGATCATCTTGAACTCCATTGCATCTGTGTGTTACAAGCAGTTCTCAAACTTGAAATCAGCCTTCTCCAAAGCATCAGAAACACTATCATCCCAGAGAAAGAACCTCCCTGAGTTTTTTAGTTCAGCACCTTTCAGTGGTACTTTTCTTTGTCACCTGCATAGGTATAGATTTTACTGTTGCACTGTATTTTTCTATTTCTAAAAAAACGCCAGTTTTTAAAGTTTTAAGGTACACAGGGCTGTCTATCGGTTCTAACTAACCAGACCAGCTCTGGGCTGATGTTCACAGGAATAAACAGTCATGGTAAGGTGAAAGTTATTCTCTCTATATGGAAAAAGATCTTATTATGTCCTTCAAAACAACTGTGACATTACCATAGAAGAGGTTTAAAGAATCAGATTAAATAGCACCACAGACAGGGCTATGCTGGAAGTAAATCAGCTCAGTAGAAACATCTGTAAAAATCCTATCTGCCTTCCGAAGCAGCCTCTAAAGGAATCCTCCAGCAGGATCAGCATCTTTGCCCCATGCTTCTCCCTCAGTGCTCCTACTAGGGGCAAGGAAGACTCGGTCCCCAGTCATGTTCTCCTTTCTGTTCCTGGCTCCGCTGCTGGATATGGCAACAGAAACAAGAGGGTTTACTCCTTAGGTTACAGAAAGAATTACAGAAACTTAGTTTATTAGGTGACAATTTCTCTCCTGGAGACATTAATTCAAACTGCACACTCATGGAATATAGTAGCTCCTGAGCCTCCCAGGAACCACCCCTGCAATAAGTAAGGGGTAGCTGAACTACATCATCAATAGAAAATCTCATTGACTTCAGATACCGTCAGGGATATAGAGATATTTAACACCTTCTGAGAGCTACTGCATGCTGTCACAGCGTTCCACATAGTTTGGTTTCAAGCAGAAAACTAAGCAAGCCTTGGGGAAGTTCTTTTTTTACTTCCAAGACACCTCACATTTTTAAACTTCATTAGGATTTCTTTGAAACTCCTGCATTTGTAAGTATAGAAGGTGAAGATCAGTGAAATAGTAATTGAAATTAAACAAACAAGACACAAGGAAACATGGTCTTCTGTCCTACATGCCAGACTGTAGGACACAGGCAGTTTTATTATTTCTATGTTTTTTTTAGAGCTAAAATGCACTGGGACGTTTGGCAACAATGGAAAAGAAATTAGTAGTTAGACTGCAGAAATGGATCAGATCCATCAACATCCAAACTTTGCATATGTTTAATTCAGCTCTTAACTTTTTGTAAATTGGGCCCAGATACTTAAATTCTGGTACAGATCCAGAGAAAAAGTAATTAAATATCAAATCCGACTTGATGAAATTAAGTAAGCCAAGTTTTTCCACTCCCTGAAGATTCAAGAGGAAAAACTTGGGACACTTATAAGAGGTTTTTATATTTAATGCTTGCACTTTCAGATAACCACAGGATAAAACCACCACCACAGCTGCTTCTGGGATGAGAAAAGGTAAAATACACATGTTATTTAACCAACATCGGTGTCCAAGAGCTAATGGTCAACAGAAAAATGGTGTGGTACAAAATACACACAAACCACTGCCTCCACAGAGTAACTAATTCATTCTAAACATTGTGGACAAGAGTGACCTCGTCAGGGGAAGTGCACAGTGCACATGACCAACCTAAAAATAACCTCTATCCACTAAAACCATGCCTCTATCTAATAGATCACTTCTTTGAAGAAATTTCTTAGGCGTGTATAATCACATTATAAGCCACATCCCGTCCTATCCTGGAACATATATAGAAAATCAATCCTCAAAGTATAAACTGTCCTGGGAGAAGGTCATAACCTGAATCCCTCTTTCAAATTCCCTTTTCTCCTCTTCAAATAAAGCTCTTCCTTTTCCAAATGCTGAGAAAGTAATTTCTGTATGCCCACACACCCAAACAGACTCAGACGGTGCCTAAGCAACTAGTGCAACATCTTCCAATGCATTTCTCACAGCGCCGGTAAAGTATGTTCATCTTGTCCCCACCACAGAGCTCTCCCAAATGAAACCCATTTCCTTCAGTCCATTACATGGCATCATAGAAGCTCTGTGGATGAAATCAAGCAGCTGCTTATGCAGCAGAGTAAACCTTCTCAGAGCAATCAGCAAGTCAGAAATATCCATTTACAAGGAGGATAATACTCTGCACATCTCACCTGAGCTGTCAATCTGACCTTTCAGCCCCTTATCACAACAGATACCTACAACAGAAGTCTACAAAAAAACCTGTGACAACTGGTACACACATGCCACGGTTTTACATCAGGGCTTTAAGCCCTCTACCTGGGTCTGTTTCCAGCTGCAGGTGACACTGTACATACTGATGCGGAAAACTGAATTAGTTCCATCCTGATATTAAAGTGACAAGATATCATGTTTATTATCTACAACAAAGGCATCATCAGCTCAAACAAAACATTCTATAATTGACCCACTAGGACAGCTTTCAGTACCCAACAGTTCTCAGGGAGCAGTGAGCACCAGCTGCTCCACAAGGAAAGGGGAGCCAGCAGCCAAGTGTGACAATGAAGTATGTGGGAGCAGTGTCCTAACCAGCAAGGAGAAGGGCTGCAGAGCAGCAGTTTCAGGTCAAGGAGAGACGAGAGACAGCAATTGAGAGAAAGTGGCAGTGACCACCCAGCCAGCCTGCGGCAGTAAGGCTGGTCCGAGGCCAAGCCAGGTCAGGCTCACCGAGGTGGGCTGTGGGGCACGGACACAGCTGTGACGGGGCATGGGCATGGGCAATGCCAACGTCCCAGCTAAAAGCAGGGCCCAGTGGGAAGGAGGGGCTGGCCCTCACCTCTAGGTGTATTCACAACAGCTCCTATCAGCAAAGGAGCCGACCCTGGACTCTGGCAGCGGAACACCCTACCTTCGCCAGCTGAGCTCCTAGAAGGGGGACATTCTCGAGGGCCTGGCAACACTCTTACCAGAATCACTGCAAAGTGCTTTCTGAACTGTAAATGCCAATTGGTAACCATCTCTGAAAGTTGGAGAAATGTCAAAGTATGGAGAGCTGCAACCAAAATCATTATAATCAGAAAGGGAAATTTCACCAGGAAGCCTCAGATATCCTTGGCGAAATACTAGAACACTAGGATGCAAAAATTTCTGAACAGAAATGTGGAGTACTTCAGAGAAGACAGACAGAATTTGTTAGATAAAACTTCTGCTTCCCCTAAGTTTTACTAGGTTGGTTGTTTAAAGGCAAATGAACTGATATAGTGTACTTGGGTTTTTCAACAGCACTTGATTTAGCATTGTAAGAAGTCTTGATTTAATGTTTTATTTTCTAAACCTCCCTTTCAGAAGCAAACTTAACATTGCAGAGCCTTGCATGTACACTTAAATAATCTTAAAGAAACAAATAGAAGCAAAAAATCTTACCCCAAGAGAGCTGGATTTGCTTTTGATACCTTTAAGAGGAAGAAATCCAAAAATGCACTTAGTGAAGAAGACAGGCGTACTTGAAGCGCCTCAATCACAGCTCTTTGGTTAAAAATTAAAAAAAAGGATTCTTTTTGATTCCTTCTTTTTGAAAGATGATGCGTTTTCCTTTTTCACTTTCATTTATTTCACAGGTTTTCAGATGGGCATATGATATCGTCACCTCATTGTCACTTTCTTATTTTAACACAAGCTACAGTCTGGCTGGTGCTCATCACGGGCACGCAACACAGACATTCATTTTCAGAGCACTCCTCTGAGACGTTCAGACTGCCGCGTGTACGCTACAATATCATAATATATCCTGTGCATATTGCACCACTCAGGGAGGCTAGAACTCAAGCTAATAAGAGCAGTTGCAGTAAACATTTTGCAATAAACACATTTCTAGAGTAGGAGATGGATAGCACTGTTGAGTGAGAAAGAGGTAAATAAAAAGCCATGCTCATTCAATCAATAAATGAGGTCATGTGGGGGAGTTTAGTTGTGTCTCACCAGTGGCGTACCTAGTTCAATATCCTGTGTCTGGAAAGAGCCCACACTTACTACTTCAAGAGAATGAAAAGCTATTGACAGAGCCCGTCAGTATTGTCACAGAAGATTCTTGTCTGACCTGTATAAACAACATACAGACGCATGCTGATCTCAGCCTGAGTGAAGGGCAAGGTTCAAAATGCTTCAGCAGTTACTTGTTCCAACTGAACGACATCGTTCTACTGTCGGCTTTCTCTTCCTACCGTTCTTCAAATACTTCCGAGCTCACATGAGGCATTGCAGCAAATGGCTGCAGCTCCTCCTGCAAAAAGCTGTAGGTGTCAGCAATCAGAAGCTCTCAAAGCCTTAGTCCCTCTGCTCTGCTTTTAGCCATATTGCTCTCGGCACGCAAGTTAGCACGCTTAAACTGCAAGCTTGGTCTTGTCAACATATCAAATGAGAGTGCTAATCATTAATAACTCATTCTGAGATAATATTGACAGCTGCTTTGCTTTATTATCAATGCCATCTGCGCCCAGTAACCCATCTTGTCCTTTCTACTACTCCTAAGCTTGCACTCTAAATGTTTTTCAGGCTGCAACAAGCAGAATGGAAATAACAGCTTGAGCTTCTTGAGAAATATCACCAGCCAACTCAGGGAGCCCAGAAGAGAAATAATAATTTGATTGCAGAGTCCCACTGGGTTTTCAGCATAAGTCAGCTTTATGAATAACATGCTGCCAGACGCCATTTCCTACTAGTGATCATCTCCACTGTTTCCAAAAACCAATGTCATACATGTAAGGTGATCAACTGGTGTTATCCTATTTTAAGCAGCACTAAAGCCTCAATAAAATTGATTAGCAGATAACAGTATCTGTAGCATTTCTGAGTCTCCTTGCTAGAGCAATAATCCTATATAGCTTTGATCACAAACTTCTCTCATTCACCCAAGACTGAAGTGAACAAATATTACAAAAAGGTAGCTCCCAGACTTTTGCTGCACCACCTAAAGATTTTTAGTGTGCGATTTTCCAAGGTGTTTCCACTTCAGTAGAGAATTGATGAAGAGAAAACCACTTGTCCTTACTAACCACACCGCATTATTATGAACAAACTAAAAACTTCAGTCCTCAGAGCTAAATTCAGCATAACTCATCAAAGACAAGTCAATTTTAAACAGACATCTACCTAGGAAAAGCATTAAAAACATTCTCATGAAAAAGGACTGAGTGTCCATTCAAGCCCCTCTTATAGATCAGTTCAATTGTGATGAAAATGCTGAGATAAAATGTATAAACAGTCAGTTATTTGATGGCTCTGCATTAACATTTTTGTAAGGAGGGGAAAACAAAGATTTTCAAAAGAGCCATAGAAAAACTCCTAAGTGTGGATGGCTTTGTAAAGCACGTGCATTTTTTATTCTTCAATAATGCTATTTTGGGCAGAGATGGAACAAGCCCAGAGGTCTACTGTTTCCCTTGGAAAAACTGTCTTGTTTCTAAGTGAATTTGATCACTTGCAATTTTTAATTCAGAAGAAAGAAAATGATAAATCATGCTTTCTTCATATAAGCTCATTCTGAATGCAAATTTGGTCCAAAGCAGAAAGGTCTGGAACAGATGGCGGAAAGCCTTCTGAATGTCAGTGGAAAAAAGGCTGTCAGGGGCAGACAATGACACCTTCAGCAAATAATAAAGGAAAAACTCTACAACGAAGGAGGAGTTTAGGTAGCTTGTTAAAAGCATTTGTCAGGAAAAGAAGAGAGTGAGCTCTTCCTGGCTGGAGAAGATACACTTCTAATGATCCAGGGGAAGGGACTGGGAGCTCAGAAAGCTTGTCTGCTTTTCCCAACCTCATCACTGATCTGATAAAATACACTAACTCTGCAGAACGTGCCTCTATTACATATTTAGAAATCATAGGTTCAACAACCTCACTACAACTACTACTACTACCACCATGCAAGACAGACAATTCAGCTTGAGGGGCTTCAGAAGGATGAGTACAGGCTGTCACTTCAAGCTAAGGGTTTGGCAGGCCTGTGGTGGCCAGGCTGGAAAAGATGATGAAGGACAGGAACTACTGCAAGTTCAGAGTCTGCAATTATCTCACGCTGATGACTGGCCAGGGATAACAGGCTGGCAAATCCAACATGGAAAATTTTTTTAGCCTGAATAGTGGAGGCTGGCATCTGTGGTCTTCAGTTCTCAATGAATGACCACAATTTCTGTTTAGTTGGTGTATTGTTCATCCTGCTTCCTCAGCACACTTGACCCTTGACTGTATCTGTTAGTAGTTAGCAGAAAGAAAACCGATCCCAGTAACCCTGCCTCCTGTGGTATCACAGATGCAACCTCAATAGAAACAGGACTAGCTGGAGGGATATAATGCTTTGAAAACTGGATTTTGTGTCTCCACCCATCCGTAACAAGACTGAACCCTGCAAAATCAATGTCTGTATCATGTTCCCCAGGCGCTCTGGACCACAATAGAACACACAATGAAGAAAGGACACCCAAGGAGAAGCCAGGCTGATGAGAGCTAACAGCCTACCAGGGCACAAAGCATGCCCAGGAGCTACTCCCCTCCAACCCCGGTTCAGAATTCTGCAGGAGACTGCAGCTGCTTGCGAACAGCAGGAGACCTGAGAGGTCCACTTTGAAAAAGGAGTAGAAGAAAGGCTCTTTTTCGTTTGGTCATTACTCTGTCTGTCAAGCTGTAAAACTCTCCTCTAGATCACGTTTTCAATACCACACACAAAGTCATCAACAGTTCCTGTTAGTTTTTATAGGCTGAGCACAGGGAACATTTTCAACATCACTGAAAAATGAACTCTCAATTGTCCATCCCATTTTGCCATTCACAGCATTAAAAAAATTAAAAGCCAGCTCAGTCCTTTTCTGGCTACTAAAAGCATGAAAACAAATTCAACTGATGATTTCAATAATACTGAAAACCCTTCGGAATAAGGACTGAAAAATCTCTCATTAAGTAGAACTCTAATTAAGATAGTGATTTGCATGTTAATGACCAGGTGGCAATCTTAAAGATTGGTCTTTTTTTATTATTATTATCATTAAGATAGCTTTGGTC
Source organism: Falco peregrinus (assembly GCF_023634155.1). Classification (NCBI taxonomy): domain Eukaryota; kingdom Metazoa; phylum Chordata; class Aves; order Falconiformes; family Falconidae; genus Falco; species Falco peregrinus. The sequence goes on from NC_073721.1 coordinate 63,320,870, forward strand.
TATTTTAAATAAAGGGAGCTTTATTTATGAGTTCTAGTAGCCTCTGATGTTCATACATTTAGTTACATTTCCACTAAGCGATCCCTTTATTTCATGACATTTGCAATCTCAGAATAATTATCCTCTCCCTTCAGGCATACTTTTAATGTCAAAACAAAAGGCTTTAGCAATAGTCTTTAGAACTTTAAACATGGATCTAGGCTTTTGAAATCATACTGGATGCCACGTATGGAAAAAAAAGCGTTGGCTATGTCTGTATCTAGTCTAGCCCAAATGGTGTGTTAAGGATGTGTTTATTGAACTTGAAATTTGCCAAAGCACAGACTGACATAAGGTCCAACACCAGGTGTCAAATGGAACAACAAGCTGAACTGCAAAGATGGAAAAGGGATTTTCTTTCTCTTTTAATTTTAGTCAAAAACCCGAAGTTCTTTGACCTGATCAAATGTTTACCTCAGAAACAGGAGCTGAAAGAATTGCCAGCTTTTGCTGGAGAACTTCTGAGGAAGTCAGTGAAAGTCAGTCTGTCTTGGTTAACAAAATACAGATTAAATATTGACTGAATCATCTCCAAGTTACTAGGAGGAATCCTTCCTTGTATAGAGGAGGGGCCTTTAATGTAAAGAGAAGTTGAATGCAGGTAAATTGACCGAGTACAAATACATGATAGACATGACGTGTTAGATCTGACCTGCTCCAGAGAACTCCCCAGACCTGACATGCTGCACCTCGACTGTCTTAGAGGCTACTTAAATGTGGCCTGTGTTCAGAGTGCTTAGAAACTCCTCCTATCCTTGTAGCAGCTGATTCTTGGGACTCTTCTAGGAAAGTACTGGGTGCCATCTGGCCTGCTGGCCATCAGCCATGTAATACCTCTCACAGAGCAGATGGATTAGACGGAAGCTGCTTGTCTCGGCAGAGTCCTGGAGCTTTAGTGTGTAACAGCCAAGTGGGCGCCTGAGCGGTGTGCCCTGGGAGTTTGTTCTGGCTTGTTCAAGAGGCAGCCCTGACAACACACCCAGCAACAAATTCAGCAACTAATAACATAGATGGTTGGTCAGTATGACTGTGTGCTTGGCCTTAGGGCCAGAAAAGGGTAAATGCAGTGATTCAGGCTGCAAAGGTGGCGTGTTGAATTCTCTCGTTCTACCAGCAGTGTTGAACGTGCAGAAATCTCCAGGGCTGTGTCATGGAGGTGGATGAAATTACCATAACGGTGGCAAATAGCTCCGGAAGGGACCCCCAAAAGTAATCTAACCCAAGGCACGACCAACTCATGTTTCCAGTTCTAAAGATTTCAGTCATTTTTCCAGTGATTTGCTTTCCATTACTCTTACAAAGGGAAAGACTCTCCTACTGCCTAAATTCTTTGCCCCTTCTCACCATAGATGTTGCTAGTCATCAGCCCCCCCCCTTTATTTTTTTTTTTTTTTAAACTAAGTATTCCCAAGTGAACATTCTATCCAGTCAGAACCTTTTAGACAAGTGACTGAACAGGGCAGGAGAGGGTAAATCCACTCCACATTTAAGAACACTAGATGGATCTCACAAGGAGGTGAACAGCCAAAGGTCAGCTATCACAGTTTTTTCATTTATATATTTAATCATAGTTACATTAAGTTGTATCTGTGTCTCAGAGTCTAGCTCAGTCTGGAGTATTATCTTAAACTATCAGTGAAAGTCTGTTGCTTTCCTCTCATTAGTGGTAGCAGCAAAATGTACTGGACAAGTATCTCACAGAATATAATATTTAACACAAAAGTAGCACGACATACTTAGAACTGATCAGAAGCAGTGGCAGCACACACTTCATTCATGTTACCCTTTTACAACTTCATCCTCAGGAAACTATAGCCTAACAGAGTAATTAACCATCTAGGCCTGAGCATAATCCCAATCCTCCCATGCAAAATTTGTTGAGCAGTTGAGATTACTCAAGACTAGCTCTTCTAGACCAGCTGGTAGCCTTGGAAGAAAAGTGGATTCTTCTTATGATCAGATGTTGCAGCACAAACAAACTAGTAGGCAGCAACAATACTTCACCACCAGTCAGATTCTACTGTCTGTACTGCAGCTCCTTCCTCCAGAGACTAAACCACACTACTGCTCCTCCTCTATCCAACCCCCTCTGCCATCATCCTCGGAGCTATTTAACCACTTAGTGGGAACGAGCTACAGCTGCACATCATCCATGTCAATCAATCCACTGCCGCTGAGGCAAGGCCACAGCTGCATGTTATCAATGCTAATCAACCCACTGCCTTCATTCCTCTACAATCAGACATAATGATGGGGGCAGTACTGCATTACTAGGTCCTCCTAACTCCATTCAGCTTTGCTACCATTGGATTACTGCTTGGTGGTGAAACTGCTCGGTACTGCTGAGGCTGGGTACATTTAAGCAGGATATGTAGAAATACCTAAATCCAGGTGCCAAGCACTTGAGCTATTCCCAAACATATCTCCACCTGCAGAAGTTGATCAGTTCTCTGTACTAAAACTTCAAAAATAAAATAATTAAAAAAAAAAGAAAACAATCTATGTCTATCATGAAAGTAAATCAGTCCCAGGCAAAACTTAATAATTATTGTGAACCTGCCATTGAGAGAAAGGAAACATATTAACCATGTTTCATTTAGGAACAGAAACTGTACACAGATAGCTGAAAAAATAACTACATGGAACCAGTTCCATGCCAAGATCTTCCACTTATTTCCACTGGCATAATGGCCTTTCTGGTCAGGATGCCAAGACTGCTATAATCAGCACAGTTAAGGGCTCTCAGCATTTCAAAAGACTGGGCCCTAATTGCTGCAAATTTAGCTAATGCCAAGGGGGAAACACAGGCATCAGGATTTGGGCCTTTGCCCCAAAAGAGCAGTACAAATAACATCCATATTCATTAGACAGTTGACAGGAGAGTGCTAAGAACTGGGCTGTACAGCAGCGTGCCTGCATATCTGATGAACTAAAAAAAAAAAATTAATGAGCTTTGGGTTCAAAAGCTTTCCTTTAATGTGCATCAAGCATTTTCATGAAACACAAGTAACTACACATATTTGCTATTTAGCAATAATGGGTCATGTCAGAGCTGGATATCTCTTGATCTCCTGTTGAGGTGACAGCATACACTATGCACCGGTCTTCTGCCAACATGAAATGAGTGTTAGCAAATTTACCCTTAATGAGCTCATCACACTGAAGGACCAGTTAAAGGGAGCAGGTCACAGATTACGTTTGTTTAGTTGCGCTGATGTTTCTTACTTATTAATTTAACACACGAACGTGGTGTTGTGGGTAGGAAGCACCCCCAGCCCGCTGTGCCTGACCAACCTCTGCACTGACATTTATAAGCTTTCTCTCTGCCTGAACCTGGGGTAAACTGGCACAACTCCAAGGTCTACAGTCAGACAAATTTGATTTGTGTCGGCTTTGGATTTGGCCCTGCACATGTGTACTTTCTCCTCTCACCATCCTTTTGACCTCTCTCGCTACTGAAAAAAATGGTAGGCAAAGTTTGGGATAGGGGGAAGAGTTTGCAGCCTTATTATATTGGTGCTTTCAGATCATATTTATGTTTATGCATTTACCTTTCTCTTGCATGCTTGTATGTGGTAGAAGCCTTAGTCATGCAAACTCTTTGGATTTAAAGATGATCACAGCAAGATTAGGAATAAGAGGAGACAGCCCTACGATGCAGGGATACAACAGGTCTGCTGAAAGACTCACACTGTGTTCTTTTCAAGGTACATGAGAAATCTGAGATCAGCTTGTGGGTATTACTATAGCACATAACAGCACGCGCAGCCACATTAACAGATACTAATGTATAACCACCGTCCTTCATTTGCTCCCCTCCACAATGAACCCATGCCTACCTACCTTTTATCGTAACGCCTTTGCACACTACAGAACATCACACTACATGTGAAAGAAGGAGCCTTGCTAGAGGAAGAAGATCTTCAAGCCCCAGAAGCTCTGCTGCATCTATGTATTTTGTTGTGTGGGGGAACTAGGTTGACTGTTTACTCCATGACTCCATTTCTTTGTTGGAAAATTCTTGAGATTTCATGAGAAGTTTTAATCCCTTTCTCCTGTATGAGAAGACAGTATTCAGTGCCATATTAGGAAGGAAAGACATTTATTAAGCTAGAATAACCTTATACAACTATATATGTACCAGTAAATTAATTTTCTTGCAGCTGCATCATCTCTCTTGCTATTCTTCTAACATCAGTCTCCTTTTAAATATTCTGTCTTGGATTTCATAGAAGAAGCAGTATATGGTAAGGCTGTATGAACATTTAACAGTAAATTCTATTTTAACTGAAATCAGTTTTGTGTCATAGCCCATTTGGTACTTCAAGGTTTGAAACTGCAAAAGCTTTAGTAGGGCATATAGATTACACAGTAGAATCTTCTCTTGCAGGATATGCTTAAACTGTGACTTTGATGCTGAAGATAGTTAAAAGGACTCCTATTCCTCCCTTCTCTTCAGTTTTGTTCACAGAGCTATTTGGGAAACCGCATTACAAACTGATTCTTTTAGATAATTAAGCTTAAGGATAACCCCTCCTCTGCTTTGCTGAAAAGAGGCTGAATCCAGAACACAGCGGCGTAACCCCACTAACAGTTGTACTGGCACAAAGAAGGGACAACACAGTGTTGCACCAACAAGGAACAGAGCAAGAGCTCCTTGAGCCATTTGCAGTGCTCGCAGTCAGTATCTTGTATAATCTACACTTAACCAAAAGCTAGTCCTATCAATGACTAGTTCTTGCAATTCAAAGCATATTTTGGTCAATGACCAGTTTCCTGAGGATTTTTCCCTTGTGATTCTAAAAGTATACAAGGATTTTCCACCAACTCAGACTAAATTATACTCCACAAAAGGCAATTATTTGGAATACAAGTAAAGCACAAGAAAATGCTATATAGTCATGGTGTCAAAGCTGGCTTCATTTTGAAAACAAGGAAGTTAAGGCAAGAATGAATTGCCATTACTGATAAATCATAAACTCCACGCCAACAGCAAAAACATTTCCCTGACAGAAAAAGAGTCAATACACAATAGCCCAACTGTGGAGGAGGTTATGGTGGCTACACAAGACAGAGTTCAGGAATAGTAAGGGTAGATCAATGAGAATGCCAGTACCATGCAAGCTCTTAAGAACACAAGCATAAACGCTCTAACCTGAAAGTCCAAGTTGTACGTAAAAACTGTTATGAGCACAAGCTTTTTGTCACCAGAAAGCGGTACTGGCAATACCACCTACCAAGCACTGCTCTGCTTCAAATAAGGCAGCTGGACCCAAGCGTCTGTATGCAGTCTTCATTTTGACACCTCACGGACTTCATTATCCATCTCCATAGCCTTCATCACGGCTATCCCTCCAAGTATTTTCCTCCTTTCCCGGCCCAGAGTTAATCAGCCTGGCTCTCAGAAGGCACCCTTTGGCAGCTATCAGTTTGCTCTTACCGAAAATCCTCTGCACTGTTGCTTCAGAAACCACAGTATTTACCCTGTCATTACCTCACCTCTTTCCAGATGTCTTAGCTCATCTATGTTTACATTTTACTTAATTGCAGGGACTGAATTCAAACAAAATCATCCACTGCGTTCTTCCCTGCTGTTTACTTACAGAAATAGAAGCATCACTGCAGTACAAGCATGAAGGTTAGGTCTGTGTTTAACAAATAACTCTGCCAAAACTTGAGGGGTTTGTTCTGTCCTTAATCACACACAAATGAAAGGGAATTTGGCCAGTGTAGGAGTAAAAACTGAGAATTAAATTCTGCTTCATTCACTCAGTGCAGCGCTTGATTCTGCCAACAGTTCCATATATTTTGAGCTATTACTCAAGGGTACAAGAGTACAGGTCTCTGGATGCAGAAAAGTGAAAGATCTGGTTCTCAACGTATGAAGTTCCATTGAGACCCATGAGATCTTTGAGAGACACTGATATTACCTTGACATTCATTTCATGTTTTAGCATCCCCAAATTGCCTCGTATTACAAAGTTTTTGAGGTACTTCTTTAAGGCACCAACCCTTAGAAGTATTTTTGCAAACATAAATACTCCTTAGCTTTTGCATACTTGTTACCTAAATCAATATCCAATTACTTAATCCTACAATCAAAGTCTTAGGCCTCCTTACTGTCTTTTATCTGTAAATCTCCTGATCCTCTCCTTTCTCTAACTGCTGTGAAGGTCTCAGAGGAGACACCATCCAGCTCCTTTCAATGCTCTCAATTTCTACTCAAACTGTGTCAGAAGTTACACTGTTCCTCTTTACAGACTTAGTCATCAGACCTCTCCAGGATACACCATCCTTTCTCTGCTTTATTTCGTTTCTTGCTTTTGGCAGCTCTTGTATTCTAAAGTCCCTTGATGTTTTCCAGGCTTGTCTGTGATGTTATATGAATACTGTATATCCCTTGGAAACAAGTAACCCCTTAATTCTGTAGTTCTGTCCTATACGCTTCAAGAATTTGTCTGGAATATATTTACCTTGTACTTTGAAATTCCTCAGGTTTGTAAGATACAAATATGAACGCAGAGTACAAGAACCCAAACACAAGGAAAAAAAATCCTATATGAGAAAGGATCAGGACTCTGGACTGGGATTTAGAAGATCTGGGATTATTTCTTGATTCACAAATTCTGCATGTGATCATCAAGTTACTGCTATACCATTATAAATAGAAGTCTTTAAAGGGATAATGAAGTTCTGCCTCCACCCATCCCCTCTTGAAATCATCGCCTTGGAGATGAATTGGAAAGACTCTGTATGCCCTAGGGTGTTAATGTACTGGCTGGATGTTTGAACAGGCAGATGTTTGAACACATTAGTCCTTGTGTGCTTCAGAAAGCATAGCCTAGATCCATATATAGTCTGCATTTGCAAGTTGGCAATCTGTATCTGCAGCCTGTTAGAACTTTCTCAACCCAGTGGTGTAGATATGACATTGTTGTCTTTTCATCTCTATTTCTTGACTTCAACACCACTTTTTCTTCCGTTCTTAATCTTAACTATTGAGACTATATAAGACTCTGGGCACAAAATACTCATAAGACAACAGTTAAGCTGTACATGCAAGTAACGCTAATTAGGACGAGGTAAAATGTTCAGACAAATGCCTTATATTCTGCACAAATTCAGTGACTAGTTTCAGGATGAAAAAAATACAGATCTCTTTCACCTTTTAGTATTTTCAGGACAATTTTAAAGCCTTTTATGCTAAGCAGACTTTTTGTTCAAAAGATTCCTCATGTTTGTTTAAAAAGAGGTGTCAGGAAAAAAATGGTTTCTTAAATTTCTCCAGTGCTGGGATGATGCAATCCCAAAACATTTTCAATTCACCTAGCATGTAAAATAAATCTATAAAATTATGCCCCTATGTCATAGTTTCAGCTATTTTCTTCCTAGTAGCTGGTACAGTGCTGTGGTTTGGATTTAGGATGAGAATAATATTGGTATCACTGATGTTTTCAGCTGTTGCCAAGCAGTGCTTACACAAAGTCATGGACTTTCCAGCTTCTCAGGCCCTGCCAGCGAGAGAGCTGGAGGGGCGCAAGGAGCCAGGAGGGGACACAGCTGGGACAGCTGACCCAAACTGGCCAGAGGGCAAAGGGACACTGCATACCATAGAATTTCATGCTCAGTATAGAAACTATGGGGAGTTGGCCAGGAGCTGCCAGTCGTTGCTCAGGGACTGACTGGGCATCGGTCAGCGAGGGGTGAGCAACTGCCTTGTGCATCACTTGGTTTGGGTTTTTTTCCCCTTGAATTTTATCTTTTTTTGTTGTTGTGTTATCTCCCTTTTCATTACAATTATTACGAGTCATATTAGTATTATATTTGACTTATTTTCAATTATTAAACTGTTCTTATCCCAGGCCCCGAGTTTTACCTTTTTGTTTTCCGATTCTCCTCCCCATCTCAGTGCAGGAGTGAGCAAGTGAGCAGATGTGTGGTACCCAGTTGCCATCTGGGGTTAAACCACGACACCCTGTTACAACCTTCTTAGCTGAAATAAATCAACTGCGCTACTCTATAGCATCTCTTGGGAGCTTGCCTTACAGTTGAACGGCATACTATTCAAATTCACTAAATATCCTTAGAGCTGTGCTGATAAAAAAAGGATCACTTACAGTCTAAACAAGAACCTCGTAACAAATGTGGGCTCCTCTGGGCAGGTCCCTGGACACCAACATGGTAGGAGACAATAAATAAACCTACACTAGTGATCTCTTGGCAGTACACATTAGCATTCAAAAAAAGTAAAATCAGGGCCTCGTTAGCTGTTTCCTAGTTTGGGTATGTGGGGAATAGGGTTGTGAAATAGATGCTAAACAAGTCACTTGAGGCATGTCCCAGGCTCTTGAGGTTGCTGGTGATTAACGCACTGGGAGTGTGCCTTAGGGGACCTCCCCTTGGTGCCCACCAGATGGTCCACCACAATGTGTCCCAGCACCAAGGACACAGAGTTAAAGCAGGCAGCAAAATCTGAGTTACTGGAATTCATTTCACTAATCGACTTAATTAAATTGATTAATTTAATTAATTGATTGATTTAATTAATTTAAATGTCATTAATCACTTTACTTCATTTCTCCAATGACAGAATTACAGTGGGAGCCAAAACAGCACAAAGCAAACAGGCAATTTGGAGATGCAAGTTACATGCGAGGCAGTTAAAGCTAAATTAACGGTGTAAACACAGCACATTACCATACTGCAAGGTCATGGCTGCCCAGTCAGACCAGGACTGCATCCACCTTACCTGTTTCCAACGTTTTGTGAGAGTTAAGTTTTCTGAGGGCATGAGAACCTGGCAACTCCTGGCTGCTATGCTAACACATATTACGACTCAATTTAACCAATAAATCCAAAACAAGAAATGCACATCCGAACAGTGAGTACAGCTTTGCCCTGGAAGGGAAGAATCGATACTTCCAAAGGATGGTTTAGCCCACAGTGGTCCCTTCTGTCCCTGCCTGGCTTCCCTGGCCCATCCCCACGGACCTGCCACACCAGGGCTCTCTCTGACCACCATTCTCCTCACTGAGCCTGAGCCTGATTTCCTAATTTACAAGCCCTTGGGCAGCAGCCCTGGAGATGCAGCCAGGAGACCTGTCTCCTAACCATGAATCACCCTGACGGTCCAGACTCTAGGCTGCCCCTGGCTGCATCCCCAGGCGTGCTGCCTGATGGCCTGTGTGGTGCCAAAGCTGAACCAGAGAAACAATGAGGTTACTCCAGAGCTATACCCTCTCCCAGAGGCTGATCAGGACAGTCCCAGCTTGCCCAGGATGGCGCCCCACTGCCCTGGTGGGGTGGAATAAGAGCTGCACATTCACATTGTTGGTTTCAGCTTACTTCTGTGACCTTGTCTGTGCTCCTCGCTACTCCCACCACCCTATAAGTAGGGCTGCTTGTTTAGTTCTGCCATAATTTCCTTCACATGTTCTACTTCGGTCTCCATTCTAGGGAATAAACTGCTGGAGATGACTTTTAGGATACCAGTATGCCCATTTAAATCTTTTCAAAATATATATGGACCATTTCTGCCAAAGCAACTTGGTAATTGAGTTGATTTAAAGTCCATGTCTCAGCACAGAGTTGCTCCATCTCTCTCCCCACAAAAGTAATTGTCTAATAAAATATAGACAAATGCAATTGCATTTTTTTAATACACGATGCTCTTTTCTCCTACTCCCTCCACATCTTTGTCTTTTAATTGCTATTACTAAATTAATCACGTCATCCTAATGCCTTGTGGATACCATCAAAACCCATTAATAAGTCACCTCAGAAGTCAGGTGGTCTGACTTTGAACACACACAAAGAGCAGATCTCTTAGGATGGTGCCATCATTCTTCAGCACAGAATCACACTTTAAAGCTTTGCACACAAATGCAGGGATTTTTTTCTAAAGCAGATAGCCACAAATGTCATGACAAATGTCTACACAGGACTGTGTTCTCCACATTATTTTTCATTCATTTGGACTGAATTCCATTCCTGTCTTGTGGGTTAAAAACAGTCTAGCAGCTACACTGCTCTGAAAAGTGGAGTCGTCAGTTCTTGTGTGGCCTGTAGCCTATACCCTCACACTAACTTTAATCATTTAAATAACTACACGGTAGTTTTCTGCACTTCAATTGAAGCGTATAAAACTGAACCTTATTACTTTTTCATCTAATTTGGTAGTTCCACAGAAAATAACAGCTGAAGCACTTTTTATCCTTTTTTTCCATCCCCCTCCCCCCCCCCCCCTCTTTTTCTTAGTCAAAACTACACTACTTCATTTAATGAGACTTGATGGGGGATAGCCAGCTGGAAATACATGTTTGGGTTTCCTTTAATTCTAACTAAACCTAGAAACTGTTTAGAGTCATACTTGTCTTAAGTGGAAACACAAATTACTCCAAAGTTAAAAGGTGGTCAACCTTTCAATGTGAAAACCAAGGAACAGCTTCAGCATCTTGGTAAGTCCCAGGCTTGGTTAGTCAACACTTCTGTACACAGCATTAGTGATCGTGATAAACACTGTCTTCTGTCTTTTTTAACAAAGGCTGATGAAATTGCCGTTGACAAAGTACACAAGTAGTGGGAGCTTTAAGTCTCACTTGTAACAACACTGAAGTCAAAAGACTGAGATGCTTAACTTTAAAGACATCAGGCTCTTTGTTCAGATATAATTCTGAACAGTGCACATTGCCAGGGGCTAGAGTGAACTGTGTGAAGGAGGCAAGGAGCAGCTCCAAGCTCCATGAGGGCTTAAATTCTCCAGAACTGCAGAAAACCGAAAAATATCCAAACAACTTTGTGTGCTGTACCCACAAGGAATACATGATAATAAAAAATAACACTATACATATCTTGTGCTTGATAATAAGTGATCCTTGAGTCATTTGATATGCTTTAGCAGCTTCAGTTAACTCAAACTAAGCCCACTATTAATGAAACCCTAATACAGAAACATAAATTCCAGGCAAAATGAAACACAGAGGCTACAAAACCAGCATAGGAGTACAGGAGATTTTGCAACTGTGAGGAAGCCAAGGAAAGGATCTTTTTTCTGGATTCAACACTAACGAAAGATCAGCTCACAACAGCGATCACACACCAACACAATCACTAATGAGGTACAATCAATTGTTGACAAAGAGATTGGAATTTATCCAGCTCTGAGCCACCCAGCCCCAACGATAAAGTGGTTTAGGGTACAATAGTATTCTGGCAATGTAGATATGAAAACAACTTTGAAACAGAGACCAAGTGAGAAGCCAAGGAAGCACAGCACAATGAGCTCACAAATTACTTGCAAAGACCAAGGTTTTCTTTTCCAGCAGAGAATAGAACATCCCTTTTAAGGACTGAATGACTGTTAAATTGTCTGTCTCACTGGACAGTAGAAATCCAAAGCAATTAAGGAAAAGTCTCAGGATGTTGCCATGTAACATAAGTCGCCTTATCAAATCCAGAGTTTGGTAAAGAATTAGTATTTTTCCATGTGCTTAAAAATCAAGCTCTTGTCAAAAATCTCCACTGAAATTTTCTAAGGCTTTAAAGGAACGATATGTGGGAAGCAAGTACAAGTGCACAATAAAAAAAATTATCTTGATTATTATTTCTTGAAACATTACATCCGATCATACATCCAATCATTATATCCATCTAAATGGAAAAAATAATCTATAAGTTAACAGCATACCAGTAGCATCTTTAAGGAACTAGTTGAAGAATCTACAAACACAGCTGAAAAATTGTGTGGCATGTTTCATCAGGATTGCTCATGAATATTTATGTCGCATATTTAGACTAATGTAAAAGGCCACTGTCAAGCAGAAATCATGAGTCAGATCCCAAGAGCCCATTCAAAGTTCCAGGCTGCTTTTTCATCTTTGATACTGTTTACTTTGCACCTTTCAGTCATCTTGAAATACAACACTAGGCTCATCTTGCTTTGCTTACAGTACAGATGGCCAGAAACAGCACCTAAAATTCAAATTACATTTGGTAGACGTGGGATGGATTAGAGGTGATTAGAGCCTCCTTTTGCTGCAGTAATTATAATTCTGACATGCTAGAAAAGTCTATCACTTTTAAAGTAATTTTTGTTTCTAATGGAAAATAATCCCCACCCAATGACTGATTTCTCAAACACTTCCACCTTGACTTAACCAAAATCCACCAAAAACCCAAAAGTCGATTTCTGTATATGCGCTATGGAATTGATCTTCAGTACTTAAGTATAGAAGGCATTACAAAATAGAGCTCAGGACCTGTGTCATTGCCTCAGAGACGCTTGGCAGGAAAGGTACTTGTGCAGCAATGCACAGCTGCAGGGATTTGGGCTGGGAAGATTGCAAGTCTGGAGATAACCCCACTGACATCATTAAACAAACTCTTTCCCCCTACCTAGGCAAAGATAATTCTGGAACAGAGAAGATGAAAAGTTGAGAGGCAGATCAACAGCACAGAAACAGTCCTTACTGCTCTAGTGGGAGCAACTTAAAGGCAGTCCTGTATAGCTACAGGGAATCACTGGCAGAACTTCTATTACTACCTCATTCAAAACCCTGCTTATGACAAAAGATTGCCAGATGGTCCTCTTTATCCAAAGAATAATGCAGTGGGAAGCAGCAGGAATAACCAATCAGATGACTCTACGGAAAATGCTTTGATCAGGACAGCAAACACGCACCAGCCAGTGTCCATGGAGAGATTCCCTGTCATTGTTTCCTAAGTTGAGAGCTACTGGCTGCCTTTCCATCCTCTGCTTTAACATAGAATTGTAGAATCATAGAATGGTTTAGGTTGGAAAAGACCCTTAAGATCATCAAGTCCAACTCCTAACAGTCCACCACTAAGCTATGTCCCCAAGTGCCACATTTCCACTGTCTCTTAAACACCTCCAGGGATGGTGACTCCACCGCATCCCTGGGCAGCCCGTCCCAGTGCCTGACCACCCTTCCCACGAAGAAATTTCCCCCCTACCCAATCTAAACCCGCCCTGGCGCACCTTGATGCCATTTCCCCTTGCCCTGTCGCTTGTTCCCTGGGAGCAGAGACCGACCCCCCCTGCCCACAGCCCCTGTCAGGCAGCTGCAGGGAACGACCAGGGCCCCCCAGCCCCCTCCTCTCCAGGCTGAGCCCCCCCAGCCCCCGCCCGGCTCTGGACACGCTCCAGCCCCTCAGTGTCCCTCTGGCCGTGAGGGGCCCAGAGCTGAGCCCAGGGCTCGAGGGGCGGCCTCACCCGTGCCGAGCGCAGGGGGACGGGCACTGCCCCGGCCCCGCTGGCCACGCCGTGTGGGACACCAGCCAGGGCGCTGCTGGCCTCCTGGGCCACCCGGGCACGCGGGGGGCTCCTGCCCATGGCTGTGGCCCAGCGCCCCCAGCCCCTTCCCGCCGGGCCCTTCCCAGCCCCCTGCCCCCAGCCCGCAGCCGCCTGGGGCTGGTGTGACCCCGGCGCGGGGCCCGGCACCCAGCCCTGTCCCACCCCACACGGTGGCCTCGGCCCCCCGGCCCGGCCTGCCCAGAGCCCCCGCAGAGCCCCCTGCCCCCCAGCAGCTCAACGCTCCCACCCAGCCTGGTGGCACCTGCAAAGGGGCTGAGGGAGCACTCGGTCCCCTCGCCCAGATCATCGATACAGACACTGAACGGGGTGGCCCCAGCACGGAGCCCTGGGGACACCCCGTGTGCCCGGCGCCAGCGGGATGCGACCCCACTCCCCACCGCCCCAGGGTTGGCACCAGCTTCTCACCCAGCGCAGAGCACACCGGCCCAGCCATGTGCATCATTCTAGCATTATCTTTAAGAAAAGGTTAGCTCCTCTCTTCCCTTCTCCTTTTTCTTACAATGATAGAGGTTAAGTACAGATAAGAGAGACAATTAAAATGGGTCTGTCACGCATTTGTTACTCCGATGTGTCATGCTGTATCCCTTCTCTGCAGTAGCCTGACACTCTACCACAGTAATTGAAATTCACTGTAGACAGCTCATAACTAATATGGTGATTTTCATTACACTTTCCACTGAATATAGCATAGATGAAAGCATATTAAAACTGGCAGCTGCTTAGGCCTGGGTAAAACCACTGCTTGCTTAATTGAGCACCATCATGGCCACATAGCAACAACGGTCACTAGCGTTATAAAAAATAATATGGAATCAAGGTTCAAATCCAATCAAAGAAACTGCCATGTCTTCTAGGCACCTCTTAGACAAAGTACCTCTGAGCAATCTCTCTCTAACTCACAGCATGAGTTTTACCTCTGTCTGACAAAATACACTTTTTGCCATTCAGTTTCCCCACTGCACCAGCCAGAAAACAAGTTCAAATGAAACATAAACCTCCTTCCATTATTCCACGCAATTTGGAAAGCCATGGAGTACTCTTCAGGTGGAGACCAAAACCTGCAAGGTAAAGGAGCTGTTCCACGACGATCCAAGCTTTGTGGTACAAAAGTCTAGCCAGGCGTTCTGAAAAGAAATGCTAGTGAATAAAAAGGTGATAGAGCGATGAAGAAGCAGGAACATTGGACACTGCATCCCATCTAAGCATTTTTCATAAGTGTTCTTATGGGTTGTTCACACCATATTTGTGCTTCCCTGACAAAGTACAAAGAGAAGCAGAAAGAACAGTGTTTAGGATAGTAGTTGTTCCAAAGTGAGAGACTATGTGAAAATGCAGTGTCCCAGCAAATTTGCAGCTCCTGGCTCGTCAGAATCACAGTGAAAGTGTCTCTACTATCACTTCCATTGGCCAAAAACAATCACTCATTTGGCTTTCCTGAAAACCTATAATACATATTATGGTGTATATTATACTTACCCATCAGCGCTGTGGCTGAAAGGGCAGAGACCCCTCAGCAGGGCTGCAGGTGGTACAGGATGGGGGGAGCGGCCGGTAGCCCAGAGGCTGCGCTGCTCTTCAGCGGGACCCCGGGGCTGGGGGGCTGGGCAGGGGGACCCCATGGAGCTCAGCCAGGTCTGGTGCCGGTGCCGGGCCCTGCCCTGGGGGGGGACAGCTCTGTGGGGGAGGGGCTGCCAGTGCTGGGGGCAGCCGGTTGCCCACGGGCCAGCCGTGTGCCCGGGTGGCCAAGGGGCCAGTGGGACCCCAGGGGGCACGAGGAGGCGCGTGGCCAGCAGGTGGAGGGGGGGGTCCTCCCCCTCTGCTCTGCCCTGAGGAGGCGCATCTGGAGCGCTGGGCCCAGTGCTGGGCTCCCCAGTTCCAGAGGGACAGGGAGCTGCTGGGGAGGGGCCGGCGGGGGCTGCGAAGGGGGTGAGGGGCTGGAGCATCTCCCCGGGGAGGAAGGGCTGAGCGGGCGGGGGCTGTTCAGCCTGGAGAGGAGCAGCCGAGAGGGGATGTCACCCATGGCTGCAGGTATCCCAGGGCGGGTGCCCAGGGGACGGGGCCAGGCTCTTCCCAGCGGTGCCCAGCGACGGGACAAGGGGCACCGGGCACCGGGCACAAACTGCAACACAGAAGGATCCGTCTGAGTATGAGAGAAAACTTCTTTACTGTGAGGGTGACAGAGCACTGGGCCGGGCTGCCCAGAGCGGCTGTGGAGGCTCCTTCTCTGGTGACATTCCCACCCACCTGGATGTGACTCTGTGCAACCTGCCCTGGGGAGCAGGGGTTGGACTGGGTGATTTCCAGAGGTCCCTTCCCACCCTGACCAGTCTGGGATTCTGCAGCTGAGCCCCAACAGAATATGGAAGAATCAAAAGGTAAAAACTGCGGTTATGTGTTTAAGATTCAATGTTGCTATGAACCGTCCTAACTTAGGTTGCTTTTCTGAGCAAACTTTGGAAATACAATATCCAAAATACAAATGCTGAAGTTCTACTTCATTTCTCACATTTCTTTTTTCCTAATAATGACATTGAAGGAAAGCAGCACCCTATGAATCAGCTGCAGTGCCAAAAAAATATGGAACAACTGTTGGCATTTTCACATTTCATTGATGTATAATTACATGAAATGAAATGACAAATGCTTTCATGCAAAGCTCCACAAGGGAGAAAGAGTATTTAGATATATCCAAGACCGTCTTCTAAGTTACGGAATGGCCTCATTGGTTCAAGGAACAGACTTTTTTATGATCTGATTTTAATTCATGAACAGAAATGCAAAGAGATTATTTTTGTTTGGGGGTTTTGCCTAATGTTTTTTACTGCATATTACCTTGAATGCAATTTCTTCGCCAAAACCCAGTTATGAAGAAAGGTGGCTGCTAAACAAGCTGCGTAGACCAGCTAGAACTTACAGGGAGGTACATATCTATGCCAGGTTTATTATCTAAACTATTTTGCACAGTTCTGTAAAAATACACCGGACAACAGTGAGTTCCATTTTCTGGGCCACCGTAAAGATGATGCCAAAAATACCATTTAAAACCTTTTTATCTGTGGATTATTTAGTTCTATGGATTACCAACCCTAGAAAGCAACAGGTTTTGTAAACTGTAGAACAAGCATCACCAGCCAAGCACAATGCAGGGGAATCTCTTCCTTGTCTGTGACTGTGCACAAGTTTCTACTTGGAGATACCACGGCATGCCAATAAACAGAATATTCTCTTGGAGTTAATCTAAACTAAAACATCGGTGTGTTATCAACATAATTCACATAGTAAATCCAAAAAAACCCTAGCACTGTGTTAGCTAGTAGGAAGAAAATTAACTCTATCCCTGCCAAAACCAGGACAATTTCTTTCAGAAGACTCAAATGGAAATGATCCATTTGATCCCTCCCAGCACTTATATTGATCTAAACAGATAACCCAAAGGGGAAAAGCTGCATAAATCTCAGACACAAACCTGTCTATTCTTCAGTCAAAAGCACTTTGACATACTAGTGGGGAATGTTTTTCTGTATTTCACAATGAAACATGCTGTGCTTTTGGCAAGTGATGGCTTGTACCCATCTGGCAAAACATGAATCACAGTCAGAAACATAGCCTAACTCTTGTTATGAATTTGGGACAAGTCAAAATTACAAAACTTAATGAAGGCTTAAGATTTCCCAGCGCTGGCCCCGGCTGGGAGCCGCTGGCCTGGGCTCCTGGGGCACAAGGCAGCTCTGGGCAGCACCTTGCATGGGCCCCCCTGCCCCCCCAACAGCACCGCGTCCTGGACCCAGCGTGGGGTGGCTCAGACACGGCCCACAAACACTGCAGCGCGCCCAGGTCCGGAGCAGTTGTTAGCGATGAGTGGGCCGGGCAGCAGAGAGCAGAAGGCATTGCCTCTGCATCGGTGTGGAAGCCCCCATCTGTTTCTTTAAAGCCAAAATTGTCCATACAAAAATGTTTCCATGTTATCGATGGGGTTTATGGCTTGTGATTAGATGCAAATGTAAAAATCAATTAGTTTAAATGGAAAGAAACCGTGCAGGTTCCCAGTGGCTTTTTGATCCGGGTTTAGCCAGAAGCTGGCTGCCACGACACATATCTGACACAAGCAGCAGCTGACCGGTATCTTCGTCAACTATTTCAAGCATGTAATGGACTTGTGATATGTTTTTAAAGACTTTATATCCCATAAAAAGAGAGATATTTTTTTCCCTCTGTACCATCTCCCTGGTTATTTCCATAAATGACAATACAGCAAAACCTGCTTTTATTTGCCACTAGAAGTGGCAGGCTGATTTATACTAGACAAAGATTTGGCTTTATCCACTAAATTTATCCCCCAAGTAACATCACAGACTCTGTAAACATTGTATGAAGGAAAAAACTGGCCCATCACCATACTATATAATTTGCTTGATGTCTTAAACACAAATTTAATTTCAGTCCATTTTGAAAACTGGTACTGATGCAAAAACTAATAAACAATTATTGGCCTGTATATCCACTTTGGCACATATTTTTAAATTTTAAAAAATATTCCTCATTGAAGAAGTGCAAGCA
The DNA here is from genome assembly GCF_023634155.1 of Falco peregrinus. Taxonomy (NCBI): domain Eukaryota; kingdom Metazoa; phylum Chordata; class Aves; order Falconiformes; family Falconidae; genus Falco; species Falco peregrinus. The sequence continues at coordinate 63,338,799 of NC_073721.1, forward strand.
AATATAATGTTAAAAATTAAATGCCTTTTGAGTTATGTGTATTAGCATCACTCAGCAATAACACAGAGTCAAACGGCATTTATTACACAGTAATTACACATCCATAAATGTTTTCATAGTGTTTTGGAGAGGATGTCTTGCTTCTGCTTAGAGCAGACACTAATAGTTTGGACAACAGCAGGGGATGCAACAAAACCAGGGAACTGGAATATGCTGGTCAAGTTCTGAACTTCCTTGACTGGAAGACTCATGCTGAAACTGTATCTTAGCCTTATCCCTGTAAAAATGGAACTACTAATGAATACAGTTTCACAGCCAGCCATCTTTTAAAGAAATAAGACTCAAGCCTAAAATGAAAGAAAGACAGAGGTAGTTTACCTCTGCTGATTTAATAGGATATTTCCTCCACCTTAAAGTCAGCCCCAACTAACAACAGGATTAAGTCAATTTTAAAAGGATCGGGACTGAGTCTTTGAAGCCTAAAATCAATGATTTGGAAGCCCAAGAGAGTTTCTGAGTATCACAACAGGAAGAGAGAGTCTGGTGCGGCCAGGATTCAGGGGCTAGACGCTAACCAGCAAGAAATAAACATGGATCATTATTCATATAGGTTGACTAAATTCCAAAAGCTAAAATTCAGCAGAAAAACAGGCTTGAATAGAAAAAAAAGAGTTTGACTCCACAGGACTTTGCCATTAGGACTTTTACACACAGATGGACTGCAATCTCTATGTCCAGAGCTGTTAAGCTTATTCTTTATTTATTCAACTGGGTCTTTGAGGTAGAAAGAGTTAAATGAGAAGGTTCCTACTCTCTTGTTAAGGACTGGCACTCTTTTTTCCCCACAAGCTTATAGCTTAATCATACCGTCCATACAGAAGTCTATAAAGAGATGAACTTGTAGGTGGATCTTCAATAATTAATGCTTCAATTTTAGCTTTTTTCAAAGAAATGGCTTATGCTTCATTTGAATATATTATTGCCATTGCTCTTGCCCATGTGTTATGTGCACTGTGACTTGGGTTTAATTCTAAATTCATGCATTTCCTAGGATTTTCTTACAATCTCATTCTCCATGCTCAGGGGCTGTATTTCGGAGTTTTAAAAGTCTATTAAAATGAAAATAATTGGTTACTTTTAATATTAGAGTGTGCCTGTAGGTATAATCTAGTACAAGGTCCAAACCCCTAGGAATCATACAAAACAAAAAAAATTATAGACTGCTGAAATCCTCCAAGCCCCTGCAAGTGTTATAAAGCTTTACAACAGCATCTTAGTATATGCAACAACTAGCTGAACTTTCTTAATGTTCTGCCGGGAGATGTAAAAGACAACCAACAAAAAGCTGAAATCCTATTTATTGGGTACCTTTTCCATCTGCAGGTGAGGCACAGCAAAGCTACTCAGGGAAGAAAGGAGGGGCTCACTGAGTAGTCATAGCAAAAGCTACATCCTTTTAAAGGATTTGTCTTCAGCAAAAGAAGCCTGAGAGAGAGGTAAGAGCAAACAAAGCAGTTTCAATGGAATAGCTCCATTGAATGCTTGAATGGCCCTTACTAATGAATAAAGCTCTCTGAGATGGAGCAGTGAGTCAGTAAAGCAGGTGCTAGGCTGAGGGGCAGACACTGGAATGCAATTGCCAGCTAGGTTGCCTTTCTCTGCCTGTTCAAAATAATCACTTTGGTGCCTGTAATACATCTTTGTGGGAGTTATTGCCACAACTCAAAAGTTTTGAACCCATTAGCAACAGCTGAAATTGTTCAGGTTGGAGACAGGACGGAGAACACTGAAGAAATACAAATAGCAGAAGAGAGGCAATTCCGTTCTGTTAGTCTTTGCGACAAACAAATGGGCTCACCTGGATTAACAAAGCTAATAATATTACACAGCGCTTCATCCTTCTCCAGCAGTTTCTATCTGAGCCTCTCAGCATTTGCTTCAAGGAGGGAAGCATTTATTTCCCTTTTGTGTTTGGGCAGCTAAAGAACAAGAAATGAAGGTGATTTGTCCAAAGCTGCACAAGTTTCAAAATGAGCTGAATGCATAACCCCCAAACCTGGGTTCTCTAAGTTCACCCATGCTTGCAGAAAGGTAGTACTAGGTACAGAAATTTTTTCATACCATATGGACCAGTCAGTTAAGAAAAAAAAAAAAAGTGCTGTTTTAAGAAAAAAAAAAAAAACATAAAAATTCTTGAGAAAGGAAGTGTCAAAGAATTTGTACATGCTCAATAAAACTAAAAGAAACCTTTCATGTCGTATTACCATTCATATGTAATGGATTTATTTGGGCGCTTTTGTTGTTGTTTTGTGAGGGGTTTAATTGTTTAAACCAAAGAAATGAAAGCTTTATTCCCATTGAAACAAAATGACAAGTACATTTTAATTACAATCATACCTAGTGCATAAAAGTCATCACTCATATTTCCTGCCATTAAAAAAAACCAAAAAATAAAACCAAAACCGAATCAAACCAAACTCAGTAGTTCTTAGAAATTGATGCTTTTGTATTAAAAACTTGATTCAGTTACAAACTTATTTTCCAAGAGGAAAATCTGCAGCATGAAAGCTACCAGTGACTTGTGCCATTTCCTCTTTTGATTGGATCCCTGTTATAAGTAACTTGGTAACTTACTAAAAGCACTGTGATAATCCAGTTCAGCAAACAGTCTCATCCTAGCTTTGAATGTGAGAGCTACAGAGTGAGACTGAGACTGGGAGTCCTTGCCATACACCTAGTAATTTCTAAAATTAATTCACTTTTAAAAAAACTCTCCAGAGCAAGACTGCCACTGACAGAAAGCATCCCTCATTCTATCATGATGTCAACTGTTAAACCTGTTCACAAAGCCAGAGGAGCAAAAATGCTGAACTCAAAGCCACAGGACTTGTCTGACTTTCAAATACACAAATACAGAATGTTTGTCCTCAGGGTTTGCTCAAGTTCTTAAAACCTCTGCCCCAACCTCTTTTGAAATCAGCTTAAAGCTAGCTGTTCAGATTTTCAAATTTTGCTTTCTTAGTTTAAATTAACTTGAATCTGTGCAGATTACAATGAATGGTAGAAGTCTCTGATAATTCCTAGTAACAACATCAAGCAGGATTTAAATTCTGACAGCAGGTCAATCCACTGAGAATCAATTCATATTTTCTTTTTTTGTTTTGTTTATAATAAGAATGGTTCGATTGCTGCTTCTCATGGAGAAGAAACAATTCCACACCACTAATATACATTAGGAGAAGTGTAGGATGAGAACTTAGATTCTATCCCAGATCTTCCCTTAAATTTGGGATAGATAATTTTACCCTGTATTTCCATTTCTTCAAATCCAAAATGCAGCTAATAAATGTGACTATGTACCTTGCTTGCATGGATTTATCAGCATATGGGATGCTTTGGGGAACGCTACTCTAACAATCTATTATTAAAGTACACTTCACCCTACTAAAACCTATTGAGCATTTATTTTATTACTGCAAAAGAGCTTGTACACAATGGTATAAATTCTCTGACATGTGCACATCCCTACTGTGCCTGATCAGATCACCATACTTAAGTGCTTTGTTGATACCTATCATTGCATCAACAATACGGTTAATCTGGATATTTTCTTAAACCACCATTTTCTCATCAGCTGCTACTCCTCTCTTATCTGGCACCCTACTAGGTACATAAATGATAATTACTGGTCTCCTGACTTGGCACCTCAATACCTTTCAGAGGTGATAGAACATGCACTGTCCCACATTTCCTTTCAAAGCACAAGGTGGCTATTTCATCACAGCTGAAATCTCTGAATGTTCTTAAAAGTAAATAACATTTTTCGCCCTTGGAAGTGGACAAAGTATGGCAATGATCAGTGATTCACAATGTGGGATTTTTAAATACTTCATTTTCATCTTACTTGAAGTATTTTGTCTTTGAAATAAGGAAGCTAACATGAGATCAATTGCCTTTCTGCCTAGCAGCAGTGTGTCTTGCATTAATGATCAATTACACCTACATCCGAGAACAGACTTGTGCTAAGAAAAGGAATAGGATTTAAACTTGAAATTATGCAGAATAGAATTGTAGCACTTTTGCACCTCTTTTCACTTACATGAGAATATCTCGCAACTGGTATGGTAATTCTATATTTAACACAAAGTAAGATTTGTAAGGTTTATGGTTGGACTCAATGATCTTAAGGGTCTTCTCAAAACAAAATTATTCTATGATTCGATTATTTTTCCCAAGAAAGAATGTCATGTGGTATAGTTCAAACCCCTGACCAGTTAATTCTTACCAAGCATCAACCAGAGAACCCAAGAAACTGAGCTTTGGAGCTTCTGGGTTCAGTTTTCCCTCAGACTCATGTCAACTTCCTCATGTCACTTAGTCTGCCTCTTTTCTCCTCTGCAGAACGAGGACACTACTTCATCTTTGTCAACACAGTGTTGCAAAGCCTACTCGATAGTATCGGTAAATCACTCTGTATCTTCAAGTGCAAGGCATTCAAAATACTTCGGCCAGTAGTTTGCTATTACACAGAAGAAACGTATGCTGCGTTTCATGTTATCCTTTAAGATGAACAGACTTTAGTGATCCCCCCCCCCCCCCCCCCCCCCCAGATCACTAAGTGTAATCCAGGCTTAAACATTTTTGGAACAGTGTGCCTTTATTGCTCTAAACAAAGTTGGAATCTTTATTTCCTTTTTAATGGAACGTGACTTTCCCTTGTTCCATGGTATTTTGAAAAAAAAGCTGAAGATAGGTTTTCCTGAGAAGGTAAGGACACAGAGAGTATATGATAATAACACTAGAGACAAAAAGGTTTTCAGTGCAATTTTAAATGAAAATAAACATATGAACCACTTTTACCACTAGAATAGTAAGAGTAATTCGATTATTTCACACAGATCCCTGTAGGAAGATGGTACTTTCTACTACAGGGCTCTTTCAGTCTAATTCAGAAAAACAAATCAAGAAGCAATTACTGTAAATTAAAATAAAATTGAAATTAATACAATAAGCAAAATTTTTAAACAGTGTGGATGAAAAAAAAACCAAAATCCACCTTCAAAATAACTACTCAAAAAGTAGCAGATTGCCAGTTTCTCTATGAACATTTTTTGAGTCAATAAACTTCGGTCCAGCACAAAGTGCTAGATACAATACAAGAAAAACTGCATGAGTCTTAATTGGCCTATGATATGCACAAGGCTAGACTGAATGATCTCTCGTGGCCAAAGAAAACTATGAATACTCCTCATCTCCAGCATTATACATGGATTCAGTGGCAACATCCTTCCTAAAAATTCACCAAAGAAGACATGACTCCTTTGTCTTCCAGTGAAATTCTTAAGTCAACAAAGATTTAGCACAGATTTTGACAATGACAGGCCACTTAAATGACTGGAGTGTGACTCCACAGCTTCTGGAGCATCTGTGAAAAAGGCCATCTCCTATTTCCATGCTGTCAACTTCATAATGCAATCCTTATCCAGGCAAAACTCCAGCTGTCCTCATGGAATAAGGCCTGAGCCAGGGAAAATGATGCGCGGCCCTTCTGTGAACAAATGGACATCTACATTTCTTTCCTGAAATAGCAGGCTGCAGCGTGCAAACTAGATTCATTATCAACCTAGTTGACAGTGCTGCCTATCATCGTAATGAAAATTGCCTGGCAGCCTTGGAGGTTCTGATGTCATGCCACTTATACAGTCTGAGTTCGACTAGGGACAATGTGGGCCCGCTGCTGCATGAGGTGGGTGCCCTAGTGAGGAAGGACACAGAGAAGGCAGAGTTACTGAATGCCGCCTTTGCTTCAGTCGGCACTGCCAAAGTCAGCCCTCAGGTCTTCCCAGACCCTGGAGGCAAGAAAGAAGTCTGGACAGAGGGAGAGTCTCCCTTGGTTGAGGAGGGTCATATTAGAAATCACTTAAGCAAGCCTGACACCCACAGATCCATGGGCCTTGGTGGGATGCGCCCCCAAGTGCTGAGGGAGCTGGCGGATGTTATTGCCAAGCCACTCTCCATCATCTTTGAAAGGTCACGGAGGACAGGAGAGTTGCCTGAGGACTAGAGAAAAACCACTGGCACTCCAGTCTTCAAAAAGGGAAAGGAGGAGGACCCAGGAAACTACAGGCTGGTCAGCCTCACCTCCATCACTGGAAAGGTGATGGAACAGCTGATCCTGGAGGTCATTTTGAATCATGTGGAGGAAAAGAAAGCTATCAGAAGCAGTGAACATGGATTCAGCAAGAGGAAATCATGCCTGACCAACCTAATAGCCTTCTATGATGGAATGACCGGGTAGATGAGGGGAGAGCAGTGGATGTTGTCTACCTTGACCTCAGCAAGGCTTTTGACACTGTCTCCCGTCACATCCTCATGGGAAGGACGGGTTAGCTGAGTGGACAGTGAGGTGGGTTGAGAACTGGCTGGGTGGAGGAGCTCAGAGGGCTGCGAGCAACGCGGCAGAGTCTCCTTGGAGGCCAGTAGCCAGCGGTGATCCCCGGGTCAGTGCTGGGTCTGGTCCAGTTCACCTTACCCATCAGCGCCGTGGTTGAGGGGGCAGAGACCCCTCAGCAGGGCTGCGGGTGGTACAGGACGGGGGGAGCGGCCGGTAGCCCAGAGGCTGCGCTGCCGTTCGGCGGGACCCTGGGGCTGGGGGGCTGGGCAGGGGGACCCCATGGAGCTCAGCCAGGGCCGGGGCCAGTGCCGGGCCCTGCCCTGGGGGGGGGCAGCTCTGTGGGGGAGGGGCTGCCAGTGCTGGGCGGCAGCTGGTTGCCCACGGGCCAGCCCCGTGCCCGGGTGGCCCAGGAGGCCAGCAGCACCCTGGCTGGTGTCCCACACGGCGTGGCCAGCGGGGCCGGGGCAGTGCCCGTCCCCCTGCGCTCGGCACGGGTGAGGCCGCCCCTCGAGCCCTGGGCTCAGCTCTGGGCCCCTCACGGCCAGAGGGACACTGAGGGGCTGGAGCGTGTCCAGAGCCGGGCGGGGGCTGGGGGGGCTCAGCCTGGAGAGGAGGGGGCTGGGGGGGCCTGGTCGCTCCCTGCAGCTGCCTGACAGGGGCTGTGGGCAGGGGGGGTCGGTCTCTGCTCCCAGGGAACAAGCGACAGGGCAAGGGGAAATGGCGTCAAGGTGCGCCAGGGCGGGTTTAGATTTGGTATCAGGAAAGATTTCTTCACCAAAACGGTTATCAAGGACTGTGACAGGCTGCCCAGGGATGCGGTTGAGTCACCACCCCTGGAGGTGTTTAAGAGATGCACAGATGTGGTGCTTAAGCGCTGGGGTTTAGTAGTGGAATGGGTACTGTTAGGTCGGACTCAATAATCTTAAAGGTCTTTTCCAACCTAAATGATTCTTTAATTCTATGATTTTCTTTCCTGTATTAACGTTCAGACAGCTCAACCTAACACCTACAGGAAACCATATTCAGGTCTTTTCATTTCCAAAGGGCAAACAGTTAATTCAAGTCTGAATTTATCCCTCCCTGTGTGTGGGATAACCATCCTTTCCTCACTTAGTAGAATTTTGAAGGAGAAATTCAGCTCCAGCATGAACAGGGACAGCACCTATTGAGCTCTGCCTGGCTGTTACATTTTATCCATATAAATACGTTTTAACTTAAATCTGGCTACTTAAGCCAGTCACAGTCTCTTAACGCAGGAATCCCTGAAAAAAGGCCTCAAAGAGAAAATTCAGTGCTAAGAAGGGTATGTTTTGCCTTTTGTACCCTCAGTTATTCAGTCACTGCTAATCTGTTACAACTCTAGATACTACTGAAGATGCAAAAATCAGGAAGAAATAGAGCATCAGGAGCCAATGGCATGAAACCCAAGGTAAAACCAAAACAAAACCCAAAGAATCAGAAATCCACTAAAGAGCACTTCCATAGGGACCACAGGATTGTTTCCAGTGCTGATCTACCTTGCATGAACCTGGCATTTCATTATCCAGGGGGAATGAACATTTGAGGTTTTCCCTATGACAGAGACACATTTTGGATAGGTTATTTGGATACCCTTTTCTGGAAAACTGAGGTCCTGTCATTTTAACCAAATATTATTTGCACCCTCCTGCACCCTATATTTATTAAAAATTAATTATTTGTTATTGAATATGTATTGTTAAATACTGTAAACAATCATTTATTAACATTAAATAAAACCCCTATATTTATTTTTAATAAATTTCCTATTGACACAAGGAGCGATGGCACGAAGTATCACTGAAACAAAGAACATGTGCTGGGCTTTTCATGTGTCCATATGCAATTTAGCCAGTATTTTCAGAAAATCTCAGCCTTTTTGTCTCAAATTAACAAGCACACCAACAGCATTATCTCCATTAAGATTGAAAGGTCTAGTCTAATCGTGAAACTATATTTTTGAAATAGCATTTTTCTAAAACCAAAGCGCTCATATGCATGTTTGTGTGAGCAGATGGAAAGCACATCTGTTTTAGTTCCATCAATGACCTTATTTTAAAGCAATTAAATATTCTTGCATAGTACATGTGATGCAAGCAGTGGAGCTACATGAAAGTGTACCAAACCCGGGAATTAAAACCAGTGATTAATCAACAAGATGACTATTTCCATTGCTGAAACTGAGAGCTATAAAAGAAGGAAATAATTACTACAGAAAATGAACTTTTAAACCCATTTCCATCACCAAAAGATGCATTATAATTTTAGCATAAACAAATATATCTATATAAGCTTGAATAAATCAATATAAACTTAGAGAAGTATCTCTTACGACCTAAGTGTTCCAACTTCATATGTACAAACCTAAGCCTCAGTGGCACAAGCCCAAGTACCCTAAAATTCCAGTCTTCAAGGAAAAGTCAGACAGCTACAATTCTCATTCAGTTTTTCTAAGAGTATTAATTATTCTCCACATACATGAAATGCTCAGGCTCTGGTTCTGATAGAGTGCAATCCTTGTGATTATATACACTTTATAGAACAGAAGTGCTGCGACGTTGCCAATGAATCGACTATGCAAAGTTTGAGGATGGGAGGTGAAATTTTATTCTCTGTGACAATGAGTGCTTAAAAGCAGCTAATGATACTGCCCAAGAGGTAGACAGGATAGAAAGAGAGAATCATGCAAGCACGTAAAAACTTAGACCCTTAGTTTTACATTTAGTCTTGCTTTCCTGAGCCGTTTTCCCACAATTAACACTACGCAGCATCAAGGATTAGCAATTCTTATTCTTTTGTTCTTATTACAACCTTTATCTCTAAGACTAAAGAGGAATTTAGACAAGTCTTCAATATATTTAGTAGAGCACAGTTCCCCTCTTCAGATAATTAATAGTGCCACAAGAAATCCTTGTAAAAACACATGCCTGCTTCTCATGCTGAATATACTTTTCCCTCAATATACTTTTGCAAGGAGTACGCTGAGCATTAAATGAGTTTCTGATCACCCAGGGCAAGGTCAGTGAGACTGTCACTGCTGTCCCAAGCAGAATAATGGAGCTATCAATAACAGTTAGATCAGGGTTAATAAGTGGAAGATAATGAGGGGGAATGGGAGGTCACATTGAAACACATTGCAAACTCCTTGGCTTACAAGGATGTTCTGCAGCAGGGCTGGCTCTTATTTCCACCTTTTCCACAGAAAGGATCTATTTTTTACTATGCATTTAAACTGATTCCATCTTCATCAGATGTTCATTTTCCTGCCAGCTTCAGGCAAATAAGGGTCAAATCCTGCTGCGTAATTGAGTTCCTACAGTTCAGAAAAAAACAAAATGAGGCCAGAATGGAGTGAAGAATATTGCAGTACATAGATAGCTTTGTCCCAGGTTCCATTGGTTAAGAATAATGAGATAAAAATACCTATAGTTCTTCGGTGCATTGCACAAAGACACATAGTTCATTCTTACCGCTGCTCAAAGGTTGAGATTCAAGGGGTCTAGTTTGTCTTGCAGAGTGTGCTAGACAAGGTCATGGCAGAGGTATCACCCTATGGTCCACCCATTTGTATAACCAAACACCTATCATGCTTCTTTCTCCCTGAACACATGGTTGAATAAAACATGAGATCGTGCTTAACCTCCATATGTTCTCCAAAAAGCTACCTCCTCTGTGAAAGAAAGAAGTAAATTCCTGAGTCTAAGGTTCAAGAGCCTGGAGTGTTTTCACTTTTTCAGAGCCCAGTAGCCCAATCCAGCTCAAAATCAGCATGACTGTTCCACTACTTTGAAACTGCTGACACTCAGGGAATACACGTGGTGCTCTGCAAGGGCACAGAAAAGGACTCTGCGTAAGCCTGATGTCCCACCCTTCAGTTCTGATCCAGTCCCTGGGCCTCCAAGACCACTAGCTGCAGCCACAGCTGTAACTAAGATTTTTAGACAGGCCAAAGCATCACAATGCTCTACAGTCTGTGCTTGCATGAAAACTCTCAGTAAAACATTTCTTTTCCTTTAGCCTCTGAATGCTGAAATGGTTAATCTAACACAAACTACTGGGCTGACTTGGGTGAGCTTTAATGGGTTAATTCAATCCTTCTAGCAACTTGCCCTCAGAGTTTCTGGTGGTCTCTGCCCAAAGCCATTTTGTGGTATTGAGGTGGGGGGTACGCTCTACCACTATGTGGTTGGTAAAACTGGCTGCTGACCTAGCAGCAGCTCCACTTCAGGAGTGTGAAATGCCACGCAAAGGGATGCGTTAACACAAACCTCTGTCAAAGCCTGCAACCCACTGTAGGGACCACTACCTCCCAAGCTCCCCATCAGACCCAGGCTGATGTGACAGCATCCTGCACGACTGGATGACAAGAGAGTCCAAAAGCATCACAGGGCTGTAAGGCAGGTCACGTTAAGGAAAAGGCTTGAGAACTTTTATGGGGGGCCTTCCGATCTCTGCTTGCAGAGACTGACCTCTCAAATCGACACATCTTATCGTCAAGGTTTGGAGCTAACACCAAAAACATGACATCCTTGAAACCTATCAGCACTTGATAATAGTGTGCTTTAGTATCAGCATGCCATAACTGGACAGTACTGAAAAGCATACCCACACCCTGATCTCTGGTTTTATTTTGCTACCTGGTGCAGCTATCTGCACCTTTTCATTCTGAACAACATGGTTATCATAGAATCATGGAATGGTTTGGGTTGGAAGGGATGTTCCAGACCATCTAGTTCCAAACCCCCTGCCATGGGCAGGGACACCGTCCACCAGCCCAGGTTGCTCCCAGCCCCGTCCAGCCTGGCCTGGGACACTGTCAGGGATGGGGCACCCACAGCTGCTCCGGGCAACCTCTGCCCGTGCCTCGTCACCCTCACAGGGAAGAATTTCCTCCTAATATCTAATCCAATTGAAATCTACCCTCTCCCAGTTTAAAGCCATTACCCATTGTCTTATCAGCTATGCTGAGGTCTGGAATTATTTCTGAGGGTCAGAGATACACGTTTGGAAATGGCTTCAGTAAAAAGAGATGCATGCTGTAGAGATGCTGAGTGAAACAAATTGTTATAAAGCTATTTTTCACCTAGAGAACAAAAGAGGTTTATGAAAAATGGTCAATCGTGTCTCCTCTTACTGGGTACTTTAAGACTCACGTGAATGAATATTGTACCACACTTGACTGCCACTGAGCAATTCTAATTTCTTACATGTCACCATGCACTGCAGCTTCAGCTAAACAGACTGGGACAACGGCTTCTTCCCTCAACATACCACCACCACCTTTTTATTCTACCAGTGTCACTGTGAGTATCAGGATTATCTAAGAGCTGCTCTTTGGATCCACGGCCAGCTGATTCCTACGTATTCAGGCAAAGAAACATCACTTCTCAAAAAGGAGATCTCTTTTTCAGCCTCCCCAGTGCTCTGCCCACACATAAAGAATAGCAAGATCTTCACCAAAAAAAGTTATTTAAGGAGGTCTGTATCAGTGCTGCCCTGTTGTTTATCCTCATTACTGCATTAGCAGTGAGCTCCCTCAGGCATGTGTCTCCTGCATGCCAGTCATAGGGGCCCAGAAATAAAAAACAGGGTTGGCAGTTGATTGGTGTAAAGGAGACCTAAGAAACTGATGTAATGCAAAGAAAATAGCACTCCCTTCCCCTCATGCACAAATATTTGCACACAAATCCACAGTTAACATGCTGCTGCTCTTTGCATAAGCACAAAGCAACAGTACCTTTGAAGAAGTGTTTTAATCAATGTGTATATAATTTACTTCTTTGCAGAATTACCTGTCATTGAGATAACCATGCACTTCCTGATAGGTACTCAACTCAACCTAAGTCTATTTGGTGAAGAGATTCTACTCACTTGAGTATTTTCCAGCCAGCCTTCCTGATTCTCTTGCATCCTGGTAATCATGCAACGTGCTCCAGCTAAATTCTTAGTTTCTCTTGCTTTAATGTTATGTGACACTCCATGCTGGTTTCTTTGGGGGATGAGGGCAAAAGGTTAGAAGCACCAGCTGCATTTTTCAGCACCTATCTTTGGTAAAATTTCCATTCCCAGGAAAGATGTAGCTGGCTTACTAACTCTCAGTAGCTCTCAACCTAAAATAACTAGTATTTCACCACTAAACAAACCAGGAAGACAATTCTACATTACAACAAGGTCAGTGTGGCAAGGCAACTGCCAACAAAAAATCATTTCTAAATCTGCATAGAGCTGGCAACTAACTGGAACATTTATGAACAGCCTCTTCAAAAAGGAAACTATAAAGCTGCTTCAGACCTGGCAGTCTTCTTGGAGATGCAATACAATGGAACACAGCAGAGGAGACTTCCCATGTCTGTTCCCGGAAGATCTGCAGTCTTGATACCGATGCGGAAGGCACATTGGTCAGTCCACATTAAACAGGTAACTGGATAGATGTCATTTGTTGTCAGCACAGAATGTTTTATGCAATTATTGCTGTTTCTTTTTTTTTAGGGAGAAGGAAGGAATTAAAGTTTTAAAGTTTTCCTTAATGTCTAAAGGAGTTTCTCATAAAAGCATAATGGCATCTGTGGTTACATTGCATATCCTCCTTTCTTGAAAATATACTCTGACTACGTTGCATCACCTTTTTTTATATATATAACACATTTTAAAAGTCGTAAGATTACTAATGGAGAGCATATAAGCAGATGCTTGCACATATAGTCAAACACGCTGCCACCAAAAGGTACTCCTACACCGAGTATCATGTTTGTTCACATACTCTCTTTCATGGGTTTTTTTAACAGCCTGGTATTTTAGCATTGCCAGAGGATTATAACATCCCCACCCTGATGCTACCCAGCTCCGGCATTCTCTTCCACTCCAAGAAAAGGTCACTCTGCCATATGCCATTCTCCTCCATTTCACTCTGAAAGTGAGCTTCCCTCAAAAGACAATTCCCAAACACATGCTCTCTTGCCTCTGTTGGAGTGGTTCTTGTGCTGCATCATCTTTGGCCTTACAGCAGGCTTATTCACATAATCAATGGACCTTTCAAACAATCATCTCCTTCCTCTTTCCCACACTAGTCTGGTTGAATTAGAATGACAGCTTGCCAGCCCCCAGGGAAATTACACTGTCGATCCTAATCCTGTAGAGCTGTAAGAGGGCACTTGTCCACCAGCTCTCTCCCTGATGCTGTCTACACAGTTGGAATCTCTTCTCAGAAGAGAGGGAAGAGCAATCAATAGTGTGTCTGAAGAAGATGCCATCACCAGCACGGTAGCACTTAACCACTGCAGCGAACCACATGCTTCTGATTAAGATGCCCAGGCAGGGGCCAATTGATTTGTCTGTCTGCACAGCATACTAACCACGCGTCTTAAACTCAGCAGCTTCCCCACCCTGCCGTCCTCCTCCTTCCTCACACTTCTCCTCCTCAGAAAGGAGGGAGCATATTGGTGAACATGGAGCTTAAATCCACAGATTGGCAGAAGAAATGCTGATAGCTGATCGCACTCGGTGAACTCAGCTACTGAAGTAATGCAGTGCATGGCTACAACTACTGGAGACACACAAGGAAGAGATAAAAATGGCCTGTTAGATTACACTTTGCCCATCTCCCTGGAGATTAGTGCAAAACAGTGTATTCTTTCGGGCTGCATTCAGTCCACTTTAAAGTGACTAGAGCAATTCCTCAGCAAACTATTTCAGAGCCTAGCAGGCTCCACTGCTGGTAACAACATGGGATTTTTTTCCTCTCCATGCTATTCAATTTAATCTTTTCGGGGTTTTTATGGTGTCATTATTCTCATAAGATCCGCTCCACTGGACCATCCAAAGTCACTCCTTTCTTACACGCCTTGCTAGTGTTTGCAGTCTCAGACATTTGCCACAGGAATGATTCTTATTGCCGTTAAGTATTTTTGAAACACTGCCGCTGTATCACGAGCACTACACAAATATAATCTCTAAGGATGCTCGCTAACCCAGCAATTTCAAGAAGAAATAGATGTGGGAAGGAAGGGGAGGTTAGGAAACGCAGTAAGACAGAAGGGCTGAAGACAGGGTACTGAAGAGCAAAGCCTGTTGCGGAATCTGATGTGGCAAAGGTGATGTTTCATTCTGGGAAGATATTTCCATGCTGGCATGGAAAAAGATCCGCAGGGCTATCATTTATTGTACTGAATCAGTTTCTGTCACAGCCTTGCATCAAGACTCTAATCCCTCTTAAAAAGTCAGTGCATACAACTTCGTTATGGCCTTGCCAAAGAACTAAGGAAAGTAAACTAGTGCCCTGAGTAGCCAGGAAGCAGCCGAAGGATCAAACAGCCATTCTGATTATTTCACCCAGGCTGGCTGACACTGCTGCTGGCACCAGCAATTAGGAAAATCTAAGGTTATAGGAACAGTAGTTTTGGAGCAGCAGTCAATACAAGATTGATTCCCACCATCAATCACTCATAGGAACAGCAGACCTGACTCTTCACAGCTGTCTTCCCAGCACAGCTGTTTCTTTTTTTTTCCCTCCCTCTCCATCTTTTTTCTCCTAAGAGCAGTTCAGCCACAACTCTGTGCCAACACTTCATCCTTCTGGGAGGCACAACTTCATTTTACTGGCAAGCTGAGAAGCCCCAAAGCATCCTTGCCTTCAAATATTCTTCTTTCCTTCTTAACTTCTTCAGATTTGATCACGTCTTCCTGATAACAAAAAAGGAAACATGGTACTTCATTGCAATCGCTTCTATGTTGGACAGTTCATCCCCATGCAAACAGCCACTGCACCACTCTAAAATAAATCAAAGTTCTCAAAACAGTGCTTAAACAAAACCTAGGCTACAGGCATCTGGTCTGTTGTCCCCTCTGTTCCTTGACAAGATGGCTCAGAACATGCATTTCCAAAACTTTCTGCAATAGCACATGCAGATGCAATTTCAGTTGCAACTCACTAGTAGCTGTATTTTTTGGCATTGTACCTTTGCATGGGCTTGCATATCTCAGAGAATGTGTCTGATTCCTTCCTACTATACATGTCAGATTCTTTTCCTTCGTGCAGGATAACTCTGTACATGTTTCCACTCGCATGGCAGTGACGCAGGCATCTATGGAAGTGATGGCCTCTCTGGAGGCCCCTTCTAAACCAACCTGCCAGCTGACATTTAGTAAATGCCTTTGTGCTTAGGCCTCTTACCTGCCTCACAAATCTTCCTCTTTTAGTTCAAGAGAACTGAAAGCGATGAACATGGTCTGTATGCCACCTCTCTCTCCTTTTTCCTTCAGCTTGAGTTTTTTCCTTCCTTGCCTTAGCAGTCTCTCGAAAAATACAGATGTTTGGGCTTTTTGACTGTCAATATCTGGACTGTCAGATTCTCTGTGTGGGCATCGCTTGCAGATTCCAATAAAAAGCTGGTTCATTCCATTTCTTAGATCAGCAACGTATGTCTCATGTAAAACCAAGTTAGTGCAGCACTTTACTTGACACTAGCTCTTTCAAGTCTAATACCTTGCTTTTCATTATTTTCCTTTCTGTCCTCTGCTCCTTCAACCACACTTCAATCCAGAGTTACACAGCCCTCAGCTCATACCCAGAGTTAATTCATATCTGAAATAGACTTTTTCAGCCATTAGGAAAAACACAAAGGAAAATAATGCCACTGATTTCTGCAAGCCATAATACGAACTAAATCCAGAGGCAGGGATACATCTCTATAGCCAGTACTGCTGGAAAATTAAAAAACAGCCTATATAATTATACCCTGGGGAGCCATCCTGTATCTCAACCACCAGGTGGCAATTTCATCCCATTATATGTTCCATTAAGTAGGCAATGGCCTAAATGGTGTGGAAAGATGAATGTGTTTTCAGTTGATGCAGTCTGTAGAGGGGCTGAGAGATTTCCATGGCAGGCAGGAAAAATGGCTTTTCACCAGCGACGAGAGCTGATGCCTCCACATAAGTGGGAGAGCTTTCCTTCATTTCTTTGTGGCTATTGTAGTGTTCACCCACAATTGAAGAAAATCCCTAGCTTCTCACCTGAGAACTAGCATCAACATAAAACTTGGCAATCAGAAGGGAAGTCCTGACCTCACTGAAGTTCAAAGGAACTTATCTCCCATTCAGTCAGGGGGTTTGATCAAGAAGGGCACATGAAGATAAAACAATTCTCAAGAAACCAGACTACATCCTGTATCAGCACCTTCTGAAATGAAACCAAACTTGTCTTTTTTGTATTATATGGGTTTCGAAATGGTTCGATAAATCTTTCCTGACCCTCAACATTTTCTTTGCAAACACCATATTCTCTGAAGTCTCTGACATCTCTCTTCAATCCCAGTGATGTTTGTCTTCACATCTTCCCCTCAGTAGATCTCCTAGATCTGGGGCTGTGTAAGAAAGAGAATATATCTCCTTTGCAAGCCACATCAAGGAGTAACTCTTTCTAAATCATTCACTCTTGATCTTTACACACAGCATAACAAAATAACTAATGACATACTTAAGCAAGCCCACATGGCAGTCAGCTGTTCTATATTGCAATGTCTCACATCCGGTTCTGCTTTGAGCCCATTTCCAAAAACACATAGACATTACAAACCCAGAGACAAATTCAACTTCGTTCTGAACTCACTACTGTTTACTAATGAGCTAGAGTTCCTATTTTGTTTATAAAGGGTACTGACTATCAATCTACTTCTGAACTTTGAGGGTTTCACACTCAAAACTACATGATTTTGATATCAAAAAGGGGGAGGAGTCACATTATATATAGATACACACAAAGTTCTGCTTTGTTTATAAAATATACAAATATTCTAAATCATTGAAACTGAAGTTAAAGCCTTTATGTGATCTGTGTTCAACTTCCAGCTTTAAATTCTCCAGCTGCCTGGAAGAGAGTAGTTAACCGACCTATTTCACATCAGTGTGGAAGTTTTGATAGAAATACACCACACCTACAGATGAAAGGCTGTAAGTAAATTCACTTCTTTACAAATCTTTTTTTCCAACAGGAAAAAGGATATATTCGTGTGATGAGGCTATTTTCAACCCTTTAGCAATTATAGATGATTCATTCTGCATTTCCTGAAGTGTTCCTGATGAAGTTTGTCAAGCAGAAAAGTTGTCTGGAAAGCTGTGCTCTGGTACTGACTATGCATTTTCCACTGATGCTGGAATAGTCAATATTTTAGCGTAATAATTCACGAGGTTTATTGTATTTCCCTTCACTGCAGATATGACTTGAGGATTCAGTTCTTCTCCTACATAAACCAGCACTGTAGAGGAAATCTCTTATCCCTTTGTTATATTGCTCCCATATTTGAAGTCTGAACCCAAACACCTGGGAGCATAAAGGGAAGTATTATTCCAACTCCATTATCACAGAAATCTGTCACACCAGAACAGACAAGTTTCATTTTGCTTTGGCAAGTTGATCAACAAGCTTAACCTTTGTTGGACACCTCTAGGGCTTTAACAAGTGCTGTGCTGGTGGCAGACAGACCTTGCCAGTGCATCCTTCCCGTGGGGCTATTAGCCAGTACAGACTGAGCATGCCCTTCCCCTTCAGAAACCCAACAGAACGACAAGAATACTTGAAATTTCTTTAGGACAACCTTTTCTTAATCTCAAAAATTTAAGATTATTAAACCTGTATTGTGTTTAAGTGGCAAGGTTTTGCTAGGGGAAGAGCTCTGTGAGAAGACACCAGAAGCTGCCCCCATGTTGGACAGAGGCAGGGGAGAAGGTGGGTTTAGTTTTGTCTGTTTCTCACTATCCTACTGCATTTATAATTGGCAGTAAATTAATATTCCCCAAGTGTTTTCCAACCAGCAGGATGTCAGCTTGGACTATCATTTGAGAAGCTCTGGTCACAGTCAGCAGGCCCACACAGCCTCCACAGAGGTTGTTGCTCAATTACAGCCATGCCGCGCTGGTGACTCAATTTTTCCCTAGCCTACGTGGAAAGCTACCTTCGCCTGACATGCAGCAAGCCCCGAATGCTGAGCAGCGTCATGGCTCTAGAAGGACATGCCAACCTGAAGGCCCAGACAGAGCTGGGGGAAAGCAAAAATGAAAATAACCCATATTAAGCACCTTCTTATAAATTCTTATAAGTTGTTCAGTTTCAACTGCAAATATTATCCACTTCCCTTTTATCAGAAGTTATGGAGAACCTACAGGTGCCCCTTCAATCTGCTTGGGGATGCACAGGTTTGCTTGCAGCCATTGTCAGCTATCTCATGAACCAAGACTGATGAAAGCATTTGGCAACCAGGCTAGTAATTGAGAAAACTTATTCTTGGAATAGCTGCTTAAAGCAGCTATTACTAGGTTCACGGAAAATTATGCCTTTAGCAAGAACTGCATTCTAAGGCCCTTCAGCTTCAGACAGATAATGTGAATTTTTTCACACCGGTGGCACATCAGTGGAGAAAAACTCCTTCCTTCCGTGTTCCGCAGATCTGACACGGCCAGCTGTATGGAAGAGCATACGCAGCTGGTGCACCTGGCCAGTAAACAGAGGGAAGATCAGAGTGTATTCTCTGATGGGGAAGAGTTTGCCACAGGAGATATTGTATTTGTCTTGTCTCCTGATGAGGTGTGTACACTATTCACTTATTATTGAAACGGGGAACTTTAAAGCAGAAACAAACTTCTCAAGAACTTAATCAATTTTTGTTTAACATTGCTGTGTATGGAGTTTTTAAAACTAGTATAGAGAAGAAAACACTTTTTGACTACTTGTGAAAATGGACTCTCACCCACCACAAACTTCATGGGCAAATTCTTACTCATAAGTCCTGATGTCAAAATGGGTTTGATTCCTAGTGGCATCCTGCTTTTCCCCCAACTCTGTTCTCAGTTTTCTGTTTTCTAGAAAGACGATGAAATGCTTATGCGGAAATACCCTGGGAAACACAGAATATTTCAGCCTAGAATTCAAGAACTTCTCTGTTGTCTGAAGTAATTCTCCCTCACAGAAAGGGTTGTCTTCTGAACACATTTTGAAAGCATATTCTGGTCATTTAGTTTGAAAACAAGTAATTGCGATGCCACTCATATATATGTGTGTATATATATATATATATATATACACATATTACAGATGTAGAAAATCTATCTGTACTAAAATGTACTATATACACTTTTTATACTGTATATACAGTATATGCTACAGACCGGTTTTGACAGTCTAGGTCATTTCAAAACCTATTTCAACAAATCCACTCTTGCCTTTGCAATTACCCTATTCCTTAATAAAACTACATTGCTGCAGTCTTGTTTTATTTTTAGACGCTTACAGAGAACCCCTGTAACGAAAGAGCATGCTAAGGAAACACAGAGTTTATATAAATACTAAAATCACTATATAAGAAAAATGAAAAAATACAATTATTTTAACCAATTCCAACCTGTTAGTTTTTATATTTGACAGCTTTAGCATGCAGTTGACATTTCAGGTGTTCTGGTATGACCCTCCCAATATATCTGCGTGTAGTACAACATGAGTTCTTCCGTCAGACCAGTGCTTTCACAGAAATACGCCCATTCTTCATAAAAGCATCCCCAGCATTAGGTGTGTTGTAATGACACAGACGAGTCTGGGAGGCACGACAAACTAAACTGCACATATTATAACCATTAACAAGAAAGCCCTCGATTATCCAAAGGGTAAATGTGTCTGCTGGTGCATCTTCTGGAACAGACATTTCTTCCTACAATATGTTTTATACAATACAAGGCTTTCTGACTTACAAGGTAGGTACTGAATCTGTTACGGATGTCTATTTTCTGCCTGTTTCAGAAGACATTATTGACTTTTCCTTTATCTGCATCATCCTGCCTCAAATGACAGACACCTCTGAAGCATAAAGAAGCAAGTTATACTTTTCTCAAATTCATTTAAATGGAGTCCTTACAAAATAGCCTTCACTCCACAGCCAGGACCTGAGCTGCTGCAGTTCTTGTTTTCCCCCTTTTCAAGCAAAGCCCCTCATTCCCCCTCTTGTGACTGAACACCAGATCTATTTTGGATTATACACTCATTTTACTGTCTCAGATTAAAACCAATAAGCAGAATATACAGCAAAACTTAGGAACAGTCTGATTTACACCCCTTCCCCAACTGTTTCACTGCCATTGCTTCTTTTATGAGAGAGCTTTCTCTCTTAAAATCTCCAGATTTTAATGGGGGTTTTACCTCTTTTTAAGGACTCCCAATTTTGAGTCCCATTGAAAGAATGTTTCCTGTTAAGATGTTACAAGATGTTTCTGAAATGGTTGTTATTCCATCATGTGAGAGCAAAGTGCATGTGGCTTTCTCTGTTGGGGGGAACAGACTGGATGAGTTGCTTTATAAGAGGTTTATTTCTCTTCACACAGCTGGACATGTTTTCCTTCAGCAGACTCAGGCTTTAAGAGTCTGTTCCTACATCATTTTATACCCAGCAGTAGCTCTTTTCAGTATGTCAACCACTAGCCAAACTGATGGGAGAGCTCTACTCTTAATCAAAAAGCTTCTGTTATAACATCTAAATCCATCAGCAATTAATCACAATGCTTTTGGGAGCATCTTCAAAATTTTCTACAAAGAAATAAATGCTACCAGATACATCAGTTTCCTTGTAGCTGTAACTTGCATGTTACACCAGAAAGTTTTAAAAATAAAGATGTTTGCTCCCCTCCCCTGCCCAGGGACCATGTTCTGGAGTATCCACCTACTATTCCGTTGCCTATAATGTAGATTTTCCCAGTTTCATTACTTTCACAAGCAGATGACATCAAATAATCTACAATAACTTATTCTCATTCCATGGCTGGTGAACAGCTGGCTAATCAAAACAAAAGATACACTCTCTACAGTACTAGTAAAAGGATATTTGTAAAGCAAGTCTATACAGAGGCTGCCAACTATTATAATAGTCTATTCTGTTCTCAGACCTACAAGCAATGCTCACGTGGCATTATTCAGTACTTTTTTCATAGAGTAACTTTTACTGAAGCTGGTGGTCCCTGTAAAATTTCAGGAAAAAAGGTGTTTCCATTGTATAACAATTTCCAAGAGCCATCAGACTGCAATTTATCTTTCTGGGTTTAAGCCTCTAATTGTGAATACTGCTGAGCTCAGGATTTTTCTTAAAGTGTTTTTGCTTCTATTGCCTGGTAGTGCTCTTCCTAACAATTGGCACCTGTGGTGGCTCTCTAGCTTTCTTTAAGGCTGCTTCCCTTAAGAGCTGCACCATATTCTGAGACCGAATTGTTCAAAACTAACAAACCTCATTTTACATGGTTCAGAGTAAGCCCTTTGCTTTTTATACACACCTTTCTACCCAACATTTACCCACACTTTTCCAGTCCAGCTGACACACAGAGCACGATATGTTGATTTTCTCCGATCTCATTTATGAGTTCCCTTAACTAATCACCCACTGGATCGTTCCAGTCTGGCTTATGATTCATGAATGTTGCATCACCTGTCAAGGTATTGGCAGTAATCTTGCATTTCTATAAAAAAGTGCTAAGTGATTGTAAGAAGAAGTTAAATGGGCTATGAAAATATTTTTATTACTAATATGTAACTGTCTTTGGCATGCTTCAAAGGCAGGCAAACCATTTCATCACATCTACAATGGTATAACGAACCCTGGTAATTACTGGGAGGGAGAATAGTAAAAGCATTTACTGGGGTCAATGACAGCCCCAAAAAAGAAAAGCCTTATTCCTTCACCACATTTACCACATGAAGAATTTTAGAACAATTTAGTAATTTGGCATTTAGTGGGCTCACCGATTAAATTGTTTGATTAAATTCACCTGCCATTCTGACCATGCAAGTGGAAAAAGATGACACACATGTTAACGCTGTCAGTTCCCAAAATAACCAAGGGAAGGGAATGTGTCATAAAAAAAGCTTTGGGGTATTCAATATAATGCTCCCTGCTTTTGCTTACATAAAGGAATGGAGTACCAAAAAAATAGGAATAGATGTCACCAGCTTTAACTCTGCAGTGCAAAAGGGTATCACTGCTTCCCTGCAGATGGTACATAACTGGGCACTAAGGGCTGGGACAGCCAAATCTTTTTTAGAGAAAACCCCCATCTCCCACCCCAATTCAAGCCGTGCTGTTCTGCTTGTGCTCCTAGTGGGTTCTACTGGCACGTCCTCATCTTTTGAGATCATTGGCCTTTTTCTATATCTTGTAATAAAGAAAAGCATTATCCCACATCCCTTTAAAGTTTTCACTCCATTTTAGAGTAAGAGGAGACACAACATAGGAAAAAATAAATATTAAATTGAAATTAAATTGTGGATTCCCTGTCTATTTACAGCATGACCACCTAAAAAAGGACTCACTTTCAATTCCTCACCCTGGAACGCCTAACATACCTTAATGGTTTTTTTCTCTGCAATACACAGTAGCCACTCAATAGATGGAGATGAATACCTGTCTGCTATCCCTGCTTTGAGGAGGAAGTGCTATGATGCTCTAAGAACATAAAGCTGTAAATAGCTGTGAAGACAGATGCCTGGGTCATGCACTGAAAAGGATTATGATGTCATCTTACAATATAAATTTCCAGCCACAACTTTTTAGAAGTACTTATAAGTAAAGGGCCTGTTCTTCGTGCAAGTCTAAAGTCTTATCTCAACACATACAAGAAATTCCACTTTTTCTCGCCAGCACATTGATGCCAACTCTACAGTATCAGTCCTGGTTTTGGCTGGCATAGTTAATTTTCTTTTCAGTAGCTTTTACAATGCTGTCTTTTGGATTTAATATATTGTTGATAACACGCTGATGGTTTAGCTGTGGCTGAGCCGGGCTCACCCTCAGTCAAGGGCTTTTCAGTTCCCCGTGCTCTGCCCGTGAGCAGGGGCACAAGGAGCCGGGAGGGAGCACGGCCAGGGCAGCTGACCCCAACTGGCCAGGGGGACATTCCATACCACAGAGCATCACACTCAGTATAGCAACTGGGGGGAGTTGGCCAGGGGCCACCAATCGCTGCTGGGGGACTGGCTGGGCATCAGTCAGCGGTGGGCGAGCAACTGCCTTGGGCATAACTTGTGGGTTGTGCTTGTTTCTTTGGGGTTTTACTCCCCTCTTTCTCTCCTTTTCATTACAATTGTTAATATTTTCTGTTGTTGTTTCTCTTGTTATATTTTAATTTATTACAGTTATTAAATTGTTCTTATCTCTACCCACAAGCTTTACCTTTTCCCAATTCTCCTCCCCATCCCACCGCGGGGGGGGTGGGGGGGTGGGGGCCGGGGAAGGGGCAGTGAGCAAGCAGCTGCGTGGTACTTAGCTGCCAGCTGGGGTTAAACCACAACCACAAAGGCATCTCAGATTCTTTCCAAGCACACTGACATCAGCTCCACAGTACCTCAGAGTGGGTAAAGGACCAACCTAACACTGCTTTATTTTTTTTTCCTTTCAGTCTTTCATACAGAGTAACAACCCATTTACCTCTGAAATCTCAGCAGTGAAACCTCAGCAAAATTTCACGGGTAGAATCCAGAGTTTCTGAACAGAGCACTTAGAAGCTGTACCTCTCTGCATGCTAGGTCTTCTGACAGGTGAAATCCTTCAGCAGCTTTCCAGCCATGAAGCAGCCAGGTGAGCTTTGGCACTGGAGCTGCAGGTCCATGAAGGCCAAAACGTGTTGCCTGTCTTCTGAGCACAATCACGCCATCGAGAATATTCCTTTCTACTGAAGTGCATCAAAGAATCCAGCCCCATGAGCTATCAGTGCTCATAATGCTTCCCTTCACAGGTATCACTGCTTGCTCCATAAGAAAAATGACAAAACTTTTAATCTGGCTATCAGACAAACTCCCACGTGTAACCTAAACAAACTACAGACAGGGCATGCCTGAAGCAGTCCGCAGTGCTTGCATGTGCTGTGTTCAAACAGATGGCACTGGGCTCTGCACGTGAAGTCATGGCTGCACAGTTTTGTGTGTCTGGGTTTTTTACTCATTTTAATTAATTTAAATTTTAAATTTTGGAGTTCATTTTACTCCAAACAATTTTTCTTTTTCACATCCAGACCTCTAAAATTAAGGTTATCATGTACCTAACTGAAGTAAGTCTTGTGGTATAAAAAGATTCCTCTTCTACAGAGCCGTTGTAGTGTTAGATCTGAGAATATTTTCTAAAGGCAGTTATAGTGCTGATTGCTACCTTTTTTTGTCTGACTGCTCCACTGTCTCCTGCAGCTTTTTTGCTGCTGCTGCTATTTCTGCGTCCATGGGGACCCCAAAAGAAACAGGACAGAACAGAAAACACAGGTCACTAAAAATGTTATTTGGATCTGCTTTACGTTACCTCTTTTTGTGGATGAACATGCTAGAGGCGACAAGATTCACATCTATGCAACCTCAACTACAAACAGATATAATTTCAGACCAAGTTGAATTCCTTTATTCTTTTAAAGCAACTTACTGATCCATTTAAAGAAATCCATGTCAGAAAATCCCCTTTCATTTATATTCAATGAGAAGGTCAGTGAAACTATCAAACGGTAAATACCACTGCAGAAAATAACTTTGTGAGCACTCATTTCACTTACAAATTGCTCCATCATTGTGTCTAGCGCTTCAGAAAGCAGTTGGCTCAGTACATGCCCCACACCGAGAAAGCGAAATCCTTCCGAAGCGATCCCACCTCTTGCCCCAAACCACAGTGTTCAATCCCCCCAGGTCTTCCCTTCTCCACCAGCACCTGTGGTAGGGCCACTCTTCACTTCCAACCTCACCAAGCTTTTCTGTCACCATGAGGAGCCAGATCTCCCCTGGGGAAAGGACCTCTCTGCATCCCCACCCTCCTTAGCAGGCTCTGACAGGACCAGCAGCCAAGGGAGACGGGGATCCCGGTGATTTTGATCCTGGTGATTTTCGGAGCATTCCCTCCTCAGCTTCCCCCAGGACATGCTACACTAACATGGAGTCATCACAGCCTTTCCAACTGTGGGATGGGGTTTTTTGGTCAACAAATACCCCTTCACTTTTCTCACCCTCTTAGACAAGCTCCTACTCTTTTATAAAAATAAAAGACTCTAGAAAAGAGTTTGCCTCCTGAGGCTCTCACCAACAGTATTTACTCTTTTAAAAGATGAATTGTGTCAATTTGAAGCTTCTAGACTTGCTGGTGTTTAACACATTTAGTTACATGCCTGCCTGAAGTAAGCATTTAGCCGAGAATTTTCTTTTTTGTTTCCTGGCCTTTGCCCATCCTCAGCATTTCTTTTGCACGGAGCACAAGCTGTACAGTCTTGCAAAGGCTTTACTGCCATGAATAGGGTTCAATGCCTGTGATCGTTTCTCCTTTTTTCTTCAAATTCTTATCAGGGTCTGTCTCAACAAATAATACAGCAAATATCATGCTGTATATAACCTTTTATTCAGCAGTAGCTGCTAAGCTGGGAGTCCTGGGAATCTTATCCTCAGCCCTGAAATGGATGCTTAGAAACTGGATATCCTGCAAAACTTAGCACATGCATGCAAAAATACCTGTTTCTTATCAAGTCCTGAAGTATCTTAAAAATGAAAGCATGAAATCAGGTACATCTAAAATATATTTACTTCAGGTCTTTTGTACGTTTGTCAACAAAACTTGAGACTTTTCCCTTTCTGTGGCCTCATTTTATTTCTTTCCTGCTTCTCAGCACCCTGAGGGGGTTCTGGTTTTGACAGAACTGTTGTTATTATTATTATTATTATACTTTTATTACATAACTAAAATAGATTTGTAAATTTTAAGATGTACAATATGGTTAGAGTTTTTTCTGAATATATATTGATTTTTATAACATTCAGAGCTAACTGAGACAGAATAGCACAGAAAACAAACAAATAAAATGCGCAGGGGCTACAGACACACAACCTCCATCACAGACTCTCCTACATGTTTCTGGCAATTTTTCTTTTTACTCTGGTCTTAGTCACAGTTGGTCTGGCATTCCAGAAAAAATTGTGGTTTTTGATTAATGGGCAAATAAGATGTTAGTGTGGAGTCATATATGAGAAATACAATAAATGACACTGATACTTCCACGGGGCACACTTTTCTAGAGAAAAGTATTACAAAAGTATTAATTGTAGTACTGCTGAGGGCAATCTTACCTTGCCTCATGAATTACTTAAGGATTTCAGTAATCCACTGTTAGAGAGAAAAGCCTTAAAGCGAGATACAAGCACTGATTAGTGAAGGTACGTATATACAATTTTTCTATCTGAACATATAAATGTAATTGTAAAAGTAGTTATAACCAGTACTACTGTTTTGCAGTGGCCAATCCGGGGGTGTTTCAGACAGAAGAAAATAGGTACATTTAAAGGGGGAGTTTTCCTATTCTGCAGCAGGAAGGTTACTTTAAATCAAGTCACAGTGCAGTGTGACAATGTGAAAAGTCCCAGAAACATTCTCTGAACCCATCACCCATCACCTCTGCAAGTGTATTTTACTATGAAACTCACAGTTTTGTCCTTCTTTGTAATAGCAAATACATTTCTCAAAACCTATGATTCTCTACTTAAAGAATATTTCTGTGTTACTCTGAAATACAGAAGAATAATTTAAGGTTTTTTCTTTCAGCCAAGGACTAGAAATGTAATTTTTTTAAGACGAGAACAGACTCACAAAATCACAGGCTGCCAGAATCTCTGGTAGAAGAAAAAAACTTTGTCTATAGCCATAATCTCAATACATTTGTGGCAGAAGTAGCTGACCACTCCCTGAAAATTAATATTATTAGATAGAAGAAGCTGTTATCTCGTGATTCTCCATGTACTGCAAACTCACATTCAGAGAACATTTTGCTTCCTTCTCGTGACATGTCACGGTTTAACCCCAGCCAGAAACTAAGTACCAAGCAGCCACTCACTCACTCCCCTCCTCCTGTGCTGGGATGGGGAGGAGAATCAGGAAAAAGGTAAAACTCATAGGTTGAGATAAGAACAATTTAGTAATTGAAATAGAATAAACTATAATAATAAATACAACAGTAATTGTAATGAAAAGGAGAGAGAGAGAGGAATGAAATCCAAGTGATGCACAAGGCAGTTGCTCACCCCCCGCTGACCGATGCCCAGCCGGTCCCCCAGCAGCAATCAGCCGCTCCTGGCCAATTTCCCCCAATTCATATACTGGGCATGACGCTCTATGGTATGGAATATCCCTCTGACCAATTGGGGTCAGCTGTCCTGGCTGTGCCCCCTCCCAGTTCCTTGTGCCCCTCCAGCCTTTGCTGACAGGGCCTGAGAAGCTGAAAAGCCATTGACTTAGTATAAATTACCTAGCAACAACTAAAAACATCAGTGTGTTATCAACATCATGCTCATCCTAAATCCATCTAAAAACAGCTATTGAAAAGAAATTTAACTCCATGCCAGCCAAAACCAGGACACAGATTACAGAATTTTTTTGTCTGTTTCTTTATATTTTATACCATTTTGAATCTTCAGGGTCACAAGACTGTGCCCTAAGACTGCTTTTTGCCTGCATCTTTTGTGTGCATGCATGTCTGTGCGTGTTTTTGCCTGAAGAGGCATCATTACAACAGGTCGCTGCTTCTGCATTTTGCAGAATTCCTCTGGTTGGAAGAGACCTCGGGAGGTCTCCAGTCTAGCCTCCTGATCAAAGCAGGGTTAACACTGAAAGCAGTGTGCTTGCACATGACCCTTTTCAGTTGTTGTAAGGCTTCAGCTTGGGGTGGCTTCCAAAACCTTGAACTAAAATTGGCACTGTTAGGCATGGGAACCAAGTCCATGAAGATTCACGTCTAGCACAGTTTATATTCTATGCCTATACTTCTTGGCCACCTGGTATTCATCTTCTTAAATTTAATTTGATGAACCTAATACCTACACAGACAGGAACCAGTTACAAAAGGACAAATACATGTTTTCAGCTTATTTTATCACAGAAGTTAAGTTTCATTACTTGAGTCATATATTTGCTTCTTTAGCACCTCCACGTTTTTCTTTCAAATAAATGCTTTTCAAAGAAGTAGTTTATAATCTCTGTTACAAAGAATTCATTTTTCATACTGTGTTAAGTGTTCATCTGTCTGCTCAATTACATTAATTAAAAATCATGATGTAAGACTCCAGATTCTTCCATGGCTTTTAAGGAAGCACCTCAGCGGTATTTTTTTAACTAAACAAAGAGTCTGTCACAAACAAAGAGTCGTATCACAGAGCTAAGATAATATTAAGAACAGTTTCCAGGTTTAATTCAGCATAGGAAAAGTCATAGGCTTTGTTCCAGGTTTTCTTGGTAATGTGGAAGTCATGCAAGCAAAAATCTGCTGGCTCAGGGCACCTGACCCATACTCATGAAAACACAGTTAAATAAGGTGTGTGTGACAAGGGTTTTCTGAAAATATTTCGTAGCTGGGAAATGCAAACATCCTATAGCTTTTGAGGTACTTGAAATGCCATTTGTTCCCTGTCCTGGGTGCAAGAGACCTTGTTTTGTGAACCTTTAGTAAACATAATATGTGAGGGCCTCTCAATCTCTGATACAGCTACCAGCACTACAAACATCATTGGATCTTCACAGGTGGGCCAAGTACAAAGGCATGTAGTAACTCGCTTAACGAAGCTGCTGAACAGAGACTTGAAAACAGATCTCTAAAGTCATAGCCGTTATCTGACTTCCTTTCTCACTGTCGTGGTAGGTTTTATAATTTCACTGACACACCAAATCCAACATGCACCTCCAGCATCCGAAGGTATCAGTCATTTCACCTGGCCTGATAATCGGGATGTAGCCAAGGAACTATTTGGTGCATGCATTTGTCACTACCACCTGCATTCTTGTCCGTCTGTACAGCATGCTTCCTATAAGTTCACCGTGGAAAAGTTCCCCATCTTTCCTTTCCTTCCCCTGCTTTTGGTTAGCAAAATAACCACTGCAAGT
Organism: Falco peregrinus; assembly: GCF_023634155.1. Lineage (NCBI taxonomy): Eukaryota > Metazoa > Chordata > Aves > Falconiformes > Falconidae > Falco > Falco peregrinus. Next base: position 63,368,115 of record NC_073721.1, read on the forward strand.
ACTCTGACAGCAGATAATTAATTCAGGGAAGGGCAGCTTGTCTTTCACAGATCTGTAGCTAATAAATCCACTTAAGCTTTTCCCCTTGCTTTGACCAATCAGTTTAAAATTCATAAGCCTGAGCCATACCACTTCTGAGGGCAGTCTCAGCCCAAATTCAAGCGCCAACCATCCTCAGCCAAAAAGAGAAAGTCCACTCAATACTCAAAGTCACAGTCTCCACAGTGACCAGAGCACAGGGTTCTCTTATACCGCCAGCAGAAGGGGAGCTGATGGGGCCCAAACACAAAGTCATACTGTTCTATTCACCCTGTCACCATAAGCTTTAATGTGAGTCTCATTGCAAGTTTCAACAGTAGAAGGTATTTATCATAAACTACTGATGTTCACAAAGTTCTCTGAAATCTTGAAGTCCAAACATGGCATTTGTTTCCATGGGATGTGAGGGTTTCAGACCTCAAGACGGTAGGTGGACTAAGTAGTGCAGAGCTGCTGTCACCGTGCAATCATTGCTGAGCCTTCTGCAGCATCTTTCCCCAGATGCCATTTAATTGAGACAAAGGTCATACTCTCATGTCAAATTAATGAAAGATAATACAGTTAGTTTTCCTTAGAGATGTGTCACTTCTTAGCAGAAAGCTTCAGTGAAACAACGGCTTGCAAGCTCCTGGGGATACAGTTCTCATCTTGAGCCTTTTAACTGTCAGTCACACCTATGGCACTTTTGAAACCAAGGTGCGGTTGGATGTTTCACCTGGGTGAGCTGTTCGTTCAAAACCTGCATCAAGAGGAGACAGAGTCATCCCAAGGACTCACAAAGGTCATGGATCTCATGTCTGTCTCTCCGTTTCATTCCTCAAACTAGTAACACTACTGCCACAAAAGAGCTAATGAATCAGAGTCCATGGTTCTTGCTTCCTGCCTCTTTTTATCCAGTAAAAAAGGGAGACAGCGACAGGGATTCCTGCTTTCTGGATCTGTGTGAACACAATCAAATCATGAGCCGCAAGGAGAAATCAGCTCAGTGTTTCGCTCCCGCTGGACTTGTCCCTGGGATACATACCCAAAGCAGATGTTAACAGGAGGAAAATTCACTTGGAATGAAAGATGGCACACGAAGCTCTGGTTCAGTGCCTTGGCAAGGCTGGGGAAAGAAGGGCTTTCACCACAGCCTGCCTAGCTTTGGACAGGTGCAGCTGCTTCTCACTTCCATGAAACTCCCCCCTGACAGCAGTATCTGAAGGGCTTTGCAACAAGCTTGTTGCAAAGCACAGCTCTCCCTGTATCCCTTGCTTCCAGTCAAGGGTCCTAATTCTGGCACCTGATTTCACTTCCCACGGAGAGTGCTGTGGCTCTCACATGCTGCCATCCATTTATAACATCATCCTGGAGCTCGTCTCCCAACCCGCTTCGCTCTTTCCTCCCCCAGACTCTTTTTGAATTGATCTGCTGTCAAGTGTCTTGTCTTATATGTGCCTTGCCTTATCTGAAAATATGGCACTTATCTGAAAATACAAGCTCCTTGGGGCAGGTAACGTTTCTCTTTCTGTGTATCTAAAATGTGTGCGATTTGATCCCACTCCATAAACGTTTTAGAATAGCAACAGTTCCAGAGGATGCTTGCACATCTCAAGTGTCAGGGCAAATAAAAGACAAACATTTTACACTCTAAATGTTAGCTGCTAGAGTCTTCTATTTGTAGCATAATTGAAAGACATTATTGTAATTGGTTAGCAAAGCCACCAAAGTTTCAGCACAGGCCTTCACAAAATGGAAATGAATGAAGTAGCTATGGAAATGACATCTTAATAAGAATAATGAAATTCAAACCCCTAGTGCAAGTACAGTGTATAATCCATTACATGGAGATTAGATGAGATATAAATACCTCAAGGATATAAGATTATTGATCTGACATAAGTCATCTGGTTTTGTAACCGCAAAATGGCAAACAGGCATCCAGACACTGTACAGTGCCTAACTACAGGTTTTTCATGAAGAGTGAGACGAGAATTTAACAGTGTGCATTGTCAAGCAGCGCCTTACCCTATTCTGGGTACAGCTTTGTTGCTGGGGTTTTTTTCTTCCTGTAAACCTAAAAGTATTGCCAGGGCCACAATCAATTTTTAATTAATTCCCTGGCTCTGGAAATTCAGTGGCTGAAGGTTCAATTCCCAGTCCAGCCACAGCGTTAACCTCTTTGTAACTCAGTCGCTTGCTCACGAGATACAGCAGCAAGGGTTCCTTTACCGCACCTGCGTGGAGGAGACATTTCGTAATCATGATATGCTACAACACTGCAGCAGCGCTGGGTGCTGGTGTATTCAGACAGCTACAAAACCTCAAAGACACGGAAAAAGGAGCATCAAGACTGGATTGCAGAGCATGGGAGCTGAGGAAGGTCTGGCTCCTGGAAGAGGTTACTTCTCCCAGGGACTCAGCCGAAAAAGCTGGTAGCTTTTAGTAGACAGTTTCTTAGTCCTAGCAACATCCTGTTTCTCATTGATTTTGAAGGGAAAACGATGAGGGTTAACAAATCTCATAATGCCTCCCTGTTCAGCCAGGGAGAAATCCTCAGCCAAGTGCAAGCTATTTCACTGGAAATGACCTAACCTGATGTTTGTATCATCCCTATTTCTGTTGTGGTCCAGCACCTTATGAACCGATACCAAGCACGGAGGTAGCGCAACACAAAGGCAGCACAGGCAGCTCAGAATTCAAAGGGTGGCAAAAGTCAGAGATTGTTTATCTCTCTCTACAAAAATTTCAGTGCCTCCCTAATGCAGCACAAAACACCCAACAGAGCAGGACCTTAAACTCGTATCTTTAGACACCAGGCAGATCTTCCTGCTTTCACCCAAATCATCCAGCAGCTCCAACAGCGGACAGTAGTGAGGGCATTTGGCAGCAAAACATGTTTCAGTTATGGATATTTAATGCTCACAATTTAATGGCACAGCACGGTCAGTGTAGCTAAGTTAAAGGAACAGCAAGAAATACGAGGCTCCTAGTGCACATTTAGCATCGCCAGCTTTTCGCCTGAACCAGCCATGCTGGAGGTAGCTGTTATGCACCGACACTGCACCTTAAGGGCAGGCACTGCATTTCCAGTCATGAAGCACAGCTGGGGAAAAAATATCTCTTGCTTAGCACAGGCCCAGTACACACATCACTTCATTGCAGAGGACACACGACTATGCATCTTCAGTCTGAGCATGCTGTAATCCATCCTGCAAGATTCTGGCAGATTTCTGTCTTGTCTGGCTTTTGTAGGAAGTCAGTCAAAGGCTCCTGATTAGAAAGGTCTTTTGGCATGCACACAGCAAAAGACTACAGGACCGCTAGTTTAATTCAGTGAACTTGGATAACAGTGTACAAGTGATAGCCTTTTGATAAACACAGATTGGGAGTACTTAGCTGGAAGTAATGTCATAATCTACAATAACCATTAATGTAAAACCAAAATCCACATTCTTATTTCATTGCTTGGCAGTATCTAAACCCTTTGATCTCCAGGGCTGAGTCTCCTTTGCTCGTAACAACCTTACCAGTACTGATTATAAGAATGAATGAGTTCTTTGGAAGGGAAAATTGCAGCAAGTTACACAGGTTGCTTTAGAGACACTTAAAGAGAAGAAAGAGACTATTTTATTATCTTGAAGTCTTTCTAACTTTACTCCAAGCCTCAGCTGTTGTGCAGGATCTTTCCAGAATGACTGGAGGAGTGCTTAACATTCCAGGAAGGCACAGCCTGCTAAGAGCAGTCTGCTTTCAGACACGCATCCTGAGGTTTCTGTCTGCCGGGTCTACTGCTGTCCAACACCAACGTTACCTGGGTGATCCCTCCCCACCTCCTGCAGAACTCCTCTTTATGCTGTGCATCTGAGGCTCTCCCCACTTAAGCCATGTGTTTTTTATACAGATTTCATTAACATCTGAGTCGTTACATTTGTTCTGCAGTTAATGGGAAATGTTAAGTGTACTGGAATAAATAAGCCTAAGTGGAAGAGGCATTAATGTTTGGCTTTCGGTAACCTTTCTTGTCCAGCCACAAGCCCTCACTTTTCTTGTGTTACCGTCCACACGTATCCTAGAGAACAAGCTATAAGGAAGGCAGGCTGGAATAAGAAGACACCAGGGGCACTGCTCTGGCGTAGCTATAGGATAGCCCCAGCTGCCATGTCACCAGTAGCAGTGGTCGTTTTCAGCCCTGCAATGTGGTAAGTGGGACCCTGAAGTGGTTTGCAGGCAACTACTGTGACAAATGCCACAGCTTGGAAGCTCTTTTTTGTGTTCTAACGATTAAGGAGTGACTGGAAAATTTGGGTTTCTGTTCTTGGCTCTGTACTGAGTTATGATGTGTGACTTTAAGGAATATTTTTTTTTTCACATTCACCCACATCACTTTTTCTGCCTTCTTCATTTAGATTGTTGCTACCCAAGTCACATACTGCACCCTCTGCATACTTGAAAGCTTCCTGATCTAGTGGGGATCCTTTCTGCTTAATATCAGAAGGCATGAAATAGGAATATTTCTGGGGGGTTTAAGTCTTTTAGGTATAACCTGACTGAGCACCATGCACCAGGTGCAGTCTCAGTAGAGCTACTTGCCAGCTCTACTCCTGGCTGCTCCAAAATTTACTTTGCTGCTATACAACCCTTGTATCTAATTAAGATAATCTCAAGGAAGTGAGGCATTGGAAGGAATGAAGACTTCAGAAAATATAATTGCCTTCAGGAGAAAAAGAATCCCTTGTGAATTCAACTTTGCCTCTCTGGTTGAAATATCATAGCATTTTCCTCTCATTCCCCTCACCTCACTCTCAGCTTCCAAGGTCTGCAAACCGAAGGAGCAGCACATGTTGACATGCAACAATGTTGGACCATTTTTACACCTTTGCCTCATTCCCATGATTTTTTTTCTGTCGTTGCTCCATCTCATCTTTCTAAGGCATCAAACGGTGGGCTTACTGAAAACACCCCAAGTACCTTGCAGGAAAGACCAGAGAAGCTGGCATGCCCCTTTGAATTCCAATCTTTTGCCTCCCAGTATAACAGGGAATGGGAAGAATTAAAGCCCAGCCGGTTGGGTTTTTTTGTCCACTAGCATTCTTAGTGCAGAACAGCAGAACGGTGATGTAGCTGCTTGGCGTGCTTCCAGGTTTATTCCTGTATTTCTACTATTAAGCAAATACGGTTCGTAACCAGCCGCTCTCTGGGCTGCTGAAGCCCATCTTGCACGCAGACAGATTGTTGCCGGTATCGAGTCAATGGTACCGTGGCTCTGGTACCAACATCTCAGTCCCTTAAACCATCTGCTTCTGCAGAATGTGTTACATGCTGGAACGTGCCACTATTCAATAATATGTCCATGACAGAGCATTTTCTCCAATTGCACTATTTGTGATTGCTTCCCAGTTTGAAGCAGAGGGAATTGATACTGCTTTTAAATGTCTTGACTGCAGATGAACAGATATTCTGAAAGATTTTTCTCCAAGCAGCCCCAACCACTGAATTTCCGCTGCAACAACTCAAATGGCTCCTTCAGCATCTGCTGTTTATTATCAGTGTTACCCACCCTATTTTTCATTTTGCTTGGCTCAGTCATAACAGACTTCTCAATCCCTGCTCCAGTTTGATTTAATTTTGTCTGAATGTAGGGAGGGAGTCAGAAACTTACACAGGCATCCACATAAAAATTCTTACCATAGCTTTTGTAATGGCACTAACACTTCCCTTATTCTATTGGAGGTATGTTGAGAAATATCACTGCTAGCTTAGCTGATCCTGATGTTTGACCATGAGTTTACTTCAATATGTTTCTTCTTGTTTCTGGTCATGTACTCATCTTGAAGATGTTCCTGTTAAAAATGTTACTCTAATATATTCCTACAGATGTTTTTTCACCAGCAAACTCTTCACACTTTTGTCATAGCTAATAATTAGGTATCAAGGAAGATTAGCTGCTAGAACAGTCTTTGAGGAAATCTGTTAATTATCTACATCCAACATGTTGGTTCATCTATAGTTCAAATTCTATTGCCATCATAAAACAAAAAAGCAAAACCCCAAACCCTCTGTTAATTTTTTTTTTAACAAATCTACATTAGAACAGCATGAGATATTTTATTTCATTTTTCAATTCTCTACATGTATTTAATTTTGCTTTCAGTTAATATTTTTACTAATAGGTCATATCTATTGCTCATAGAGCATTTTCCTCCTTTTTAATTCTATTATTTTTTATCTTTTCTGGTATTTGAAACTAAAGCATTTTATGAACTTTAGTTTTGTTTTTAACTCACTGTAATCTTTCAGCTTTCATCTATTCACCCTTACTAATCTTTCTCTGTACTTTTAATATCAATATCACATCACTATTATTATCAAAACACTGTAGAAAAGAATTCTGTTTGTTTTGAGGTGTATCTAAATTACAACCTCAGTCTCATCCTCACTGCAGCATGATTTGAATTTTCTGTCCCCTTCTTTTCTTTAAATGTTTTAAGAACCCATTGCTGCCCTTTGTAAGACCTAACTCATCTTGACTTCTTCAATTCCCCTTTTTTCCTACACTTACCAGCTTGTTCTGCTGATTGATGCTTTTCTCTCTCTTTTTTTGCTGATATGTTTCACTTGTTTGTTTGAACACACTTCAAATGCACACTTATTTATATTCTCCTCATTTCTTCTCATCCTAATCTGTTCTCTGTTCCTTGACAAAGAATACAAAAAATTCGGCTCTGAAATACACCACGGAACAGTTGCACTGATGACCATTTTAGCTGACAACTAGATCTAAGCCCTATTTTCCATGCCTGAAAATCAGAACCACTGTAGTTTACATTCCAAATGCAGATTCCCTAGCCAACTACAGAGATCCCTACCTTGTGTAAAGGAAGAGGTTACCTAAGACAAGCAGGCTGGGTTTTATACTCCTGCAATGAATGTAGCCCAGCATTTCCTTGCAGATCTCAAAGATTTCCTCGATACAGTTCTTGCCATCTAGGCAGACTCTCTGTCTTTCATCCCCTTTCCAGATTCAGCTGTCCCTATGTCACTCTTTTATACTTGTGCTTATCATTTTCTAAAGGTCCCTCCTGGGGCACAGCAATATAGTCAAATTTGTATTATATACCTACAAACGAATCTCAGACACTCCAAGGAAAGTTCCAGGCTTTTTATGTACTTAAAAAATATTACTTAACCTTTTTTCCCCCTTAAATTGCTAAGCAGCAAGAAAACTCAGTACCAGGGACTGCCATCTTTTTAATTATGTAAATGAAGAATTTTGTGGACGAGTTACATGCAGTAATGTCTTAGGATTGGAATATCCATTGCTGGAGGGCTAATTCTGTTCTCACTCAGGCTGGTCAGTACAGCCTTCACAGACAGTACTTTTACTCCTCACAAGCTTCCTCTTCAAAGCTTTTTAATAGTCATTTTCACCTGTAAGAGGTGGTCCAGATAATGAAGATGTGTGGTTAATTATGATGGAAGTCCAGCCACTGTGCTTAGGGTAATGCAGTGGGATTTGCTGGTGACACTGCCTTAAGGAACACTTTAGAGTCCTTTTAATTTTTAATATTACTTTCAAATCCCCTTCAAAGTTGTTTCTAATAATCTGGAAACTTTTAACTTCAACCCACATGCTTTACCCCTTGGCAGTAGACTACGGATACGCATCTCTAACTGCCGAGTTGCTGTGAACAGTGTTAGAAACTTACACTAGGCTTTGTGCCTTCATTTGTCACTGTGAGCTTCTGAATGACAGGTTGTGTATCCTTAGCTAATGGTAGCAGCTGAGGACCATAATTTCTACTAAGTACAGAACCAGTGTTAATGTTTAGAGACTGAACAACTCCAGGTTCCTGCCATCCTTTGGAACCATCAAATGCAATATGGAGTTACTCTTCTAATTTCTGTCTATCACCATCCATACATCGGGTATATATTCCTTTCCAAGGCAACAGATATGATCCCAAAGCCAAAAATTCAAAGCATAAACACTAATTTCCTCAGTTCTGTATCCCAGTCAAATCAAACTGTGAAAGGGTACTGCTACTTTTTGGAAACAACCCATGATGTCAGACTTCCAACATCCAAGATGGCAGAAATCTTCCCAAAGAATTAACGCCATTTTGCATTACACGTATTTAGACTATATGTCATGTGAATAGTCTAAAAATACAGGGGGTTCTCTAGCTTTGCTTCATTATATAAGTCAAGCAAAACTCAAGACATCAACTCCTGTTTTCACTCAACAATTTGCTACAATCACTAAGCTTATTATCCAACTCTTGGAAGCACTTCTGATCTTACATACGATGTAAGCCACAAAAATGGCAAAACATATGTAGCTCACTCTTTCTCCTCTACATCACAGCTCAGCACTCAAATATGCTTCCCAGGGGTGGCACGTAATTATCTTTCAGTGCCAAAAATAGTGTTCTTTCTGACCAAAAGTAAGGGGAAGGAACATACCAGTTACAACAACATAAGACATTACCACTTGAAAACCACCTAAATGGCTCTTCGGGTCACATTTGTGCCTGCCCCTGCTGCCTCCACTAGGATTAACGCAGCTTGTGGCAAACTGGTTAAAAAAAGGGGAGAATAAAGCACCTGCGGGGTAGTGCTATGGCAGGTGGAGCCACAGGGAATGAAATTACATTGACCACAGACTTACTATGGTTAAAACAGGAAATCTGTTCACACAATTTACCATTTCTGCATGAAATACTGAACGCCTTCCATATCTGTATCCTTTAAAACCCACAGACCCCATTTTGCATCTCAGCGCTGTCCTTGGTCTCACTGCTTTTCTCTGAAACACCTATTTCTAAAGCTCAACAAGAGAGTGTCAGTAATTTATGCAGCTCTCTTTTTATGCACACAACTTCTAAGCAACAGGCTGGATCACACCCAAAAAAGTAATTTCATAGAATCATAGAATGGTTTAGTTCAGCAAAGACCTTTAAGATCATAGAGTACAATTGTTAACCTAGCAGTGCCAGCTCCCTCAGTAGCCTTCGGTGAATCCCATCCAGCCCTGTAGACTCGTGTGTGTCTCTGTGGTGCAGCAGGTCACTGACCATTTCCCCTTGGATTACGGGGGCTCCATTCTGCTCCCTGTCCCTGTCTTCCAGCTCAGGGGGCTGGGTATCCACACAAGAACTGACCTTACTATTAAAGACTGAGGCAAAAAAGGCATTAAGTACCTCGGCCTTTTCATCATCCTTTGCCACTTTGCATCCAATAAAGGATGGAGATTCTCCTTAGCCCTCCTTTTCTTGCTGATGTATTTATAGAAACGTTTTTTATTGTCTTTTACAACAGTAGCCCAATTAAGTTCTAGCTGGGCGTTGGCTCTTCTAATTTTCTCCCTGAATAACCTCCTGACATCCTCATAGTCCTCCTGAGTCGCCTGCCCCATCTGCCAAAGGTGGTAAACTCTCCTTTTCCCCTGAGTTCCAGCCAAAGCTCTCTGTTCATCCAGGCTGGTCTTCCCCACTGGCTCGTCTTTTGGCACACGGGGACAGCCTGCTCCTGCGTCTTTAAACTTCCTTCTTGAAGGACATCCAGCCTCCCTGGGGCCCTTGGCCCTTCAGGACTGTCTCACAAGGGACTCCATTGACCAGGCTCCCAAACACGCCAAAGTCAGCCCTCTGAAGTCCAAGGTAACGCTTCTGCTGCCCCCCTCCTTACTTCTCCAAGAACTGAAAACTCTATCATCTTGTGGCTGCTACGCCCAAGGTGTCCTCCGACCACCGCGCCACCCACCAGCCATTCCCAGTTTGTAAGCAGCAGGTCCAGTGGGGCATCTCCCCTGGCTGGCTCCCTCACCCGCTGTGCCAGGAAGGTCTCTTCCACGCACTTCAGGAACCTCCCAGACAGTCTCCTCTCCCCTGTGTTGTACTTCCAGTGGACATCTGGTAAGTTGAAGTCCCCCATGAGAACAAGGGCTAGTGATTGTGAGATTTTTCCCAGCTGGTTTTAGAAAATTTTGTGCGCCTCTTCATCCTGGTTGGGTAGTCTACAACAGACTATGAATGGACTACAATTTGTCAGGGAGAGGTCATTTCTGGTTGCAAAATCAGCCAAAAAAGAGCTATGATTATATCAGGCAACTGATCCAGGCGTCACCGCCTGGAGGCCAGAAACTACCCTGTTTCAAGGAGTTGTCTTTACAAGCTAGGAGGAGCATGGGTGCTCATGGCAAGAGAATTAGCTTGATAAAGCAGGGATAACCCTGCCTTCCTGGACCCAAACACCACCTAGAGTCAAACAAGAGTGAAGGGCCTTGAAATTACTTTGTTGTTTGTTAAACAATTTCTCTTCTGATTTGTTCAGTAGGTAAACCCTTGACATGTTCTAGAATTCTGCTCCCAGCTAATGTCTCTATCTGTGTGTAGCTGTTGCGTATGCCTGACTTCTGAAGCTATTAATCTGCAGGTTGTTTGCTGGGGGCAGGTGTGTTAAGTGACAGAAGAGTGTGAAAAAATCAGCAGTGATCCTGTGTGCTCCAGACTGGTGGGGTATGCATGGGCAACAAGCAGGCCCGGACCCTGGAGCAGCGTCTGAATCTACTCCTGGAAGATGTCATTCACTTGACAGGTTCAACGGCTGAATTGGTCCCTTGCCACGGTGGTCACCTGAGACAGCAAGCTCACCATACCTCAATACCTTGTATTAGCTTGTAAAATTACAAAAAGGTCATCTTTTTTGTCCTGTACGATTCTACTTCCCTTCATTATAAGCCATGGCACTGAGCTACAGCAATTAAAAACAAAGGAAGTGTTAAATGGGAAAAAAAGCTGTTTCTCCAGGTTTCTCCGCTGTAATACATAATGGCAGCTTCAGAGGCACAAGGAACCAAATAATTCAACTGGAAACACCTTGGTTTGCAAGCACGTATGTGGGGAGGGAAGTGTTAGGAAAACCAAAAATAAATGTCAGTGCTTTATTTTGCAGAGAAATCATCTGAGCCTCCCAAACTCTCCTCTTGCTTATGTTTTGAGGGGTACGCAGCCAAGGCTTCTATCGATCACCCATGTGTGGAAGTGTAACAGCAAATAAAATTAAAAACCCTTCTGGATAATTGTTACAGAACATGTAGGCGATTCGGGGGGAAAAATCAGAACCAGGGATGTGCCAGGGAAAAGAAAAAATGATGATATTTAAAATGCCAGCCTCCTGTGAGCCCCTCTGCTTCCTAGTGCTTGTGCTGCCACGCACAGCTCCCACCGTGGACTGCTGCTGCCATCTACTGCTGCCTGCACTGCCCGGAGCTGGGCTCCCCTCCCGGACCCTGGCGTGGGGCTGCGGGTCACAGGCAGGTGTCAGGCTGTGAAATATTTTTGAACAAAATAGGAAACCCAAAAACAGTTTCCAAGCAGAGAAAGGGATGGGAGAAAGCCTGGAAGCTGAAATTAAAAACCCAAGTACAGCTTTGCCTGTGAAAGTCAGAATGCAAAAAATGTCCACGCTCTGGGGAGGGAGGCCTAAATGGAAATGCTCTGGCTTTCAAAGGGGAAGGGAAACCCACATCTAGATCCACCCTTCTGTCGTTCAGTGACCTAACCCTGTTCCCAAGGCCTTAAAGGTTATTCAGTTCAAGTGACGTGGCTGACAGCCTATGCTCAGCCTCCATCAACTGATGAAATGACCTGCACAGCAGGAAAGCTGAGGAAGGACATAAAGGCGTGGGCTAAGTCCAAAGTTCCTGATTCAGACACCTGTGTCACACCTGTTCTAGGAACAGAAAGCTTCAGGCACTGGTGATGGGAATCCCACACCTGGCCGCAGCTTTGAATTCCCATCAACAAAGAGTGAAAGAACAGACGAGCCTTCCATTATTGCAGGAATTTCTAAATGAAATCTGAAAGGAAAGCATACTTTTACAATGTTTATTGAGAGACAGACTATGGAAAGAAGGGGGGGGGCGGAAACTGGCAATGGAATGATATTGTGTCTGTTACAACCCAGCAAGAGATCTACTGGGTTTCATAACCTCCAAATTTCACACTACTCCATTGCAGGGGGCAACAGAGATCATACCCAGACCCTCCTGATCTCAGTGCGTATTTCTTGTCTGTTAATGTTAGGTAGCAGTATTCGTTAGCAATGCTGTTCTACACAACAGTAGCAGGGGACTGAGAAGCACCATAAATTAGCCTTTCCCCTTCTCTGTGCAGTTTTTGTTAGACTGTTCTCAGTGTGTAAGTCAGCTGGGTGTCATTGTCTCGAACTTGACTTTATCACATGACCTGCAATGCACAGTCCAATAGTCTTAAGTTGATTTATCTCAGCACAGTGATAAAGTCAGGGGTTTGTTCCTGACACCGTTTATCTTCAATAGCTACACTACACCTTGTGGGCACTTTCTCCGTGGATTAAAATGCAATCCAATCTGTATGACTAACACGTATTTCTGGTACGACTCCATAAGAACGTCCTATCTAAGCATGTCACCATCTCTACCCTACACAAAAATATGTTCTATATAAACAAGTACTAAAACGTAAGTTATAATAGCACTGATGCTGTGTCCTAGCAGTGTGATTGAAGCCAAAAAGCTGTCCACATTGAGACAGCATTGAAGTATTCCCAGGATGTCACTCTTTCTTCCCTCATCTCCTCCAGGAGCTGAGCTACCAAAACAAGCCTGAGAGAAAACACTTTGCAGACCTGCCTTGCTCTACACTTCAACAGCCAGATCCCCCATAGATTCAATTCTGTAATGAAATAGGAACTAAAGTTTTACAGAAACTTGCTGGGCAAGAAAGAAGACAAAAAACACACTGGAAAGCATGGCGTTTGTGGGGATATTTTTCTTTCAGGTTCTCCTTCAGGACAGGAGTGTTTCCCTCTAAAATTGACTATTTCACTCTTGATACAGAAGCTGACCTGAGTAGGTCGCACTCCTTGAGACACTGTCAAAGGCTGTTTGAACAGCAACAATTAATTTAAATGGTTATCTAAGGCCCAGAGTTATTTTTTGAGGGTGTTTTTTTCCTTTTTTTTTCTACAGTCTTTGTCTCTTGCTCAGGCTTTGTTTCTCTTTAGGCTCCTGATGCAGCCTGCCTCTCCCTCACTTTGCGGTAGGCCAGAAGACAGTCCCCTCCATCTAAAGCTTCTGGAGAACTACAGGTCATTACATCTCTCTTGGTGACACTGTTTTACAGTGTTTCAGGGAGCTGCCTGTGAAAATTTTGTTTCCCAACAGCTCATATGAGCGAGGAGAGCAATGTTTTATCCTGGCCAACAACAGTGAGTTTTGACCTTTGCCTGGAATAAAGTGTAACTCTGAAGAGCAGCGCTCGTCACCCAGTGCCCCCTCACAAAGCCCGCACAAGGGGAGGGGGGACGGGTCTGACACTGCCGTCCTCTGGCAATTTGCTTCTCGACCGCACTAGTGAACCACACAGACCCTCCAGCCAGAGCCAATGCTTCCTCGCAAGAGGCAGGATAAACCCAGTACAAGAGAGACCATGTCCCAGGAGTTGCACCATTTAAATTGTTACGATGGGGAAAGTATTTTTAGCCCCATTTCCAGGTAAGAAAGAAAGAACACAACTTGGTCCTCTGCCTTTCCTTAATAATACCTTTTCTGTATGACAGAAACTATACATGTGCAGTCCCAGAGGACTAACACAGATGCTTTAATAATGAACAAAAATATTATGTGACAACAAAAAAAGATGAATCATCTGCCCAATTAAAACTGCAAATAGCATGAGGCAGCTACTGTAAACTATCCCAAATTGTATTGATGAGTATTCATTGTGTATATCTGTACAGTATGTGTCACAGAAAGCCTTTTGAATGTTTCACTAGACGTTCTCCATCACCATGGAAGTATCTACACAGATTTCATTTTCTGCACAGTTTGAGTTTTTGTCTTTGCTTTCATCTGAGAGCTGAAATAAGTGCTCACCACTGCACAGGGAAAAAACCCACCTTTTATTCCCTTTTAAAATCTGGCAGATACAGTTGCAGGAAAAAAATGCCATTTGTGCTTACCTGCTGTACACTGTTACCTCATGTACAACCACTAGACCATCGCATCTGTCATGAGAAATGAAACAAATCAAAGGCCATTGAACACTGTGAATTGTAAGAGCAAATCAAGAGAGAGGGATTCTTGCAGGTGTTTGTGGAACTGTGACACACAGGACAATTCATGGGGATCAAAACTCATCACCACTTCAAGCCATAGTGAAAGAGAAGATTGCTATGCTGGACTATCATCAAAACATTCAGGGCATCGACAGAGTCAGAATTTTCAGCTGGGAATTTTTTTGGTTTGCGTCTCCTCTGTTATTTATCAGCTTATGTTTTTTGCTACTGCATTTACATAAAACTGGATATGCATATAAAAGAATATGGGAAAAAGAGGAAGCCTAACGTAGTATATAGCACAGATCTACTTCTGCCTCTCCCGAGTATCCATTTTGACTTTTTCAACGCCATCTCTAATATAAATTGGTTTCAGAAATAATGAATTTATGAATTCATAAATTCAATAAAGGTCACACTCTTCCCAGTTACCAGCAGTTTGATTATAAGGTGCACTCTGCTGCTATATCCTGACCACTTACAATGTTTCACAATGATGGCTTTCTTAGAAAAAAAGGGCTATCCCCAATATATTAGTTCTTACGACCATTCTTTCTGTTGCTCTTCTACTATATATGACAGACTCTTCATCTTATCTCATGCTATTGCTTAGAATTGCTGCGTTCAGTGAAGCACCTGCTGTGTTTCTCTCCAGAAATGGAAGCAATTCATTGATGACTACAATGATCCTTTTACACATGCTATAAATCAATGTTGCTACCTTTCAGACACTCAATAAAGACTGCCAAAACTTTGAATGCGTTCAATGAAAGGTGCACAGTATGTTCAAACAAAAGTCAAAAATAGACACAAAAATGAAATAACCCACTTCCCCCCCCAAAAAAAGTGTAGCTTCCTCAGAGCTGAAAATGGCCATTAGCCCTGTATGACTGCTTTGCTCTATTGCAGAAGTGATGGGGCCATAACCTGTTTACCTCTCAGCACCTGCCTGAACTGCACTTTATTCTAAATACCATTCCAGAGTGCTCCAGTTCTGTGAGTTAATGGCAGCCTTGTTCCTAATGTTTCCTGTTTATAAAAACTACTTACATTTTTTCGGTCAAAGTTTTCCTCTAATCTGCCACAGGCATGAGAGAGTGAGAGGAGCAAGTGGATAGAAAATGAACTACCTTACAAGAAGCTGTCCAACAAGTCCACATCCTAAAGAAGAACAAGTCCAGGTCTTTTAAAGGTCCAGCTTTTCACCTTGCTCTCAGGAGTCCCATCAAGTGAGATGCACTCTAGATAAAACTGCCTCCTTCAGATAAGACATGCAAAACCATTAAAACTTATTCCTTAGTTCTAGCCTGATTAGGGATTCAGAGGAAAAAGTACACCTTTTTCAGTCATGAGAAAGATTTCCAGGAGCATCCTCAGACTTCTTTTGAGACTTGCCGTTCCACTACTGACCAATTCCTATTTACCCTGGGAGCTGGATCTGTGCACTAATACTTGCACTGCAAAAAATAGTCCACTATTCCATGAGCTGAGACAGGAATCTGATGGATTCTCCAGAATATATGTTTAGGATCACAACTGCTTCTGATGCATTGATTTTAACTGAACTCTCACTGGTGGAGATAAACATGTGCTGGGAGTTTGCAGGTTTAGTTACATACTGATCATCTCTCTTCTCTGTTGGCAATTAACATCACTTAGACCTCCTGTCACATTAGGTTAAAAAGCAGGTCACAGCTCTAAAGTTAAGAATATAAACCAGTCAATGTCAGTGACCTCTTTTTTGGCAGAGCTTTCCCTCACCTTCAGATACTTCCCAAGTGCTGGATGCAACTGAGTAAACACTTTCTCTAGGTCACATTTGTGAAGGAATGTTATGCGTTGGTCCCTAGGATCTTGTTATGACCCTGTGCAGCAGACACTGGGAGGTTATCTTATTTGACCAATACTGCAGACAATAAGAATTCTGATGAGACTACACTAGTTTAACGCAGTTGTCCAATTTAATTTGTATTTGATGCAACCATTCTCAAATACAGGGCTAATTTGTACAGGGTATTGGACTTTGAAGAAAGTTTTGAATGCTGAGGAAAATCCACTGTGTCATCCTATTTAGACTGGTTAAGCAATCTTACTCTGCTATCATCTCAAGAAGTGTTGTAGAAGTGATTAGATTTAGTCCAAAATTACTACAGAGTGATGGGGAACAGAATATGTTGCCGTATTGTAAAGATTGTAAGTGTAATTTTGAGCTCAGGTAAATGATGATAGATGCTGTATCTTATTTTCCAACATATCATTCCTCACAAAAGCAGCCAAATAAATGGAAATGGGATATGACAACATAAATAAAATTCCATCTCACTTGTCAACTTCTTCCTGCTGTCAAATCAATAAAAATATTTAAAGTATTTCTAATACAGTGGCGTTGTATTGTTGAAGCTTTACAAATGTCTGCTGTGTATATCAAGCCATGTGTTTAATTTAGGGGACTTGTGGAAATATTGTTAAGGTTAATACAAGGAAAGGAGAGAGTGTGCATAGTGTGCCGTACTGCACAGTGGACTCCCAAGGTCTCTCTTCCAATAAGGCCAATAAAGGCTTCAGTTCTGACCACTGTTATATCTAAAATCGTATTTAGCAACTCAAATAGCGGTAATACAATACAACCTACTTGAGCAACAGGTGGGGAAGCAGGAGGGGACAGCATCTGGCAAGTCAGGATCAAATCCAGACATCCTTCCCATGAATAAAATAGCCACTACAGTCAAAGTAAGGTCTGAGTAAACAGATCCTTCTTTTCACAGATCTCTTCAAAAGCTCTCAAAAAGTAGATCAGAAGCCTTACAACTTAGCTTGAGATCACGCATTCTTTAAATGAAGTGTTTAAATGTCTATGCCACACTAAAGGCGTACTAACAGGGGAAACTCGCCTTTCCATCTAAATATGTTATAGCCTATGTAGCTGGATGTGATATGCACAAAGCAAAGTGGCTGAAAAACATTAAAACTAGTTTTATCACAAACCCTTTCAAAAGATTTACCCATTCTCTGGAACATGTCACTGCTTTCCCTCAGCCCTTTCTGATGGCAATGGTGAAAAAGCCACATTGCACATGAATTAATATAGCTTGTAGCATAGAAAATCCCTATTCAATAAATTATTCACAACCATTAATTACACACTGAGCCTATGCATTGAAAAATGGGAAAGGAGAGAGAAGGAAGATGGCCTACTAGCACCAAATCCCTTATCTTTCCTCATTTTCTTAAGGGAAAAGTGGTTTGAGTGGCAAAAACCATTTGAATCTCATTGGCTTCAGCACTTGCTGGGTGGTGGGGATGAACATGATGTTCTGAAGAACATGCAAAACAGCCACCTTTCTGCAGCACCTTTAACACCTATTCTTTTAGGGTTGCACCATGCAGTGCTAATTCAACCATTTTATTTCATTTAAAATTCAGCACTTTTCCTTTTATGTACTAGAGTACATAAAATAGAGCTGATATTTTTAATACTTTCCCTCCTCCATAATACAGCTTATAATTAGGCAGCTGCAATTGTAAGTAGGTGTAAAAAGCAGACTACACATTAGTAAAACATCAGCATTTATTGCAGTGAAGAACAGCAAGAGCTTCTCTACAGGGCACAGAAAGATATCAGAGAGGTGCGGAAGAGAAAACCCACATAAATCCCTTGTTTATAGAATGTATATATGATGGGGGCTTAGGTTGCCTGGCAGAGAAACATGAAAATTGTCAAAACCAGCTGCCTAAGAGTCCTGTTTCTGCCTCTGACCGGCACCAACCGAAGGAAGGTTGCACACTTGAGATGTTCACCCCAAGCCTAAAGGTGCCGGTGAAAGGCTGAACCCCGACATTAGCCCAGGTATGAGCATGCTTGCAGAGCACGTCACCGCAGGACAGCGACAGGGCGTGCAGTAACGCGCTGCTTTACCCATCCCCCTTCACCTCAGCCCCCAGCTCAAATTTTGGGTGTTGGGTTTAGGCCCCGAGGAAAACGTTTCAACAACCTTCCCCCAAAAAAACAGTGGAAGTGGTGGTACTGATGAAACTTCTAGTTATTTTGTTCCTTTAGATGAATATTCTTTTCTCATATATTGAGAAGCTATTGCCTTCGGTGATAACCTGTCACAGTCATTTTCAGGGTGTAATCGCTTGTGTGAAAAACAATTATCTCTGCTTTGAATTTCTCAGTATATTTCCCCATAAATTTCCAGATACATTTTTCTATAGAAATGTGCTAATATTAGTAAAATTGGCATTTTAGACAAGAAGAAAAATGTGCATCAGAGTGCTAAAGAGGAATGCTTTGGCTGGATACGTGCTTTTTGCTCGGTATGTGCTTTTCCCAGAGAGATTGTTCAACAGCCCGGTTGAGACATGCCCAGATTCCTACACCAGTTCTTCACCTGCTCATCTCTTATTTCACGCTCAGCTTACTTTGAGCTCCTCCCATTGGTGCATGTAGTAAGATGGCCTTTATTTCTTGCTGATATAGGTGGGTCTCATCCTGATTCTTTCAAGTGAAAAGGAAGGAAATCTAAATTGTGCTGGAGACCTGTAACTTGTGCTCTTTCACCGCAGAGATAAAAATCCAGAAAAGCACCATTTTATAATTGGGGTCTTTTTAAGTGGATGACAGTTTATTCTGGTTTGAGGTCAAACGTACGATTTCCCCTTTTGCTAAGGCTTCATAGCCAACTGCAGCACTTAGCAATCCAGTTGGTATTTGCTGTTTCTCATCTCATCATCACATTAAGCATCCTGCAAGGAGCTTGATCTTCAAACTGATCTCTGTGAGGCTGCGAGGATTCAGCTTTTTCTGCTGTAGCTGCATTTAGGCTCCAAGGAAAAGAGGAGTAAAAACTTCATTTTAACCAGCAGCTGTGACTTCAAGACACTAAAAAAGTAGGTAAGTCATAGAGGAATTTGCTGCTTTATAGTTGCTTTTATGATTATTATGGTACTTAAGCTCCATCTATAGTGTTTTGTTCTGTAACGTTAAAAACTACCATGAGAATCCTGTTTCACTGCAAGTTCAGGGACAGTGAGGTTTACATCAGGAGTGAATAGGCAAATTGTAGCAGGTAAAATGGGCCTGGCAGATGACCAGGATGCATTTAAACTGATAAATTAGAGCATTAAAATTTGTAACGTAGCTGAAGTTTAGTTTCTTAATGCATACACACACATGCGTGTGCACACACACAGACGTATATATTATATACACAGACACAAGGCTGTGACTAATTTCCCAAGCTGTGAGACAAATGCATGGGCAGAATCGCCTCTGCCTCTAAACAGAGAGGGCCACTTTTCTTCTCATGTAAATTCACTGAAGACAGGGGAATTACACTAGGGAGAGGTCTGACCCAGAATGTCAACAGTTTTGAGAAAGAAGAGCTTTTATTTACTATGCAATTATTCACACAGAGGGACTTGCTTTCTGTTTTAAGAGGATGTGTCATGCACTTTGACGTTCGCTGCTTCTTTTGCAGAAGCTGCTTTCCCAGTTCGGGTGATGGAAGAACAAGCAGTGTCAGGGCCATACATATTTGATTTCCCTGTGTTTGCAGAAGGAAAATAAAGTTTGCAAGCCAGCCATACCAAGATAATTTGCATGTCCTAGGACAACAGGAAAGATGGGATCCCTCCTTCCGGGGTGAAGAAAGATGGAGATGAATTGTGATGTGCTTCTCCTGCACCTATGTGTTTCCTGCTCTTTTTAGATCTCGCTCCTCCCTTTTTCTTCCTTTGATAATATTTCAGTTTGTTTATCTACCAGCAGCACATCATCTTCCTAGTGCGTGACTAAAACTCACCAAAATAGGACCAAGGAGTCCTTTCTGGCACCAATACCAGTAGTTCAGGCTGACTTGTACACCCTTGGTTTAGAACTGCCTTCCCTCAAATCATACTGGCTGTATTCACACGCCCTAGCACTTCCCTCAGGGTCTCCTTTCAGCTGTATATGACTTCTCTACGGTCCCACAACATAGTTACGATTGTTTTGTGCGTTCCTTCCAGTTAAGAGCCAAAGAGCAGACACATACTTACATAGTGGGGATGGTTGGGTAGAAGAAAAGATGTTGCTGTCACCATTCCTACAATCTTAGGTAGGTTTCTGGAGCAGATTGACTAGATGTCCCTGTACCCTCTTGTGTCCCAGTGGCAGCACAGCTGCCTCTAGCCAGTAGTTACTGGAACCAATCTACTGGATTTCATTTGCTCAAATATAGAAGTCATTCCACAGAGAATTATTACCAGTGCCTCCCTTCCTTCCAACCAAGTGCACTAACTTGTTTAAGCACCCAAGTCCAAGCTTGCTCCACCTAATCCTAGACATTCAACCAAATACATAAGACACCCTCAGCTCCCCCTGGGCTCAAAGAGGTGGGGAGATTTCCTCTAAGCCAAGTCATCTCGGAACTGCATTATTTACTGTAGGCACCTGCATTTTTCTTCTATCAATATGAATGCCAAAAGCAATCTTATTTGAGCATACTAGTTAATACATATAACTAGGAGAAAAGGCAGCCCCTAGCAGAAAGACTCTCACCATGTCTCTCAGTGCAAGTCTTAAAGGTAGCTATTCAATGATGCTGGATCTCTCCATCAACAAGTCCTTTCCCCAGGACCAAAATCCAGGTCCCATATAAAGTTCCAAAGCAAACTCTTCCTACATCTCTTGGCAGCTGGTTTCTATAGGAACAACTTCATGTTCCCTGTCATCCCTCATCATATTTACTACTCACCTTATAAATCAGGCATTTAGAGGTAAGTATTAACACCAAAATCTCAAGAAGCTGCCAACAAATCTGAATTCAGAGATCAAACGCTCAGTAGGAGCAAATCCCTCTATAAGCATTCTGTTTCTTGATAGATACCATCCCTCCTTTGCTCTCTTTCAAAGAACGCAGCTATGTAACAAACAGCAAAACACAGGACATACACAGGCTACAGACATACGAAGAAGAGATTCCCTGTCTTGATACTTCTTAGGACTGTTCCTGTGCCTCTAGTGCTCAGTCACCAAGCAAAGTGCATGCTTTCTTAGACTATGATGATTTCCAGTGTAAGGAGTTAGTATGGGGACCACCTAAAAATGAAACGAAGTCCTGGGGACAACATTGCCAGGTTCCTCATCAGAACTCAAGAAAAGGTAGCAAAAGCTAGTCTCTAGAAAATCTAATCCAACTTTCACAAGAAAATTATGTTGGATTGGCATTTAATCGGTACCTTAGAAACTGCATGCAAATTGACTAACCATTACATTGATAGTTAGTGTAAGTGTTATGAAATTCTGCCTTCACCTTGTAAGCTGAGAAACAACAAAAAGATGATTTACAGACTGGACAGTCAGTATATCAGGATGTACAGAGTAAGTAGGAGAGATCTTTGGCTTTGTGTATATTTGAGCTTCTTCCTACAAGGTAGGATACTTCTGATTGTGCCTGCCTATGTGCTGAAAAAGGGCTTTTATCTTTACGTGGTAAGAATCTTAAACAGCAGTTACGCTCAGTCCTCAAGCTTAGGGACAGTATGGTGCCAATTGCCAGATGAGGTTTGGAAGAAATTGCTTACAGAAGCATTGCGATGAACTTCTTTATTTTCATGTAGTGTCTATGGAATATATGCCACATAAATTATTGGTCTATATTGTCAGTTCCAAACTTCCAACACAGTACCTTAAGTCCTTTAAGCTGTTTGGGACACAGATCAATCTGACCACAGTGACACATACCAATCACTGCGGTCACCAATAAAGCAAAGGCAAGGAAAACAATTGAATAACAAAAATAAGTTATCATTGCGTAGTGACTGGATCCATACAATGGCAATGCCTTAAATAAACCGCCCATATGGAGTATTTTATATCTGATCCTAGAGCACTTCTATGTGCCCATCTGATAAAAGGAGACTAAAAAAAACAAACCACCTGGAACACAAAGATATTCACCATGATCAAACTCACTTGAAATGCATCCTAAAATTAAAGATTTTAAAAGAAAAAGAGATAGATTTTGTCCAATGCATTATTAAAGCATAATGGGGTCCCCTAGGTCCCAATTAGGAGACAGATTAAAAAATGTTTGAATTTAAAAAGATGCAGGTAGGGAGTTCTGCTCTCAGCTGCTTTGAATTAGCATATTGATGGCACCACAGCTCTAGCTGCAAGGAAAGGCAGAGACCCAGCACAAATTTTGCCAGGCCAACACAGTGCTTTCTGAGCGCTCCTGCCTCAGTCCGAGGAAAGAATTACTTACACAGCCAGACCTGAGCAGTAACAACAAAAAAAAGTTACAGTACAGAAATGTACTGGGCAAAGTATTTGCTGGAAGTGATACGAGGGAAAAAGGTATTCTCATTGGAGCAACATGAAAAAGAGCAAATGCTAAACCAAAACAAAACCCAGGAGGTTCCTGGCTTGGATATGGCAGGACATTAATCTATGGCCTTGATCCCTAACAGAGCTACGGCCACAGTTTCAGCATATAGCCAGGTTCTGGCACAAACCCGGAAAATTGTGTTAAAATAGCCCTTCCAGTCTGCATTAACCTCCATTCGCTTGGAAATTTAGGACAACTGGTCACAGCCGTTTCAAACCGGAACCCACATAAAAGATAGTTTTAGCTGGATATTACTTTAATTTTCTGCTCAGAGCTCCTAAACATTAAGCTGATGCTAGTGTAATACCTTACCCCGCTTTCATCCTGCAAGTTACCAGATCACTCAGGCACTTACTGAACCCTACAAGTCCTTGTCAGCACTGTGGACCCTGCCAACGGGTGCAGTGGGAATTTCCCATGACACCTGCCCAGCCTGCCTTCCTACCTGTCCCTTCCTGACCTGACACAGTGTCCTTCAGCCAGAAGCAAAGCAGAAACTGGTTAGGCACCTCTGTAGCAGCTATTAAGGAAATTGCTTAAATAAGGTGCTCAGGAGATGCTGATGAAGTTCGGTTTTGGTGAGCTAAGGGAAAGCACTGGGAGGGACGGTTCTGATGAGCTGTGGAGAGAGCACACAACCGACAAACTGGTGAAACTTACGGAATTTGCACACTGATCACCATTACATAAGAAGAGGAAAGTGACTCATTGTCATGGTTTAACCCCAGCCAGAAAGTAAGTACCAGGCATCCTCTAGCTCACATCCCACACACCCCTGCAGAGGGATAGGGAAAAGAATCGGAAAGGAATGTAAAAGTTGAGGGTTGTGATAAGAACAATTTAATAATTAAAATCAAATAAAATAGGAAAACCAAAATAATAGCAATAATAACAATAACAATAATAATTATTATAATGAAAAGGAGGGAAAAGTGAAGAGGAACAAAATCCAAAGGGAATGGAGAAAAGAAAACAAGTGATGCACAATACAGTTGCTCACCCCCCGCTGACCGATGCCCAGCCAGTCGCCCAGCAGCGATCAGTGGCCCCTGGCCAACTGCTCCCTCCCAGTTTCTATACCGAGCGTGACGCTCTGTGGTATGGAATGTCCCCCTGGCCAGTTGGGGTCAGCTGCCCTGGCCGTGCTCCCTCCCGGCTCCTTGTGCCCCTGCTCACGGGCAGAGCACGGGGATCTGAAAAGCCCTTGACTGAGGGTGAGCCCTGCTCAGCCACAGCTAAACCATCAGGGTGCTGTCAGCGTCGTTCTCAAAACACAGCGCTGCACCAGCTACTAAGAAGAAAATTAACTCCATCCCAGCTGAAACCAGGACACTCATCTTTTGATGGAAATGGGGTATTTTAACGTAAAGAACGTCACTTTTGCTTCAGGCTGATCATTTGGCAGGAGACATTGGAGAGTTTGCACATCATCAAGGATTATGCTGGTGGATAAAGTTTAAGAAAACACACAACTGTGCCAAGATCTCCGAGGATAAAGGTGAGGGGAAAATAATTGGGTTTTAGGGATTTTTTACTGTCTTGCTCCATTGCTAATAAAAACAATAGGACTAAGTACCACCTTTGCATTTTCTTTATCCTGGATAACTACGCAGTCTTTAGGCTCATGATGGCAACCCACCGCAGAAACGTGCCCAAATGCAGAGGCAATCTTCTTTGATTTTCAGTTCAGGGACTCCCTAGTCTCTGTAGCTTCTCAGGTTATAACAGCTCACTCTCAACTGTATGGTTTTCTCGCAAAAAGATCTTATTCAAGTTTTGAAGTGGCTCTTCTCCCAGAAAGAATGTATGAAAATGCAAACAAAGCCAAGAAAGTCACAGTTATAGTTCCCAGAGCACTCATAATTCAGCTCTCCCCAGCACACACAGTACATTACAATACTGAAGTTGCTGTTAAACTTATGCCTTGACTGCACTGTATGTACAGTACATTATGGTGGGTTTGATCAGTCAACAGCTTGTTGCAGTCTGTTAAATACGAGGGGGCAGTTTTACATCTGCTGCTTATCAAACTCTGTCAATCTCCTGGCCCCACTCTGGTCTCCATCACAACCTCTGCCATAGGTCCTGGGCTAGACTCTTATGGAAAAGAGGATTTTGATGGTGCAAGGATGGAGGAATGCCCTAATGCTTCCCACCTGCACAGCCTTACATGTATGGAACTGTGCCACAGAACGGCTGTGGGAGAGAGGATGCACGCTCAGGAAGAAGACACAGTTAAGTCACTCAGCTCTGAATACACTGGGCTCAATGCTGTGCAGCCAGTATTGTTGTTTTGGTGCAGCACCATCATAGGAACAGCAGTTCCTGATACTTCTATGCCTTATTAATCCCAATCCTCAGTGAAGGTTTTTGAACCTTCTTCTCTGAACCCCATTTAGTTCCTCCCCTGAGGAACTAACCAACACCCGCAGCTAAATCAGTACTTCTCACCTGCTGCTTCCTTAGAGAAATGTTCTTCCCATCTCCTAGAGCAGGGTTTGCCCTGTGCCTGGGAATGACATTGGGTCTTTGTGAAACACTTTTTGCTAAGTGTGTACAGTCACTGAATGCCACACTGCATGAGGGCTGAAACCAAGCTGTTTTCTGGAGAACAATGCTTCTGATTCCCCAGGTTTGTAGAGGCATACTCAACAGTATTCAGAGACTACCTAAATCAAGCTAATGCACATAAACACTTTCTTTGGAAATGCCACCTAAACATGTCAAGTGATGCCAACAACTTAAATCCAGACTCTGAAAGACTCTGTGTGAGCTGCCCCTTGTGCGCATAAGAGAAATGAGTCCACGAGTTCTTCTGTCACATCCTGTCCCCCAAGGGCACCCAAAGACCTCACGCCTTGTATCTTTGAGTGTAAGATGGGGGGCGGGGGGCGGGGGGAAAGACGCAGTGTTGCCTGCTATGCTGCAGACAGCAAAAGTAATACAAGAGACCCTTCACACAGCGGTGAATGTTCAGGAAGAGTCCCTGTGAAGAAAAACTATTCTTTGTGGAAAGCCCTGGAGTATTGATAACTTCTGAAACTGGATATATATTCTGATGAAGATACACAGAAACAGAACAGCCATCCTGGTCAGACAAAAGGTTAGTCTAACTCAATATAACATCTCCAGGGATACTTTAAATGCATAGAAAGAAGTATAAAACTAGGACAAGCACATAGCAATACTTTCCTAAATACTCTCTCATGCTCCAGATATTTGTAGCTTTACAACTGTGCCTTTAAAATATGCAATCCTTCCCTCAAGAGAAACTCAGGTCATGAAAGGAGAATGAAAAGAAAACAGTTGCTATGAGTGGATGCACATACTGCCACAGCAACATCAGTTGAGCTCCTGAATCTATGCACAGGGGAGTTGTTGGTTTGAGGCAGGAGGAGAGAACGTGCTCTCATGCCAACGTTGCAGAGACCCTCATGGTTAGGTAGGGCAACAGCAACTCTTACCTACTTACTTAAGACCTACAAACTCCACTAAATTCATAAACTTTTTCTTTTGTAGATCAACTACTTGAGTGAGGCAAAGAATATTTTTTTCTCAAATACCCTATATTCACCTTTAGCTTTTTATTTTGAATAAAATGCATTCATATCTTAAGTGTAGTTATCTTTCTTGCATTGAAAAGTAGGATTCTGCTGACTTCTTAAAATCCCTACTACCACTGAACCTGGTAAAAAAAGGAGGGAAATTATCTCAGAAAACTGTCTTACAATACTTTTGCATTTTTGATACAAATTGAGTAGCCATCTTCTCAAAAAACTTAGTGAAAATATATGTATTTGGGGAATAGCAAAACAAAATTATGATTTGACAGTCTTTGCTGTCAGTTCTTTTGATGTTCATAAATTTCAAGAATTCAGTTACAGTAATGGGGTTTCCATGAAGCTTATTATATGGGAAAGCAGAGGAATATACACAGTTATGCAATCAAATAAGCACACAGATCAATGCCCATTTATTTTAATAATGTTGTGTAAGATCCGAAAGGGAAAATAAATGTAGGTCAATGGGAAAGAAGAAGAAATCAGAGAGTTTATTCAATCAGCTCTTTATAATTGCTTTAAAACAGTTCTTGAAAAATTCTGGGGATGAGTAGCTGACATTTTCATATGTTACATCACTTGAATTTGTATTTCATTTATCCTAAATGGACTGGAATATCCGGAGTGCAACATGGCATATCTAGTGGCAGCTCAGTTACCATTAGGACCCCAGTTAGAGATCTTTCTAGACCCTAGAACAAGTGGTTTGCACAGATCTTACCTACTCTAACTCTGCTTTGCTAGCAGTAAACAGAGTTAGTACCAAGTGATGTTGTTGCTAATTTACCATCCTAAAGCTGATAGTGCTTCTAAAATCCCTGGAGAGGGCATACAGAAGTCCATGGCCTCTGTAGCATCATGCTGAAGCACTGCTGCGATCCTGGCTCAACAGAAGAATGCCCCAAATCCTGCTAACTCCCGTGTTACACGGCACCCGGCACGTTACGGGCAGGCCTGCAGACCAAAGACCAAACAGAAAGCACAATTAGTGTGCATGTCCCCCTGTTGCTCCGTTCAAGGTAAAACATTTGAGATTTTTGGAAGCTGGAGAACTACATGAACAGACAGGATTTCCCTGAGCTGATTTCTAAACAGCCTTACGGTGATCCTTATGGGGCCCGACGAAATGCACAGAGGAGAGCTCCAGAAAAGGCAATCACTCTATCTGGAAGAGGACACAGAGGAAGAATGCACAAAAGCTTTGGGTACCTACCTTGGGCAAGGTAGAGTGGGGCTACTAAGGCTCCTGGAGACGGTGTATGTGCATCGATTTACTATTGCAGTTTATTTCCTTTGCATAAGCAGTGTTTACCTTGCAAGACTACCCTGGGGAGGAGCAAACAGCTCTGGCCACAGACCTATATTTTAATTAGGTTTCTTAAGACTCAGGCCAGAGAAGCAGAGTCAGGCAATTAATGGGACTCAGCTAGACAGCCCTGGTCTCGTTATCGCAGCACAGATGTGCCCCCAGTACATGGAAACATAGAAGGAGAAGCCAGAGAATCAACATCTCCCTGTCCTGTACATTTCTTCCTCACAACCCGTCTTTTACCAGATTATACACCATGTCATACATTACTATCTTGGAAACTGTAAACTCTTAACACTGGGGAGTAGGAACTACATATCGGTTCTGTGCATCTAATTGAATGGAGTAATAAGTACTCTACAACAGCCTATTTGTTTCTCAGGCCACTGCTTCAAGCTGCTCTGACTTCATTTTTGCCAGCCATTTCTCTTGCCCTCTGTAATCTGCTTAAGATGCATGTTTGCTCTGAGCCAAATCATCTGATATGGGAAGAATCTAGTCCCTGCCCAGATGCAATGAATTGGCTGCTACTGTCAAGTTATTCACAATTTTGCGATGGCAGCACCGCTCCTAGCAGCTTGTTTTATTAGTTCCCAAT
Organism: Falco peregrinus; assembly: GCF_023634155.1. Classification (NCBI taxonomy): domain Eukaryota; kingdom Metazoa; phylum Chordata; class Aves; order Falconiformes; family Falconidae; genus Falco; species Falco peregrinus. Next base: position 63,396,075 of record NC_073721.1, read on the forward strand.
TTACATTAATTCCATATGTTGCAGTGTATTAATATCTCTCTTCCCTCTTGCCTTTAGAAATAAAAAACGGGATTTATCAGCAGCCTCTTTATACTGCCAGCATATAATTGCATGTGGGTTAATTGTTAAAGTTCTGAGGGAGTTATACTAAGGGATCAATCCTTTTATTGCTGTAGTAATGAGCTTCTAATGGTCGGCTGGCTAGACCTCCTGGCCTTCCCAGGGAAGCAAGCTTTAGCCATCTCCTTTCCGCCTGCTCATTAATCATTGGTCTCCCCTAACAGTGTATCAAGGGCAACAGAACTGCACTATTGAAAACAGGTAGCAAAAACAAAGACTCATTCCATCTCATTATCTCCACTAACATATAAATATAATAAGAGTGCAGATAATTTCCTTACATAGTTTGAAAAGAAGCCCTGATGGCTTGTGGCCATGGTAAAGACACATCAGGTCTGTCTTCTCTAGGTCACTGATTCACATCCTGGCCAGAATAACAGTGACCTACAGTCATTACCAACTGGTGACATGTTTAAAACCTCACACTCTGGGGAAGCAGCCTGGCATCGCCGACAGTTGTTACTCACGTAGTGGGTCACTGAAGAGCAATAGCAGGTTCCTTCTGCAGGCCAGAGAGTAAACCTGCCAATTCAACTGCACTCCCAAGCCTGGAAAAACTGCAATGAAACTTGGTGCTGAAAGGAATGTTACGTGTGAAGAAAAGTGTCAAGAAAAGAGGGGAGGAGCTGAAACTGGCCTGTTCAGGTAGTGGGTAGTGCAGTTTAAAGTCCATTACTTGGGATAGAACAGGGATGGGCTTGTTGTCCCATACAGTCTGTCCAGTCCTACACTACCAAACCAGCGACCCGAGAGATCAGCTACAGATACCTCTTTGGGACTTAACTTAGTATTACTGCTAAGACTCATGGTTACCTAAAATGTGTACCACAGCTATTGCATGCACCTCCTGCTGAAAGCATAACACACATGACTCCACTCACTTAAACATGCATAAGCTGCTGCAAATGTGGTTCTTCATCAGAGCATAAAGCCTCTTAGTTTGGCACCAAAGAAGCCACCTACCCAGGCTGATCCCCAGTCCCAAAGCAGCTGAGGAGCCACCTTCTCTCCCTGCTATAACCCAATGACTTGTGGATAAAACAGACTTCAACCTGAGGCATATGACTCAAGTGCTTTGCCATGTTTGGTGAAAACATAATATTTTACAAGACCAATAGTCTCTTTTCCTGGAGACTTTAGCCCTCATTTTCATTGTGGTACCTTTGCCCAGTTCAGGACAGGGTAAGAGGCTCCACATACTGCCAAGCGATAGATTTGTGGAGCCAGTAAAATGGCCAGTGATCAAGTGAGCTACTTTCCTCAAGCTTCTGAGCAGGGCAGGAAATAAAGCAGATGGACACAGGCTACGGACAAACCGCCAACTACCCTGCAGAGTTGCACATGTCTCCCAAGGCAAGTGCTCTGCACACTCCAGCCAGGAGGTCACCTAGCAATTAAATCCGCCTGCTTCCTCGCTGAGCCATCGGCTATGAGGTGTGGGTTCTGCGACTCAGCTCCTTTTCAGGCAATGCATTTATTTTCCAGTTGAAGGAACCTATATACCACCTCGCTGGCAACAGCAGCACTGGAGTGGTTACACACAAATATTTTCTGTCTTGCCATGAAAAACACAGGCCAGGTGAAATAACACTAGGCTTACTGCACGTAATGTAAATGACACCATCACATCTCGTGTCACACATTATTTCTACCAATGTGCAAAGATTGGGATGATCGTAACTGACGCGTGCAGTGTCTCTGAAGGCCTGGTGTTGAGGGAAGGAAGCAGCAATCTGGCTGTTCAATAAGCAGAAACAACATCTCATTTCCTGGCGGTTACCTCAGGATCTAACATACAACCCACGTAGCTCTCCTTCAAAGAAGAGGACCAAAAAAAGATTCTTACAACTGATTTTTTTGGAATGAACTCTCATCACCAAAAGCAAAGATTGTTCTAAATACTGCTGAGCAGGAAAGACTCTGAAAAAACACAGTGATTACAAAAATCAAATGGTTCCTTATTCAAAGAACTACATTTGGAGAAGCAAAACTGCAGTTACATTTCCAGCCTTATATGCTCAAATTGACTTCTTGGTGCCACCTCTGCACATTTGCCCTTGCACCTCACGCTTCCTCCATCCTCCTCTCCAAACCCTCAGATTCTAAACAGCCAAATTACTAACACAGGAAAAGGCAGATCACACTTGTGGCAACTTCAGTTTTGAGCATTGCATCCTGTATATCACTCACTACCCATGGAGTCAAGGAAGCTATTCTCATCCCAGTCCCTGGGATTCTTCCTCAGAGAAGGAGGGATGCAAAAAGACCCTCCACTGGCAGTCACTGAGGAACTGTAAAGGCAAGTTGTCATCAGGACTGTGATGGCACTGCAGTCCAGTCTACTGGCTTCAGTGGCTCTGCTTTGGATGCACAAGTACAAGAGCAACCCTTAACTTCCTAAGGAGATACAGGAACTTTGTGATCTCTCTCCATGAAACAAAGGGAGCAGAGGACAGCTTGGAAATTACACATTTACCTGTAGTTTCTGCATCCAGAGGTTTTTCTTTGGTAATGGACAAAACATTTTCCTTTAATTTTGGTGGGCAGGGAAAAGTAAACGATACAAAAAGGAAAATACAAAAATGTGGTATTTAATTTCATTTTCATTCATTTACCTAGGAGCAGCAGTAGGCAAACACTTCTGCCAGTGTTACAGCTTTGAACACTAGGCTACTGCTTTTAGCTGTAATACACTCTTACCTGTTGCATCAATCTGCTGGCTTTCCTGGCAAAAGGTCACAGTGACTACACGAGCTTCTGGAATCGCTGCTCTTGTAACGAAGAGTCAGTCTATCCGGGCAATACATGGCCTGGGTGCCAGTGCATGCCTAGTCCGGGAAGTCTGGAGCACGTAAGACTGAGAATTCACACATGCTGTTGTCCCCAGTGGAAACAGACAGCATTGAGGACACAGAATCCACATAATATACCTGCAACTCTTCCACAGATTTTATGTTGGGGCTCTTAAGCTTTCCCTTGCACTTCTGGAAGCCACACTGGTGATCACCTCAACCCTGAACCACCTGCACCCCGGGGTTTTTAGGCGCCCAGCCGTTCAGGGACTACACTGAGTGGGCATAGGGTTGAATTCCCAGTAATTTTTCTTATTATCCAGTCACAAACAGAAAAACAAGAATATTTGCTTAAACAGAAATGCAAGACTCTGGCACAGTGGTAGACAAGATTAGTAAACAATTTTTTGCTTTAATCTTTCGATACCCTTTATCATTCAAATCAGAAGAAGAACTGGTAAAATGCAAAAACTTTCTTTTTATACTTTGAATGAGCAGTAGTAAGAAAAATCTTTTTGCAAGGGTAAATCAATTTAATATTTTAAGATGACTACAGACAGAAAAATCTGAAAGATATCTTAATAAAAAGATTCTGCTTTTCTTATTTATATGCTTTCTTAGTCTGCAGAATTGAGCCCTTGAGTTCCCACCTTCCGTGGCAGGACAGGCATAGAACCCTCCACCATCCTCAGTAATGGGATGCACACCACTCATGAACCACGCTGCTAGCAAACCATATTTTGGAAATGCACACAAAATTAACCTAGTCAGAATTATCTGTGACCCAATTCTGGAATACTTTCTACCCTTGTCCTTCGCCCCAGTGTGAAAAGCACATAAAATGAAAACCACACCAGAGAGGAACTGATGTATGACGTTTTGCATTATTATTGGTGGCAGGTGTATAAGAGAGACTTGTGTTCTCATTTTCTAATTCAGTGGTGTTTGATGGCCAGTGTGCCTAAATTTAAGCAACTCCAGGAAAGGCAGCAGCCAATCAAAGCTCTGTCATCCAGAGAGCGATCTGTCTTTGGCTGTCAGTGTACAAATGCATAGGATCTGCTCGAACACCTATTTAAGGCATTAACAGCAAGAAGAGGGACGTAAACCCCTACCAGCCCTGAGCTATGGGCAGCAGAGCCAGTCCAAAGGCAATGAAGTGCACTGTCAGTGGAAGCTGAGGATTGCACAAACAAGTCCTGTTCCATCAGACCTTGCTTCTTAAACGTGTTACTTGTTGTCTAGTAAATTGGAACTCATCAGGATTAACAAGCTTTCTGAGCCAGGCCATGGGAACGGCTGGACACCAAGTGTGAAATGCTGCAGTTCAGAAAGCAACTTCTAAGCCCTTATTGGATCTAGAAAATTAAAGACTCGCACTCGCCTTCACAGCACCTCACTACCCATCACTTCAGGACAACCATCCCCTGCTCTCCTCCCGCCCAGTTTCAAACAGGCAGAAGCATATCTTAAAACAATTAGCAATTAATACAGTTGGCATGCAGTGGAAGCACCAGAAAAATTAGTGTCATCAATCATCTTTCAATATCCACTGCAATATCGAATAGAAATCTCATCTCCGTGTTATGATGCAGCTGAGAAACTGAACTAGTATTGCTATCAACCGAGATAAAACCCAATCTACAGGATTTCAACCCTCATTTGAAATTCAGTTTATTAAATGCATCTCCCATTAAGCCAGTTTCATTATTTAAACAACATCGTGCAATAAAAATACCTCAAGATTAAACTTACCATTTAAGTGATTTAGCTGTAAGTCACAAGGTAAATGGCCTCGCGTATCTCTTCCAAGCACAGATTAAAATACCGTTGCACAACTTGGCATGATTTGCACTCCCCACTTGAAAGGAGTCTGGTCCTCATATATTAGGGATATATTTCAGACTGGGACTAAGCCTCCTTACATGGAAGATGCTCTGTGTTAGCATCAACTCTTCTTTTACATGTGACGCTGCACCCACTGAAGAGGAGAACTTGGTGCAGGTAGGACAGACCTATCATCGTTTGGAACTCACAGAACAGGGGAGTTACGGGTCAGAAAGAAGATGTACCAACAATATTAGGCCAGTGGGCCTGGAGACGATGCACATGGAAGCATGGTTCACTCTCTTTTCTGCAAGGAGAACAAGGAGAAATCAAGGCAAAATAGTGGGCTGCAGGTGCAAAAGAAACAGTAGGAGATTCCTCCTCGTATAGTTAAGCTGTTGAATTCACTGTCATAGGACATGGCAGCTGCTATGTGTTTACAAGGACTCAGAAGGCAACTGGACTATATCCAGAATAAAAATCCATCATGATTTAATAAGTACAAAGATACTACCTCCAGCTGATGCTGGATCCAGCTCCATTGGATGCTGGAACAGTGCACTGGGGAGTTTTTACTACAGGCTTAACCCAGTTCCTGTAGTCAGCCCTGGGCACCCACAGCTGGCCACTACAGGCATTTTATGTTCTTATCCAAGTACCAAAGGGAGAGACATCATACAAAAATTTAGGTAAACAGGATGAAAAAAAAATTAACCACAGAAATTACTCTTGGATAAGCCCAATTCTCTCCAAAACTTAAGAGCCCCTTAATTTTCAGGAGCATCAAATTAATTTCTATATCCTACAGTATTAATTGTAAAGCATGGGTCAAGTATGTACTAGCTATTTCACTATTCTACAGAGGAGGAGCAGAAATTTTGTTACTGGCAATGGAAGAAAGGATTGTCCAAGTGTAATATTTCTTCATCCAGGAAAAGACTGAATGGACCTGTGGTTTCCTTGCACTGAGAATCATTCATCTGTGTAGTCCCATGCCAAGATAATGTTATTACTGAGAACAACAGCAATCAAATTGCTTAAAGGGCTTATACCCATCTGAGGATTTTTACTGTTCCCATTTTCCTAGGGTGGAGAAACAACTCTGTTCAAATTTAAAAGGCAGGCACAGGGTCAGTCCAGTAGACAAATGAAGTTTTATACACAGTTAATTGTTGTGTGAAGGTTTCAAGAAGATGCATTACAAAATGTTTGAAAACACCATGTTGCATTTGTGTATGTTCTCCTTCAGGCATCATCCTAGGTGAAAAGTATTCTGGCTGGACAATCTACCAAAATATAATGTAAGCAGTTACAAGGAAAAAAAAAAAGAAAAAAAAACCAAACCAACCAAGTGAAACAGTGAGAAATAAGTAAACATTTTTCTTCCCTCAGTATTTAGTAAGCACTTATTAGTCTCTAACAACTCTGCAAAACAGAGAATATAAGAGGTCATATTACCATTCCATAAATACAAATACCAGGGTAGTTCTGAAAAGTCTGTCCGAGGCTTTGCATTTCACCCCACATTTTGGTTTGGGACATCCTCATTTCTAACCGAGCCTCCAGAAGCTTTCCAGAAAGTGGTCCTGATTGCTTTCTCAGAGGTCATGAAGCCAAACCCTACCAGAGGTGTGAACATAGGTCAGTACCACCCACACTGTGAGTCTGCATCCCCTCCGGGTTCACACACGAGGGAGGACACCTTCCTGCAACACCCTACGTGGTGCTATCCCCGTCTACGACCATAAGCCATTTCCCCAAAATCTGTAACCACCTGCCCGAGTGTCAGTCACAAGCAGCTCCCAAGCAGGGCTGGCCCGCCATCCCTTGTCAGTGGGTTCTCAGAGCGTATGGCAAAACCCACGGTCTTCTCCTGCAGCCGCTGAAAATGCAAGCACCGTGTCAAGGGAGCATGAGTGGAAAACATAAAGGGTCAACCTAACGGATCTCATTCTGAATCATGAGAGCTAATGTGTACTAATGGCAGAGGGCTGCATCTCTCCTGGCAATGATGTGCAAAGGCTCACCCAGTGCTGACCACCAGAGCCACCGTGTTGACTTCTTACCTCGCAGGAAGTGTCTGGATTTAGGGGAATGGAGGAATCAGGCGTACGCGTCTTGCTCGAACAAGATGGTAATAAACAAGCTAATATAACAGAAAGACACATATAGGGAAATGGGATTCAATACTTTAATAAATTCCCTGTTTAGCTGGAGGGAATAAAATATGTAAATGAATGGCAGGACCATAAGACTTTACTAATGCCCTTTCTGTGAGCAGAATATTTAATTGCATGCAGGCTCCTCTGAACACTAACTTTCCAAAGGGGAATGCAGGCCATTTTGGAGTGAGGAGGTTGGGACTGATAGCTTCAGACAGATTAAATTTCTAATCTTACATGTACGCAACCACTCTCCAGCCCTGAATGGTGATCTCTGCTTGCTTCAGTGCTCTTTGCATTTGGGAAGAACAACACGCACACAGAGGCACAAAGACAGATAACTGTAAAGGAGAAGATCATTTGCAAAGCCAGAGCGGTTCACTGGAAAGAGAAGAAATGACCCTGTCACTACATGTAAAAGGAGAAGGGGTCACGGTGAATACAGCAAGAGGCCACTGAACCACTTACACTAATATTTTGCTTTAATTCTTCCCTAGTTGATTCTAAATTACTGAAAGAAAATCAAATTTTAATAGCCAGGGTAAGTCTGCTAGAATATCACATTATTTAGTGAGCCTAGAGGCAGGAGAGAGGAACCAGCAGTAGCTGATTTATATTTTGCGTATTTATTTTTTATATAAAAAGGACAAAACTATCCATATATGTAATTTGTTCACCCAATACCAAGGGCTTTGTGTCCTTTTGCTGTCATCAGATACGACACTGCAGACTACCACTGAATGACACTGTCAGTTCCTAACCCCAGCTAAGGCATTTTTACTCACTAACACAAAGGGAGACAAAACTGTGCTGACTGCAACCTTTAAATTCCACTGCCAAATTAATTTTATCTGCGTCTTTCCCCATCTCATCTAGATGTCATTTCCAGATTAACATATTTCTTTCTATATAATTTGTAGGTGCTTTTCTCCAGCACTGAGTCTAGGATGTGGGGCATTATATCACCGCTGATCACTAACTGAACTCCTGGTTCTCTCCTGCTCTTGGGCTTTATGAATATATCTCTACCCCTTCTCAGCAGGCTATTGATGGACGCAGCACTGTACTGCACTCGGCTGCTCTTGGAAAAAGCATGAGCTCGGAGTTCAGCCACAGGCAGGGCACTAAGACAGGAATTAAAGCAAAGGATGCCAGAAGGTAAAAAATGGTAAAGTGCACTGCAAAAGCACTAAGCTCTGAAACATCTTGACAAAATACCATATTATGGTGGCAAAGCAATTATAGAGTTCACAGTCTTCCCTACCAAGAGAAATGGGTCAGTTTTCAGTTCTCCAGCCTACTGTTTCAGGCTTTCTGCAGAATCAAACAGAATGAAATGGATTTCCACTTTGTTCACTTGCAGAGGTACAATTAATAAGTAAAAAGAATACAACTGCATTAAGAAAATCTGATACTAAAAGGTACGGATGTGTGACAAAAAGTGAATTATGTGGTTAGAGACCACAAGGCCATTACGACAAATTAATTTACTCTTTAAGCAACCCTGTGGCAGGTCCTACTTTTTCAAATGGGAAACTGGATCACAGAGTGCTTAAAGAACAAAGTTCCACCTTTTCCTCTATGAAGCCTCCACTTCTCTTTTTAAAACTTTCAGTTCTGTTTTGCCCTCTCTAATAGAAGAGTCCATGCCATAACCCTTCAGGGCAGAACATGCCAGGCTCAGGTCTGCTTCCAGTCACGGACTCTTTTAAAGATAAACAGATAGAGTTTAGCAGGTCAGCAGAATAGGCTGGCGAGGAGCAGACAGCACTGTTATCCATGTCAAAGAGCAACTTAAAACCGTTCTTAGCTTAGTCTAGCAGAAATCTTCTGTATTGGGGAAAAGTGTGCAGGACAGGGACTACCGGTGCCACTGTGAGGTTTGGTCCTGCACTCCTGCATTACTAAGGCCCAGAGTCATACACAGAGGGACTAGAACTGCGCATGCAGTTTACCTTGCGTTCCTTGCAAATACTGAACTTATGACAAAAATATAGGGAGGAGACGGAGAAACAGAATATCTGAACAGTACCAAGGGAGTATCCACAGGAAACACAAAGTATGTCTGTACGTTTTTGAATATGGAATGTATTTTCCCTTTACACGTCATTCAGTAGAAAATAGCCCAGCCATTTTAGCTGAACAACCAGATTTTATATCTGGGCTCTAGAAGAGCTGCTTAGCAAGAAGAGTCATTAATCTGTTTTCACACCAGTGCTAACAATTGGCTCTTAATTAGTGTTTTTCATAAGAAAAGACATAAATAATCTGGTTTAAGATAAGGTGACTTCTGTACCTACTCCAGCACAAGGCCCCTGTGCAACATCAGCAACACATGTCAAGTGCTTGAGGAAAGGTTTCCTTATGACCTGCAGCAGGGACACAGATTAATAGCAGATTTCAGAGTTCAGCTAGTGGTGGCATCACCTCCTATCCTCGCTTTGCCAGTGCACTCCATCAAAGGCCTGCCACGAGAAAGCACCCACTCGTAACCTAGAAAGGGAGCTCTCACTCTGCAGCCAAAGATCTAACAGTACTTGACAAAGCTGAAGGGTCTGACCGTTGCAGCACGCTGGCAATGCACTGACTGCGAAGGGCTTTCAGGAGCAAAGTGAGAGCCCAGCTTGTGTGCCTGCCTGCCACATGTGACCATTCGCAATTCGTTAAGAGGCACACACCTATGGTCTGCGTGGCACTTCTGGCCCTGGCCACAAAGGCTGACAGATGGACAGACAAGCATTTGACCTTAATAACTTGTGCAGATAAACAGAGAAACTGAGCCACTGAGTCAGGCTAAAGTGAATTTTAATTACTATTCTGTGCACACTTGCTTTCACACCTCCATGAGCACTCCCCCAAGCCCAAAGTCCATGGCTGGACCAGAGCCATTTAGTGCCGCTTCAACATACGCTGTTAGCGCAGGGCAGCCTGTTACCACAGCGCCACTTGCTAATGAACTACTTAATGGTTCGATTAACAACTTTTAACAATTGCGCTTCTAATTTCCTCTTTTCACTGGTGTTTGTTTATTTATTTTATTCTACTCCTCCCTCCTCCTCTTGTCAGGAAAACATAACCAGGAGAGATCTAATTAGCTGAGGATGTTTCTTTGTAAAAAACTTTCCTAATTACTTACTCTTGCCTACAAACCCCTGGTGTGTCAGCTTCTCATGTGTCAACAGCTTCCTGTGAAGCCTCATCATTTTGTATGTGAAATTTGATCCATATTAGAAAATTAATGACTAAGTCATATCGCTTAATATATCAAAAGGCAGCAGTTCAGAACCAGCGGCAGAGATGTCTCCATTTGTTTATGGATCTGCTTGCGTATCTGTCAAGAACATGCCACACAACTTTATCACATGAAAAACTTTCCAGTGAAGTCTCTGGCTTTAAATGGGCCTTTTTTTGCCTAGTTCATCTGCTCGCAGCCTAGGCCTTTAGCTGTCTTAGCTTTAGGGCAGGCTTTTCCAAAACAGCGTCAAGGAATCGTGATAAAATCTACTTTGCTATGTATGTATGCACTGACAGCATGGTACTATGGATCACAGGACTTGACCTGGCTTGAATTAAGTCCTTCAGTTGCATTTGTCCCACCATCTCCTCCACATTCATGGCTTGACTCAGGACTCCTAATTGGCATTTTGCTCTAATTGTCCTAAATGGTGCTGTTACCACTTTGCAGGTTTCATCAGAGCATGACAAGCTTTTGCCAACAGGGACGAAACAGTGCATTTCTGGGCAACAGCTTTGCCTGGGAAAGTTTCTCTGAAGTCAGATGAAGGAGAATTAACCAAAAATATCAAAGAATCTAAAATATTGGAAAACATTCTACTTCTTAGAAATAAATAACCTATGCTCTACAGCGTAATTATTTATAGATGACATGGCATCCACATGTGGTCTGGTTGGTAGAAGGTGGCAGGATTGACAGCATTCACAATGACAGAAAGCTGCCAAAAAACAGATTCTAATTTTAACATGAGCTAAGAGCCAAATCAGTACCAAAACATGCGTATTTTCAGTCAGGTGACGAAGCCAGAAGAGGGATTGCTATCCTGGGTGTATAGCACCAGAAAACCATAAGGGACGGTGGTGCTGCAGATGGAAGGTGAGGCAAAAGCTCTTGTAATCTTTCAGTAATTCAAGACTTACCTGAAGTGCCTTTGTCTCCAGACCCCGCATAGTATTTCACATCTAAGACTATATGAAACCAAACCCAGGTCAAAATCAGACCAAAGAACAGCTTTCAGCTTACCTTTGAGCAAAGGATGGGCAGCAGAAAATCTGGTTCAATGTTCTCTTTCCAGGGTATATACTTTTTCCCACTGTATTTCACACTACTGCACACTTCTTCCCCCCGATAACCATATACAACACAAGAATATAACACTACTTTTCATGCTTTGCAAGGGGCTGCAGCCTCATCGGTAACTGGTATAATACAACTTTCTCCATTACAAGGACTACAGGCACAAAATCTGAAATGCAAATCTTACTAGCATTTATTTTTCTATGAACTGTATTGGCAGCAGCAGGTTGCAAAAAAGGGAACCGTGCACTCTAATTAAAAGAAAATAATAATGATAGATGCTTGTCATGGTTTCATTGTGTCAGAAAGTAACTGAAAGTCAGCTGAGCTTTAGGGAAGGCACAAATGGGAACTTTTAAAGGTATAATATACACTACTGACATTTAAGAAGGCAAGCACCAAGTACAGAGCAAAGGGAGCTAATTTAATAAAATAAGGGTTTGGCAGCAAGTGTTTATTTGTCCTGGAAGGCTTTTTTCGTTTTTTTAAAGAGCACCATTCACATTGCTCATTTTCAGGCTTGGTTACATCCCTGATGGATAATTTTCCAGTTACTACCCTTATTAAAAAATACTAGACTATTTCACAGCAGTAGTCCCAATCACTGTAGCAATACAATGCTGTGTATTATGCTATTAATCTTCAAAATGGTCCATAAATATTAAAGACCAGACCATAATACTGCAATCTACCTTGAATAAAGGTAGCCCATAGCTCTTCCAGCCTAAGAACTTCATCTTCTGTACCCAAATACTGCAGTTTCCCATTTGCATCCTTCTTGCTCTAAGGGGTTCAGTGTAAGTGTGGTTTTACCTGAGTTTTTATTCCTTCTTTGTTATCTAAATGAAAGCCGAGGTCTCTTTTAAAATCTAAGCATGACAGTGAATACCACACATGTTAAAACTGGCCTTTCACTCTCTAAGGTGTCCTCAATGCTCTATGAAGGACTAAGTGGCCAAGGCAGAATCTTCAACTGGAAGCCCATATACTAGTTATCCTGAATTTAAACAGCACTGCATTGGACTACACTACAAGCTTTATGAAGTGGCATTATGCAAAAACCATGTCAACACATCGCCCTTAAAAATCTTTTTCAAACCATTCTCTGAGGTGCTAGGTCCACTTATCTGCTCCAGAGGAAACTGAAAGGGAAACAGAGAGAAAGGATAAACCAAGATTTTCCAGTTTGAAGGCTGTTTCTAACACTACTCTTTCACGCCAACAGTGCTATTAAGAGGTTATTTCCCATGAAGACCACTTCCTATAACCTTCACTACACTTCAGCCTGGTTATCAGCAGCTGCTTACCCACGACCCTGGGGGGGCGAAGCAGGGGGTAGCAGGCACTGTCTGCCTGCATTGGGGTGTGAGCACACATGATTGCCAGGTAGAGAGAGAAATTTTGATGCTGCTCTACTATTACATTGGGTCTACATAAATATATCCTGCACCAAAGATGATGTCATGTTGCTAATTCATCTAGCATCACAATAAATACATAACCTTGTTTAGATCCCTACTGTATCTTAAAAAAAAGGGTAGGAGAAAGATACAACTTCACTAATACGCTGTTTATTTTAATGCAGAAGCACCTACAATTACGTAAATGTTAAGTAACCATAGCTGATTAACTCTGTTCAGGTGAATTGCAGTTGAATGTGATATAAAGATTGATTTGAAGTTAATTATATGTTCTTTTAATAATCGACATTTTCATATTGCATAAATCAGCTGGTAGAAAAATGCTGTTATGACTATTAAGTCCCTCTTGAGCTCTAAGAGATACCAGGAAGATTTCTCTGAAATGCATGCAGCTATTTTCCCTCTCAGCTTCAGACACTGGAATAGAGCCTTATAATCACCAAATGTTAGGCAATTTTTTTCCAAAATTCAGACCACCTTCTGCACCTCAAACTGGTACCTCAAAACTTGAGCAACTTATCCAGAATTAGTCTAGAAAAACCTTGCCAGTAGGAGGCTTGTATCACAATGGCATGACAATCATTTCTGTCCTGGATATTTCAATTCACCAAAGATCCAATCGATCCTTTAACTTTTAAAAGGGATTACATAAATGATGGAAGAGTGAATATTCTAATCTCACAGAATGAAATGCTTTCAGTAAGAGCAGCAGCTCACCCAAGATTTTTGTACTGATACTGAGACATTCTGAGCATTCCACTGCAGAGTACAGTCTCGTTATTTTTCCGAGTCCAAATTATTGTCAACAGCACTTGGACTTCCAGAGAGGCACAGCCTTGCAGACTCAGTACACGAGCAGATACAGAAGTTCAAAACTACCATCATTTCATGTTTTTCCACGATGTTGCTTCAGGGAGGCAGTTTCAATTACCAGCCCTGGCTTCTAGCAGAGATAAAAACTTTCATTTAACGTCTTAGAGGTGATATTTTTCAGAGTTCATGTATTTCTTATAAAATCCCTGAAGCTACTATTCTAAAAGCACTGAACAATGCCAAAGTTATATTTATGTAAGTTTGATCTGTCACCTATATTTTTTTACTCATGGTTCTAAAACCATAATTGTGATAGGCATCTGTAAGAGTTAACAAAAGATATGATTAGCAAGTATAGCCAAATTCTGCTATGGGAAGCCAGGCTCTCGCCTCCCAGTAATCTAGCAAACACTGGGCAAACAACTAGAAAAACATCTGTAAGCAACAAAAAAAGAAAAGGGATGCTGACAGCAACATTTGTGAATTACAAGCAGAGAGTTCTAAAAGAACTGAGACTGGAAGTGAGAAGTCCCTCTTCATTCTACAAGCTACAAAAAAACCAGCTGAGCTATTAACCCACTTTTCATTGACTTAACTGGGGACCATGTTGGGTCTGTGTTCAGCACAAACCTGAACATCTTACTGCCACTGGAGTATAGAATCGTGCTTCTTCTGGTTCACATGGGGGTAAGAAACAAGGTGTCTTATGTTCTGGCTGTTTTGGGTATCTGGTCCTCATCACTGTAGCTGTGCTAAACTAGAGAGACTCCAGATCTGAGACAGCGTGCTAATCCTGTGAGAGGGAGAATTTCTATTACTTAACACGATGGTGCTGTACACAGAAGAGACAGGCAAAGCTCAATAGAAGGATGACCAGAAACAACTGTCAAAAAGTTACCTTTTGTTCCTTCTCTGCATTTCTGTTCAGCCAGCTTAGCATTTTTTGCACATTGTTTAATTCTAACAGGCTACATGCTGAACAGTCAACTGCACTAACAAAGGTATTGTTGATTTTTAAGGTTTAATTTAAAAGACAGGAGGAAAACTACCTGGATTACTGGGGGGTGGGGATGCTCAATTAATGCATTTCCACATGTCTAACAGAACTACAGATTTCCTCCTTTTTAATGACACCTACGTTTGAGGAATACAGATGTTTATTTAAATAATTTTGTAGTATGTATTTCTTTTACAGAAAGCTGTCTTCAGTGAACTGGCAATGAAGCACAACACTAGCAGTAGTTTTCTAAGATCCTGGTGCTAAACCTCAGACATTAGACCTGCTTGTACCTCTCAATGTTGTAAATATTGACATTTTATTCTGTACATCTTGAACCATGAATAAAAGTGGTACCATCTTAACAGCATTATACAGACTTTAAGTTTTCTTCATGACAGCATGGGGCTGTCTTGCAAGAAATATTATCACAGGCTTTTAAAAAATCTATATAAAATGCAGGCTTATTTTTGGGCATAGTCCCATCATTTTTCTAATATGGGAATGATTACAAATCCTCAGCCCAGAATACACTGAATTTTCAATGATTTTTCACCTTTCTGTAAGCCATAAGCCTCTAATATCAAATACACAGCTGTACTGGTATAACAGTTTGGTAGCTGATGCTGTAACTCTTACATTCCAGGTTGTCTCCTTATGTCAAATCTGGGCATGTGATTCTTCCTTCAATACTTCAATACAGTTTCTGGAAGAAACTGCCAAATGAACAAAGTTAGTCCACACGGCCTTCAGTAAATTTATTGACTTCAATAATATGTGGAAGTACTGTCAATACCGGCCACTTGGCTGTATTCACATTATTTTCTCTTCAGAGTGTCATCCTTGCAGTTCATGTAACCATCTTCTATTTCTTTACTTTCTTCACACAACATACCTTTCAAGTTATCATCCTTCATTGTGTCAATAGCAACAGATATACTCACGTGCTCCTTCCCTTTTATCTTCAGTGAGTTTCAAATGCAAAGGATGATGTAGTATCACACACGATAAATCCATTTCTCACTAAATGCCTTATTGTCTTTCCAGCAGTGTAAAACAGTTCAGATCGAAGACACCCCTTTTCTGACCACCTAAAATGGTCACAAGGAACAACTTCTAGTTGTTCCACAACACCTTGGAAGACTTCCTTTAAGTTCAAACAGTTCCCCAGTTTAAACTCCCAGTTCTCTCAAGAAACACTAGTGTCATGTCTCCTTTTCCGAAGACTGAGTGCCAAGAATTTCTTCACAACATTGTTACACTTTATGGACAATCCCAATCTCAAGGTCTGGTGCCTTCTACTTTTCACAAATCTTGTGTTAATTAAAGAATACAGGTGGTGAACCAGCAGACACAAAACCAGGAGAAACATTCTCTAGACTCTCCCAGTAAATCCATGCCTCCAATAGTTACTTCCAAACATACAGAATAAAGCAGCAAGATGACTCAGCTACCTGCCATTAGTAACTTTCAGAGAACTAGTTGTATGAGGGTAGTCAAGAGGGTTTTCTTGTTGGCTCGGCAAAGACAAACATTTATTCATATCAGGAAAAACAACTTGTAATGCCATCTCATCTACCATAACATATCATCAAGATGATCTCTCAGAAAAGTTACCCAGACAGCTGTAATTACTTCTTTTATTGTGAAAGCCGTACGTGCTCCTTGTGGAATAATATTTCATCTTCACATTTGTGTCCTTGCTCACTTACCAGCTTTGCTTGTATTCAGAATTTTTGATTCCTCCTCTCCCCACCCCATCCCCACACTCCAGTGAACTGGAGAGCTTCTGTTGTCAACACTTCTAAGCATGCTTTTGCTAGATGACTATCCCATTTAATTGTTTTAGTTGAGGTATAAAAACAACTAGAACTCTTTCTTAAACAGACATGAAAACCTAAGCCCTTAACTGAGCCTTCTGAGTCATTCAAGCCTGGAAAATAAGACTTTTAGTTTGGCTGTTCTAGGAAAGGCAGAAACAGAGAATTGTACTTGCAGGAGCTGTAGTAAAATCACTGCACAACAATAAAAAACTTTTTTTTTTTTTTTCTATTTGAGCTCTGCAGCTTATAATTGCAAGTAAGCAAGAACATGTTTAAATTGTGGGAACTACTGAGGAGATCCAGCAAAGAGTGAGTCCCAGTGCTTGGGATCTTGGGATCAGGCTGCAGCCACCAAGGTGGGAGACAGGCTGGTAGCAACAGGGTATAACAGCAAGAGCAGAAACTTATGAATTTAAGGTGGATACAAAGTTGAAAGGCAAAGTAATAACACTGTCAGAAGCCAGAAAAATAAGGAGCCAAATATGGCCACAAAGGCTGATTTGCAGGAAGTACAGGATTGCTGGTCAGGATTCTGTCTCCAAAAGAGAAGGGGCAAGAGCAGAGAATGCAAAACCCAAGTGGCTGCTCAAACAAAGGAGCAAGGCCAGAACCAGGAATCAGAGGTGACTAACCAGCTCACACATGCAAACAATAAGCAGCCCAAAGCAACTGCTGGGTTAAATCTCACACCCATTTGGATGCAGTAGATCACCCAGCAGTTACACAGACCAGTTCTGAACTGGTTGGGCTTTGTCAGGCTCTTTGCTGTCCAAGCTGGAGCCCAGATGGCGACCGAAGAGTCTGGTTGTTCAGCTGAAATCTAACAGACTATAACCCTTAAATAAACCATGTGACTTTGAAAACTGCTCGGCAAACACTAATTCTTCTGACTTCATTTTTACCCAAGCATATACTGAAAACTTCCTTCACCTCCCAATGGAGGTTTTACAGAGTCACGATACAGACCAAAGCACTGAAAGTTGACAAATGAGTTGCTGTGGGATATAAAATCCAGTTAAATGTAACCAATGTTTGGGACCCCTCTGTAAGTAGCATATAAATTGCTCATTTCACAGCCCCCAACAAATGCAATTGACAATCTATCAACAAATACAATTTACTTACAGCTTTCAAATCCTGGCGTACAACATTTGTGGAGTCAGCAATCTCAGGAGAAAGAAAAGCCAGATTAAAATCTGCATAACAGAAATTCCCTGACTTTGATTACAGTGGGCAAAAGGAGAGTTTAGGATGCTGCAACTGCCCTAGGTATTTTACATGAAGTATGAAGTACCAAGAAGAACAGTGCCTGACAGGGTAGAAGGAGATGCACTTCTTTTCTCTGGATCTCAGTTCTAACTGCTTGCTCTGCCCAGAGACCTCCGAGAGGTAGTACTGTAACAGCTCGTAAGCTGCCTGCCCTCCACGGCCTGACTCTTTGTAGAAGCATAAACATGTCCATCAGGACTGTTATCACAACTGCCTCAATGAAATTATTCCATGTGGAGTCTCTTGTCCTTCAGGAAACAAAAGCTGCAAGCGTGAACTGCATGTAGGTGTGGTTACACCTATGCAGATATTAATCACAGATTGAACTAGATAGACGAAGCATCAGAAGTCAGGACTTTCCATAAACAGAAATACTTAATGCATAGAGATGACTGGTAGAGTAATTGTCTGCTAATAATCTCTGTTAGTTCAATGTAATAATATAAGGCTCTGTTTTAGGCTCCAGCCACAAGTACAGGTCAGCCTCAGACTGACGTAGCCAACTTTCAATTCAAAGCAGAAAAAGGCAGGAATCCACAATCTGCCTGCTGGTTAATTACTACAACACAGGGGCAAGAAGCAATCTCTGTATCGTAGACTGAGAAACGATAAATTTGAGATGGAGCAAGGACATTACAACACCCTCCAAAGACACACCTGGGTTTGAGTAAAACAATTATTTTCAGCAGTGTTTTAAAATTGCATCCCCGGCTTCAATCAAGCGCATCTTGATGTAACAGGAATACAGTTCAGAGGAACTCGAGCGACAAAGTGCTAAAGAATGTTTTACATAAGACAGTCACAGCATGAGGAGACCTGCCAAGAACCCTGCTGGCAGGACTCAAGAAAGAGCTGAGCAACTTTAATAAGACGAGGATAAATGAAAGCAGAATTAAAAAAAAAAAAAAAAAAAAAGGAGAAGAAGAAAAGAAAGGCCAATGTAATAGAAATCTTGTCTGACTACAAAGGCTGAAGAGATGAAAGGCAAAAGGAACTTCATGTGTTTTCTACCTTCTTGTTTTGGGGCTCTGATGCACTGGCACATCTCTGCAAATGTCAGAAAGTAAGAAAGCAAATCAAAAGAAACAGCTCTGATCTGGGGAGTGCGCTTTTGAAAACGAACACATCTACTGAGGGTGTAATGTGGCACATCAGGCCACCTGGATAATGAGGGGCAGCAGATGAGAAGGAGGATGAATTATGTCAGCTCCTAAATGAGAAGGCCGATGGTGGCGATGGGTCCGTTTCGCTGGAGCTTTCATTAGGAATCATTTGTGCAGCAGCACTTTGGGCCTCAGCTTTGCACTCTGCTGTACGGAACAAGTGCTGTGGGTCATGAGATTTCAAGGAGTTAATCTCTGGCTTGGAGCCACGGACAACCAAGCTCTCTCCTCAGACCATTTCCAGAAAGCCTGCAAAACACTGAGCTAAGTCCATTTTTGTCTCCATTTTCCTAGAGCTTCAGAGAACATTGTGAAGTTAAAAGAAATTGCCTAAGTGTCCATGACTTGTGAATTGCATCTAAAAATGTTGATTTATCTTTTGTTTGTCAGATTTTTAGCTAGTTCAGGAATTTCTTCTGATATCCCAAGAATTTTGTCTTAAAATTGTAACGAGTAAGCAAGTCATATTCATGACATCCATAAATGTCATGTCAAATATATTTTTTTCTCGTGACGTTAAAAGAACAGTGGGAGAAATGAGTGTGTAAATTGACAGAAGTTTAAATAAGCTTTTGAGATTCTGTCGAAAAGCTTTAGATAGCAAGTTTTCAATGAAAATTCAGGAGAAATGTGGATAAGTGTAATTATCCTCATGAATAAACAGAGGGCTCAAAGAGCAAGTTGAAAATGGCATAAAAAGGAATAGCCATGGTCTCTTCCATTTATGTTATAGCAACCTGTTCCTTTACTGTGAAAAAAAAACCAAAAGGATGGATGTGTAAGCAAGAACAACTTTTTAACTTATGAGAAGTTTGGAATGAATCCTGTAATGCTGTTGCTGTTGTTTTTCTCATTGAATGTTGTGTTTTACTTCCACAAATATTTATGTAACTACATTTACTGTGAGTTACAAAATGAATTTCATTGCTTGTGGCTGATATGCAGAAAGGGAACTTCACAGCTAGTCATGTAAACATTCAGACTACTCAAGGTGCTTAAGGAATTGAAAAGCATCATATGACTATTTACAGCTAATCAATTAAACTCAAATAGCTAAATAACAAAAGCAGAACAATATTAAATCTTTTTTATTACAAACGCATTTTGTGAATTAATTTAGAAACTGGACACTGCTACGCTTGTCATTAAAACAAGTTCTCTGCTGGCTAATCATCACTTACAAACACTGTGACAACAGGACAAGAAAGAGGTCGGGTTGGGTCAGGTAATGATTAAGTGCCAGCACTACATTTTGATCAGTGCTTGGACTAGCTCTACTGTTTGATTGTCTCCAGAAAATTAGGTTCTTTTCTCATGAAATTTTGTATCATTCTGCTACTCAGTTTCACCTACAGCTACCGATGAAACTGTTGGGGAAGAAAAAATACCCAAAATCAAAGCCATGAATGAGGCTATTTCTGTTCTGTTTCAAAGCCAGCCAGGGATGACAAAAAGGTCAAAGGAAAGTGTTCTGATGAGAATTCTTCTCCAAAGATTTTTGGATTTACTTGGGTACGCATTTGAACCCTTCAGGGTTTATCTGATCAGAAACGAATTTCTGGGCAACCCTCTTATGCTCATGGGTCCAAGTCATGACCAAGAACGTCTTGTTGTGCTAGAAATGGTAAAGCAATGCAACTAATACCTTTATCAGAATTAAAAGATTGAAACGGAATCAGGAGAAACATAAGACAATTAATTGGAGCCCAGTAACTTTTTCTAGGTGCTTGGCATCATACCTCAAATGCTATTGCAAGGCATTTCCACAAAAACAAAAGATATTTATTATACATATTTCACACTATAAATGAAGGTGCAGTCTCCCTTTATCCAGACACATTCACATCAATACTGGCTTTCATTTGAGGATGCAAAATTGAGATGGCAAGAGAATGACAGAGAGACCTTGATTTGAGTGGTCTAGGGCAGAGTAAATTGATGGAAATACACAGTTCTGCAGAAATAAAAAGGATCTGCTGGCTGACAGCTTTTCAGCACAGCTGCTTTCCGGGCACTAGGGAATTGCACATTTTGCTGTTGCTTCAGTATGTTGCCACTTTAGTAACTTAAATCTCTGTCCAAGAACGTAAACATTTGTGAATGAAATAGCCTAGCAATATAGTGCCTGAACCCATTCTTCCCCTCTCAGGAGAGGAATAAGCTACAACATGAGCGCAAGCTGTTAACCGAAGTCCCTGTAATATCATGGAGACAGGAGTCTCACCCACAGCTCAGAAGTCTGCCCTTACTCGGAGCCAAAAGCTCCAGCTGGAAAGGACTGTGGGAAATGCAGATGATGACGGATGGTGATTTGGGGGACTAATGCAAGTTGAGATGAAAAGAAAGTTTGAAGGAAACTGGACATACGACTTAGCTTTTACAGGGTTACCAACACTCAAACAGAGATCAGTCCAAAGAATAAGGGTTTCTAACAGTGAGGGAGATTTCTCGATCACCTTTCTACTTTTCTGAATAAAAGTAGGGAATAACACACAGCAGCAGAGAAACACACAGTGGCATCCCTGGACCATGGGGTTGATCTGTAGTTCCCATGGAGACAAGTGTGGTTACTTAGTCATTGAGAGAAAAGGGTCCTTTCCCACGTTGCATTTTCTTTAAAATGTTAGGCACTATAATGCATTGTCAGCCTTCTTATTTTTAAAAAAGGTAACACACTTCAAATCATTGCAGTTCTGGTCCTTAGAATTCCAGATCCAGATGAAGTGGTTTTAAGACTTATTTCCATCACTGCTGTCTTATTGAAATGAAAGGAGAGAAATAATTAAGGGCAGAATTTGCTTCATTGCTTTCAAAGCCCAAGGGATTTCTGCAAAGAAATGCAGGGTTATCTCAAGCATAAAAAATGAAAGAGCCAGTACTCTGTGCCAGTCTCTTCTGTGTACTTGCAACAGTCTTGCTATGTAGACACAGTCCCTTTGCTTTCTACAACAACCTTTCCCATTATTATCAACTTCACCTTCCTGAGCAGCATCCTGTGTTTTCTGAACCAAAGACAGTGCGTTTTGTCAGCAATCCTGCATTTCTGGAGTAGATGGGGATAGGCAGTATTTGCATAGATTTCTTTGGTCAAAGATTGCCGTAGGTTACTTCAAAGATAGTAGTTTTCCACTTTTTTTTTTTTCCCAACCTTTTTTTCCATATGTTACTTGCCAGAAGTTTTTGAAAGCCTAGAGCATAAACCAAGAGCGGGTTTTAGTTGACTCTCAGCACTGATCACTTATCTTCATTAATTAGGGGGAAAAAATCCGAAAGAAAAATAATCCAGACATACTGTTTGGATTTTTACACCAATTCCTGTGACTGTGAAGAAGCTTCGGAACAAGAATTACTTGTAGAAGTGAGCTACAAAGGAATCAGAAAAACTGATCTATTTCAGAAACTTTTAAACACGAAGGGCGAGAGATTCTCTGAATAGTGTCTTCATTTTAACAGACCATGCAGAGAAGAAAGGATTTGCAGAGGATCAGTTGAAGGTCTAGGTCCTTAATTAGCTCTAATGGATTTTTGCACAGAGACGAGCAAGGGCCAGAAGGATGCCAGATGGGAGCAGTAGCCAGGCAGGTGACACAATTAGTGTATGACAATACAAAGCACAGAACCAAGCCAGAGACAAACAGCTGTTCTATTTATCACAAAGTACAAAGGCAAGAGCTGGAAGGAAAAACTGCAAGTCCTGATGTGGGACATGAAACTGGGTAATTGTAAACATTAAGGAAAACTTAAAAGCACTGTAAGCGTGACTGGACATCGCATTGAATAGGACGGGCTGTTCAGAAAAGATAGAGGTGCACTGAGGCAACACAAAGCGATATGGATAAACAAATTCAGATCATGCCAAATCAGAGGTGGAAACATGCAAGCCAGGAATTAGAAATGTGGTGGATTTACTTAATAGAAGGGGAAAAGTCATATTGGCAACTACAAGGCCTGATGTCAATCAGGAAAATTACAAAGGACTGAATCGCAGTAAATATAAAACACCATGAAGGATAATGTGATCCTTTTTATTAGGGTAACTGATTTTCTAGGGAGATTAGGTAAAAATCTAATACATCTGACTTAAGGAAAGCAATCAACATGGCCTCAGCTGAAAAATTATTATTTAGCATGAAGAAGATATGATGTAGCACTGAACTGTAAGATGAGTAAAGAGCTAGGCAGCATGAGGAGAGAATTGCTGGTGATTACAGCCCTATACAAGTTTAATGTAATATTTTAATTAATTAACAGTACATAAGGAGGAGATGGTATCATCTAGAACAAAAAATGGAGAAGCTTTGTCACCATAAATAAAAGGTGCTTTGTTTTGTTGTTTTTTTTTTTTCCATTAAATAGGAAGACCTTGCTGCTGTTAAGCTCCAAAAGCATTGAAAAAATGTTTCATAGCACACAGCTGTGCTTCCAGGCCCTGCACCAGAACAGGTACCTAAGGCCTGTACCAGAATTCAGCTACTAAATGGGAAACAGAAAAGAAAAAAAAAGGCACAACAGTCTGGGACTATTAATTCACCACTGTAAATACCAAGACACGTGACTGAGCATGAAAAACCTCAATTCCAGGATATGTACAAGGTAAAGTACTTCCAGTGAAATTAAAATTATTTATTGTAATATATTCATAAAAGTTATGTATTATATATAAATATAAAATAAACTATATCATTATATAAAATTATATAATTAATATTTTTATAATAATTTAATACTGAATTGAAAAACAGAAAAAGCATTCCTGAGGGAAATGAGCCGTTAAGAAATGGCAACTGTTTGTCCAAGCAAAGTGCGAGCTGATGGATGGTGTATGCCTGTTCTCTGTGTATCTACAGAGAAGGAAAATTAATTATTCAAGTAAAAAAAAAAAAAAAAAAAAAAGAAGAAACCTAACAAAAAAGTGTACAAACCAGCAACAAATACAGGCATCCTAACCTTTAAGGCAGAGAGGTTCTGAAACAATCGGAAATTGGTAGGAGTGTCAGAAAAAGTGCTAAGGTTTGTGATGGAGGTAATACATAACAAACATTTTGTGACAGAACTTCAAAGACCAAGCACCTGCTCTTTGCCCTTGTCTAGGTGCGTCACATCTGTCCCTCATTGCTCCGTGCTAACCTCTCCCCCACTGGCCAGATACGCAAATACCTACCATCAACTAGGTAGGTGCTCTCACGCATCTAGCACTGATGCAGTGACTGCTCATCTCAGTCCTGTGATCAGGATCCTTTCATCATGCAAACAACTTTTGTCAGTGCCCCATGTAAATCAAATATATATATATAATCATATATAAACATATAAAGAGTTAATATGTAGCTGTTGTATAGAAATTGGTTTATAAAGATAGTTGCACATATGCTAGAGATTTAGTGTTTCTCTTACTAAAAGATATTAAGTGTACGCAGGGAAAGGACTGAACTGGAATCTGTGCTGCATTTGCTGTGCTCTTCATTAGAGCCACCAGAACCCAGGGTGAGACAGACGTCTCTATCACACACCACAGAAACATGAAATTCAAAGGTTTGGCAGAACACAAATTCATTCATTCTCAAAGAGCAGGCTTCGACTTACAACTGAAAGGGTATTTCTGCAGCCAAGGGTCTAGGGCACGTCTGGGTCCCTCCCACTAGAACTTAACACTACCCACCACTGGGAGCACGCTGTAATTGAGACTGATGCCCGCCTGCTAACTCCAATGATTCGGTGACAGCGCAGCTGAGATTTTTATTATCTGTTTTCTGGCACATTACCTGGACTGACTTACACTCCAAACTGCCACAGCGGTCCAGAAAAGTCCCTCTCATGGCCACCATAAACAGTTGCACTGAATTCTTGTTCATTATTCCCTGTGAAAGAAAACCACTACGTCTGGATTACTACGAATCCTTTTCTGTTAAAGCAGCTCTGCATGACTCACAGTCTGTGGCAGGGGAAATGCTGTAGCTCTCCAAGCAGCTCTATAAAAATAATGTCCTTAGAAATCAGGCTCCTCAGTAGTGAGGGAACATGACCTACAGAGCTCTGTCCCACATACCATTCCTGCCAAGTGGGCAGGGGGTAAGTAACCTCAGCCAACAGTGTGGGAGCTCTTTCTCTTTTCAGTAAGAGGTATTAAGCGCATTCACCTTAGCAGTGAGGTCTACAGGAACCCAGTGTGTTCAGGAGACAATGTAATCTGCAGGGAAGAAATGGAGACTGTAAACCTCAAGAGAAAACCAAACTGATTAAATGCAGAAAGCACGAAAGCCCTGTCACAAGTGCCTCCAAGAGGTTCCTTAGTCAGGCTTAGTTTCTCTCAGTAGCTGTCGACTGTAGATGTAGTATGACAGTGTCTCGTCTGTCATGCTACTTCTCCACTGGATTGTGTGCTGACTCAGAGAGGTCAGATGTCAACACAATTTTTCTAGACTGTGTCCCAGTCTTTGATCCCTGATGCCCTGGCCAGATAACTTGGCAGCTTCATCTCTTCATTTCCTCCCCATTCAATGTGGTGAACTCATTTACAATAACAGATCAAATTTTAGAGGATACATGCATTAAGTTATACCAACTCTCATTCACAAGTGATCAAAGAGCACTATGTGTCAACATTTTCTCTGATAAGGATGTGACATCTGGAAGGATTCCCTACTGGTTTAGATTGAAAAGTTCCACAAAGCAGAAAAAGAAAAACCTCATTTTTTTTCTAAACCATACTATAAACACATACTTTGTCTTCACTTTTTTTTTTCAATCATCCCTGTAACGATTTCACAAACTTCATTGTCTTGCTAAAAACCCAAATCCTGAAAGGCACGACTATGACAGAGTCCAAAAAAGGAAGTATTCCCCTCAAAAGAATCAAAATATATTTCAGATCATCTGTGTTCTGATAAGACTTGCTGGTAAGGCAGTTGGAAGAAAAGTTGTTCTGTACCGTGCATTTTTACTGTCTTATTACTGTATGGTGCATCTATTTATATCCAGCACATTTCTTAAAGCTTCATTTTCTAGAGGCCTCATATCCCTAAGGCTTTCTAAAGGATAAAAAAATATTATGTATTTTTTTTTTAATTATGAATTTCCGTAAGGACTCATGATACTAAGAATCTTCATTTGCTGTAGTAAATCAAGATTCTTTGGGGCTGGCACATCAGCCCAAAACTTCAGGACCTAGGCACCCCTTCCATTGCCTCTTCTTAGAACTGTATTTCCTTACACCCACTGAGATAACGCTGTTTCCATGTTTCCTCCACCCTGTCACAGTCAAGCTGCTGCACTGAAGGGCTGTGAGATGCCTCTGACTGCTTCACAATGCTGTTAAAAAAGGGTATTCATCTTCTGTCTATTGTCATCTCTCGGGGAATGTTTTTTCAAGGTAATTCAGCCCTCTCTGTTAGCAAGGAAAAAAATGGGGATGTATAGACATACAAGGTAAGTATGAGATGAAGGCAGAAATTCTTTGGAAGGACCATGTTTAGAGAAGGTTTCAGGCCATCATGGTGCGCAAGCATCCACACTTCCTTCTACTGCATTCAATGTGATCATTTTTAATTAAACGCCTCTGATAAGTCCATATGACTTAGGGCTCCAGAGCTACTTAAAGGAGCTTACTTCTCATCCCATTTGGGAATCATCCAATAAAGAGGTATCTATTTAGTTCAAATAGAAATCGTATCCATGTTGGGTCATCTCTGAACTCTTTACAGGATGGCATCTGTGCGGATGCCTCAAAACAGTAGCACAGCTGACAGTTTTAACAGATCCTGTGTATTAGGAGTAGATGCAAATTCAACAGCTCTACCATTCAACAGTTATATGCAGAATAACACATGAGATGCCTAAGGATCCTTAGAGAGATCTGATCAGAGGAAACAAGGCAGGAGAATTCTCTTTTTCTGAGTATTGATCACAAAGAAGCAGCAGCTAGCTGGATAATTACTTTAACAGATAACATGGTGCTCGACTTAAAAAGTTGACCACAGGGTCAACAGCTAAAACAGCTAGATTAGAAGAAATTGGTTCAGACAGAATACCACCCACAGCTTTCCTGTTTTGAGGATGCTTAGAACTGGGTGTAGGTGGCAGAATATCACAAGTCCAGAAATGTTCAAAATCAAAGCCCTGAGGTCTCTGAAAATTCTTTCCAAAGGTAAATTATTTTCCAATGTCATCTCACCTTCTAAGCAATTTCATCCAGCACCAGTTGCAGCTGCGACTTAAGACTTGAAAGAGCGCCCATGTCTTTTCGTGTTTCACACCAACTGCATACAGCAGAAACACTGCTTAATAACATCATAAAGTCTGTACAATTCTTACCTGGTTGAAAAATTAATTTAATTAGACTGAAAGTTAATACAGATACCCTTTACCAGGAAATAAGCTGAGCTATTTGGTGGTTCCCAATTCCACAATTCCCATCACATATCAATTCTTCCTGATCAAGATCCTTTCCAACATAATCGGAGGGTGAAGAAATATGTGAAATCATATTAACTGAAAGGCATTTTCAAAGGCAGTCGGTGTTAATGAGTCCAACAAGGAAAAATATAGCCAGCTATAAAAGTAAAATAGCATGGCACTTAACCCTTTGCTAAGGATAGTAATTAGTGGAAGGTCAGGCTTGGTGTTAATGAGGTAGCATATTTACTTCATTGAGATTAAGTTTAGCAAAGCAATTGGCCCAGGCTAGGGAGGAACAGTTGCTAAGTACCACCCAGAGCAACATGAAGAAGCAGATGCAAAATACCCCACTCAGGAAATGTTAATGAAAAGACTACTGATTACCTGTGGAAACCTATGGCATGGGGATACCTCGGTGAGGGGAGGGGAATGTTAAAAGCACATGAATTATTAAAGAGGCAAAATCCTTGAGTTTGTTAACTGAAGGCTTAAACTGAACTCTTAAAACTTCCAGCCTAAAATCTGTTCTCTGCCAGGAGCACATAAATGCACAATGTGGAGGTAAAATATGGGGGACACCTTCCCTTCACCCAATGCAACCTGCAGACCAAAACCTTGCCGTAGCATTCAAGCAACATCACACAGTGCGGTGTGATGGAGGACATCACACACTACTGCCCTTGGCCTCACAATGACTGTTCAACTTCCTCATCTATGCAATGATTTTACATTCATGAGAATGCTGCTTTCTAAACTATTTGCATAATAGCTTGACTCTTCAACAGAGTCAAAAACATCCACCGGAGAGAAAGGAAACGTTATTAAAATTAACCCTACAGATCATCTCCTCCCACTACATCACGGTTGCTCACTTCCCCAGCTAGGTGGGAAAGGATTTGAATTTTCTTTCTGGAGTGCTGAGAAGGAGGTTCCGTACACCTTGCTCACCACCACTGCAAAAGCGACTGCATGGCTTTAGCTGGCTGTGAGTCTTAATTTTTATGTTTTGTGTCACACCCACAGCCCCTGTTCTTATTGCATCCTGAAGTGTTGGGCTTGACGTTTTCTGCTAAGCATATTTGTGGCTGCGTGGTGGGATAGGGCAATGGAAAGCACAGACTTCATCCTTCACACCCCCTTTTCCCGTAAGAATCTCTCTCTATTATTCCATATGGGCATGAGCCCATATGCCCATGGCTGCGTGCAGAGCAGGGTGCATCTGGCATGAGGCTCTCCCCAGGTATGCAAGGGTGCACCAGGGAAAGCGGTGTTTGAAGCAAGTATGTGTTTTGGTCAGGGATTATTCCTGCTACATCTCGTCCATTGCTTCAATATTCAGCAGAGCTTTGAATTCTCTTTGCTCAGTACCCTTGTTCTCTACACCACAAAGCATACACCAGGCCCTCAAAGACTCGATTCTGCTTGTCACCCTCTTCAGAATTCAGTTAATTAACAGGGCAAATGACGAAAAGGCAGTTTGTTTAGACATAGCAATAGGTTCTGGGGTACTGGCTGGTATTTGGCCAACTTTCATTGCCTGTCTCCTTTAGTACCTTGATTCTCTTCAGCAAGCACTATACCCTGGGATTTGCTCAGGAATCCTGAGTAATTTTCAACTTCTAAATATTATTATTAAATATCAAGTATGATATCAAATATAGCATCCTGCTCTCCAAATCCCATGTATACTGAGATAAAGCTTCTCGTCACAGATCTTGAGAAGACCTGAGTATCTGTAATCTTCAGAAAACAGACATCAATTCCTAGAGCACTTGGATCAACCTCTTCCATCAGCCCAACAACAAATTTTTCTTCAGCATTTTCAGGTTGTTAGAATACTCCAGAAGGCCTTGTGAGCAACAACTTTGAATAAAGAATCACACCGTGTATATGGCCCTACTGCAAGTACTGCCAGATACTTCTCACTATCAGGTCTCTGAAAATCCTCCACATTTTTTCAATCCAGAAAATTGTACATGTCATTACACAAAGTGATTGCTGAAATCTGTAAAGCTTGAGAAATCAGTTATCTCTGGCAGTTAACAGACAAGACTCACTATTAATGCAGGTTAATGTGCTAGTAAACCATTTGTTAACAGCAGTAATTGACCAATTGTGAGAAAATATGCTGTATTTAATGAATAATGTCAGCAAGACAGAGTGCCCAGAAGCCTGCTGGCATTGCTATGCGTATTTTTTTGCTTTCTGTCATAGTGGATATGGGTAAGTGGTTGCTTCTAACAACAAATTGCTGTCAGAGCCCATTACCCTGTGCAACAACAGAACTGGACTCTGTGATAAGCTAAATAAAACAGACGCTCAATGTAAACACAGAAGTTCTCTATACAGAGACCTGTTGCTCCCCCTGAGTTCAAACTTCATATATGATCTCACCTGCCCATGAGATTCGCTAGTTTAACAGAAGAGCTAGCTTTTCCAAACAGTCCAGAAATTCCTATATATTAAGCAAGAGTAGAAACAAGGCCTTTGGGGCTCTGTCCTCTCTTTCATTGAGCCTCTGAAAGGGCTAAAACATAATATGGAGTCCCAAATTATAAGAGGAAGAGACAAGTATTTATGTAAAAAATTCCCCAGTCATTCTCATCTCCTCAAAAGATAAAATTTCTTGCCCAACTTGCCCCAAAAAACTAACAAAATGTGCTTCAACAGAATTGCATTGTTTTTATGCTTCCCCTCCTTCCCACACTTTCCTTGCACTCCTGTTTGCAATTGAATGCAGCACATTAAATAGCATTCAGACTTTCTTTCATTGCTTTCTTATCACTTTTCTATACTCCTTTTCGACAGTACAGCTTTTTGGAGGTTGAAATCTTGAAATGCCACTGAGGAAGAAAAAAAGTATAAACAAAAGGGAAACCATTCAGTTATTTGCTTCCAATAGCAAACAGTACGGAAAAAGGACAATAGAGAGGAAGATAAAAGAATTTTGTGTCACTAATTCACATCTTTCGTTTTAAAAACTAAATGGAAGGCATGGATTGAAGAAGGAAGTTAAATGTTTAAGGAAAGTTTTGCAAATATACTTTAAAGACTCGTGTCAACTTTTGATACTACAAAGACAGTAGTGGCTCTGGAAACAGTCCAAAGCAAGGTAGGGCTCTGAAAAGGTGCAACCAGGTAGCACTCGCAGTAGCAAATCTAGCTAAGGACCCTCAACTTGTCAGTTTTACAGTATTCACATAAGAAAAAAATTATTTTCAAATATTCCCAACAAAACAAGAATGTTGTAATTCCCAATATTACAGCAAGAAATAATTTCTCTATGGCACAGAATGAATTATCTTCCTTCCATATTTTTACTGAAATTTTATTATAAAAATTAATTTGAGCTCCCATTTACCTTCTTGTTTGCAACCATTCTGGAAACATAATTCATCTTTCACAGGCATCCACTGGATTCCAGGAAAGAATACAGGATTTCTTTCAGAGCATGCTTATCAATAAACGTGCAATGATATATAATGGAAATATGGCTCTGAATTGAGACAGTTTAATTTGAGTAAAAAAACCTACTCAGCATAATTACACCCTAAAAATAAACAAACCAATGTTTCTCAGTTTAATTCTGATAAGTACCAGTTTTAAACTAATTAATTTTAGAGACATTGCTAATAAATCTTAATATTTCCCAAGGAATAATGAATGACTTGTAATTTAATTTTTAGTAAGATGTTACCAGGCCCTATGCTAATTAAATCCAGGCATCAATAGCAATTACTCCACAGATCTGAAAATGTAAATAAAATATTGAAATAAATAAATACCATTGTATTGCCCTGAAACAAGACGAGCCAAGAGCACAAAGAGAGAACTAAGGAACTGAGAACTAGAAGGAATTTCTGTATGCCTGGGTCTTTGGTGTGATTTGTTCAATATTTTATAACACCTGCTGCATTTTGCGTGTATTTCACACCAACAAATCTCTTCTTCACGTAAGTGTTAAGGGTTGCAGCTGACATGACTTCTTTGAGCAAAGGGCTTGTGAAAGAACCTTTACCCTGGGGCTGAGATGAAATCAAAGACAGGGAGGGACCAGAAAGGATCACTAGACAGAAATGCTGCCTCAGGAACAGGCTCATTCCTGTTACAGAACAGAGACTGATGCCACAGGTTCCTCTCCCCATGCTGATAGTCCTTGCTCCTGACATGACAAACTCGGACCGACTGCAGTGGGGAAGCAGCAGGCTCGGCAAGAGCAGGAGCTTAGGTGAATGCGTGTCAGATTTTAGGTAAGTGCATGGGAAAGTCTATGGATCACATCATAAACAAACATGTAGGGAAAGATTTTTTAAAATCTTCCTCTGCTTCCCTTGCAATACATCTTGTTTTCTGTATTAGAATCATCTCCAGGGATGTCAATCAAGCTGGAGATTCACTATAGTAAGTATTTATATGGTAAGAGAGAATCCTGGAAGATCTTACAGTTAAAAAATGCAAGGTAGGGGGAAGAAAAAAAAAAAAAAAAAAAAAAAAAAAAAACACACAGAGAAAAAACTGTTTAGCATCATGTTTTGGAGCTCAGTTAATGCCAGAAGATTCCCAGCAGCACCACTGGTATTTGCTCATCCATGTCCCAGCAGACAAATTAGCCATGCCAATTTTACAAATGGAAAGTGAAGGGCAAAAAGGCTGAAGAAATCCCTCAAGCTGACATAAGAAGTTGCAAAGGTAGCAGCAAGTAAATCCCACCACAAGTAAAGACCAGTTCTTTAGATGTTTGAGAAATACCTCTCTCAGGAACAGCTCAGCTTCCACATTTATTAGGGTGGGCCAGTGACGCCAGTATACTGAATCTGAATATCTGGTCAGGTATACTATAATCAGGCAGCCCAAGGACAGATGATGCTGTATACTGAAGTAACAGGAGATGCTAAAACATTCTGCCTTAAAATGAGGCAACAAACACAACAAAACAACACACCAAAAAAAAAAACGACCAGCAAAAAACCACACACAAAACCAAAATGTCAGTTTTCTTTTTCTTAATTAGTACCATTAGGTTTTACGATTTCTACAAGTTCCATATAGCAAAACATCACCCTGATATTAAAATGCACAGAACAATATCCATCAATTAATATTGCCTCCAGAAGTGACCGTGTTGACACCATGAAATAAATCTAACAAAGGCAATGTATCTTCCAGTGCTCACCTATCACATTTTGTCTTCAAAAAGAAGAAAAATGTTTCTGGCCCTTTCCAACGCCAAGTCCTCTGGTAAAGTACGCAACAAATATACACGTGAATACACACCACATTTACAAATACTCACAAACTCACTGAAAAACAGTAAACTTAAAAAAATCAAATCACCCTTGTGTCCAAATACCAGGTACTCCCTCAAGAAATAAGAGCCAATCCAAGATGACAGTAAAAGAAAAAAAGCAGATGTCAGGGCAACAAGTGTTCACAAAAGGCAGTCTTGTGACAGCTTTCCAGTCTGCATGCCTTTGCAGGAACAAAAGACACCTCCTCAGCAGTTGCAGGGTAAGGATCCAAAGTCTCACCACCCCAAATGTTTAGACCTGCTTTGCTCCTGGCATATTCCTTCACACTCTGGGTGATGCATCTGGGATAAATCTATATGTGGAGTCACACCGGGGGACAACAACAACAAAATGTTATGTAGCAGGAGAGTGTGCTGGCCCAAGGGATGCCAAGGAGAGAATATTCACCAATAGCCACTGGCATGCAGCATCACCGCTCTCTTCCTTCACCATGAGCACAGGTGCCAGACGTAGCTGGACAGTGGAGCACAGAACCAACCACCTGTTATACAGTGCCAAAGATGAGGAAGAGCAGCCATGGGAGCTGTGCGGCAGGTATCTGACTTACAGATGCAACAGCTGGGAACATGCAGAGTGAATGAAATATAAAGCTCACACTGAGTGTATGAGACTAAACAAGCTCAACCTAAGGAATTTTAGGCCAGCTGAAAAGTATTCTAACCTCTAAAGACATAGGAAGGATGTTGCAGACAACTCATCCCAAGAACGCTGTCATGGGAGCAAAAAGAACTCATTAAAAACATCTGTAAATATTTTAAAGGATATTTAGGAAGAAACATCAACATTTTTAATAGTTCTTGCAAAAAAAAATAATCAAGGGGTCAGCCTTCTTTTCAATCATGAAGAAGGGACTGTAACCATGGGTTGCATCATTCCTGTTCCCCTGGTGCTGCAGAACACTCGGGTATGGGGAGCACATTTGGGTTACAGCTTTTGGCCTGCTCTGGATGTCCAGCTTACATAGGCTGCTGTGAAGCATGTGGGCTTGAGGCAGGGTTGTCCCCTCGACCTTCATAGACTACATGTCTATTACAGAGTTGTGTAGGACCGGATTCACTGACCCTGGTGATATATTCCTATTGTATGCATCTGTTTCCTTGTGCAGAGTTTACATTTACAATGATTGCATAGAGGATAATTTTGAAAAAGGTAGAACAGGATTTGTCATGTCTAGCATTCAGATCAAACATGCTTCTGCTACCTTACCTACATATCAACAGCATAACTTCTTTTGTATTTCTGATTATTCTGAGTTTCACAATCGAAGTCAGGATTAATACAAAGCAGGCATGTAATATAAATCCTGAGGTCTCCTTGGGCAGGTTTTGGGACATTTTTTTTAATGTCAGAATGCTCTATTTATCATACTCCAGTATCTCATAAATAATTGTATACACTACACTGTAAACCCTACAGGGAAATTCAGCTATTATAAAGAAACTACAAAAAATCCCCACCTCATGTTCAGAAAACCAACTCATCCATATATACTTCTTTCCTCATAAAAATCTCCCAGGCACTTTCCAATTTGTTTTAATTACAAACTTCTATTCAGGGAACAAATGGTTTGTACGTTACTCCATATAAATAAAAATAGCCACACACAGAAATCTCTTTTTCTCCTAGACTGACTGAGCTTTTCAAGTTTTTTGCCAGCAGGTTAAAAAAATGCTTCTTACAAAAGAAATTAAAAATAATGCCAGAAATAGTAATTTTAGTCCAGTCTCTTACACAATAATCATTTTATGCCTGGACAATTGTGCCTAAAATAAATGTTCCTGTGTGCTCCCTCTGTTTTGCACTCCCCCTCCTGCAATATTTTACTCTCAATACTTCTAATGCATTCAGCCCTTCCAAAAAACAAGACACATTTCCATGGAGGACCTATCTGTCAGATTATACTTGCTTCTCTTCAGTACTTCTTACTCATCATCCTTTGAGACAGCACTTGGAAAATTACCCAAGTTGGAAGTCCCTGAAAAGTGCTTCTATTCAACTGCAATTAGAAACCATGACAGAAACAATTCCCAGGTCTCCACTCAGGCAAGCACTAGGGCTGCCCTGACCCACGTTTCTCCCCAGCTCTGCTCTGAGCCTGCCTGCCCAGGGCTGCTCACACGATATGGCCATACAACTGGGTGCCACAAGCTGAACTCACCAGCTAGTTGGACTTCTGCTTTTTCCTTTTTATAAAAATAATAAATTCAGGTTCCAAACAGATAGACTTCTTTTAGATATCATACAGTCATGCAAACAACTGTAAAGCAATCTTAAGAAGCTATTCCATTAACATGACCATCCCATTCTATGTAGCATGCTCTTCACCATTTCCCTCCTACAGAACAGCACAAGTTCTACTAATGAGCTACATTTAACCTTTATGAACCACTTTTATGAGCCAAGCTCATACCATTATGTGACGCTTCTAAACCTAGTTAGAGCAATTTCATAGCTAGAGAAACTGAAGCATTGAAAAGCAATACAACCCATCACAAAGCAGGATCCTGCTGGAAAGAACGGAATCTGCCTTGTTTTTTCACTCTACCTTCCTGCACTGTTGTATGTAGTGCAGGAGATGAAAACTACTGTCAGTATAGAAACAGGAAGAATTTAATCTTATTTCAGCCATGTCCCAAGAACACAGGAAGTGCAAAAGTTGTATATTAGGCAGAGGGGAAACTAGCATCTGACAAAATTATTTCAGGCATCAGGCACCACAAATCAAAATGCTCCCATACACCCAGTTCTTCTATTGAAACCCATTGATTTATTGTTATAAAACTACATATAATGAATTCATCTACTAATGCTGTCAGCTCCAGAAGGTCTAAACCAGGATTCAGAACTGGAAGAAGAGTTATTTTCGTGGTTTTCTGCCTGTTGTGCGTTTTGGACACCACCTACTTTCCACAATTCTTGAGGGAGATTCACAGGTTCAAAAGTCAATTTGCTGTGCATGTACAAATGAAGGGAAAAGCCAGGAAGTCCTGTGATTACCCACCTCACTGCATCCCCTTTTCCACACAGGACAGACAGTAAAATTATTGAGCTCGTTGCCTCGCTGCAAGAGCACAGGGACTCTTTTGCTTTGAAAAACTATTTAGTAAGTAATCGGGCTCCTGAAGTTGCTCCTCTACACTCCTGCTTACAGAATTGAAAATCTACACGAATAGCACAAAGCTAAAAGTGTTTTCTTCATTACTGGTTAAAAATCCATACTTCATTTGAATTTAGTATTTATTATTTCATTTCTGTGCAATTGTTTTGTAATTTAGAGACTGTGAAGTCAGCTTTATCAGGTGACACTGTATCCAGGGAACTGCCAGCAGAACTGACATCCAGCCAATGCACCAACAGTGACAGAACCATGCCAGCTGTAACCACCACAGTGCCAGCCCTCCACAGGGCAGGGGACCAACCACATGTCATCTGGAGTCTTCTCCCAGCTCTGCCGTGCTATGATTTCTATGACCGACCAAAAATTTCATTTTAAACAAGGCTGATGAAATGCAACCCATAAGCCTAGTGGTGTGCAGTCAAGCAAATGCTACCTGTTCCATACGCCTTGCAGGTCTTAAGGTGCAGCCTGTTGGCTTTGGTGTTGAGATGGTGTAAAAGCCAAAACAAGGCATGAATAGATGGATGGTCTCCCACAGCCAGGGTAATATTAATTTATCCAGTCTTTATAGACTTTATACTGCAAACATCTATATCCAAGCTTTACATCACTCAAAGTATTTTAGATGTGTTTTAATAATGCTATCCCACTGAAAACCTCTGTGGGCTTTGATGCATGGAGCAGAGGGGGGGAAACTGACTTACACTGGGAAATCCACAAATGTGTTGGATAAGAACAGCTAGGGCAGTAAACTCCTTCTTCACTGCAGGGTACAGCTGCATCTGTACAGCCCCCTCACCCAGTCAAATCAGAGCCGTATACACCCCAGAAGGCTACAGCACGTATTATCAGAGGGACTCTGGACAGCGTTACAGTCCATGAAGAGGGTAACTTAGTGCAGACCGATACTTCTGACAGACATCACTACCAACACCACCACAATTTTCTCCCTAAAGGTAGAGACTGTGTTTTTAGAACCAACGGAATATGGCTGAAATTGCTGAGACACACCCTAGATTTTTAGTGGTAAGATTTTTAGATGTGACATATGAAAGAGCTATTTATGATCACTCATTAAAGAAAAAATGTAGCACCCCAGGAATATATGTGAATATCTTCTCCAGCTCACCCACAGTCAATAGTTCCCATTCTGCTAAAGAATAAAGCCCTTCTAAGACCATTAGTAAACAACTAACTTCTTTGATCTGTTATTTTTATTCTGGAACAAAGAAAGAGTTTCTGAGCAGCGTAACAAATTAGTTCACCCATATTACACTATGTCAGACATACTGTTGTCTTGAATATTTTTCATCTCCCAGCTCTGTTTAAGATATGCAGTACCATCTACACCTTTTCTGAGCAATCACATATAGATCCTGACCCCTCTGCACAATCCAAAACAGACAGTGAGAAAATACAAGAAATCAAAGCAATGAGCCCCACATTCTCCATTTCCTTTATCTTCAGACTTAGCTAAGTCAAACCAATGTGTTTTGTTTAGTTTTAATCTTCATTTGTTCTCAGTTCGAGCCTCCTCTCTTCTCCAAAATGCTCCTGTGTTAGTAGGTATGATACTGTCATCCATACACCAGAAACCAACCAGTAATGCACTACATACTGAACCCATAATGCACGCAGGTCAGGAGCGCTGACGTCAAGTACAGGCACTGTGTGCAGGAACCATGAGTGCCTGGATTCTAGTGACAATGATTTCTAAGAGCAGAAACCTTCTTCGCATCGTAGCTCATTACTTTAATACTTTGCGTGGAGTATTATATCCATTATAGATAGAGGATGACATCTTCCATTAACAGCCCCAAGACAAAAAGCCCTTAACTTCCCATTACTCAGAACAGAGTTGCATCTCGTCACTAAACTTGTCACTTACAAAGCATTTAGCACCTTGTGTTTTTCTTGTAGACACTTGCAATTGAATTCAGTCCTCAAGGCAAAGATAATGCATCAGACATTTCCATTGTTATAAACTGTCATGGCAGAAGAGTCATTAATTTACTGGGAGTAAGAGTATTTGGATTCCCCTCCTCCTTTTCATTCCTTTGTCACACTCTTGCTCCTCGAGTGGACTTAGAGAATGTATAATCTTCAATTGAAGTTTTTGGGTTTTGAATGAAAGATGTTATTCTACTTCAAATAGAAAAATTTCAAGAAAAGATAGTAGTACTTCTTAAGGAAATGAAAAATCAAACTTTAGGAGGTTGTGTGTAGGTATGCCAAGCTACATTCAAAAACAGATGATCAAACATGAATTCATGTTTTCTTGTGCCACTGGGTAGATATTCTAATGCTGGAGTCAGTTTAAGAACAGGTAAGGAAAGAAAAATGAAAATATATTGAACAAACCTGGGCTTTAATACATTTTACTGCACTTATTGGTAAGAAGAAAAGACATGGCAGGTAAGCATGAAAATTCCTTTTCGTCCCTACAGAACATTATGCTTTAAAATGTATGTGCACCAGTTATTTTATTCTCTAATCTTGTTCTAGCTCTACTTTCTGACAACATGCTGAAGAGTCGATTCCTGCACCTTCTACTTGCATTGTGAAACACTTTATTTTGTGATTACTTCCAATCCAAGTTAGAGAAATTATTTGCAAAGTTGATCACTAGGCTGATTATGGGTGACAAAACCCAATCTGTATCATGTCAAGATGGGGGCAAAAAAAAAAAAAAAAAAAGTGATTTGTGCAAATCTCTCTTCCCTTTTTTCTGGGTGGGTTTTTTTTTGTTTGTTTGCTTGGGTTGTATTTTTTACCTCTGAGAAGCACAGATTCAAGAAGGGAAAGGAAGCATAAATATCCAGTCCTCAGTGTAAGTTAGAATGATCTAGATGACAGACCTGCATCCTGACTGCAGCTGTCCTCAGGCACTTTTACTAACCCCAAAGCTCCAAAGAGCATCTCCTCTGCTCTCCTACTCCTTTATGTGGCTGTGGTAAAGGGTTTGGATCACCCCTCTCACACACAGAGACACACACACACGTTTACTGGGACTGTCACAGTTGTGACTGTAGCCTGTTAGACTAAATGTAATACAGTCATTCTTTTTTCCTAACTTTGCGTCCCTTGCACCAAATGCTCCTCCTTTACCCTTGTATCACCATCCATACTGCCTTAACACCTGAGGCACCTTCTGCAGGCCACTTCCACATGCTCTTCAGCATTTGTTCATATAGCATAGAAAAGCTTCAATAAAAGAGAAAACTGAAATTTAAAGTCCTAGTAAATTTCATTATCAGTAGCAATAACTACTGTATTTTCAGCTACCCAGTAAGTTACAGACTCCCTTACTATTAACTCATAAAATAGACCAACTCCTTTGAGTTCAGTCACAGTAAGTCATAAACTATAGAACTCCTCACCACTGCTATGCTATGTAACTTGAATTCTGCTCTTTTCATTCAAAACAGCTTCCTCATTACCTGCCTCTGACATTTTTTTGCTTCAGTTCTTATCTGCTTTGTTCCCCTCTCATGAATTCCAGCCAGCATTCCTTTTTCTAAGCTACCTCCTACTTTTCTAGACTGTGCAGGTATGCTCTGATGACGGGGGCTGAAAACATGATGTGTACTGGTTATCATCAAAAATACTTCGCATTTGTTGAAGCTTTCCTTTCCTAGCTAAGCATGACCTGAAGTGGGAAAATATGGGCTTCTAATATTTCAGTCCTCCCTGATAGATAAAAAAGCCTTGAAGGACTGTGAAGAAGTGCAGGGAAGGAGAAGGAAAAAGACAAACACTGAGTT
Source organism: Falco peregrinus (assembly GCF_023634155.1). Lineage (NCBI taxonomy): Eukaryota > Metazoa > Chordata > Aves > Falconiformes > Falconidae > Falco > Falco peregrinus. The sequence continues at coordinate 63,435,359 of NC_073721.1, forward strand.
GGGGTCGAGGGGAGAGCAATTCCAGTCTCTATTGGACGGACTGGTCTTCCAGAAGTCGTGCCAGACTGAAACTTGTCAGAAGGAATATAACACCACAGGTTTCAAACAGCAAAGCCTGATTAGCTGAGAAAGAGAACATACCCTATTATTGTAATCTATTTAAGTTCTCGTAACGTTAAACGTTAAAGAAAAGGGAGATAGTAAGGAGGTAGGGGAAAAATAACTGGCTAACAAGCTGTAGGAGAGAGCCTTCTGAGTGTAATACTCAGTTCCCCTCAGCATACTGCTGAGGGGATATGGGAGCTCCCAATCTATTTTACTCCATTGCACTAAGTCTATTTTTATGACCCTGCCAAAGTTAAAGAATCACTCCAGTTTTTAAAAAATTATAGTTATTGATTTCTCTCTTTTTCCTGTCCTTGTAGGAGAAATATGACTTATGAAAGGTCTCCCTGGTTGGTTCGGGCTTTGTTATTTTTGAAAGAAGACTTCTCATTCTTCCCTCCTATTTGTTCCTCTCTGTATTCCAGAGAGACCAGCACTGAAACTAAGAAAGAGACCCTGGCAGCCCTGGTCTTTCTAAGGTCAACCACCACAGTAAAGAACAACCTCTGTGGCTTCCTTTCCTTAAAAAAGGGCCCACACAAAGCTCACATGCTCTTTGCAGATACAGCGCACACAACTGCATCCCTACAGTCACATCAGACAAAACTCACTTGGACACCTGCAATCACGTTATCAGCCTCAGGAAATAGGGATCATTTGGGAAATACATAAACCCAAACCTCTGCATCACAACAAACAAATGAGATCACCCTATACTACCAACCTCACCACCTACATACAGCTCTTACATACACCCTACTTACTGATGAGAACTCCTGGTCCAAGGGAGGACGCTACTTGGCCTTCCCAGGGCTCACCTAAGGTACACAGCATTTGCAGATATTGATTCACTTTCTCTGCTTACTGGGAACATCGTTCGCAGATAAAGGCAGGCCGGTCGCCATGTGTGGCAATGCATCTCGACCCCTCCCTTGGGCTGCTCTACAATCACAGGAATCCCCATCAGACCTTAGCCTTTGTCAAATGAGTTGGGCAGTTAGGTATCCCTTGACTGTGCTAGCAACTCTTGCACAGCTGAGGTAGAAAGCTGCTCTGGCTGTATCAGAAACATCCCTTATCTGAACATCACCACCACTTGCCAGCCTTCAACATCCCTTAACAAGCCTAGGAGCACTCTTTATTATAACTCTGAGAGGTGCAATATCACTGTGGATGGAATTTAAAAAAAAAAAATCCATTCATTACTGACTCAGATTGCAGCCCGGATGGAAAATTACTGATGACTGAAGCCAGTCACCTCAAACCCCATAAACAGCAGTCCTAAGTGAGGCCCTTTGAGTTCTCCTGGACCACGGGGGGCTCCAAATGCCTCTCAGAGCTCACAAACTCCCTTCACCTGTTGAGAAATGCAAAGGCATTCAACATGAATACTTCACTGAGTTCAAGGGGAACTTTTAACAGGTATATGTATTCCTTTGTGCATATTTTTATACTTCTATTCCTTTGTGTCTGTGTGCATATGTGTGTAAATTGATTTAGTAACCTCATAATAGGTATAAGTATCACCATTTCAAATCCATACCCAAGCCACTTTCATAACTGAAATAAATCCTATTTGATTCACCTTGTAAATGATAAATTAGTCAATGATTAAGTCCTGCTAAAAACCTATGATCAGCCTCAAACTGTGGATACTCCTTATATTCCTTTAGATAGAAATGGTTGTCCTAGTCTGAGACTAACATTGGATCTAGTTGCACCTAAACTCTATCAAGACTTCAGAAAGCAAGGGGGACAACTCTGAACCTCGTGACTCAATGGGAGGTCTCCTTGCCCTTTTCCATCTTTAATCTATGGATAAATCATTCCAGGTTAATTTTAATTTGATTCTTCTTTGTGTGATTTATCTATGTAGTAAGCAAAAGAGTGAACCTTGCCATCGAACTTTTTGAAGTCAAATTTCCACAAATTCCTATTAAAACTATTTCGCTCATACCTTTGATAGTGATTCTTTAAATGACTTAACCTAAACCACTCATTTGTGACACTGTGCATAATCAGAATTCATTTTGGTAGCATTTCTCTTTCCCACTTTCCTAGTTTAATTAAGATATCCTGATTTCAAACTATTTTTAACAAGTCATTTTTCTTCAATCAAAGGGCAAATGCTTTTTCAAGAATGTCACTCATCTAAATTATCCATCATTTTATAGTTTCCTGACAAGCCATGACAGACTCTACTACAGAAATAAAATCTACAGCTGAATTAACTTAGACTGTCTTACCGGGACCTGCTATAACAGCAGTGCACTGAATCCTGAACACCACCAAAGGCTGTGGTCCTTAGCACTAGCTTTAGTTTTTGCAAGAATTACCTATAGTACACAAGGATACTGAGTCCAGAAGTCAACTTCTGTTGAATCTACATAAAGCTAACACTATCAGTGAAATTATTGCACATTTCCACATATTACAAATAAAGCAACTATTTACAGTGGTACAATTGAAATAAAAACCTAGCAAAGCTAAGAAAACCCTCTTTTTTTTTTTCTTTTTTTTTTTTAATGGGGTAAATAGGGGAATCTGAGAACACCTAGATGGCCAACCCCATGTTTTGTGTTTTTGTTAAATTTTTCTAAACATTAAATAGCAAGAATGTCTAATTTCTCAAACTCGGGCTCTCTTGCCAGTGCAAAATCACCGCCAGCAGCCCAGATTTTTTTCTTGCTTGGCTGTTGATTACTGATTTTGACACTTACTGGTACTCTGTGTTGTGAATAATTCAGGGATGCTGAGTTGTTCAGTGACAAATTCTGGAGGGTAAAATGAGATCTGACATTGCAGCCTACCTGTTTGTGCTTCAAAGCAGAATTAATAAGCAGGATCTCTCTGTTAAGCCTGAGGGTTACTGAGAAAAGGTCTGAATCAAAATGCCCTCACAGACACTCCAAAGTGTTTGCCCCACTCCAGCTGGAAGGAACACAGCAAAGAGGGTCTTTGCCCAGCATTGTTCGGGTACTTTAACTATTTACCTGATTGTTGTAAATTAAGCATTTCACTGAAGTCTAGAACAATGCTGTTTGGTTCCAAGCCACACACTTAGGAAGAAAATTAATTTCTTCTCTGGAAAAGAAGGAACTGAAGGTCACAGAGGGCATTTGGAGAGGAGGAATCCTGGGCTCTACCTGAGGCAGCTGTGGGGAATCCATTGTGTGTACCAGTGCTGCACCCTGCCTCCATCCTACACTGGGGTCTTTTTTCGCTAAGGTTAAAAAAGCCCTAGAGTGTGTTCTTTGTAGTGTTAATTGATCTCAGAAATATCAGCAGAAATACTAGGAACAATGGAGCAGAGCTGAGGTCAGTAACTTCTTCCACAGACATAGCTGGATCCAGAAGACAATATCTACGAAGGGCCTGGAGCCAAACGCCAAAAGCCTGTAGCCCAGCCTGAGAGAATGCTGCCAGACCACAGGGATGGGGCAGAGCTGCAAGTCTCAGGACTTCTGTAACATAAAGGGCTTTTGGAAAGAAAAGATTGGCATGAGCTGCACCAGTCAAAGTTTGTACAGCTTCTGACTGATAACCGAGATCATCCAAGTGGAGTGTCTGGGCTTCTGAGTCTCCAGCATTATGGAGTTTTCCTTATCTCAGTAATATTTATGTTGACTTCACATTTTTGAGGAGAGGGATTTGGGGACTGGAGTCATCAAAACACACTTGAATGAGAAAATGCAAATTCCTGTAGAGCCCTGGGTTTGGGCAACACAAAAGAATTGTTTCTCCACACGATTTGCATAACAAAGACACCAAATCCCTCTTTTCTCTAAGTCCACGGGGAAGGTTCCAGCATACCTGAGGTACAGCAGATTCATTCAGCCAGACTGAGAGGCAGAGGGAAGGAGGCATTTATGTTCCTAAGCTTTCTGTAGCACAAGAGAGGGTAGATAGCGTAGCAGTAAGCGCTTAGTTTCTTCAAGTCCAAAATAAAAAGGGATGCTAGTAAAAAGCATAAGCTTTACAAAATCAAAACGAGGTTCTGCAAAACCTTAAAGTGCACCTGTGATTACTAAGCACTAGTAATAGCTCACTGTTAAAGACCACTAAAACTTTCCCTGAAAAGCATCAGTTTATCTGCACCGAAACATTTCTCTACTGCATTAGAAACCCTGTATCACATGCAAGACCAAGAAATCTTAAGCAAATCAGGTACTGGCCATTAAGTTGACAATTCTCATTTCACTGCCTCAGAGGCAAATGCAGTCACACAAAAAAACAAAAACCCAGCATCAATAATGAAAAATAAGATGTATAACCTGCATGCAGTTTTACTGATCTACCGTGGCTGTGAAGTTGCGGCCTATTATATGACGTGGTATTCCAAAACATGGGAGACCTCATGAACTTAACAGTTACTGGACTAATTTTGTCACTTGATATGAAAGACATTTTGATTAGGTTAAAAGTACTTTCAGTAATAATAGTGGTGAAAAAAAATATTTTTGGCCTTTACATAGCCCTTGCAGTAATTTTTTTTCTCCTACATTTTAATTCCTTGTTTTGATTATTTTTATGATACCTGAAATGGAGATGCTCTTTTAACACTTGCACTGTTATTAGGGATGCCACTGACCCCTGGCCTGAGAAGACTGGCTTTGTACTGTGTGTTTATTCCCATATACTGGATGCCATATGCTGCCTTTTTAACACCTGGCTACTCAGGGGTCCTCAAATGCACAGAAAATAGCCTGCTGCTGAGGCAGCACTTCTAAGTGCAAGATGACATGCTATATTCTCATTTTATTTCTTTATGAACCCTGCGTTGGACAAAGATGTTGTTTAGTGTTGCTAGAGTCTAGGGCAGGCTAAGCTGGCTTACGAAGTACATTAAATTTCAGGAGTTATCTGAATTACTTGATAGTTGTGGAGGGAGGGTAAAACTTTTTTTGGAAACTTTTGGCAAAAAAGCAAGCACACCTGTACCCTAATTTTTTTCTCACACATACACACATGGTCCCCATTTATTTATTTGTTACCATATATCCCAAAGCTGCCAAAGCTCCAGGAAATGCCCTGTATTGTCACACTGCCATGTAAGGCTGAAAGCTTGAAGCTAATCATTAGGCTGAGCAAATCAAGGGAGCTCTAGCCACGGATCAGCACTGCTGAGCTGGGCAATAGGGCTGATGCTCTGCAGGTCTGCTTCTGCCTGCTGAGGGCTCCCATTCTTTTGTTTTCTAAATTTTCCATGCGTATTTCAAATAGACAAGGGGAGAAAAAAAAAGTAATAATAGGGATTAGCTGAAAAATTACCTTGTCCAATCCCACTCTTAACCCCTGAGGTGATACAGTGTTGATGTTCCATGCCCAGCAGGTAGCCAGCACACCCTGTCACAGAGGTGAGGTCTCTTTTCAGGTTTAGAAAATGAATTTGGGTCATTCTGAGCAGTAAATATTTCATGACAAACAACATATGCAGAAAGCCCCACGCCACAGACTCAGCGAAGCGGATTTTGAATTTTCCATGTTAAAATTGAAAACAATGTTTCTTGTTCTAATTTTGGTCCTGATATAACAAAACTGGTGACCTGAAAGTCAACTCAGTTGGTTTCTTCCCACTTCAGCTCTGACCTGCTCTGTGCTCCTGACATACCCATAAATGGCACTGGGACCAAAGGCTCACAAGAATTGAGGAGATCAAGGAGGAGGGATCAAGTACCATTCACGTAGCTGCAGGAGTACTGAGCTGACAAAAGTCACTTTCAAGACGTTTCTTGACCCAGATTCATCCCTGGCTCTGTCAGCTTCTGACAGCCTAGATTTGGGGAAGGATTGATTGAAATGGCAAAAAAAGATTCTCAGGGTCTTATTTTGGACAGTGGAAACCTCAAGCAGCCTTTATAACACAGCAACAGAACAGGAAATGTTTACATTAAAATAAATGACAATTTGCTTCTTCCTGCCATGAGTCAGATCTCACATCAGAAACAAGCCAACGCTGTGCAGAAGCACAGGTGGGCAGGAGCTGCAGTACATCCTTCTGCAGAAGGGCAAAATGGTAAAGCAAGGTGCTACCTATCACCACCCGCATGCCAAGCCACATGTCCACCACCGAAAGCTCCATTAAAGCTCAACTGACACATGGGATTTGTACTTAATATATAATAAATTGCCTTTTATTCTTCATGGGACTGTACCTGAAATATATAGAAGTACTAAATATTTAGCAACAATGTACAGTCTTAATTGCTTCTCTCCAACTGTTTCAAAACCACAGAATTTCAGCCTGGAGCTAAGCTTGCATGTACAGCTAGACTTCTTACTACGTGTCATGCTAACATCCCACAGTGGGGATGTTCTCGCAATCAGGACAATGGTCAAATTAGTATAAATAAAATAATAATATTTTTCTGCATTCAGGGGTAGGTGACAGTAAAGCTAACTGAACCTTGATCTCTTTCTCCACTACATTTTGTTGCTTTTGCCTACTAAATTAGTCTAAAGACATCCTGAAAAATGACATGGTTTCTTGAAATGTGTCTGAATAGTTCTCACTTGTGACTCTCAGAAATAGCATTAGCACATGTTCTCTTCATAAGTTCACATTTTACGATAATATGAAAAATAAAATCATAAGAGCATATGACAGATCTTGAAAAAATGAAGCAAAAGCAGAAAAGCGGCTGCCCATTGGTACAAAATAAATAATGAAGAAAAAAAGACAAACTTGTAAAAGCCACTGCCTACCTACTTCTGATACACCACCTGCTCTGACAATAACTTTTAGATGTCTCCATCTTCTTTAGGGTCTTGCTTTCCAACCTAACTTCTCTTCTTTGTCTGAACTATATACTCCCTGAGACACCAAATACTTGCCTGTAAAGCACTGCATGCATACTAATGTAGAATTAGCTGGTGTCTACACTATTAACTGTGTCTACAGAAAGAGCAAGACAATCCTCAGAGGCTTAACCAACCTTATTTTAAGTTGAGAAGAATTACATGAATGGGTGAAAAATACTCAAGAGTATATTTTTGGAGTCCTCTCCATTATGTTGCAGCATTGTGTTTTCCATCATTTGGGTGTTACTTTTTCCTGTACCACACCTATTTCCCATCTCACAGACTTCAACTGAAATTGCAAGAAAAGAAATCTATAATGTAAAGACTTCACAGGAAACACAGCTGAACCAAAAAATCAAACAACTTGGACTTTGGATATTTATCCCAATATAAACTTGCTTAAAACCCTTCAGTATTTCCTCGTTCAAAGCACTATCTTAGAATAGGATTTGCTGATAATCTCAGTTTGCCTTCAATTCCAAAGAACAGCAAGGGCTATTTTCTTCTACATGTTCTTTAATACACTGCTTTCATCATGAATATATGAAAAAAGTTTGTGAATCCAAAGTGCTCTTATGAATTTGTATTGTAAAGATGCTTAGCAAGGAAATAAAGGAAAGCTGAGGGTAGGGAGCTCAAGTAATCCCAGCATCCCCTACAGGCCTGAGAAGATGCTTCTCAGGTCCCTCTACTTGCTCTAACATGCCATGTCAACAGGAACAATATGAAAATCCAGTTCTTTGAGGTTGTCCTACTTCACACAAGAAGTTTACATGCTGATGCCCTCTAAGCAGCTTATCATGTGTCACTGCATTATCAGACTGATGGCAGACATAGACTCTGGCAAAATTTCCCATGGCAGAGCTGTGTGACACAACACCTCCCCTGCAGACTGAGGAGTGGGAAAATAAAACATATTATTAGGTCAACTTTCTAAATTTTGTATCTAGGAAATTTTCACATATAAACTAATTTTCTGCCTTCTCACTCCATGTCAGCCTTTTTATAATCTCTTTCAATGCATATTACTAGTGGTAATTTAAAAAAAAAAAAAATTGCTTAAAATGTGGGTAGAACAGAAAAGTAGTCAAGCTAGCAGCCTGTAAATCCTTGTGTGGATATCAAGTTCAACAACCGTTGTATTATTTACTTCACTTACACATGCTAATGGTCTTAAAAGCACTTACAAACTGATCAATGAACCCAACAAAAGGTTGTCTTTAGCCAGCTGCTGCAGTGCTGTATAATAGCACATGGCAACCAGGGGCAACACCTTCCGAGAGAAGTGACCAACAGCCTGTCCAAATGACAGCACATGGACACTTCACTGACCTATAGCAGCAACATTCAGCTCAACTGCAAAGTGTTCTCCTGCGTCTCACACAGCCTCACCTGGGAACGTTTACATGTCAGGCTAAGGCTGTATCATCAGCTGTATAGCATCCCACCAGCACAGCTGTAGTCTTAGTTTTTCTCTGTGACAGAAGAAAAGTCCTTACCGATGTACCAGAGATTCACGCTGTAAGTGCAGCCTGGCAGCAACCTATTCAAGAGCAGACAAAGCATAAACTTTCTAGACTGGAAAAACTACTGGGTTTGGTTATCATTACCTCTCATAACATCTCTCTCCAGGGCACACCCCTAGCCATGGGAAGCAGCAGCAGTAGGGGAAGTGGGCTCAGCAAGTGGAAGAGTCCTCATTGCTCAGGCTGGTACAGTTGATGCCATAGCCAACACAGGCAGAACAGTTCATCAGCTATGCCTGACAGATTCATGGCCTTTGGTCAGCACCTGCTTTGCCTAGTGTCTTAAACTGGCTCCGAGAGGTGGTTGTGTTCCAAGAATAAATCTTTGATACAGAATACATCCAATTTCCTAGAAGTGCTGATACTTAGCTATACAGTATATGCAGCCTGGAACTGGTGTCAGCCAAGCAGGCAGATGACCTTTCTACTTATAATTGTCTTCAAATAAAATTAAAACCTCAGCCAGCTATAAATTGGCTTCAATTTTTAAAAGTCACTTTCATGCTTGGTTGAAAGTTCTAGGTGTGGACTAAACACTTTCATGCATCGGTTAAGTAAAATATAGCCAGTTGCAATGCTGTCTCTCCAGCAAGATGCGAACAACTCTGTAGATGACAGAGGAGTTCATACCCTTTGGTTTATTCTGTCGTGTCTCTCAGGTGACAGTGTCAGCCAGGGGACCAGCAGTGATATTTTCTCCTGCTTCTAGTAGCTGAAAAAGAACTGAACAACAAGCACTAGTGACCTGAACTGCATTTGAACTAGAATCCTATGTTGTACAAAGAGCCTCTGCAGCTGCAAGCAGTTCCTTGCCCTAGTTACAGCTAAAAAACAATCTTTCCTATACACAAACTTGAAAGTTTACTCAAGTTGTATGTTCTCTCTTGATTTTCCCTTACATGTTGACTACAAAAACAGATGAATGGAAACTGTCATATGTACAGAAACACAGGTTCAAAGCACACCATATGGGTAGAAGTACAGAATTAAAACATTAACCATTTATAACAGTCTCCTCCCACTAGCAAATACTCTGTCCCTTCTGAAGAAAAAAAAGGAAAATAAACAAGCACAGATGTATTACAGACAGACTTAATCACCTAGAACTCCTCTTGTCAAGCAGTTTTATACAAGAAATTGCTTTGGCTCCTGAGCAGCCTTCAAACCAGACATGTGAGGGGATTTCAATTCAGAAAGGTGCTGACCAGTCTCACTGTCCTCATAAAAAGTTTTGTCATTTCTTCATTCACCATCCTATGGTTCACAGCAAGTGATTGAAAACAAAATGACAAAGAAAGTCAAAGGGAGAACTGAAGAACAGCTCTGAATTTGAAAGCTGGTCCAAGGTCAGAACAGGCATAACTTTATCCAGAAAACACAGCATTTCAGCACAAGAAGCTGCTAAAGATGCTTTTGTAATTTTATCTCATGGTTGCTTGGCATGCTGCTGAAACAAGAGAGAAAACTTAATAAAATATGTGCTCTTATGGGCAGTTTGTTCTGGGCCTGTCTAAATAATAGGTGTGTTATTTTGAACAGTGACAATTATGTCTCTTCAGTAATAGCACTGTTGCTTTTAAAACATTTCAGTGATGGATTACTGGTGTGATCTCCACTGCAGTGAGAACTGCTTAATCCACTTGCTGTGCCGCGCAATGCCCCGGTGTACCAGGCAGCACCGTACTGCTGAACATCCCACAGCCATCAACTGAGACAGCACACGCTGTGCTGTCAAGCATTTTGCGTGCTTAAGGTACTCCGACAATAACCACCTGTGCAGCAATAGTGGATTAAACGCCAACAGGATTTCTCTATTATCACTCATACGTGTTGAAATAGCACCCGTAACACATTTCACCCTGAGACGCAAGAAATCCCAGAAAAATCAACTACCATTAAAAAAAAACATTAAGCAAGAGATTCCTCTGGCACAATTCAGAGCTACACTCTTGACATAAAAGAGCAATAGCAGATAAGGATCTGGCCCATCCAATTTTAATTCTTTAATTATAGACATTCTTTAAAAATAAATAATTGAACTGTCAGTTCCGTCTAACTGTCTCATTACTGTTCATTCGTTTCCTGTCAGAACCACAAAAATAGTTAGGAGAAGGGTTCTGCGTAACAAGAGGGCTCAGAAGGGAAAGGGGAGGGTGTTACATGTGAAAGGGAGGGCATAGTACGCAGCACAGAGATCACGGCAGGGGAAGCAGATCAGTGGGCCAGTCAGTACCGAGGTGTGGGATAGTAAACTGTACCTAGAGCAGTGAGGCTTGGAAGCTGTTAAAAGAGTGTAGGTTAAGTTAAAGGGGACATTATGTACCAAGGAAAGATTAATTTCATGTCCCCTCTGTCCTCCAAGTGTAAAAAAGGCCCCTAACAACCCAGTTCTCAACAGTGGAAGGAAATCATGCTAAGGCATACCCTCCAACCCACTTATCAGCACATCCAGAGATCCCTCCTGTGCCACTAGCAGAAGAAAGCCTCACAGCCAGTATTTTTCATTGAAAACAGCACTGAAAACTACCCACTTGGCAACTAATGAATATACCCTTATTTTCCTGCCTTTCTTATGCTACAGGCTGTGAGACTGACCGATCATATGAATTTCAGAGCAGCTTCTGTATGGAGAAAGTAGTTAAAACAGCCTAAAGCCGTAATATCAGCCTGCCTGTACCTAGTACATTCATCTGTTAACCATGTCCCACCCTTGCTGGATCTCTTTCCAGAGAAGAACAATGCCCAGCTCCAGAGAGTAAGCTAGAGGTGTCAGGGCAGGAGGATGTCAGAGTGCAATGCTCAGCTCCTGCGGAATCCCAGTCCGACCTCCACCGCTGCTGTGTGTTCAGAGGACAGCTGGGGAGCAATGGAATGGGTGGATGGCAAACCAAACAGGAACCACCCACACTGACCAACTCTTGCACTCTGCCTTCCAGTAGAAGGGCATTTAACTCTGTCCTTTGCTCTCCATGGGCTGTGGATTCATATACTTTTAATAATGAAAAAACAGCGTTAAAGTTACTTTGCAGTCCGTACGACCACATCACTACTGTACAGTGAACTGCAATCCTTTCTGGCATTAACCAGCATTGCAACAGCTTTGCCTTATACCCAACATGAGGGCAAGTGCCATCAGGTTGGTTGAATTAATCTCTGTATATAGCACAGGAGTAACTGTACACCTTCAAACCCACATTCATCTGAAAACTGTGGTCATCTTGTGTTGATGTCTACAAAGTTTACATATATATGTAAACCAAACTATCATAAGAATAGATGTCAAAATAAACAGCAGAATTACAATTGATCATACAGCTATAGTAAATCTTTGTTTCTCTCCTTGTAAATGCTGTCTACAACAGTAACTATTAAATATGAACCATCACTGTATCAGATCTTGGTTCACTCGTATCACTTCTCTGCAACATGAGAGTTCAAAAAATGGAGCATTTATTCAATTGTGTCTGATTATGAGACTAATATAACTGATTCTCTGACTAATAAGCATACTAGTGGGAATTTTCTTGGTCCAGAGAATTCAGCGACTAATGACACAAAGCCATGTTTTGGCAGAAGCACCATACAGATGTTTTACATACAATTCCACAGTCTAGCCAGCTTGAGAAATCCAAGCTAAATCCAAATAGATCAAGCTGATAACAACTGCTGCAGTACCACGTGATAACACATGGTTATTACATATCATTATCACACAAAGTCACCATATGTAGCTTGTCTCTGTCTACACAGGCAAGAACCAAACTGTAATAAACGATTACCATATTACTAGGGTGAATAAACCCATGGTGTTCTAGGGCTGGGTTTCTGAAAATGATGACTGCTAATCACAGTCTAATGTTTACTGCCACTCTGCTCTATTCAAATTGTCAGCACGTGTGTGCATAGGCAAGGACCTCCAAGGGGCTTCATGGTACAAGAGATCTGCCAGAAGCTGGGAACCATCCCTCTTCTGCATGGCATCATGAGGAGGGTTCTTCTGTTCAGATAGTCAGGAAAAAATTATAGAAGGATATGGAAAGCCTCAAACCTAAACCACTCAACATATAAGCACTTTCATTGTAGCATTTTGGACCTTTGCTGTTCCCCGGTTTAACTGCCCATTTAAATTTCATGTTCAGCTTTGAGCAGAGCTGTGTGAAGAAACATTTGGATGTCTCAAACAGTCCCTCCCCCTTCTCCACAAATTATCATTTCCCCATAATAACAGAAGGAGCCAGCTTTCTGTTAATTGCTCTGTAAAAGAGTGTGCCTCGGGGCTTTATTAAGAAAGATTTCTGAGAGACTGAACCACGTGTGACCTAAATTGGCTTCATAAGTGGTTTCTGGAGGCCAGAGAGCAGTATTCACAAGCATAATCGCCTTTCACCTTAATGTTAATTATATAGTTTATCATTTGAAATAAGTCATGGCCATGAGCTGAAGCATTTGCAAAGTAAACATGTCAGGAAAGCAAGATACTGTAAAATGAACAGAAGTAGTCAATTCAGCACTATTAAAAATTCCCTTTGTTTTTACCCTCAATCTCTAGTGTGGCCTGAGCAGAAAACAATCATTGTTCTCTAAAAGAAGACAGCAAATTTTCACCTCTACAGGTTCCTTTGTTTAAAAAAAAATTTAAAAATATGCATAGCTCTTTTCCTCCAGATATGAAAATACAAAGGCCTTGCTGGTTGACAACAATCTGAAGAGCTAAAAGTGCTTCAGGGTCTAATAAAATACATTTCCCCTTTAAAAAAAAAAAGTTTCCCATAACCTATTTCTGAATAACATTTTTCTTTTTTTTTTTCTTCTTCTTCCCTTTTCTAGATCAAGGATATTTATGCAAAAACAGGATCTTTATTTCTGGAATGTATTTTACTCTACCAAAGTCAATATGCCTCGTTTTTGACAGTGCCTTTTTCTGCTGGGGTTTGTTATATACTGCGTAAGTGTGGACAACAAGAAGCCAACCAAAATCACCATGACCCAGGAAGCAAAGTCTCCGACCCAAAGAGATGGCATCCAGGACTGACTGAGCAGGTGGAGGGGGGGTCCTCCCCCTCTGCTCTGCCCTGGGGAGGCGCATCTGGAGCGCTGGGCCCAGTGCTGGGCTCCCCAGTTCCAGAGGGACAGGGAGCTGCTGGGGAGGGGCCGGCGGGGGCTGCGAAGGGGGTGAGGGGCTGGAGCATCTCCCCGGGGAGGAAGGGCTGAGCGGGCGGGGGCTGTTCAGCCTGGAGAGGAGCAGCCGAGAGGGGATGTCACCCATGGCTGCAGGTATCCCAGGGCGGGTGCCCAGGGGACGGGGCCAGGCTCTTCCCAGCGGTGCCCAGCGGCGGGACGAGGGGCACCGGGCACAAACCGCCACACGGCCGGTTTCCTCTGAGCAGGAGGGAGAACGTGTGTCCCTGGCAGGTGGCGGGGCGCTGGGCCGGGCTGCCCAGAGCGGCTGGGGAGGCTCCTTCTCTGGTGACATTCCCACCCACCTGGATGTGACTCTGTGCAACCTGCCCTAGAAGAGCCTGCGGGAGCAGGGGTTGGACTGGGTGATCTCCAGAGGTCCTTTCCCACCCCAGCCATTCTGTGTGAATCTGTGTAATCCCGTGATCTGAACCAGTAGGGTTGTTCTTACACACTGCCTGTATAATAGCTCCTTTCTCTGTTAGCTCTTTTATGTTTCTTTACAGAACTGAAGACTAAGCTTCCTGCAGGACAATTTTCTTAATATCTGACATACCCTATAAACTAAGCAATACTTTGTAGGCCTGCACCACCCCATTGGGTCATACTGGATATTAGTTACAAGTCTAAAAGATGACATAAATACTAGAAGTAGTATTGGGAAGCACTTCCTTAAAGATTACAAGAATAATGTTTAGATAAAGGATTTCTCACCTCTTTCAGGATATTAACTGCAGAGAGAAAAGAATGATGATGGCATTGACTAAGCACACAGTAGAATAAAAAACTAAGGAAAATTATTAAGACTTTTTTAGTTCATTATTATCATACATAACATTTAATTTTCCTTTATAGGCTACAGTTTAAGCCTTCAGTCAAACCTCCAGAAAGGCATTCACGGTGTTCAGTTCTCTGTCCAAATGAGTTGTCCTCTAAAATCCACCGTGAGATCCTTAGACTGTGTTTCCTTTCTCTTTGTAGCATTTCAGGTTACACATGCTGCTTGAAAACATACTTAGTACTGAAGTCTGTCAGTGCTGAGAATGTCTATGAACACTTCCAGGTGTTTAGAGGGAAGATGCAAGAATCCCCATTACAGATTATTAGCAAAATTGTTGCATTAAAGTCTTATTGCCTTTCAAATTTCACTGATGTCTATTTCATTTCTTAGGAAAATGAGTAAACGCCAATACCTAGTTGATCACTTTTCTGGCACTTTGGATAACTTGTGTCCCGTTACTAACATATTTTCTGAGATGTATCTTTTTGCCGGTACTATATTCCTCTCTATTTTCACATTGTTAAATAACAGCTGAGGAGTCTTATATGCAGCAGTTGATTCAGATGCATTATTATATTCAGGTGGAACTGTCATACCTTAAGACATCGCTCCGATTGCTCTGGCAGTCAGCCTTTTCCAGGTCTTGCTGTAAAAACTGCTAGTTTATAGCAAGCAGTAAACATTTCAGAGATGAGACTAAGCCACTCTCTTAATGTGAAGTTTTAAGTATATAAATCAACAACCACCACCAATAATAAAGATTCAAGGTATCAGGTTTCTACAACAGTGATGCAATTTATTAAACTGCTGACTGTAACTTGCAAAATAAGCAAAGTTGAGTCGAGATAAATAAGCCTAAAAATGTCATAATGAAGAGGAGTAGCTGAAAGAGCTAAATTGCTCATGGTAATGAACTGAGACAAAATGATCAGACAGCATTAATAAGTCACAGGGAGACAGACCTTCACCTCATCGTAGAGTTGTACCATCATTAACTACTGGATCTCACATTCTTCAGGTATCTCAAGAGATACCTTACCTTATACTGAAACATTTTTCAGTAACCTCTACTAGTTAAGTATTTTACAGAAACAAATACATGCATGTAATCAAGCATCAGTACAACAAATACATACCAACCAACCTGTAACTGAAAAAGAAGTAAGAAGGTAATAAATTACTTGGAAAATGCTTAAATATCTACATGAGAGAGAGCTCATGCAGGTAAGAAAGTATGTGCAAAAGTACCAAAGAATAGCTGCAACAGCCTACATCCCACAGCAACAAGGGGGCTGTATGCAACCGAAGATGAGATATTAGTGATTCCTCAGTATTTGTTGCTATTAGATATAGTAAATTATTTACCACATTTCCAATTAGCTGCACCATACTCATTGCATACACAAGTTACGGCTGCAGTAAATTATTTTGGTAGCCATTCTTAAGAGTAACCTTACTCCAAAGAATAAGAAATCATAAACAAATCAATATTTTTACCACGGTTGACTGAAGTACAGATAAAAATCTGTAATTACATCCACCAGCTTATCCAGTCATTGAATAGCACCTAGATTAATATGAGTACTATGAAAACTATGACATGGAAAGTAGCAATAGAAACCGATACCAAACTGCTACAAGAACACCCTTTTAATTTCTTTCCTTTGTTCTCTTCAAGCTTGAGGCTCCATAAAGAATGTGCAGGTCACAGCATTAATGAAATATACCAGCAGCATTCATTATTAATCATAAAGCAGTGTTTAGTTTCAAGGATTTACTAGCACATCTAATATTCTTCATAAATTATCGTATGTCTTTTTCCATTTTGATCCCATTAAATTGACTAGGAGTCTTTCTATAAACTGCCTTAGGCCTGAATGGGATGCACAGACACTCCAATAAAGGAATTCAAGTAAAAGCAGTTCAAATAATGAAAGGGTTTATACAGCAAATATATGAATTATTATATAGCAAACTAAACGAGCCAATATTAGGTACAGGTATAGTTTAGTTTGCCGAGTTAGGCAAAATGAGAGCTATCTCCATGAATAAGCAGCCAGAATTGTCTCTGTTCCTCTTCCCAGCTGACAGAAAATCCAGCTCTGTGAGATAGAAGAGTTCAGTTCCCACGGGCCATTCAGTCCTCATTCCTCTGCTAAGAACATTAGCGGGTCTGCAAATTAGAATGACATTTCCTACTACAGGGGTGCACGTCCCACTAAAGCTGTATCAACACTAGACTGTACAATTACCTTGGGGAAATTATCAAAGGCTACTGGGACAATTACATACTTGCTGGTATCACTTGTTCTTGCTCCTCGAGCAAAAGCCTTTTGTATCACTAGCTATACCAGAGCTTTCGATCTTACTGAAACATAAAAGAAAAACGACACTGCTCATTTACAGTAATACAGGTAGTATCTCTAATGTAACGAAATACTGTAAAAACCAAAATCCAATTATTCCTTTCATGTAAACCATTAAAAACATGTTGGATGCTTTCACTTGCAGCTATTACCTAATTGATTGGGATTCAGACCAGTTGCCAGGTATTAAGAAATGGCCATCTCTTATCACAGATTCAGAAATTTTTCCAAAACTTCTGATGAGCCTTTTTCTGTTCTTCCTCTCTTTGCAAGAAGAAAAACCTATACACGTCTACTGAGAACATCATAGCTCGATCTTTATGAAAGAAAACTGACAAA
Source organism: Falco peregrinus (assembly GCF_023634155.1). Taxonomy (NCBI): domain Eukaryota; kingdom Metazoa; phylum Chordata; class Aves; order Falconiformes; family Falconidae; genus Falco; species Falco peregrinus. Next base: position 63,452,455 of record NC_073721.1, read on the forward strand.
AAAAATCCATGAACATACCAGGAATTAGCTGATTATTCAACATTTGTGAGATAACAAGGACAGGGACAGAATTAAAATAAATAAATGCTGCTGAGAAAAGAACTCTCTCCATCATCCTTTTGATGATTCCCTCCCCATTAAACTTGCACTATGTGTTCAGTTCAGTGCAACAGAAAGAGAATAGCATTTCTTTGTAGTTATTTATGAAGAGGTCAAATTAATCAAAATTTCAGCTCTGATGAAAACTTTCACATGTCCTACTTAAAACTTCAGTTCAATCATACCTGAAGCCCTCTAGCAAAATATGAGGAATTAATTTTGCCAGACCTTTAATGTAACAACCCACGATCATAAATACCCATAAGCACTATTTCACAGCATCTCGATTGTCACTCATTGTTTGCAGGTGAGAAAAACTTAACTAAAGCCAAAGAAGTGACACAATTTGTCTCAGTCTCACATGGGAAGTCGGTGGCAGACCATCAGATGCAGAAGCCTGGTCTGCTGTTGAGCCATGAGGCCACACTCGAGCACAACACTGGGGAAGACACTGGAGTTGCTTTACTTTTATCACTGTACTCACTTTGTGCCTCTCACGTCTTAGATAAGCAGACATGATAAATAGCACCAGGTTGAAAAGTAGAACTCATTCACTTCTCAGAGGGCTTTTCCTCAAGCACACATACTACATCTGCTGAACACAGTTTGCAGAAGTTTCCTTGAGGTCTTCCACAGCTTTTTTCTCCTATCAGTGATACCATACTCTTGACAGCAGCAATGTTTGTGCCAGCATTGACATGTGTGGCAAGCAGCTGGTTATAAGCCAGCATGGTATGAAGACTAAAGCATACCAGGTTATTTCCATTTAATGGAGTACTTGCCACTAGCAAAAATTGCCAGTGACTAGTTTATTTGTTTATTGAGCATCTTTCAAGGTCTGTTAAGGTCTCTCAAGGTTCTGCTACCACCACAGTAACAGCTTCTTGTCTGAATAATATGATCTAAAAGAATAACAGTAACAGCTTCTTGTCTGAATAATATGATCTAAAAGAATAAGGTATGGCAGACAGCAAAAATTTTAGACTCGTAATTTTGGATCAGACTGCAATTTTAAGTAGAGTTGGTAAGTGCCAACAGCAGTGAGGTTGCCTAACTATTCCACTAAAAGTCATTTTTCAGTATAAAAACTGTCAAAATTAAACTGTTCCAAATAAAGTTTTCCATAACAGGTGCCTCCCTCAAGCTTTATAGTTCCACCCATAATAATTTAGCAATTTCTAAGAATGAGGTTAAGAGAAAACCACCTGGGCCATCATGCCCTTGACCCTCACTCCCAGAACCATGCAGTCATTCATGACACGCTCCAGGTCTTTGCTGGCAAATCACTGATGCCCACGTAGAAGAGCAGCAGGGGAACAGCCAAGGGCTGGACAAGCCTCAGCAGTGTCTTTGCAATGTTCCAGTTCTTAAGGTGCTTTTAAGCAAGAAATCACCTACTAACGCTAATATTCACCTGCTCATTCCCTGAGCACCTTCAGAACTCTTGGCTGAATACCATCCAGGCCTGGACATTTTTACTAGCATGTTTTACAAAATTTATAAATAACTTTACAATATTCTGTATATTTATTAACAGCTATATCATTTAGAATATGGATAACCCCCCCCTTAAATCTGCTCAAATGTCACTCCAGCAGTGGAATTCCATTTTATTAAGTGGAAAGTAGTCTACCAATGCACCTCATGCCATAGGTACTTAGCTAATAAAATTTTGCCTAGATTCAAAAAGCAATTGGACAAATTAATGGGGAAAAAAGTCTGTCAAAGGCCATTAAACATAAAGACTTCCCTTCGTGCCCAGGAATACCCTGGAGTGTCCTCTAGTTAAGTATCATTATAGTTTTTACCTGCTCACACAGTCCTTTGGCATTCGCCATCAACCACTACTTGTAATTACATAAAAAATGAGAAGAACAAAGCCAAGTTAAAGAGAAAGTAAGTTCCATCTTTTTCCTGATAAAATGTCAGACACTCAGAAATACCCATCAGTGAGAGCCAAATCTGAGCACAGAAAAGAAACATTTATTTGTTTCTTGCCTTTGTGCAGCAAAGAAATATCTCTTTTCAGCGTGCTCCATTAAATCAGCTCTGGTCTGACATGCACTGCAGCAGATGTAAAGCTGCTGTGATGCTGATGGACAAGCATCCTCTGTGTAGAAGCAACGGCTCTAGTTTGAAGTTTGTTGAGCTCAAAAGACTCTCTGACAAATCAATGAGATACAGAGGCTTAACTTGCTTTCAGCCTTCTGGGGACCCTGGAGATGTGATGTAAATTGCACTGCTGTAGGCTATACTGCATTGCTGCATAAACGGAAACAAGGCTGTCAGGCTGAAAACATTCACCAGTGCAAAATACCCTCACAGACTAAAGAAAAGAAATAAATATGAAAGATGGGAGGAGACAACAATCAAATACCAAAGATAATTGCTAGGGATAAAGAATAGAGCTGTTTAGCATTTCAAAAGGGGCCTTTCTTCATATATATGTTCACAGAGTTCCAAATCTGTCAACAAACCAGAAATCCTCAAGCTAGAGTAGCAGCTGCTCAGTTCCAAAGGAGATCACCTTGATTGATTGTAATATATGGAGCTAGTATGTCAGTGTGGGCTAATCTGAAGCTACAGGGGTGATCTGTCAATCCTAACAAAGATAAATACAGCGTCTGCCTCCCAATGTTTCGTCATGCCAGGCACTGGCCATTGGTTTCCCCAGCATGATGGATTTTATGGTCAAGTGTGGTGACATCTCATGACCTAAATAGCTTTCAGAGAATGGCTGGTCTGCTTTGAATGATGATAGATTACACTCCAGAACTCCCTGTGAAAAATGATGTCTCGGGCTTGCAAGTATTGCATGGATATGGATAAGCCCCAGCCAGCTCTTGGACTTTCACTTGGCAAGCCTCCCCATGGTTTTATTTCAAGTGTTTGTCCTTATTTTTTCCATGCCTTACAACTCTCCCCCTTGTTTCTCAATCACCTCACATAAACTGATCATCACATCCTCCTCCATACAGGCTTGCAGAGATACATAAAGAAATATGAGGAAGACACTGAAGTCAGTAATACTGCTAAATGAAGGTGCTAAGCAACATCTGATTTCAGCTAGAGATCATGAATTTTAGCCATGATGGCAACAATGACAAAGATATTAACAGCTGGGAATCTGCTCTAACATGTGAGTTGACTTTAACAAAGTACTAGCCATCCTCTCAGCAGAAACTATCTAACTGAATAAATGAGATTTACAGGTCTAAAGATAGCTCCTTAACCCAAGTTTAGTCACTTGATAGAAGAAGTTTAATCACTTGATAAAAAAAAAATTGTATTCTAGTTGTTTAAAAAAATCCCATTCTGGTGTTCTGCAACACTTTACTACATTAAAATGTCTGCAACATTTTATCATGTTAAAATCATCTTTAGGAATGTAAAGGTAAGGAAGGAAGAACATAATAAAATCCATCACCTGTGACTGCAAATCCAGCCCTTCCTTTCTTGCAGTAAGTAACTGTGGAGCTACACCAGTGACATCCCTCTCTGTCCTAGAAGCGCATACAAAGCCTGCACAGGAAGTACTACCATTGTAACCGGTTATATGCTCCCACACCCTCAGAGGAAAACCCTGTAAGCAGCAGCATCAGGCAGAAAGAGCACAAGGCAGCAAGCTCTGAAGGCGACAGAGCCACCTCTGCACAGAACCAGACGAAATGCAATGTATTCGTCTGGTTACACTGTGTATGTGCTAAAGCTAAATTTAGCCCTGTGTGCTTTATCATTTGTCTACCAATCTAATAGAAAAATTGACTAGCACAGAGTATTGATACTCTGACAGCAGGGGAGAGCAGGGAAGCACCCACTAGCACTGCCTAATGGAGTAAACAAGCACCACCAAAAGTAGGAGAATAAATTAAATTCCAGAATATTCCTTCCATCTGTTTGCTATACTGTTGCAAAGTCCCTTTTCAGTGTAATAGCCAAAGGGAGTTTAAACATGCTTCAGTACTGAAGGAATGCATTACCACTAAAGAAGTTTCTGTACCACAAGCAATGACCTCTTTCCTGTTGGAAAAGCATTAATTACTGCAGTTCTTCAGAAAGAGAGTGACTGCCTGCAGGCACAAGATTAATCCAGGCGAGTGTTACACAAGCTTTTCACGCACTGCTTTTTGGCGTGCCTGCCTTTGACCTGCAACACCCAAGCTGCTCCAGTTCTTCCTCAGCCCCTCACATTAGTCACACCTCACATATGCATCCAGACCTTGTTCTTATTCTAGTACCAAGTATCTATTCAACACAACTCAGCTTGTGCCAGACCCTTCTCCCACAACGCATGTACGTACCCAGCCCGGTTTCTGCAAAGATCAGTGCCAGCAGAGCCATCTCAAGCCCCTTAATAACTACCTTGAAATAGAGCTCAAACCCAATTTACCATTCTGGTACAGGCAAACCTGCCAGAGAAGGCACGGAGAATATTGCCTACACGACTGCCTGACTAGATATTCTGGCTCCTAGTTTCTACTGTTTTGTTGTTTGGAGTGTGAGTGTTTTACAGGACTGGAAGTAAAGGCACGAGAAAATTAGCTGCTTTCTGTTGGATTAGTAACCCCGCAGGCTGGAGTCTCATTCAAATCATAAAGATAATAGGGAATGCTGGTCAGCTTTTAAGCTCAGGCAGTCACATAGCAGCTCTCCCCTCTTCACAGTTCATTCTGGGAATATCCAAATTCAGCCATGATCACACTTCAACTTCAAGCTCACCATCTGTACTCCAGTCAAGCAGGCAGCTCTGCTGCAATGTAGAAAGCATCAGATCCACCAACATCAGGGGCATTTAACATTACATACAGGCAAAACAAGCCCTAAACCAACCCAAATCTTCACCCAAGACGCCATTCCTGTGAGACAGCTCCCATTAGTAATGTACACATATTGCAATATCCAACAGACTTGTTTCATCTTCGTTTGTTTAAACAAATGCAGTGCTACCTGTGAGTAAATGGTCTCACTGAGAGATTAAGGCTATGATCACTTGTTGTCCTCTCACGGTGACAACCAAAGCCTTCCTTGAATGCCTGCTCCCTCTGTAGACACCAAAACTGTGTTTAAAGGATTCTCAAATCAGGCCACAGGAGCATATATCTGCCCAGGGAATTTTTCACAGGAAATTGAGCCAGTAAATTTATACCAAAGAGCTGAAGAGAAGTTCATTTATGTTTCTTTCAGAACTTGACATTTAAAAAACAGTTCCAGAAACTCTACAGGATTTGTTTCTTTAAGGGCTGGAGAGTATTTTACAGCCAAATTCCTCTTAGACTACAAGGAAAAAAAAGAAAAATCCACAAAACCATTTACTCTTATTTGTTACAAGTAGAACTCTCACTGCAGAACGTTTAATATCTACTGGAATCCTGACACATTCTCTTCTGTGCATGAAGAATAAGGGCAATTTTAGAAAGAGTTTCCTCTGACTTAACCAAAAAAGAAAGAGAGAAAGGAATAAAAAAGCGAGAAAACACAAATTCATTACTTATCTTGCTTAGACACTGAGGAAAAAAAAAAAAAAACCAAAGCCAGAGTCTCCCAGTTGCCAGTATGCATGATATTATAGATATTCCCATGTATCTGATGACAGTCCAATCCTGCCTGCTTTGAAATGCATGGGTAACCAATCTGAGCCTAAGAGAAATTTCCTCAAGCTATTACCACTGCAACACCCATGAGATTCAGTAAACAGTTCTTATATTATTGATAACATTTGTCCCTGCCCAGAACTTAAGTGTATAGCTTTATTAATCTGAAATATTCAGCAAGTGGTTGTCATGCTCTAAGGTTTCTTTAAACAGGCTGATACCACCAGAGCTTTCTAACATTCAGTCTGTTAACAGCATGGCAACTCCTGTCACTTCAGCAAGAGATTTGTGTTGTACTTTATAAATTCCATTGCACTAAATAAAGAAGCAAGCAGAAAGTTTGTAAGGATATTTGGAGAGCCTTCTAGTTTGCTGCTGCTCGAATTCCCCAAATGCAATACTCATGCTGATTTCTGGACCACATGCAGGGACACGGGAAAATAGAAGATGAGCTGAAGAAAGGAGAAAATTAGCTTCAGAACTGCAAGCAGATGTCTAATGGGAAATTAGCCTTTCTGAAAGGGTAGTGGAAGTCCCATGGAAGTTAAAAGTAAATTTACTCAAAGATCAGCCTCAGGACTCAGCTTATTTAGTATCATTAGTAATTCACACCCAGTAAGGAGGAAGAAGTACCTATGTCTATTTAATCTCAACATAACTATGAGTAACTGATGTGACATGAAGGCTGAAGAGCCAAACATGATTCTGAGAGGTTTCAGGAAAATACTGACAACAAGCAGGTAAGTACAAATGTCACTATCATCTGCACTGTGATACAGTTGCTGTGCAGGCCCTCTGCTAATCCCACCTCAAAGAATAATATCACAGAAGTAAAGGTTCAGGGAAGGGTGAAAAAAATGGTCAAGAGCTTTGAAAAAATCACAGAGAGACACTGAAATGGCTTCTAGTGTTTGCGTTAGAAAGGGGCTACAAGGGGCAGAACGTGATAAAAGTACATCTAATAAAGGAACCATACTAGAAAAGGCTGATGGAGAGTTTCTGTTCCATGTTGCATAATACTGTAACAGGGAGATGTGCAACGAAACTGTGAAAGGTGGAAATGGAAAACGAGCAACAGAAAATCACTTCCATACAACATGTAGACAGATGGCAGAATTTATTTCCACTGGAGGCTGAAGACCACAGACCATCAACCTGTGTACACCTTAGGCAGGTACTTACTTTTCCTCCAGGAGAAGGGTCTAGGCATTTGAAGTCTCCTTCCTTACCAGTTCC